>NC_141698.1:544125516-544733637 GCF_964263255.1 Lissotriton vulgaris | reverse complement strand
CCATTCCCGACATAGCTACACCTGTACGCTTGGGTCCCCTTAGTAATGAGAGAGCGACTTGGCTGGATATACACCCTACCCCGATATGGCTAATCAAAATGTTGTACAATCACAAGCTTTATACACTGGTATACAGACACCTGACTCAACTTGTTTTGTGCACCTTGTTGGCAGGGCCTGCTAGGATTGGCCTGCAAGGGCAAGTTAGTTGTCTGCAGCACCTACCATAAGTCCTGGAATTGTTCATTTAGTTATAGGCAAAAGACCCACTAACTGTGAGGAAATTCTGTTTAGATCGCCTCAAAAAACGGATCAAATTGAATCGGTTTCCCTTTACGGGACCTTAAGACAAGCACACAATTTTAACTATGTGCTTACCCAATAGAATGGTTCCTAGTACTGGAGAATTTAACACCTGGGATGCAGTTTTTGTGGCTGTCTATAATGTCTTCCACACCACTCCCTTTATGCCCTTCTTACCAGACGCACTCAAACGGATACAGAACGAACATGGGGTAGCTGCTGCTCTGGATTTGAGGATGAAACTAATGGGGAATTTTCCCCTAGTGTCTGCAATGATTCTGTCTAATGTTAAAGGCGAAGCAGGATCTCTGGCTATAGGCAAGCGGCTCGCGGCGGTTGCACCGGCCGACCGTGAACGCAAGTTGCTTATATTATTGCTGATGTGTACACATCCCTAGGACGCAATAACTTGGAAACCAGACCTACTTAACCCCCTCTGGGCAAACCTAGTACAGACAAGGAAGCCAAGCTGGCCATAAGTTTGTTAAACACTATGGGATACATCTAAACAACAACAGAAAGGTAAATCTCGCTGAGGTTCTCCGCCCTGGAGTCCCCTGAGAGGTGGTACGATATTAGAGATCGCACTAAAATCAAAATCCAGACTAGTATCAGGTTCCTGATACATGTTCTCCTCTTTCTTTTCAGGAATCATCTTACCAGCAGTACGACAGAGGAGGGCGATATGAAAGCCGACAAGAAGAGTATGTGAAACTGAAAAGGGAGAAACAACACTTGTCTGACATGAAGATAAAGAAGGAGGATAAACTTCCTCAATACAGAGCCCTGTTTCAGTAAAATAAAGTTGCGGCTTTAACTGTTAACTATGCCACTGACACTGAGAACCCTCCTCCTGAACAGGAGTTGGGACGTGACTCTCCTCAATGGCTCGGCAGAAGTCACCATAGTGCACCGGAGGCTCCTGCAGTTTCTGGTAGTGAGAGCAACTGATACGTTTGTTACATTTGAGAGTGTGGATAGACGCATAGCCCCTCCAGATAGATTGTATCATTTAGATATTCAAATAAAAGGTGACGTACAACACACCATTGAAGCAATAGTCTGAGAAAATGTGACTTTTTCCTATGACACCCTGTTGGCAGAGATCGATTGGCTCCCACTGTTTGTACGCACCTTCCCCCAAGGAGAGGATGTTAAACTTCCTCCTTTTTCTGCTCTTGTCCATGAACAAGTCAAACAAGGTTATGCAGCAGAGTTGGCTCTTTCACTGGCCCCTGCACTCTATTGGAATCATGTCGGCTGGCACTAGATTTCTCCTTATGTTATACCCTTATGGTCCAGCCCGCTAGTGCAACCGCAATATACCATTAAATGAGATGTTAAAGCACCTGTTAAAGAAATACTTTCCCCATTGGAGTACCAGAGGGTTATGAATAAGTGTGAGCGGGAAATCCGTTACGCTCGCGGATTTTGCGGATTTTTGGGAAATCCGCAATCCGCGAATTTTGCGGATTTCCCGCAAAATCCGCAAAAAAAAATCCGCGAACGTAACGGGTTCAAAAGTTGAACCCCCACTCATGCAACTATTTTACAATGGCGCCAGCAAGCTGCCAGCGCCGTTGTAAAATAGTTACAAAGTTAGCTTGCACAGGAACCACTAGATAAAACGAAGCAGGTGCTGCTTTATTTTATCTAAGTGCTTACTGTGCAGGCTAACTTTGTAACTATTTTACAACGGCGCTGGCAGCTTGCTGGCGCCATGTAAAATAGTTGCATGGCTGGGCACAGGTCTGCAGCTCACTCAAGGGACCCCTGCGCCCTTCGGGGCGATTGCATAGTAACACACACATGGTCGCTCGAACTAGTTGATGCTCAAATTCAGTGACTCATTCATTAGCCCAAAAACAATCGTGAGCGTCGTCGAGGCTGGACAGGTGTGCCTTCTTCCCAAATCTACTGTGGAAAATCAGCTGTGATGCTGGATAGGCTTTGCATCCTTGACTTTCACGAGCGCAATACCCGTGCTGTTCCTGTGACCAGGAGCTTCTTTCTCTTCATCTGCTGAACTGATCTTTCTCTGACCTTTTATTCACACAAGACGAGGCACATACCCTACTGGGCACATTGTGTTCGCACGGGTTTCTGCAAGTTCGCACGCGTTTTGTACAATTTCGCAATTTGCGAAATTGTACAAAACCCTCGCGAACTTGCAGAAACCCGTGCAAACATAAAAAAATCCGCAAATTCACGGGAGTTCGCGGATTTTGCGGATTGCGAGTTCGCAAATCCGCAAAATTCGCGAACGCGAGATTCGCAAAATTCGCCCATACTTAGTTATGAACCCTGTGTCTCTCAGATGAATAATCCTCTTTTTCCTGTTTTAAATCCTGATCATTTATATCACATCGTCTGAGACATTTAATCAGTCATACACACATTTGCAATACAAAACACACATAGTACGGCACTAATTAACAATGTTGTCAGTAAAAAAATACAAAAACACCTTGGACATTACAATGTGTTTTTTAGCCACAATCTAACTCCTGAAAGCCGAGATTGCACAGTTTTTAGCTCACTTGGTTTTCAAATGTGATATGGCGACTCTCAATGGGTCATAATATAGCCCGGGTCTATTTGGTGCCTGCATTATGTTAATTCTTCAAGATATTGACCCAGATTAACTCTCCTATGTAGATGATATCTACTTAACGGACAACAAATTGAAGCCCCACCTGGCTAAGGTATATCGCATAATACTGGGATTTGCTGAACAAGACTATAAGTTCAACTTAAAGCAATCTAATATAGCTTTTTTGAGTGTCCTTTTTCTAGAATATGAACTTACAAATGATGAAAAAATTGCAGTCACTGCTTAGATTGCTGAATTTTGCACATACCTTAATATGTACAACGCATTAAACTACTTTATTAATTAATATGCCCTGATTTTTTTTGCTACACATTGGACATCCGAACAATCAGGTACACTCAGATCATTACAATTTGACTTGCTTGGAACAAGCTATTTGCATACATGTGTCAATAACACAAACCTGGTCATTCGAATGTGGCCGGGTGTAATTGGATTTACTTACATCACTTTTAATGAAGGTGAAACAGTGCCTATTGTTTATAAATCGCATTTATATTCCAAAGCGAAAATGTGGTTTGCGTCCACTGAGAAAATCCTGACTGCAGTGCAGATGGCTTTCTTTAAATAACAGCCACTTGCTCAAGAGAAACGCATTATTGTCGTTACTTCTGTGTCTGCCTTAGAGGCTGTCATGAAAGCTAGTGATCCAAACGCTAAAGCCCTCCATCCTAGATGGCTACAGTGGCGACATCCTTTACAGCTGTTGATGTAAACTTTGTCTTCAACCCCTCTTTACAGACACTAGAATTTGTACAGTATGAGCATGATTATCCGATGCCCTCTTCTTTTTTGCCTTGGGTCAGTATAAATATATTATTTACATTGATGGTACAGCTCAACCTCCTACAGATTCTAAGCAGCAGTATTCAGCGGCATGCACTACTGTTGTTGGTGTTATGTTGGACGGTGAATTCTAACCTCAGACAACTCGCACGCAGTCATTGGGTGACTGCACTGCGCAGTTGGCTGAACTGAAGGCTTTGCTTCTTGTACTTGAACATACGGATCTAGAATTCCCCACACTTATAGTGTGTGATTCGTATTACTGTGTACAGTCCTTTAACACCTTCGTCATTTTTTTTCAGACCGCAGCAGAATGTCTGCCACGGTCTGAAAACAAATGGCGCATGCACGGTTGGGCGCCCACGGTCGTCCGACGCCCACGGTGACGTCAGACGGCCGGGGGCAGTCCGACGCATGGAGGGGTTAATGATAATCTACGTTATGGGCAACAAAATGCATTTAAAGATTCTAAAGGTAACACAATCATGCATGCATGACGATTTGGGTTATGGTGGCACACCTCAAAGACAGGTTGCCACAGACTCATGTAACGTATACGTTGAGTCATCAGCATGTGGAAGCACACACTGTAGGGAATACCTTGGCTGATGAAGCAGCCAAATCTGCAGTAGCTACAGTTGCTGCAATTACTCGTTCTAAAACAAGAATATATAGTGATATTTTGGCTGCCATTAATGCAAATAAAGACGTCACACCTTTACCTAAGGGCTTTCCTTCGAAACATTATTATAACTTGAATGAACAAAACATCCCTGTTGTAACAATTCCAGGGGTTGGTGATTGATTTGTAACTAAGACCACAGACTTGCTTTAGTAGTAAATGCACACAAAGGTGTTGCTTCAGCACATGCTTGTTTGGCAGCCACAATGTTGCTGATATAGCAAAGGTATTGGTGGCAAGGCTTATATAAACAGGCAAAAAAATATATCCTATGTTGTAACATTTCACAACAAATTAAAGCTTCCACCGTGGCTCATCCACCGCTGACACACCTATTGATCTCCAACAAGCCTTTCGGCTGCATTTATTTGGATCACTGTGGTCCACTGATTTTGGACACTATGCTCAAATGTATTTTGGCAGCTGTTGATTCTTGCTCTAGATTCCTCTGGGTTTGGCCACAGCATTTGGCTGACGCTTGAATTTAATAAAGACTAGCAAGTCTTTGTCGGGACACATGCATGCAGTGCATTCCACTCGGACCAGGGCCCTGCGTTCATATCAAAAGCATATTGGGATTCTATGGCATCCCTGGGTGTACAGGTGCATTATTCTTCTCCATATAGGCCTGAGGGCAATTCTGTTGTGAAAAGAATGAACTGTGACTTAAAGCAGTCGATTAACAGCTAAAGCATTAGGTACTGGGCGTAGTTGGATCCATCACCTCTACAGGGTTCAAAGGGCTCTAAATAACCTCCTTAAAAGATCTTTGGCTTGACAGATCCCATACAAAGTACTTTCGGCATCAAAATGTATGTTCCAGACCTTGACGGCCCAGATATTGAGGTGGCTGCACCGACCTTTACGTAAATACTTGTTGTGCTGTCTTACAGAATTTACAAACGTTCTATGGCACCCACTCAAGTGAACACTTAAAACACGTCTTCCTCTTCCAGTGCCAACATGAAACCCGAACTTTCCAGATGGATTATGAAAATTGTGTATCTCTTTCAAGAAAAGGTGGAGATTAAAAAGGAATTTGGCTGATCATACAGAGGACTGGTCCATGTCCTTGACATCCCCACTGCTTCCTGGTCATAAATGCAAATGGTGTGTCTCCATTGAACATGTCAAACTACATCATGCGGTCAATTCTAAATAGTAGGCCACAGGGTGTCCATGCTACTACACAGGACATTCCTCTGCAGCTAGTGAGCACAGCCAAAGCTGTGGGGGGAGAATGAGTCCACAACCAGCAACACAACCGAAGTGAGTACTATTCTTACTACTGCATCTTTTTCAGCAGACTTCGTTTATACTGATCCACCGTCGATGGGTCCATCTCTTTTGGATTTTTTTAGTCCTGTTACAGAAGTCAACTAAGTGCTTTCCTCCAACAGTTCTTCTGTTTAAACAATTCTTCAGCATAGATGTATTTTCTTTTCAAATTGAAACCCACTTATCTAGTCTCGCCTTGGATATATGTTTGGTTCACACTTTCCTTGGTTTTTCTTTTCCGGTGGATTGGATTTGTGGCAGCTTTATTTCCTATTGATTAATGGCCACTACCTCCCAGAACGTTCTGCTACAGAACTGTTCAACGGGGTATTGGCCTCCCCATTCTTCTTCCCATAAACTGAAAAGAGACTTGTCCCTCGTAAACATTTCAGCATTCCCAGTAACTGATGGAATTCTTTGGAATAAAATTCCCTTTGACATATTTGGTCCTACGGAGATCCTGCAGATACCATTTGTGTTTAAAGTTTCTATGGGTGATATAATATGACTGGGTTACGTTCAGATGATTGGGATGTTGAAATAGTAAATTCTATGCTCTCTAAGTGGGAATATTATATTGTTTTTGAATCAGAGGACCTGTACCTTAATTCTGCTACTTATGCGGATATGTTATTTTATCACCTTTACACCCATCATTTCCTACACAGGGCTAGTATTTAACATACACTTTTGAATTATACACAATGGGAACATTGTGCAACTCTCCCACAAGGGAGTTCCAAAATGTAGAAGGACAAATTCACGTATTTTTCAGGATATGACACTTCAAATCCTACGTCATATTATTCCAAATTAGTCCCTACCCCACCCAAAAAAGTATATGCTTACACAGACTAAGCTAATATATACAGCTTCATTTGTCACACAGTTAGTCCTTTAAGGCTATGATTATTGGAGGGACACTATTGAACTGAAATCGATTTAGGGAGCCAAACCTTGGCAAGTTCAGGGGACAGAAACTTTGTTTCAAGCATGTTTAATTCTAATCATTTCTTTTAATGACACCATACAGCAGATTACATATCTGGCTCTGGCAAAAATTGAAGAAATGAATGCCCCGGATATTCCCTCCATTGCCCGCTTTGATAATTGGCAAAGATTGACAAATTATACTGAAGAACAACTCATAGTGCAGAATAGCACATTTAATTCCACACTTTCAGGTTCATACTGGTGGTTATTGTGGCCAGTAGACACAAATGGTTGTCATTTTCATATTCTTAGTTCCACACCCAGGTTTAAATCAAGCTGACACATCCCCCGATATTCACACTCACAACATTCAGGTATTATTACCAACTATTCAATGGGGACATTGTGTCAACAATGGTTGGAACATACCACACTGTCTGCAGTGAAGCAACATCTTTCTCTCCTGTCCGCAAACATCGACTGATCAGATTTTTTGTTAGGCCCTAAATTTCCACATTCTAAAAGATTTCTTTATGGTACTCATAATGAAATGTGGAAATTGTCCCAAATGGAAGCTCCCGTACGTTTAAGGCAAATTGATCAGGATAATTAGGATAAAGTGCTTGCTGTTGTTGATAATAGTATTATAGTCATAGTCAAAAGTCTTTATTTCGATTAATTAAAATCATAAAAGCAGCATCAAAGACAACATACATACAAGTTAAAAAGTTTTAAAAGCTATACACAAACGGATAGGGATACTAATTTTTAGCAGCTATTATGACATATGCAAGATATATACAGTTCATGATTTGTGCATAATATATACAAATATGTGCAAATAGCAAATTTTGTAGTGCAAATGGCAAATTTTGTAGCACAGCAAAAGCTCTGTGCAAATATAATATTATGCAAACAAATACAAAATTCAAATACACTCTTAGTTACAAATCGTAATTTGTTCAAGTATAAACTCTTATATCACCTCTATTTATCTGTTTAATGAAAATGACTACCCCCTTCTCATTCTGCTACATCTTGAAGTAGACAGGTATTCCCAAAACTTTTGTTAATCCTCACTGCTGCCACCAAGAAGCTAGCTACACTAAAAATGGTGTGCACACTGCTCAGTAGCTGCAAGTGTATGAGGGCTGGTCTCACTTGCAAGAATCCAGCTTTCCTTAGTATGGGCAATAGAAATTTTTTGCGGGGCACAGAGTACTTGTCACAGAACATAATTAGATGGAGTGTATCTTGGGAGGAGAAGTTGTCACAGGAGCATGGTGCAGAATCTTCCGGTTTAGCCCAATGCTCAAAAGAACCCAAAGAAAAATGTATTAAATTAAACCTAAATCTTGTCCGCAAGAAACGGTGGAAAGGTTTTGTGACAATCCTTAAGTAAGGATCTAATGTGGGGGATGTCTGCAGAAGGTAAATACTTCTTACACCCTTTTTTTTTAGCTCCTCTTCCTCTCTATCAAACTCCAACAAGGTTCTAAAGTTTTGTTTGATCCAAGCCATGTCCTCCTTCTTAATGCTCTCTGGAGCTGTGTATAGTTCGGGTCGACCCAGTCTGGCACACGCCGCTCTAACGTATGCCAGCCAGGGGATTCCCTCTGCCTTTTCCAGTGCCAGACAGTCTTTTAGGATCAAATGATTGAGTGTGATTTCCTCGTTGAGCCACGTTGATGCCCAACAGATCAGGGGCACAGTCTTTAGGTGATCTGTAATGTAACCTAAGCCTAGCTCTGTATGTATTGAGAAAGTTGGGGTTGACTGCGGGACAGATAACAGGGATCTAAGGAATCTGTTTTCCACAAGCTGGATTTTGCTAACAGAGGCATAACCCCAGATAGATGCCCCATATGATGCAATAGCGCAGCATTTAGATTTATATATTTTTAGCATTGCTTCCATGGGTCTGGCTCCCAGTTTTTTAGCAAAATTGAGAAGGGCTGATGTAGATCTTAAAACAGCGTTGCTTTTCATTTTCTCTTGGGGGAGCCAATTACCTTTTTCATCGAAAAGGACACCTAAATAATTAAAAGCAGGTACCCTTGAGAGATGGTTACCCAGGCATCTGAATGTGGGGACTTTGCTGGTCTTCCTTCTACGTCCCACAATCATTACATGGGATTTGCTGCTGTTAACTTTTAGGTCTAGTGACTCCATAAAGGTGCCAAAGTTATCCAGCAGCCTCTGGAGACCCACCCCTGTCCGAGCATTAAAACGGCATCGTCCGCGTACAGGAGGACCGGGATACCCGATCCCCCTGCACGCGGAATATCTGCCCCAACCCCAGTCAAAGAATTTTCAAGGCCGTTAATGTATATTGTAAATAACAGGGGTGCCAGAATGCAGCCTTGTCTGACACCCCGCCTAGTGTTAAAAGGACTGGTACACCTTCCCCCCTGCGTGACCCTCACTGCTGCTGTTAGGTTCTGATGGAGATCACTTAGAAAGTAAACTAAGGGTGCTTCAATTCCCAATTCCAGTAGGATATTCCACAGTTTGGAACGATTCACCAAGTCAAAAGCTGACGAAAGGTCCATGAACCCGAGGTATAAGAAACCATCTTTTGCCACAGTATATTTATTAATTAAAAGATGTTGGTTCAGGCATTGATCCATGGTGCTTCTGTGTTGTCTAAATCCATACTGTAGATTCGAGAGCAACCCCCTGTCAGACAACCAATCCCCCAATTTCTGCAAGATGACTCTGCCCATGATCTTAACCGCTGAGTCCAAAATGGAGATTGGTCTATAACAGGCGGGGTCCTCTCTCCTCCCTTTTTTGAATATGGGCACTATTATTGAAGAAGCCCAAGAGGGGGGGAAACCCATAGTAGATGCTGCATTAAAAACGTTAGTTAAAATTTTTGCCCAAAAAGTGGGATATAAAATATAGAGATCCGCGGGCACCCCGTCTGGGCCTGGAGCCTTATGTTTCAACGTTTACCGTATGGCCTTTTCTACGTCCGCTATTCTAAACTTCACCGGCTGTGTTTAAGGTCTCGGGTAGAATCGCTAAGGTGTGGTTCCTGATGATCCCTTTCGCTATAGATGTTCTTAAAGTGATTAAGCCAGGCATCATCAGTAATCACGCAGTCTGTGTCTGGGTTGGCCCTTTCCGAAAAGTAGGACTGATTTATAGTGGCCCAGAACTTCCTGCTGTCTTTCAATACATCTGTCGACTGCAGGTTATCCCATGCCTCTTCTTTAATATTATTTTTCCGTATGGATATTGCCAGTTTATATTCCTTGCGAAGGGAGGAGACAAGAGCTCTGTCCCTTGGAGTGCATTTAAGGGTTTTTAGGAGAGCCCCATGTGCTTTTGAACAGGTCGAGTCAAACCACCCAAATGCCTTATTGTTATTGGACCTACTCTCCTTGTGTAAATTTACAGCTATTTGATTACAAATTACTGAAAAGGAGGATAGGATTTCTGACCCCGCAGCATTCTCGTCCTGGGTCGCTAAGTTCTCAAAAAAGGCTACTGGGACTACCGCTTCCCACTTTATACGTCTTCCTTGATCTTTCGTGGACAGGGGCGTTAAGGCAACCCTGCCTAAGTCGATAGTAGCACCCTTGCACCTCAATTTAATTTCTAATGCAAGCGGATTATGGTCGCTAAAAGTCGATGTCACAACCTTATACGACCAGGTGTTTGTCTTGATACGTGGGGAAACAAAAATATAGTCGATCACAGACTCCACACCTCGTCCCGTAAAAGTGGGAACTTGCTCTCCTCCCTCTTCCTTGTCTGGTTCGGTTAGATTTAGCTTAGATAATAGTTCCTCTAAGGCGCCCCCCATTTTGGTGTGTTCAAAATGGGGAAGTCTCCCATTTGTTAGTCCCATTATATCCTCACCATAGCAGTCCCATTGGCAGGGGTGTAAGTTAAAATCCCCCATAAAAATTATCTCAAAATCAACCGAGTTTTTAGACTTATATACTGACAAATAATGATCTAATACACTAAAATGATCCTCTTGCGGGGAATTTCCTACGACGTTATACAAATTTATTAGAAGATAACCAATCAATTATGAGGAAGTTATCTGAGTCCCCTTTGAGATTTTTAAATTTACCTGTCAAATCTAGGGAAATCAGAAAAAGTAAACCCCCCTTAGGTCTTCCCGCTAAACCCCGGACCGCGGGGATAGAGAAGCTGTGGTAGCCGTCTAATATAAAGCCAGAATCTACATCCCATGTTTCCTGGAAAGCCAGGATATCATACTGTTTCAAAAATGTTAGCCAAATCGGATCTGTGCTTTTTGCTCTAATTCCAGCGACATTCCAACTAATCATTTTACATGTGTCAGCCTGGTTATATAATTTAACAGTTAGATCGGTTGCATCAATGATCCCACTTCCAGGGTCCCCTAATTCACCTCCCAGTCAGTCATTTTGGTCCATCTGCGATAGGGGTGAGAAAGGATTATATAGCTCTATCTCATCCCTATAAGGAAGAAGTACATGGGGATATGATTGTATGAGTGAGACTGATGATCCTAATGGAGTAGTAGTCTCTCCTCCCCTTCCCTGCACGTGTGTGAAACTCTCCTGGCCGATTGGCATTGTTTGATGGGGTACTGCGGGTTGTATGAGCATTGCTGTTTGTCTTATAGGGGCAATCGTCCCTTCACCCCTTGGATGTGCATTTGTTAAACTTCCCTGGCCGCGCATCCTTGTCTGATAAGATATTAAAGGTATTTGGGTGGGACATGGGGTGTATCGTGTGTGTGGCTTGTTCAGTTGTTGACGGCTATTGTATGCTCCGGGTGGGGGATACAAAAACCCTAGTGGGAGAGGTCGAATCCCCTTGTTATTGATATTAGAACCATCCCAAAATAGCTTGCGAGCAGTGTGCCTATTACTGAAGTTAACCACTACACAGTCTCCAGAAATACTTTTTGGACGGTGCCCCACCCAATGAACCCTCCTTGCCGTCGTAAGTGCATAGGCGACTTCCTCACCACCCGAGCTAAACTGATGGCACCATTGTCTAGCTTTAGTCATTAGCTCAGCCGTAGTTTCAGTGATGTCACCTCTAATAGGAGTGAAAACAGCTACCAATGGTGCCGCCTCTGGAGGCAGTTCCAAATTGCGTCCCCTCCAATTTTGTCGACCCTTACTCGTGGTTGCCTAAGTCCCATATTTGAACTGGGCAAGGGGTTCCCCACCACTTCCTTCCCTTGAGATATCCCTATCTGCCTATGCAGACCCCCTTCGCCATCACTTGTTCTCTGTGTATTAACAGTTATTTGGCTAGTAACCGGTACTGTCGGCTGAGTAACCCCCTCCAATGTCCCCCTATGTTGTTTGAGCATTTCATCAATTTTTTCACATTTTTTCGAAAGCCCAGACACACATGTATTTAAGGTATCAACAATGTCCTTTGCTATAGACACCAGGGCTGGTTCCAAATGCGAGGCAAAAAGATCTTCCACCATATTTCCGATTAAGTCCTTAAGGGCAGGTTCTATTCCCACTGTCTTAGTCTTAATTGGCTTTCTTCTGCCCATCATAATGGTACTTTTTCGCCTAGGTTTCGGAGGAGGCTTATGTGTAACAACATCCGATGTGGTTGCAGTCTCTGGGGGAATGTCCTGAGTGATGGGGGGAGTTATCTGGGTGGGAAGCGAACCCCGGGTCACTATAACAACGTTGCGCTCTAGAGGAATCGGCCGGTTATTACCTATTGGTGACCTTTGTATGGAGTCAGTTGGTTCTGTGGGGTTTATGCCAAGTTCTTTTTCGGCATTAGCGATCTCTTTTGATAGGACCCCCACGGCAGATGTTAGATAAGAAATTATCGACTCAGATTTCCTAGGATGTTCAGCTTTAGTCCCAATATCATCAAAAGCACATACCTTTTTCCCATGGCGCTTATGGATATTAGGGGGTTGGCCCGTCCCGTCCCCTGTCATCCCCGGACGGCCACAGACGGCCCGCCCTCTGCCCGGGCTCCGCCCGGCGCCGTCCGCGTGCGTCCGCGACGCGGAGGAAGCCTCGAGTGTTTATGCGCCTCGGGCGCGCTGGTCAGGAAGTGGGCGTCGGTAATGTGGCGCAGGGGTCGCTGGGAGCCGTAGTTCCTCCCCACAGCGGCCGGGTTGGGTGTTAGCACCGGCGGCGGGAGTGAACTCATGGCGTGACCCCCCCAGCAACCAGCGATGTTTCCTGTGCAGGTGCGCTCCAGGTACGCTCCTCGGGTCTCCTCCAAAATGCCCCCGCTCCTCAGTGGGAGCCTCGAGTGTTTATGCGCCTCGGGGCGCGCTGGTCAGGAAGTGGGCGTCGGTAATGTGGCGCAGGGGTCGCTGGGAGCCGTAGTTCCTCCCCACAGCGGCCGGGTTGGGTGTTAGCACCGGCGGCGGGAGTGAACTCACGGCATGACCCCCCCAGCAACCAGCGATGTCTCCTGTGCAGGTGCGCTCCAGGTACGCTCCTCGGGTCTCCTCCAAAATACACTGTCTTCTTGTATTTTTAATTTTAATATAATTGTGTTGTCTGTTATTGATATTATACAAAGTGACAAAACAACATTGTATCATGGGCACAGTCAACTTAGATCTATCATGCAAATTAGCTGGAGATACAAACCCTTAAAAATGGGCACATACCATGGCGTTATCTGAATTCCAGTAGCTTGAGCACTGAAAGGATCATCTTTAGTCCTGATGAAGAACCCTTTATGCTTCGAAACATGTTGGCTTGACCAGGAGTATCCGCACATTAAAACGCGTGATATCTCCGAATTACCATTTTAACAGTACCAGCCTATGACCTATTAAATTCTTTAAGTCTATAAGGCCAAGTACCTTTTAACCCACTCACCTCATCCACCCCTGACCCTTTCTCTCACTACCCATACATCACATATGGCACTACAATAACAGTGCTCCAGTGTAGTCGCTAGTCGAGCACGCTCCATCCCTCAGCGAGGCGGGAAGACCCCTATGATGAAGCATGACAACAAGGGTCTTTGTGGCGTGCGAGGGGTATTTAAGCAAACACTGTGTATGCCCTATCAAGTTTGGGAACATTTTCCTTTGAACCTTTTTGAGGTGGATCATTTTATTTTGAATTAACCTAGTTGAGGAGGACGTATCCACCCCAGTGCCCGTGAGGGGCACTACCTCTTCACTCCCTAGTCCTGTTTTTTTGTTGTCATTCCAAACTTCAGAGTTTTACCAGCTTTCATTCATTTCCTTTTTTATAGTGTGTTTTGAGGATTCCCGCTACTGTTATTCCTCATTCGCGGTATTTTGATCCTATCTTTGCTTCTCTGCAATGGATGTTCCATTTGCAAACCCCCTGGAACTACCACCACTCTAGCACTGTTGTGAGTGTATGTATCAATACTTTGGAATCATGTTGCTTCAAGAACTAGACCTTCATTGGTCACTAACATCACAACCTGCCTGGTTTACCTGCGTGCAACCCGTGTTCCACTGCCTCTGTTGCCCCTTCGAATGGTCACTACATATTTGCTTGGCTTTGCAGACGTGTACTGCCATGAACATGGTACTGCTGATGAGTCTTTTAGTGGCTCATTTCCAGAGTTGTCGCTTGGGTTTGTAGCCTCTCTACAAAGCGAGGTATGAGCCACTCCTTCCAGAGGAGATGTGTGCACAAGGGGGTCGTTTTTTACGAAATCATCAGCTCCAGATCTTTCCTGATGCCTGGAAAATAACCTCAATTCTTCCACTTCTGAAGAAACCTGACCTAGACACAGCCAACCCCAGTAGCTATAGGCCCATCTCGAGAATACCCTTCCCAGCCAAGTTGCTGGAGAAGATACTTAACATACAACTTACAACATTTATCTCCTCCACAGAAAGTTTGGACCCTTCTCAATATGGGTACCGGGAGGGACATAGCACGGAGACAGGGCAGGTTATGGCAGCAGAAGAATTGAGATCCATCCTGGACGCTGGGGGAAAGGCCGCACTGATCCTATTAGATCTATCGGCGGCCTTCAACGCGGTGAGCCATGTAACCCTAATCACCAGGATCTCAAGATTAGTAATCAGAGGCACTGACCTTAAGCTGTTGACATCCTTCAGCTCTGATAGGGCGCAATATGTAGAGGTTGGACCCATCTCTTATGAACAGTTTTCTCTCCCTTGCAGGGTACCGCAGGGCTTGAGTTTAAGCCCCACGCTGTTTAATCTATATGTTTCCCCGCTGGCCAAACTCATCAGGCAGTTTGGCTTCTCAGTTGTATCCGACACTGATGATACTCAGCTAGTAGTATCTGTTTCAAGCAACATAGAAGAGACAGCTGGCTGCTTTAATCACTGTATGACCCAGGTCAACCAATGGATGTGCTCCAACTGCCTGAAATTGAATGGTGAAAAGACTGATGTTCTCTTGTTGGGCTCAGATAGCTCTTTTTGGTCACAAAGGTGGTGGCCATCCAGTCTGGGAGACCCTCCGGCCCCTGTGCACAAGGCAACAAATCTAGGCTTTATCTTTGATGATAAGCTTACTTTTAAAAACCAGATTAGTGCCCTCACCTCATCAATCTACTTTATTTTAAAGATGATAAGGAAAGTTTGCCCCTTTAGTCCTTCGGACACATTAACTCCTTTGCTGCGGCGGCTATTCCGCCACAGCGCTAGTAGGGAAGGGGGGGGCACGCCGTGCTCCCGTACTCGTGACAGAACCGCTCCGTCACGAGCCTCGGGCGCGCTGTGCTTGTGACGGAGCGGTTCTGTCACGGCCCCGCCCGCTCAATAGAACGCGCCGCGCAGGCGTGCCGAGCGGGCCGTGACGGAACCGCTCCGTCACTAGCACAGCGCGACTGAGGCTGGTGATGGAGCGGTTCCGTCACCAGCGCCCTAGGGGTTAAAACTTCTGGCGAGAGTATTGGCCTTGTCCAGAACTATGGTAATGCATTTTATGTAGCCATCCAAGGACAACATCTTCAAAAATTGCAGTGACTTCAGAATGCAGCAGCTAGACTGTTGCTGGATATTCTGAAATTTCAGCCAGTTTTTCACAAATTGAGAACCGTCTACTGGCTACCAGTGGACAAGAGGATCAAGTTCAAATCCCAGTGCCTAGCGTTTAAGGCACTGCATGGTTTTGGTCCCAACTACCTGAAGAATCATTTGAAGTGGTATCTACCATCCAGAAACTTAAGATCCGCTCACTGCAAACTCTTACAAACACCCAGGTTTAAAAAAGGGAGCTGGGGTGAAAGAAGTATCCTGGTAAGTATGGTTAAAACCTGGAACATGCTTCCATTTGACATAAAGAACAGCCCAACTCTGCTAGCCTTCAGGAAGGCATTAAACACCTGGCTCTTTAGCAACTAACTTCGCAGTCACATTTATTGGAACCATACGAAATCACATGTTACTAGCGCCTAGCTGCCCATGGGCAGTTGTGCTCTTTGTAAATGTACAAATCAAATTACCAAATACTGGCTCTACTAGCACAAATGCAGGTTACCCAGTAGCTATCTCAGCATCAGCTGAGACTGAGGATCATGTCTGTTCTCAGGAAATTGTGACCTGGGCTGTCGATCAATCATCTTCTGCAGAAATGGACTATTTTCTGGAGTTCCTGGGCTTTGAATTTGCAAGTGACATCTTGATACCTCCAAAGCACCATCATTTGATTATATTTCTAAATTGACATATTCGTTTTTTATATATCTCTAACCTATCTTACGAACATGCTCAGTAAACATGCTCTGAGTTTGCTTATCTTTTTATCACTTTCACACTATTAAGTTATTTGATGTGCTATTGCCCTGACCAAAGGGGGGGAGTGTTTCCTATATAGCCGATTGTCGTTTTCCCTGTGTTAGTCTAAATTTGCACATTATAGGCCACTTTTGCTTGGCACACTGTACCAAATATTATGCTTGTTTTTATGCTATTTTGTATTTTTACATATAGTTAGCACATATTTTTGCATTTTGTTCTTTCCTGGGATTTAGACAGAACAGCATAGGCAAGGTCAAACGACATTGCTCCTTGTTATTCTCTGTGGTTGGACACTAGCACCTAGACATAATAGCGAATCCCAGCTGCTCTTTTTAAACACTCATGTTTTTCCATATAACCTGGGACATGTCGTTTGGAGAACACACAGAGAGTGGAGACTGACAGGCAGAACAAATATCCTGGGATGAGAGTGCTGCATCACCTGAGTTGTAGAGCAGCTATCTATGTATGGTAAGGTATGGAGTTCTCTACTAAGCCCAGAGATCTATAATCTATAAACAACTAGCTTCTATAGTGAGGGTGGGCTTAGGCAAATCTGTCAGCTAATATGACAGGGCTTTTATTGCATATAGGGCCCGACGTAGGTCACCAAATACTGGTCGGTAACAGGCGAATTCGGCCGTTACCGACCGGTATTTGGTGATTGAGATGTAGGAGCCATTATTTTACAGAATCGGCAAATTTACAGATTCTGTAAAATACCGAATCGGTAATTTTACCGATTCTGTAAATCCCAGATGTAGGTAGCACTGTTTACAGTGCTACAGGCCTTCAGAATTTGGTATTTTATCACCAATACAATTGGGTGGTAAAATACCGAATTCAGGTGTACATGCACATCTGTGCATGTACACCTGTGCCATGTGACACACAGACATGCCCTTAGGGCATGTATGTGTGCCACATGGCACACAAGCCTGGAATTGGGGTGCTACAGGGTGTCAAAGTATATCTTGGACCCTCCTGAGGCGCAGCCGCGAGTAGAAGGAGATTGAATTATTCACTGTTTTTAAAACTTAAATACTGTATTTTTTGGCACTTGAATTTTAACTCACTCACCCCTCCTGGGACACATCCTTTGTGTGCAGGCACCTTTCCACGCTGAAAACGAGCGCTGGTAAGGGCAAAATCGCTGCATTTCCTGCCTAATTATCTCCCCTCGCCCTGATTGGGACACGCCCACTAGAGGCCACGCCCCCTTAGTCCTAGCTATAAAAAACGCGCTGAACTACAAGCGAGTCAGATAACTTGGACCCTCCTGAGGCGCAGCCGGGAGTAGAAGGAGATTGAATTATTCACTGTTTTTAAAACTTAAATACTGTATTTTTGGCACTTGAATTTTAACTCACTCACCTCTCCTGGGACACATCCTTTGTGTGCAGGCACCTTTCCACGCTGAAAACGAGCGCTGGTAAGGGCGAAATTGCTGCATTTCCTGCCTAACTATCTCCCCTCGCCCTGATTGGGACAAGCCCACTAGAGGCCACGCCCCCTTAGTCCTAGCTATAAAAAACGTGCTGAACTACAAGCGAGTCAGATAACTTGGACCCTTCTGAGGCGCAGCCGGGAGTAGAAGGAGATTGAATTATTCACTGTTTTTAAAACTTAAATACTGTATTTTTTGGCACTTGAATTTTAACTCACTCACCCCTCCTGGGACACATCCTTTGTGTGCAGGCACCTTTCCACGCTGAAAACGAGCGCTGGTAAGGGCGAAATCGCCGCATTTCCTGCCTAATTATCTCCCCTCGCCCTGATTGGGACACGCCCACTAGAGGCCACGCCTCCACCTATTACCTCCCTTCAAAACATGTGCATGTACCGGAAGCGCAGCGGACGAGCGCAGCGGGCGCGACGAATGCGCGACGAAGGCGCGCATAAGGCAAGCTCGTCTGTGCTCGTCCGTGCCGAGACCGGGCCTAGGGCTACCCCCCCTACATCCCCGGCTACAAAACTCAGACATTACAGCTCGGAAACTCTCATGGGATTAAGACCCACCGGCAGGGACTGCCTTCAGTCCCAGTTTCATGCAGAAAACATCCCACATACCTGGCCCTCCTGCCAATCAACCCTGAAACCTAAGCCGGCGCCAGACCATTCACATGAGTACCGCATGTTCTTGCTCAACTGCAGATCCCTGCCCAAACACAGGGCAGAGTTTGCATTATTGCTGGAAGAACGTATGCCAGACATTGTTTTCCTAACAGAAACATGGCTGGCCACAGATTCGGACCCCGCGGTAATCACAGCTCTCCCTCCCGGCTTCCAAATCACTCGGCTGGACCGCCCTGAGGGCAGAGGAGGAGGTCTAGCTGTTATTTACAAAGACCAATTCCTCTGTCGAGTTATTCCGGAGACCATACCTGACTGCGAGAGCCTAGCCTTCTGCCTCAAACTCTCCCCTAACACCTGCTTCACAGGTACTCTAATTTACCGCCCTCCAGGCCCTCCCAAACAATTCCACAACCTTCTCGCCTCGATTGTGGTGGAACGTGTCAGCACTTCCTCGAACTTCACCCTGTTAGGGGATCTTAACTGCCACTTTGACTCCACAACCGATCACATAGCTACCATGATGATAAATGACCTAGCAGCGCTGCAGCTAACTCAAATCGTTAGGTCCCCCACTCACGTCAAAGGCCATTTGCTGGACCCTGTGTTCAGCAATTGTGCAGATCTTACATCTAGCCCACCAATCCCCCTTCCATGGACTGACCATTTACTAGTCCCCTTCACCTGGAACACACTCAAACCCCCAACCACTAAACCCACAGTACGAATAGCCAGAGCCTGGTCCCGCCTTCCAGTCGACAAATGGATGAGCAAACTCGCTAGCAACCCTCCTCTCCATAACAAGGATCCATGCCTAGCTAACCAGACCTATGAAGACTGGATCACCCAATCCCTTGACAACACTCTCCCCAAAAGAAAAACCACTCTAAAACGTTCCCATAAATCGGCACCATGGTACTCAGAGGCCCTTAGGGCAAAGAAACGCCTATGCAAGAAAGCTGAAAGGAAATGGCGTCTGGACTTCTCTCCAATAGAAAAAAACCAATATCGAACGCTACTTAAAGAGTACAAAGAAGAAATCAAAGCCACTCAAGCGGCATATTTTTCTAACAAAATCATGTCAGCCAAATCAAAACCTAGGGAGATTTTCCTAATAGTAAAAAATCTCACCAAGCTACCACCCAGCTTACCTGTTACCACATCCACAGAGCACTGCAACAATGTGGCAGCATTTTTCCATCAAAAAATTGACAAAATCTACGCCTCCTTTCCCCCCCTGGCCACCTCCGCCCCAGCCTCGACTAACTCAGTCTTGGCAAACCCTACCCCACAGACCCCCACTACACTAGCTCACCTCCCCCTTCTAGATCTGGCATCTCTGGAAACTGTAGCCCGGAAAGTCGAATCTGGCTCCCCCAACGACCCAGCCCCACCAGACATTATAATGTCGGCATCTCAGGTCACCCTGCCCATCATAATGGACCTCCTGAATGTCTCTATCTCCTCCGGCACGGTCCCGCCTGGATGGAAAAGGGCCATGGTTAAAGCACTGCTGAAGAAACCCAGTTTGGACCCATTAGACTTCAGCAACTATCGGCCAATCTCCCTGCTTCCCTGGCTGAGCAAGGTGTTGGAGAAATACATCAACAGCCTTCTGGTCACCTTCCTAGAAACCAACCAACTGCTAGACCCCACCCAGACAGGCTTCCGACCCAAGCACGAAACCGAGACCGCCCTCCTCAAGGTCACCGAAGAATCCAGAAAAATCTTGGACCAAGGAGGATCAGTGGCAGTGATCCTCCTTGACCTCAGCGCGGCCTTTGACACGGTCAGCCACGACATCCTGCTTAACCGTCTGTCTAATGTAGGCGTCAAGCACCAGGCTTAGCTATGGTTCGAGTCCTTCCTGAAAGACAGATCCTTTCAGGTTTTGGACGGTGAATCAGTATCTACCAGCAGACCTTTAAGGTGCGGAGTCCCACAAGGCTCCGCTTTAAGCCCGGCGCTATTTGACATTTATATGAGGCCACTGGCTGAGGTTGTTCGTCCGTATGGAGTTAAGATCATCTCCTATGCGGACGACACCCAGCTGGTGGTCTCACTGGCACATGAGGCCAACATCCCCATGAGCGGGGGACTCTGTAAATGCCTTGAGGAAGTAAAAAGCTGGATGTCTTCCTCATCACTCAAGCTAAATGGGGACAAGACGGAGCTGATGCTTCTAGGTCCTGCGAATCCTAGGGTGGCCAATTCCCTGTGGCCACCCTGTCTGGGCACCCCCCCAACACCCAAGGACAACATCAAGAGTCTTGGGGTGTGGCTCGATAAATCCCTGTCATTCGACACACAAGCCACCAAACTGTCTGCCACCTGTTTTGGCCTTCTTAAAATGCTCAAAAAAATTCTTCATCTTTTATCTATGGAGGCAAAACAAGTGGCCATTCAGGGTCTGATCCAGTCCCGCCTGGACTTCAATAACGTCCTATACCTCGCTGCACCAGACTACACATTGCGGAGACTTCAAACAGTGCAGAACTGTGCAGCTCGGACACTGCTCCAGCTCCCACGCCGACAATCCGTCAGAGCTAGTCTGACCAGTCTACACTGGCTGCCAGTCCGCCAAAGAATCCACTTCAAATCCTTGTGTATTGCCCACTTGGCTTTCTGGGACAAAGGCCCAATCATCACCCGCGACCTAATCTCTCACTACCATCCAAGCAGAAACCTACGGTCAAACCAGACTTTTTTGGCCACCGAACCCAGAATAAAAAGAGCCAGAGCAGGCGGTAGGACCTTCACCCATAACGCTTCCAAGCTATGGAACGCCCTTCCCCTACAGCTGAGAGCCAATTCCAATCTTACCTCATTCCGGAAACAGCTCAAGACTCTCCTTTTCAACTCCCCACAATAATTCTGGTAACTACCCCCGCCTCTGCCTATACATCTGTCGGTCCCTCAGCGCTTGGACGCCCCCGGGCATCAATCGCGCTTAATAAATCCACATACAAATACAAAATACAAAGTAACACCCCGTTCACCCTTGCAGGATTTGGTATTTACGGTATTTCCCATTGATTCCTATGGGCTTCAAGGCCCATAGGAATCAATAGGAAATACCGATTCGGTATTTACCGAATCGGTAAATACCGAATCTTACAGATTCGGTAATTCTAAAATAAGAATTACCTACATCTGCCCCCTTCCTATTTACCTACTCTTAAATACCGAATCGGTATGATTCGGTATCTAAGAGTAGGTAAATAGGAATTACCTACATCGGGCCCATAGTCTGCTAATCATGCTAATGACATTACTGACCTGTATTTGTTTTCTAGTTTTGGCGCAGATATTTCATACTAGAGCACAATAGTTAATAAATATTGTAAGCTTCCTACTTGTCTTTTTTCTATTTATTGTAGACAAATGCAAGTGAGAGAACAAAACGGGATTGATCTACTACCGTGATCCCTGAGAGGATTGAGAGGGTTGTGTTCTGGGGTGCCAAATCACTTGTTTCTCTGGGAAGGTTAGGAGGGCAAGTGAGGCACTACAGCTAGTTGGACGCAGCCCCATAGGTACTGATGTGATATGGTGACTGAGACCTCACATGCTGATGTTCTTTAGTCCCAAGCATAGTTTTGTTCCTGAGCAGAATCCCTGTCACATCAGCATTCCATTCAGGGCACTGCTTCTGGCATAGGCTCTATTCATTCAACTTGGCTAGCAGCGAATCCTTTTATCTCTTGCCATTTGTTTAGATGGCGGATAAGATTCACCCTGGCAGGGTATTCCTCCTACAAACAAGGAGCTCTTCTGATGCCTGAAGTTCACATATGAAGGAGGTGGTTAACGCACTTGTTGGACATATCAGAGCCCGCTCTAATCAAGACTCAACTATCCATAAAATTGCCTTGAGCGTCAATGTGCTTGTTAGAAAGCACTGCTTGCAAAATAATTACTTTTATGTAGATAGCTCAGTTGGTTGCAGCTTTTGTTGCAGAGATCCTTGCATTACCTGCAGGTCACAAATTAAATTCCTTGTCATAGAGCTTAGTGAATGATGACCATGTATCAAGGAGCTCCATGCAAAAGACAAGACATACATTGGGAACATTCATGTTTTTTCCTCAATCTTTTGTTATTTTGAGGTTCCTATAAAAGAGGGTTATTCTGGGTAGTCATAAACACTTATTATTAGTAAAAGCTGTATAAATAGTTATTAGTGTCATAACTATTGGACAGATACTTCTGGCGTTCTTACGATGCATGCAGATTTCTTGTACATAAAGCATGGAAACGTCAAAAATCTATGCTCCCCGTGCTCCACCTTTATGCCTGCCCCACACTCCACCCTCCAGTCCACCGCTCCTTTTGGTGAGTGCCTGCATTTATTTTTTTCCATTTAAAGCCCTGACCATAACCCCATAGTTGGATCATAACGTAGCATTAGCATCTGCTGAAAAATGCACGCAGATATCTAACATTTTCATAGTACCAGCAAATCCCACCTTCTGCTGATTTTTCTAATCAGTAAATTTGTGGGTTATATTATATATTAGCTCATATAATGCTTATACTCCAAAATGTTTCAAAATTGATTTTGTCATAAATTTCAAGGCATAAGTTAATCTCTGAATTTCAATACAATATAATGCCATCTGCATACATACTAATTATGGCATTATGTGATGGAAAGTGAATACACCATCTACATGGATCTTTCTAATTATAAAACCTAAATATGAATAGGTCTAGGTCTGATTTGAATTTACCTGCTTAATACCATTTTATACCTTGGCATGGGTGGCTTGTATATTAGTAATACAAATGAAAGAAAATAACCTATTTGCAATCACTCAAGTCAGTATTTTAATGTGACAATTCATTAAAAAGAAGTGGTCCACAGGTTGAGCAGGAGTCTTAAGTCTTGCCAGGCTTCTGCAGAAAAGTGATTGTTGAACCCGGGATGGAAGGCAAATGCAAGGCATTGGCCACTAGTATTTGGGAATGGTAAGAGTTCCATTGAAGACAGTGGAGCAGGACAGTGCCAATAAAGGCAGGATAGACCTTCTACTTCAGCATTTCAATGTTTGTCTTTCTGTTTCACTGTTCCTCAGCCGAAACAAAATATGATCCCACAAATGCGGTGCATAAGCCACAAAGGTTCATTGGAACAGACTAGAATCTATAATGGTGTGTGTGTGTATATTAAGGAAGCTGATGTTGAAGTCTGCCAGTACCTCCTGAACAGTCACAAACATGCCCTCACGATCTATAATTTACTTATCTCCTTGTGTTTGCTTTGTTCGCTCTAAGTTGACAGGGTATGCCCAGAAGTGGGTCCCTTGCTTACTTTCCCACTGGATCAAGCTAGCCTGGTTGATGAGGGGTGCTACCCTGAAACCGGTCCCAGGATGCTTGTTTCTGGTCCAGGGAAGACCTGGCTTGGCAGTTCGGGCTGGACTGTTCCCATGAGGCACAGGGTCAAGACTGATTTGCATATCGCTAGGTCGAACTGAGGTAGTGAAGTGAGTTACAGAACGATGATAGATTCAACCCAGATCTGTCACTGGGGGTAAATGTCTGAAAAGTTTCAGCGCTCCATCCATCATGTCCTTGTGTTTGCTTTATTCACCATAAATTGGCAGGGTATGCCCTGACGAGGGTCCCTTGCTCACTTTCCCACTGGATTCAAGCTAGCCTGGCTGATGAGGGGTGCTACCCCAAAACCGGTCCCAGGATGCTTGTTTCCAGTCCAGGGAAGACCAGGCTTGGAAGTTCGGGCTGGACTGTTCCCATGAGGCACATGGTCAAGACTGAGTTGCATATGGCTGGGTCTGAACAGGGGTGGTGAAGTGAGCTAAAGAACGATGATGGATTCAACCCAGATCTGTGACTGGGGGTGAGTGTCTGAAAAGTTTCAGTGCTCCGTCCATCATCTCCTTGTGTTCGCCGTAATCAGTTCAAAGAAATAAGGCTAAAATATGCATACCTAAGTTGCATCAAGACCTAAGAGAAGAACGGGGCCAAGAAATCTCCAACATAGAAGTTGGAGGAAGCCTCCCAGTCAATGTCCATTTGGAAAGCAGCAGGGGAAGATGGATTTCCAATAGAGTTCTTTAAATGAACATCAGCTGTGGTTGCTCTGCCTCTGAGGAAAATCTTTCAGGAAGCCATTCAAAATAACACATTCACTCAGAATTCAACAAACCATACATACCTCTAATTCTGAAACCTGGGAAACACATTTTACTCTGCCCCAACTATGGACTGATCTCCCTCCTCAATTATGACATGAAAGTATTGGTGAAAATCCTGGTAACAAGACTAAACGGATGATTTATAGCTTGGAGGGCAGGATAATCTGTCACAAATGCTAAGGAGTGCCCTGGTCGCCACAAATTACGGTCTTCCCACCCTATTTAGGGTTAGTAGGACCATCACCTTTCGTTCAACGGGACAAGGGGGAAAGCAAAGAATAAACGTCCAGGGTGTATGGGTGTCAGACCCCCTTTTAGAGGTCCACAAGTCACCGGGCTCTGGCGCCAACTGACCAGAAATCAGTCTTACTCGCACCTGCAGGCTTGGAGCGTCCAGAGTTCCTGAGTGGGTCTTGTCAGTGGGCACCTGGATTGGTAGGAGATAAATCAGATGAGTTCACTGCACGTGGCCCAGGCAGTCTGCACTTAATGGGCACTTAATTCCTCACATGCGGTCACACCACAGAGACAACCAGAGGTTTTTTGATGCTTCTCTTTGGGGGGTAAGTTTCTGATCTGTCTCATGGTGGGTGGTGAGGTGATGCGACAATCCTGAAGCAAGTACCTCGCCTTGATGAAAGTGTCAAGGTGCTCCCACACCAGCTTCACTTCTCCGGCGGGGGTAGGGTGACAATCAGGTTCTTATCTTGTTGCTCCCAGTAACCCCTCTGGCAAACAGGGTCACTGTAACTTTCTGTACATGGGCTTAGACCCATTCTGCACAACTGAAGTCCTCACCAGTGGCCCCTTATGGCATACGTGGTTGCGGCTCACCACTGCACAAGGGCTAAAGCCCTTAAAATATGGCAATCTTCTCCCGGCCGTCTCTCCTGGCTTATGGGGTCATAGCTCACCACTGAACATTGGCTACGGCAGCAGGGCAATCTTCCCATTCCCCACCTCACGACCAATGCAGACTACAGAGGACTGCACCATCCGACACTTAGTTGCCGTGATGGTCAGTTTCGCCTCCTGTATCCTAGCCAATACCTGTCCTAGGTATCTCAGGTGGTCCTGCCATGAATTGCTAAACACTGCAATGCCATTCAGGTAGCCCACAAAATACTCTCCCAGCCCTGCAAGAACATTATTCACCAGGCGCAAAAAAGTGGCAAGAGCATTCTACAACCCGAAGGGTAGCACCTTAAACTGATACAGCTCCTCTGGAGTAGAAAATGCAGTCTTCTCCTTGGCATTTGATGCCAAAGCAATCTACTAATCTCCACTGATCAGATCCAAAAAGCTCAAGTATTTTGCAGCACCTAATCCACCCACCAGCTCTTCAGCTCTGGAATTGGATGAGCATCAGTTTTGGTTACCTCATTGAGGGCTCGGTAGTTCACACAGAACTGCAAGTCAGTAGATCCTTCCTTTGGAGCTAGATCCATAGGACTAGGCCAATGAGATCTCTTAATGATACCCAGGTTCATCATTTTAGAAGCTTCTGCCTTAAAACATTCCTAAACCTTGTCAGACATTCTGTAAGCAGGCTGTCATCCATGTCTATGTCATGTACACAGACATGTGTCAAACCTGGAGTCAGCAAGTAGAGGTTGGCAAACCGTCCCAACACCTGTTTGCATTCCCTGCGCTGCTCAGGAATTAATTCAGGGGCTAACTGAACCCTTTCACAGTGCCAACCTTCATGTCACAATGCAGCAAGACAGGAAGAGGCTAATTGTCTTCCTCTACTTTCTATGCCATAGCCATGATATTCACTATGTAATCTCTCCGGCGGTAAATCTTCAGCCTGTTCACATGGACCACCCTCTAAGGTTCCTTTGTGGCACCTGTGTCCACCAAGTAATGAACATCAGAAATCCCATGCACTACCTTGTGTGGCCCACACCATTAGTTCTCCAAAGCTCTGGGACATATAGGCATTAGAAGTCAACATAGCTTTCTGGTTTACCACTCCATCAGCGCTTGAATGGCCTGAAGGTTTTGCTTTGCCTGACTCATGTATTGCTCCATTGCATGTTTCGACTTGCTCCTATTTAGGCAACCCATTCGATCAATAAGGTTCCTGGAGCCATCGTACTGAGGTTAGGAAGTGGCGTTTTGATCAAACCATTGAGGCACTCTTCAGATTTGCAAGAAAATTAGGCTCAAAACCACTTGATGCTCTAGTCAACATCTATGCTGTGCGCTGTTGTTCTGCTATCATGCACAGGGCAGGAGTTTGGGGTTTTGCTAATGTATCATCACGGAAGATAGCAGAAAGTTTTTTCTGAGGAGACTCTTGGCGGTCCCTTCCAGTTTCCAGATAATATTATGTCACATGGAACTAGGACGGGTTGCCTTAGAAGATCGCATCCAAATCGCACCTATCATGTTCTGGCAGTCTATTTGGTCAAAGGATGAACCTATATTCAATCGAGCAATTATTCAAGAGTGCTTGTGTCTTGATCATATGCATAAAATTCCATGGTTCAGCTATGTCTAGAAGCAGCTTGAACTTCTAGGGAAGTCAACTGCTTCCTAAACCTGCAGCTCATTGCTGGGTTTCTAAACATCAGTTGAAGAAGGATCGTTTAACGATATTCAAGGAGCATTGGGTACACAAAGAGGTAGGGAAGAAGAGAGTGGCTGAATATTTTCCCCTAGTCACCACTGAATGAGTGGAACCATACCTTCTATTTTCTTTATGTTCCACGAAAAGGTACTAAGTTACAAGGTTCAGGTTCAGCATCGCTCTTTTCTTGGTTTCCTACCCTAGTAATGTTTACAGTGATTCCCTTCTTGATCCAAGCCCTTGCATTCTTCCCAGACCATGCTACATTTCTTTTTTTTTTTGCTGATTATATACTGAACTGTGGAAGGAATTCATAATCCTGGTATTAAGGGTTCTGAATATCAGACAATGTAGGCCGGTCTTGTATTATCTCCAGCTCCTCCAAACTGAAAATATATATGCTCAAGCTTTCCTGTTTGCAGTTTCGATTTTTGGTAAATTCTGGTGGGATTGTTCAGTGTTTTCCAGTGATTTCAATACCATAACAAACAGTGGTTGTCAGTGGTTACACGTTTGTGCCATTAAAAACAACAGGAACAGTGTTTTTCCAGTGTTTATGGAACTTTTTGCTTTTATTATGGCTTGCTTTCTGCACTGATAGTGAATGGTATAGAGACAGTGTACGTGCACTGTATATGAGATCCAAATGCATTTTTACAAATCAACCTTCTTGTAGAACACCATACAATGCTTCTTCAGTGAGTCTTTGCGCACTCGCTCGTTCCTTCCCATGTACATTTTTATCTGTGAAAAGGCCCTCTCAAGATGGGCACTTGAGACGGGCAACGCCAAAACAGCCAGTACACAATTTACTAACTTTGGCCACCGACATAGATTTCCATGCCACTACTGGTGCACCTGAAGATTTTGATTTTCTGTGACAGGTTCTGCAACATATGCTTTGAATTGGGCACATATGCACTCAGAGTTATTAAAGCGGTCAAAAATGAAGAAGCACATTATCATGTTTTCCTGTAAGAATCCTGGAGAGTGTACTTTTGATCACATCACTATCAATAGGCTACCAAAGATTCTCACATTTCTTGCCCTTGGCATCATCACTAAGAAAATATTCTGCAAACAGTTGTCACATGGATAATATAGCGCTCACGACCTCTAGGAATTAGAGCCAACGGTAAAATGACTTTTTCTTTGACCCCACACAAAGCACAAAATGAGAAATATTTGTGTTTTAGTTCCCATGCATATTGAACAGTGCACCCGAATGGACTACAAAATCAATAGCATTCTTAATTAACTCTGAAGATTGTAAAGATGCTTTCAGCATACTATCTAGCAAGTGGCAAGGATTTCTTACAGGGAAGCACTTCAGCTCAGGTATCAATTTTTACAGGCGAGAATCAAGAGGGAGAGAGAGGACCAGAAAGCTAGTCCAGATCCCCGGTTTATATGTATCGGTATCAATAGGAGACTAGCTCTACAATGGATTAATCTGACACGGTTATGGTAGATTAATATTAGTTATGTAGCGACTCAGTATTTTGCCGGGTGGCAATGGCACCTCTTGGGTGTCTTTTGAAAGCCCTCACCCACCAACCTAGTTGGTGGCATGCTTCATCATCGGGCCCACCCAGTGACACCTAGCGTGTCCCGGGTGTGCTTCGACGCCTGATTACAGCGGAGCAGGTATGTCACTGTGTGTGCGGTGTGAGGTGCTAAGATAAGTGAAGTTAAAACGGCTTGGCAGGTGGTCCCTGGGGTGAGGATATTTTATTAAAAGGGCCTCTGCCAGCGGTTAAAAATAAGGCTGTGGGACGTTAGAGGCGGGTTACGACCTCCTACGTCCTTGAGTAGTCAACATGTTTCAGCCAGTGCCTTATGTTAATCTGGCTTTCATCAGGACAATAAATATGTGTGGGTTAAAATTAGGGGTTGTGTAGTGTAGTCTATGTGTCTACAGAACCGGTTCTGCGAAGGAGGCACAACAGGTCCCACGCTGGTGCTGGCCAGAAATCCTGGCTTCACCCTGCCACTTCAATAACCTTGGAGCTACCAACAAGCATTGAAAGCGTGATCTTGAGAAGGGAATCCCCCATCTCACAGCTAGATACACTTTAGGGCGTGTAGACACATAGACTACACTACACAACCCCTAATTTTAACCCACACATATTTATTGTCCTGATGAAAGCCAGATTAACATAAGGCACTGGCTGAAACATGTTGACTACTCAAGGACGTAGGAGGTCGTAACCCGCCTCTAACGTCCCACAGCCTTATTTTTAACCGCTGGCAGAGGCCCTTTTAATAAAATATCCTCACCCCAGGGACCACCTGCCAAGCCGTTTTAACTTCACTTATCTTAGCACCTCACACCGCACACACAGTGACATACCTGCTCCGCTGTAATCAGGCGTCGAAGCACACCCGGGACACGCTAGGTGTCACTGGGTGGGCCCGATGATGAAGCATGCCACCAACTAGGTTGGTGGGTGAGGGCTTTCAAAAGACACCCAAGAGGTGCCATTGCCACCCGGCAAAATACTGAGTCGCTACATAACTAATATTAATCTACCATAACCGTGTCAGATTAATCCATTGTAGAGCTAGTCTCCTATTGATACCGATCAATTTTTACAGGTCATCACAAAACTTTTTCATATACGTAGCTGAATCACTGCAATTACACACAATATCACTCTAATCTTTGTGGAACTTGGTAAGAACTTTTTGCAGCAGCATTTTAAGTGACACTGCGTTCCACGTTTTCAATACGTCTGGTGTCATGTTTTCACCACTATCCCAGATGCTGGGTGACAACACTCTTTTCACAATATACCTGTCACTACTCCTTGCACTACTTGTTTAAAGCCTGGGGTGTTTGGCAATTCACCTATTATCAATACTGACTCACTAGAAAAGGGGGCTGATGTATCAATGGGTTTCAACCATTCTCTGTCCGTGGGTAATGTAATGGTACATATTGGGAAAGGTTCTTATGAAACAAGTAATTTTACTGATCAGTGAAATAATTGAACGTAGCCAAAATATCAACTATGATTTTGATATTTCCAGATTGTCTGTTTATAAAATAATTAAATAGGACTCAAAACTTACTTCTAAACCCTGCATCTTTGGACCAAAGACCACAAAACTGAAAAAAGCAAAAGGAGGAAAAAAACATATTTCTGTGACATCCCTAAACAACAAAACTCAAGCAGAATAATGCTAACCCAGTATTTCTTTATACTACTTTGTATAACAAAGTTACATTGTATTGTCCCCTCAAGAAGAAATAAAAATTAGACTTTCCCTCTTCTTTTCATTTCTTCGCATGGTTTTAAGTTTTCGGTTATGCAAGTGTTTATCAGTGTTTATGTGTTTACACTAGTGAGGGCCATTTCCCTTACAATGGGGTTTTATCAGTTATTATAGGTTTACCCTAAAACAGGAAAACATATTTATGCTTAATGATACACAAATTCTTTTCTGCAACAGTGTGTTTAAGTAATCAAGTGGGGAAATGATCTTTGTAAGGCATACCGTAGTGTTTTGAGAGAAAAAAGACAAAGGCATAAACTGAACTGATACCATTTGTAATGTTATCTGATAAAGTTGTGACAACTGCTTTAACTGTGAATGACGCTGAATGGCATACATAGGCTCCTTAGATTGGTAAGATGTAGATGCATAGTACGTGCTAGTATGCTACCATATGACTGTGTCATCAAGATTTCATCTCTTCTTAAGACGCACGCTCAGACTTTATTATACTATTTCATGTGACTGAGATTTGACTCATGCACCAAAGGGTAGCTTAAACTGGTCAAATACAAATAGCACAGCTTATGGTACTATGTAATTCTGTGATCACGGCTCCACGATTGCATCATTAGGGTGTATGCTTGCACTTTCTTCTCTCATCATTTCTTATTTTGTGAATGAGATTTGAATTGCACATAAAGACTTTCAGTGGTCAGAGATAACTTGTTCAGGATGTGGCTGCATATATCCACTCGATACATTTTAAATCAAATTACATTTTGTGGGCCATATAGGTAATTTTTAAACAAGCACGGCTAGTTGCCATATATGATTATGTTTTTATGACTATCTCTGCCTTTTTGATGATTTTAAAATGACACTTAAATATTTGTACAGACTGGTTTAATGGGCCAGATGCTTGTGGCAATATGCAATTTAGTCTATGTATTTGATATTTATTGCTGTTTTGATGATTGTTTTAACACGTATTTGTACAAATATTTTATGGGTGTAAAAACGGAATAAAGAATATTTGATTGTGTTGCTCCATCATCTTGCTGAGGCCAATCACATAGTCCACAACATCCTTCTGTGGAGACTCTGAGGTTGCTTCCTACTCTTCTTCAACTAAGGTGAGTGGACCCCACACAAGGTGAGTTTATTCAAAGAGCCAGTTCTTCAGCTTCTTGCAGAACTCGACAATTAATGAGGATGCTCTGATGTGATGTGAGACGTCACGCCATGTTATGGGAAAAATGGAAGAGAAGTGCAGCCTCTGGCTTTAGGTTGAGGATGAGTCTTGCTGAAGTATTTAGGATGGTTTGGAGTTTGTTCAGGAACATACTTTATAATGATCTCTTTGGTTAGAGGCAGATCTCACATGTTACAGGCCTAGACGGCATGGGTCATACAGTTTCAGGATTTAGGAAAGTAGAGCCAAACTTTGGTTTATATGGAGAGCCGATCAAACTAGGGTAAGAATTTTAAGTCCTTCAGGCAAGCTGATAAGGTTATCCTAATATTCACATTTTGCTAAGTTGGAGAAGGGAGTTCATATATGGATCAATGGAATAAGGAACATGCTTAGGTTTGGGGATATGGTGAGAAAAGGTGCATTTAATGTCGGTTCAATTAAGCTAATGTACAGCAAATTAACATCTACTAAATCCATAGGTACAATATAGCACACTCCCTTCCGAAGTTCATGCCTGCTAACATAGCTGAGCAAATCAATAATGATCAGTTATTCGGGTTGTCAAACAACCACAGGCCTGTACTCATATGTTGCTATTCTATTGGAAAAGGCGTGGTTCATATTAAAGTTTAACTTTTCCAAATATTATCTACTGAATCCAGTTGCTGGTATGTGTGTGATCGTGCGTCTTTTTTTTTTAAACAAATGATGGACTGCTGTTAAAAAAAAAATCTAGCATAGTCCAGCTGCATCCTGAAACTGATAATTGGGCTTTGTGGTATCCGTTGCTTTCAGTTTCTATTTTTATTCCGTACAACATATTTTTTCTACACTGTCCAGTAAGCAAAATCCTGAATGCAGAAACAAAGGCCAATATAAATATATTTTCTGCGTGAATTACATGTTAGACATTATATTTCATGAAAATTGTGTTCTTAGGGGTTCTCAGTGTTAAAAAGCCTTATCAAAGCGATAGGTTGTGCCTTTGAAATGAAATAGCTGATCTGTTGGCTTTACCAATGTTTGTTGGAGATGATTATCCGCATCAGCAAGAAACAGAAATAAGGTTTATCAACTAAAACAAAAACCACAGAAATGGTCAGCCCAAAATCTATGAATTATGCAAGCCCATGTATCACCAAGAATACGCATGGATGGGTCATGATCCTGCAGCAGCCATTTTTAATACTGTATGGCCGCCTGTAGCATTTTTGTAACTGTTTTTTATTGACGGGAACAAAGTGCAGCACTTTATTACAAATCATATGCCAGAGTAGGTTTACATTCAACAATTTTGTATCAACACATGTACAGAGACGATGTCGAGCTTAAAAGGATTCAGTGCCGATGGTCCAGATAAGGGAGTGCCTACATTGTAATGTCTTTTTATGGGTTAGAACGTACAATCGATCCCTATAACTGTGGGATAGATAGAAGAAACAAAAACAAAGAAGAAACTAAGACCCATCATCTCCCACACCCAGGAGACCCACCAATCAAATTTTTAGCCTAGGGTGTAGTCTAATTCTGTGGCCATGTCCTATGGGGTGGTGGGGGCGGGCGGTGGTATGGATCAGCCTGGGAGCAGGACAGGCGCACTGGGAGGTAGAGTAGAAGGGGTAGGAGGGATTGGGTGGGGTTTGTGCGGAGGGAGCTATCGCATCCAGTGTCATCCCTGGTCGGTGATGTGAAGTCCTGTAGGATGGTGTCTCTGCAATTAGCTGGGAGTATTTCCACAGACCTCACATCTCCTTTCATTGGAGTGCGCCCATCTAATGACCTATGTTCATCAATGAGAGAGCAAGGAGGGTGCTGCAGATATCCACTTCATTGGCACTGGCATTTGCTCAGGAGTAGCGCTAGATCAGTGAAGCGAGTCCTGGCTTTCCCAGTTTTGTGGCAGACAGCTGGTGCAGTAGGCACTGGCGTGCTGTGTCAAGCCGCTCCCAGCCCGTTGCCTGGGAATTGTTCAGCAGAATGCGTCCAACAGGGCCTCCAGGGTCCACAAGTCCCAACCATATGTATTATATCCACCAAAACTGTCTAGCAGCGGGAGCATTCATCAGCGACCAAGGGATAAAGGTGCTGTAGGTGTCGGGGGGTTTGTAGGTACTATGTAGGAAGCAGGATTACATGTACTAGAATCGAGCATTGCGGGGAATCTTGCTGGGGTATTCTAGGGTTGTTAGGCACTCTGAGCCCCAGGGAATGGTTGTCCCAGGGAGTCTTCCCATCCAGCCTTCAGGTGTGCCAGTGTGGCAAGTGGGTCTCCTGTTAAGGATCGATATATCCATGTCACTAGGCATCTGCTATGCCCTACCGAGTACAATGTGTGGAGTAGCAGGTTCTAGGCTTGTTCCAAACCTCGGACGCCCCAGTATTGCTGCAGTGCCACCCTGAATGCTCCATAAGTCAGAAGTGCTCCCCGGTGCAGTCAGTGGGAGGACTTGAGTGTGGCCTCTGAGAAGAGATCATTGAGTGTTGTGATGCTGGCCTCCTCCCACATCCACACCCGGTGTCTGCCCATATGTAAGTTCACCAGAGGGAGTCCCCGGAAGTAGGGGGGCCGGCTGCAGCATGATGATGTATACACACACGTCACCACACATGCACGTGTCTACGCTGTGGCAACCATTTTTTAGGTCTAGCCTGCACAGCGCATGCTCTGCTCTGTGAGGCATGCTGTATTCAGGTATGGACTTGAAGCTGCGCCCATTTTCCACCCATCTTTTCAATCACTCCTGTTATTGTCCTTTTTAAATGGTTGATTTTGATTACTGAGTAGGTTTAGTAGTCCCTCCTTAGTACCGCCTTTTCTACATTTGTAACCTGCATTGAGTACCGGCCCATTTACTTGTGTTGTTACATCGATGTTTTATTTACAATCTGTGAGCACTATTTTTTTTAATGAATTTCTCCTATTGCAGGACGACATTTTTTGCTACAATGGTGCCCACTTTGCCTCCAGGTGCAGCGCTTTAGGTTTCAACATGACACCCACTTTTAGATTTCTATCACCAATGGTGGCCAACTTGCACCTTTTCATGCACGTTAATTTATTTTCTTTTTTTTGCAGCCCTGCATGCTTTTTTGGTCTCGGCTATAACGCGCTGAAAAGCGCGTTCTCGCCAGAGAACTATTGTCGGCGTCTCAGCAGTCTGAGAACACCGAAGTGAGACAAGACCTGGCCGCGCGCAGCGTTTCCCCATAGGATAACGTTGTGCGCGCGGTCAGGTCTTGTCTCCACAGTGGTAATGCAGCCCGGATCGCGACGTGCGCCTGCTGGAATGCAGGAGGAGTCTGCATACCAGCGCGCGGCGCTGCTAAAAGCTTTGCTTTGCTGACATGCTCTGTTTCTGGTCGCCCTAACCTTGAGCAGCCCCCTCCTTCCTGTTGCTGGTTGTCTATTGGAAGCATTTCTGCATTTCACTCTTCTCTTGCAGCTTTCCCTCACCGCCTGCCCTCACAGGGAGTCCAGTCCTTGCGCATGGATGTGTCTCCCACGGAGATGTGCAGTGAGAGAGCAGGCAGAGCGCTCTGTCCCTCCAAAGCCACACAGGATCCCCATTGCCATGGGTATGGGGTATAGATTAGCCTCGACATACTAATTCAGAGGCTTAACGGGCATTGGGTGCAGCAAAACAAAAAATGATAGTCACATATCTGGGATGAAGCGGCCGCCGGCGACAACACAGCGCGCATCCACAGGGCTCTCAACTGCCTTTTCTTGATAAATTAGCAGCAGTTTGTAGGAGACCTTAGACATTAGCAAGCTAATGGCTGTGCGGCTCTGGATTAGTTCTGTAACATAAAGACCAAGCTAGCGACTCGCGAGAACTCAGTGGCACTAAAGCAGGCGAGTGTGGCCCACAGCAGATGTGACGGTGTGGGGTTAACCAGAGGTGACGTAGCATCTCCTGCGGGTTCAATAACGAGATTTAAATTGCCTGTCGAGAGCTTTTGGGGCAGGTTTAACTGGTTGCATGTTTTATGGGATTCAAGAACGTGGGGACCATCGATCTGCATAATTCAGTACACCAACCAAATGGACCGAACAGCTGAGATGGCAGTATGAAGTGAAACCCACCCCATGGCTCCTTCTAGAGGTGGGCGTGTCAACAAATGTACAGAGGGAACCAGAGCCAAGGGTCTAGCTTGCTCTTAGAGCCAGTGCACAAGCCAAGTCCAGCACTCGGTGTTACCTACTGACATCACTACAACAGTTGTTATCATCTGCCTGCCGGAGCTGTTCAAGAGGCACGTATGTAGGATTAACGCTTTAATGGCCACAGGTCGCCTTCTGACTCAAAGGAATGCTATACGTGGCAAATAAAAGGGCATTTTCTTCCCAGTCCGTGCACCGAAGTGAGCAATGGGCGCGGGGCGGGGGTGTTAGGTGAACACGGTTATTTGGAAACTGCTGAAACCGTTAACAATGTAGGACCTTTCAGCTTTTATTTATTTACCTATCTCCTGTTTCTTTTGCAGTGGCTGGCAGGTGGGACCGTTGGTTGATCTGCTTATACAATTCATGTGTGTAACGTGTATGACAATATTTGTGAAAAATAAGAGAGAGGGGAGTTTAGAAAACATCCAGGGAAGGTATTGAGTCTGTTGTTTTTTTTTTCTTGTTTGCTGGCAGGAGCTGTCTCCCTGGAATCTGAACAGTTAAAGGGTCACATTCCATCTAAATCCTTTTCTCCTGCAAGAGCGAGCTGCTAAATTGGCAGTTCCCATCAGTACCCCAGCCATCCCCTTAGCTTTATTGCCTTGTTCCACTCTCCTCCTGTGTTGTGATGCTATTCCCATCACTTCTGCCCTCTTCCTGCTTTACTTGATATTGCCTTCACCCATCTGCCATCCGTCATGTTGCTTACTCCCTTCTGCCTTTCATCTGCTGTACTTGTTGGCCCACCCCGCCCACCTTAGCAAAAAAGTGCTATAACCGTGCAAGTGCTAACGGTGTCCTAGCACTGTGTGTGCATGGGTGGCTCTGTCTGTCTGTCTGTCTGTCTGTCTGTGTGCGGGTGGCTCTGTCTGTCTGTGTATGCGCGTGGGTGGCTCTGTCTGTCTGTGTGTGCGTGGGTGGCTCGGTCTGTCTGTGTGTGCGTGGGCGCCTCTGTCTGTGCGTGGGTGGCTCTGTCTGTGTGTGTGCGTGGGTGGCTCTGTCTGTCTGTGTGTGCGTGGGTGGCTCTGTCTGTCTGTGTGTGCGTGGGTGGCTCTGTCTGTGTGTGCATGGGTGGCTCTGTGTGTGCGTGGGTGGCTCTGTTTGTCTGTGTGTGCATGGGTGGCTCTGTCTGTCTGTCTGTCTGTCTGTGTGTGTGCGGGTGGCTCTGTCTGTCTGTGTATGCGCGTGGGTGGCTCTGTCTGTCTGTGTGTGCGTGGGTGGCTCGGTCTGTGTGTGCGTGGGTGGCTCGGTCTGTCTGTGTGTGCGTGGGCGCCTCTGTCTGTGCGTGGGTGGCTCTGTCTGTCTGTGTGTGCGTGGGTGGCTCTGTCTGTGTGTGCATGGGTGGCTCTTTCTGTGTGTGTGTGTGGGTGGCTCTGTCTGTCTGTGGGTGGCTCTGTTTGTCTGTGTGTGCATGGGTGGCTCTGTCTGTCTGTGCGTGGGTGGCTCTGTGTGGGTGGCTCTGTGTGTGTGGGTGCGTGTGTGTGGCTCTGTGTAGGTGGCTGCGTGTGGGTGGCTCTATGTGAATGACTGTGTGGGCGGCTCTGTATGTGTGTTTGGGTGGCTTTGTGTGGGTGGCTCTGTGTGGGTGTAAATGCAATAGGTCTCTATTGGCATTGTAAATGACAGTCATTTATTTATGTTTTCAAAACAAAACATAAATAAAAATAATGTCATGAGCAATGCCAATGGCTCTAACTTTAACAATGCCGAGACCAATTTCATTGTAAATGCTTGTTTCTATAGTGGCTGCACACCTTTTATTTCCTCAGACCTTTCTTTATGCACTGATCACTGTATTCAGCTTGTTGTCACGCTCAATACAGTGAGCCACGTCTAAAGAAAGGGGGCGCGACCGCGATTAAAGGGGAAGCAGGGCATAGGGTACTTTTACAACAAAAAAACATTTATTTGTGAAGTTCAGAAACAAATGCCTTTTTTTAAAGTGAAAGCGCAGCATGGTGCGCTTTCACTTTAAAGGCGGCTGCACCCCTTTCTTAAGACACGGCTCATCGATTTTGTCGTTTGCCTGTGCCGCTTGCACAGCGAAGCACTGCCCTTTAACACTCAGCCCTCCCCCACTGCACCATTTCCCTCTCCCTTTCAGTGTGCTTTTCGTGAGGCAGCAAGATCCACAAACATCCAGAAAACATAAATACTTATTAACAAGCATTTGCAATGTAATAGGACTCGCATTTGCGAGAGTTTGAGCTATTCGCATTGTAAATGACAATGCCTTTTATTTATGTATTGGTTTTCAAAACAGATAAATAAAAGGCATTGTCATTTACAATGCCAATAGCTTAAACTATCCCAAATGCGAGACCTATTGCATGGCACGTGCTTGTTTATACTTATAATTCACTGTTCAAAGATGGCAGATGCCCAGTTTTGGGACAGAAAATAAAAAAAATTAAAAGTGCATTATCAAGAAAGAGTGTCCTTAGTAACAAATTGCAGCTGCCAGACCCTACAGAAAAAAAACTGAACAGGTAGTGGGCGGGGAAACAACGAAGGAGCATGGGGGTGCAGATGCTATTGAAAGCTGCTGAGTTGCGAGGAGTAATAATGAAGGGCAACAGTAGCGGGACACAGATGGGTGGGCTAAGCAACGAACAAGCTTGGGGGAGAAACACACAGAGCATGTGAGCGGGGTTGTAAGTGGGAACAAGCATATGGAGGGAAGAATAGGAAAACACATGCATTACAAACAAGTGCTGAAAGCAAAATAAAAAGGTTGGTTACTGAATGTAAATACTTCAAGAATACAATCTATTCAATCAAAATAATTTATTTATAAAGTTTTATATAGCGCAAACAAGATTCCGAAGGATATCAGAGCGCTTTACAAAGGAAGGAAGGAAGGACATGAATCCAATATCGCCAACAGGGAAAGATTACACAACAGGAATACTCACATAAGTACCAGACAAATAATCGCAAAAATCCCAAACAAATGAATCAAGGAGAGTAGTACCATAAACAGGTATGTAGCAGACTATGAAGGGGTACACAATGCAGAAAAGAAGAGCATAGATCAAATATCGACATTATGTAGGAATACACAACAGGAATGCGTGCTTGTTTCCTAAACAAGAGCATCAGAAAAAAAAGAATGGTAAATAAGCTACACTCCATGAGTAAGACAAATACAAGAAAAGGAAGGAAAGCCATCAAATTAAAAAACTAGCAAATGAGAATGAACAGAGAGCTAAGCAATGGTCCTACCTAAAGCACACTGGAAGTATTAGTATTGTCTACTGCATTATGTCATTCAAAGGTCTGCTGGTAAGACCCAAGTATGAGGAATCTGGTGATGAAGATGAGTGGGAGTGATAGGATGACAGCAGTCATAAATGTCCATGAAATGCAACTAGTTGTTTCTATTGTGGGTCTCAGTGTAAAGTGAGATGAATTACTTGTGTTTACTTTTTGTCCGAAAACTTAGAAAATAAAACAAAATTGGAAGAATTTTACATGTAAGCATTTCTACTACAAGAGAGAACAAGATATGCCTGCTGACCATGTTGCTGCATGCTGAAGTGTTCTGTAAATAGTTGCAGACAATAATTTTAAGACATTCATTTCTGACTTTAAGGGGTCCATTAGGATGTCGGGTGGAAAACCACCCCGACTGCCATGGACGCGGATAACAACCGTCCGCCGGGACTGTGGAGAAACCAGCGGTCAAATTAGGATCAACCGCCAAAAAAGACCGACCGCAGCGGTAGCAGGCAAATAAAAAACGCTTGGCGCGGGTGGTGGCGATCAAAAAACGACCGCGGCGGTTGGAAACGCAGCGGAAAAGCTACAACCCGCCGCAAGCATAGCGGAGACACTGCACGGGAAATTAGGATATCCCCGATGGTCCTGCGGTACGATCCGCTGTTTCCGACCACCGCGGTCGCACACTGGTGTGAATGGGAGAGCCAGCGAAAGAGCTGCAGCATAGCCACCGCAGCGAACAATCCATACAAAACATGGCGGACGATGCAAAAACACCACAACAATGGCAAACATTGCACAAATCAAGAAACATACAACTTCCAGGACAACTCCCACAATGCACCTGACAGCAAAACCCAATTTGGACACACCCACATAGCTGAGTATAAAACCAGCCCCTTCACGGACGATAATCCTTTGCAACACTCCAGAAGAGAAGGGCATACACCAGACCTGACAGGAGAGGCAAGAGAACACAGCACACTCACTACCACCACCACCATCACCATCACACCAGCACCAACAATGGCCCAGCATATAACACACCTCACACACAAACACACACCCACCACCCACACCCTTGCACCCACAAACACTTTTCACACTACGCACCATGGCATCACAGAAAATGCCCAAATTCTCAGAGAGTGAGTTGACAGTCATGGTAAATGAGATAGTCAGAGTGGAATCACAACTGTTTGGTAGCCTGTTCCAACAGACACCATTAGCCACAAGGACCCAAATGTGGTAAAGGATAGTCCAAAGGGTCAATGCAGTAGGGAACACCCCACAATCCAAGAAGGAGATCATGAAGAGGTGGTATGATCTCAGGAGGGTTGTCAAAGCTGGCTGACAGGACTGGCGGTGGCCCTCCCATTACACCAAAACCATTCACACCATGGGAGTAGAAGGTGCTTGCCAAACTGCATCCTGAGAGTCTCACAGGAGTATCCGGGGGAGTGGAGGCTGGTAAGTACAAACAAATGTTAACCAACACACTGATATGTACTTACTTGCACAACCCAAAGATCATTGTATTGTACACCTTCACCTAACAGGTAGGTAGTCATCTTGCCTGGGAGACATATTTTGGAGGAGGGAGGCCTGTAACACTACTCCCTCCATACCCCCTGTCCCACACCCCAGCAGTATGGATCACTCCCTCTTGCAGAAGCACTTGGAAGCCATTGTAGTGTACACCTTTACCGAACAGATAGGTAGCCATCTTGCCTGGGAGGCCTGTTTGGGGGAGGGAGGCCTGTACCACTACTTCCACCATGCCCCCTGTCCCACACCCCAGCAGGATGGATCACTCCCTCAACCAGAAGCACTTGGAAGCCATTGCAGTACACCAAACAAACTTACAGGTAGGTAGCCATCTTCACAGGCAAAGTTTTTGTGGGTGGGAGGCCTGCACTACTACTCCCACCATGCTCCCTGTCCCACCCAAAAGCAGGATGTAGCACACCACACCAACCCAGAAGCAGTTTACAGCCATTGTATTGTTCACCCTCACCCAACAGGTAGGTAGCCATCTTGCCTGGGAGGTCTGTGTGGGGGAGGGAGACCTGTACCACTACTCCCACCATGCTCCCTGTCCCACCCCTAAGCAGGATGTAGTACTCCACACCAACCCAGAAGCAGGTTGCAGCCATTGAATTGTTCACCGTCACTTAACAGGTAGGTAGCCATCTTGCCTGGGAGGTCTGTGTGGGGGAGGTAGGCCTGTACCACTACTCCCACCATGTCCCCTGTCCCACACCCCAGCAGGATGAAGCACTCCCCCACCCAGGAGAAGTTGGAAGCCATTGTATCACCACAAACAAACTCACAGGTAGGCTGCCATCTTCCCTGGGAGGCCTGTTTGGGGGAGGGATGCCTGCGCCACTACTCCCACCATGCCCCCTGTCCCACACCCCAGCAGGATGGAACACTCCCTCCCACCCAGAAGCACTTGGAAGCCATTGCGTTGTTCACCTTCACCTAACAGGTAGGTACCCATCTTGCTTGGAAGGCCTGTTTGGGGGAGGGAGGCCTGCACCACTCCCACCATGCCACTTGACCCACACCCCAGCAGGATGGAGCATTCCCCCACCCAGGAGCAGTTGGAAGCCATTGTATCACCACAAACAAACTCATAGGTAGGCGGCCATTTTCCCTGGGAGGCCTGTTTGGGGAGGGAGGCTTGTACCACTACTCATGTTTGGGGGAGGGAGGCCTGTACCACTTCTCCCACCATGCCCCCTGTCCCACAGCCTTCCATGATGGAGCCCTCCTCTCACACCACCCAGAAGCAGTAGGAAGCAATTGTATCACCACAAACAAACTCACAGGTAGGCAGGCATCTTCCCCTGGAGACCTATTGGGTGGAAAGCCTGCACTACTACTCCCACCATGCCCCCTGTCTAACACCCCAGCAGGATGGAGCACCCCCAACCCAGGACTAGTTGGAAGCCATTGTATCACCACAAACTCACAGGTAGGCAGGCATTTTCCCTGGGAGGCCTGTTTGGGGGTGGGAGGCCTGCACTACTACTCCCACCATGCCCCCTGTCCCACACCCCAGCAGGATGGACCACTCCCCCCTGTTTGGGGGAGGGAGGCCTGCATTACTACTCCCATCATGCCCCCTGTCCCACACCCCAGCAGGATGGAGCGCTCCCTCCCACCCGCATGTGGCAGCCATTTAATTGTTCACCTTCACCTAACAGGTAGGTAGCATGTACGTGCACCCACACATCTGTTACCAATGAAATGGTGCCATATGGCAACACCAGCCCTCTCCATGCACAAATGTGCACACCGACCCCGATTGACCCGCACAGTGTGCACAGAGGTAAGCGAAGGGAACTGTCACAGCTACGAAAGAGTCACACACCAATGGACATGCACAAGGAAGACCGGGCACAACCATGCACAGCGCACACTGATGAGTGCATAGCCATGTGGCTCAATAAGCATGGACCATTCACAATTACAGAAAGCATGTGTGGGCTTATAAATCCAAATATGTACATTACAGGACAAAGTCATGCAGTACAATACAATGGCCACTCCATGGCCAGATGTGACATCTCCTCTAATAAAAGAGAGAGGGACCCAAAACCAAAGGGATAGGGTACCAGAACTGACTGTATGTCAAAAGAAAGTTCCCTTTGGGTACCTTAATTTAAAGACAACAATTCTTACAGACAACTGAACAAATATCTTTCAGACATAAAGACCTGTCATTTGGAGCAATGCACTAAAGTTTTAACTGTTTTTATTATATGAATAAACTGTGCAAACTGAATTTATGTGTTTATATAGAATTGTTTTGTTATTTAGTGCATTGCTCCAAACGACAGGTCTTTATGTCTGAAAGATATTTGTTCAGTTGTCTGTAAGAATTGTTGTCTTTAAATTAAGTTGCGCAAAGGGAACTTTCTTTTGACATACAGTCAGATGTGACATCAGCCAGGTCATACGAATCAACAATGAGAGAACCATGAAACTCATTTGGGCTGGTCCATACATGGCAACTGGTCCCTGTGAACATGATCACAGCACAATTTGCATGCTATGCATTGATACCTGACAACATGTACGAGTAATGTATGTACCTCGGCATCATTTTATGATCACAGTATTGCACATAGAAAAAGATGTGAAGATCAGTCAATTGTGTAGAGTACAGACACTGGATGACACACAGCTAACAGAATTCTTGCAGAGTGCACAACACTGATCATTCCCCCTATAATCCACAGGTGACCAAGCACTCACTGCTGAGGACAACATCAACAACCAGCAGAGCCAGTCTCCACCCATGGTACATGGGCTCTCGGATGTAGACTCCCAGGATTCTCAGGACGATGACCTTGAGGCCGGCCCATCTGGTGTGCAGGGAGCACCAGTTCCCAGGATCCCATCCTACCCACCACGACATCTGCTTCAACAACAACTGCACAGCAGAGCCCTGCTGTTACGGCCTGTGCGTCCACTGCCACCACCACCAGTACCACCTGCAACACCCTCCCTGTCCCAGGGGATGACCAGCCCACACCAACAACTGTGGACGGCAGGGATAGTGTACGTGAACCCACAGTGTTGAGGCAACAGGTCCGTGGCAGCAGTGCAGGTGGGAGGGCCAGGGTCACCCCCAGACATCAGGAGGTTGGGACCCCATCCCTGGACAACTTCACCAGAGTCATTGGGGCCTACAATCAGGTCCAGCGACAAAGTGGCCGGTCTGACGAACTTTTACGCAAGCTCATCCTGCTGATGAGGTCCATCGACACCCAAATTGGACAAATGGTGGACCTCATGGGCCAGCAAGTGGCGTTACTGGGGGACAGGCCTGTGTCCCAACCAACACCTCCACCCCCCTCTGTTGTGCTGCAGGATGACAGTTCACCATCCTCCCCTGCGGCCACAGAGAGGGGTGAGTCCTCAGACGCTGCTTGCACCACAGCAGGGCCCACCCCAGCGAAGCAACCAAGGTGCCGTCCAAAGAAGAGCCTGGGAGTCTCTGGAGGCAAGGCACCAGCCAAACGCCAGTCACAGAGCCAGCCCTGATGGCAACCCTCTTCCCCACTGCATTGACTGTTTGGACTGTCCTTCCCCACACTGCCTTATGAATGGCACCTGTCTGTTGGACTGGGTCACCACATCAATGTGGTGTCTACTCATTCATCTCATTTACCATGACTGTCAACTCACTGCTCCATCACCACTTTAATGTAAATCTGCCCGCCCCGATCACATGTCAGCATTGAAAATAAAATACCTTACACACTTTCATTGTGTCAGCTTTGTCTTTAGTGCAAGATGTACAGTCTTCAAAATGTCCTTAATGTATCAGAAAGATGTACTGTATGTAGGAATGGATAATTTTGAGGCACCTATGGAAACACAACAGAACAACATTCACTGGTGTGAGTGTGGCATCACAGACATTACACTACACAAACCATCTACATAAGCCAACATGCAGACAACACATTGGGCAACAAATGTCAACAAACACGTCCTGTATACGTTCACAGATAACATGTCACTGTCACATATCCACACACAGGTTACTTTACATCTGGCTGGCTGTACCATTCGCACCTAGCCCTTCACGACAACAGCAATCACACCAAACAATGTACATGTTGTACTTTGTCACCAACCTTCAAGTTAAGTAGCGGGTGATGAGCTGTTGACGCATGTCACCTCCTTCCTCCTCTCCACTGTCCTCATCACTGGACTCAGGTTATTTTGTAGGCGGGGTCCATGGGTCCTCATCATCATCCAGGAGAAGGGGAATATCCTTGAGAATGGCCAGGTTATGGAGCATGCAGCATGCCACTACAATCTTACACACCTTCCCAGGCGAGTATGACAGTGCACCTCCAGTTTTGTCAAGGCAGCGGAAACGTGACTTGAGCAGGCCAAAAGTATGCTCAACCACACGACATGTTCTGCCTTGGGACACATTGTATCTGATGTCAGCCAGGGTCCTGGATTATGCAGTGGGATCAGCAGCCATGGACGGCTGGGATATGAGGAGTCACCTAGGAATGACAAACACACATTGCAATGTTGCACAGGCAGAGGGCAGCAGGTCACACACCCAGCACGCCATTCGACCAGGTATACTCACCCACAATCCAAGCATGCTCGGGAAGCAGATTAGCCATCAGCCGGGCCACAATGCTGTTCTTCAGGATGTATGAGTCATGGACAGAGCCGGGGTATCTAGCACTCACATGCGAGATGGCCATATCTGCCAGGCACACCACCTGCACATTGATCGAGTGATAATATTTCTATTTCTAAAAATGTGCTCACTTGCCTGTGGTACACGAAACAGGGTTAAACCCACTAAAGTCGGAAGGACCTGGGTAATTATGTGGTACAAAGGGAAGGGGTCCCAGACAAAGAACAAGTATTTCAAATGTGATACAATTATTTCAAGAAACAAAATTACTAAATGCAAAAGAGTTTAATTCAAATTTGCATTTATTACCTTGCATTGGTTAAAACACATCACAAAGTTTCAACAAGCTTTTTGTATATGTGCCCACATACACAACGGGGAGAGGGAGTGAAGTGAGGGAAAGTGTCAAGGATAAAGTAGGATGGGGGGATAGTCTGAATCACTCAGTGACATGTATTGTTCACAATTCAAAGGCTAAGTACATGTGGTTCCTTGAGCCAAGGGCCACAGCATAAGGCTCATAAAGAGTCCTGACCGAACTAATGTAGACAACCTAACTCGCCTTCAGCCGCTAAAGTCTAGCTTGGGGTAGGAGTTGGTGATAGTTGTGTGGTCTACGTTTCGACCCAAGATTTTTAGGAGGTTGCCCGCCCACCCACAACTATTTTGTCCTGAAGAAGACCCGCTTTGTAAGGACCATCATCCTACACGGATCTTGGGTCGAAACGTAGACCAGACAACTATCACCAACTCCTACCCCAACCTAGACTTTAGCGGCTGAAGGCGAGTTAGGTTGTCTACATTAGATTGGTCAGGACTCTTTATGAGCCTTATGCTGTGGCCCTTGGCTCAAGGAACCACATGTACTTAGCCTTTGAATTGTGAACAATACATGTCACTGAGTGATTCAGACTATCCCCCCATCCTACTTTATCCTTGACACTTTCCCTCACTTCACTCCCTCTCCCCGTTGTGTATGTGGGCACATATACAAAAAGCTTGTTGAAACATTGTGATGTGTTTTAACCAATGCAAGGTAATATATGCAAATTTGAATTAAACTCTGCATTTAGTAATTTTGTTTCTTGAAATAATTGTATCACATTTGAAATACTTGTTCTTTGTCTGGGACCCCTTCCCTTTGTACCACTTGCCTGTGGTGGCACAAGACCAGCATGTGTGCAATCTATGGCCCCAACAACATGGGTGATGTGCCCAAGGGGCTAGAAGTCTCCCTTCACACCTGCCAATTCTGCACCCCTGGGGAAATGTATATGTCCTTGTAGATCATCATAGCGGACAGAACATCCCGCAGCACCATGGTGAACATGGGTTGAGACATCCCTGCAGCGCCGGCCACGGTCTCCTGGAACTATCCAGTGGCAAAAAATGGAGGGCTGCCATCACTTTGTAAGTTGGGGTGAAAGCTGTTGGGTATGTGCGGCGAGGCTGCAGGTAGGGCTCAAACAGATCACAAAGGGTCTGCAGCACCCCCATAGCCTCATCTGTCGTCACGGAAGCAGCTCTAACACACTGGACACGCACAGGAGTGGACACCATGGCAGACCTATATGCCGATGGCGCCCTGATACCTTTCGAGACACTGGCCGATGACACTGGTCTTCCGGCGGGGCAGTTCTTATAACATGCCTCCATTGTCCGGGCGTACACGCGGCGATGGGGGAACATCGCGGAGGAATCACCCACACATCAGCTGATACAGCACTTACACGTCATGGGGAACGGTACACATGTGGTGCACTGGCTGACCCAAGCACTGCTGACACATACGCAATACACGCTGCAGCCGCTGCGAACCAAATGGGCGGGTGACAGGGGGAGGGACTGGACAGATGGAGAGTGGGCAATGATATTGTCGGCCCCAGGAACATCCCACGAAATGCGCGCTTTAAGCTAATCCAGTTCTACATCTTACACCGCGCGTACTTCTCGCCTGACAAAATTAACCGGTACTTCCCGGACGCCACAGCTAGCTGCCCGCGTTGCACATTGGAGGGCGCAGACCTACTGCACAAGCTGTGGCGATGCCCACAACTTCAGACATATTGGCAGACAGTGCTGCCGGCATTGGAGCGCTGCACCGCCATGAAGGTACCACACACTTGGGAGGCATGCATACTGGGTGTCTACAAGCGGACCAAACACAATAGAGTCCCCTCTCGTTTCTGGGACCTTGGCCTCCTTACGGCCAAGCGGCTGATCACGAAACACTGGAAACGACCCACCCCACCCCTAGCTGAACACTGGCGCACCTCCCTGGATAATTGGGCGAAGGCAGAGAGCATCACCCTACACAATGAGGAAACCGCGGGACTACGGAAGTTCCCGATCGCGACATTGTGGGACGAGATGCTGGGCTCATTTCATCGTCCACAAGACGATACTGTTGCACCTACCGACGAAGCCCCACCGGGCTCGCCACGGTGATGACATACCTGACTCCCCGCGCACACAACACACCTCCTGCCACCGGCCCTCGCCCCTTCCCGACGCCTAGAGATACCCCGCACTCACCACCAAATGGCGACCATGAACCCGAAATGCACTGATAGATACTTGATCCGAACCACCCACCACACCCTCACATTAGATGACCACCCCCCCCCCTTAAGTCTCCTATAGGTTTTGTTACTATTCCCTGTTGTTTACTTATTGATGTCATTTTTTTCTTGATTACTACACTGACTCGGCTGGAACAATTGTATTGCATCATTGTTATGCTATATGCAGCGCTGTACTACTGCAAATTGTGATACGTCCCGCAACTATGACAGACATCCTCGAGATGTAAACAAATGCAAGATGTTACAATACAGTTGTCTTTTATCCTGTGAAATCAATAAAAGATATATTTAAAAAAACAAAAACAAAGGGTCTGCAGGATGGCTCTATCGAAACAGAATTTGCGAATGATCGCCACATCCTCCATGACCTCCAGCAGTGTCAAGTGACGTATCAAATTAGGCCTCCTCCTAGTTGAGATGAAAGTGGACACATGTCAAAGACATCCATCATGAGATGGCCACACCATATCCCGTTCAGGATGAAACATAAAAAACAAAGACTGACTTGAGGAATGTGTGACACACCAGGTTACATGGAGGGACGTTTGAGCCACACAGAGGGCACACCTCTCTATTTACAATGCACAAGTGCCTCAAACACCACATAGGTCAATGTGAATGCACATATTTTCATGCCCACATTTCACATGTACACTCCAGGGAGCGTGGCATTCAGCCATTGTGAAACAAATCAACACAACTGTCTCATACTCATCTGCTGCACCTGTCACACCTCAATGCATGATTCAGACTTGGCACACATCCACAATACAATGATCACAGTTGGCGGTGAACTGACAATTGCGTGTATGAGCAGACAGAAAAGCATAAGTAAGTAACAACCTCATGCAGTGAGACAAGCCTTGCCGAGGTCATCCCTGCCCAACAATACATCCATATGTGTACACATTGTTGAGTCCACTACCACACTGTCCTGCCTCAAAAAACATTGAATGCATTTGTGACGTGGTGCGGACTACAGACCAATGTACGTCACACATACACATCCATGGCACATGTAAGCACCTGTGGAGTCAGTGGGACATTGGCATTGTGTGCACGATGACGTGGCCTTCAGCATGTGGCCACTGTGTACTGTCGAAGTGTTTCCGATAGACATTGCCATTGCATGTGCCCCAAATCGCGGAAGCTACAGCCTGGCCGCGGCGGTGTGTCACCAGCGCTCCCCTGACACAGGTGCGGTAGTCATTGGCATGGAGACATATCCAAATGGCGGTGGGCATGCTCTGCCACCCAAATTGCAGTAGCTACCGCCCGGCCCCGGCGGTGTGTCGCCTGCAACCCCCCGACACAGGTGTGGTAGTCATTGGCATGAACACATGCCCAAATGGTGGTGGGCATGCTCCGCCACCCAAATTGCAGTAGCTACCGCCTGACCCCGGCGGTGAGTCACCAGCACCCCCCCCCCCCCCGACACAGGTGCGGTAGTCATATTGGCATGGAGACATGCCCAAATGGCGGTTGACATGCTCTGCCACCCAAATCGCGGTAGCTACCGCCTGGCCACAGCAGTTTGTCACCAGCATCCCCCATTCACACAAGTGCGGTAGTGATAGCCAAGAGACATGGGACATGGGAAGATGGCGGTTGGCATGCTCTGCCACCCAAATAGCGGTAGCTACCGCCTAGCCACAGCGGTGCATCACCGCCATGGAGCATTGACTACAGCCAATGGGAACGATGGTTGCGGTGGCAAGATGCAATTTTGAAAGTCGCGGTAGGCGTGCTCCGCCACTGTGGAGGCGGTCATTGGATGCTTTTGAATGAGGTAGACCTGGAACCAATTGTTGCAGCTTGGCACCTTTGAAACGACCCCAGGGGGCTATATATGTATGGGAGTCAGCCTCACATTTCCACTGCTCACAGAGCTTGCTGCCTGAGACCCTCTTCTGCTGCTGCCTCCAGAGCCTGCTGCCCAAGACCCTCATATGCTGCTGCCTCCAGAGCCTGCTGCCTGAGACCCTTATCTGCTGCTGCCTCCAGGGACTGCTGCCTGAGACCCTCACCTTCTGCTGCCTCCTGAGCCTGCTGCCTGAGACCCTCATCTGCTGCTGCCTCCAGAGCCTGCTGCCTGAGACCCTCATCTGCTGCTGCCTCCCGGGACTGCTGCCTGAGTCTGTGTCTTGCTACTGTACTGATAGATGTTGGTACATGACACTGTGTCACTGATCATTTCCCCCTCTTGTCTCCCATGCCTGCAGCTCAAGGTACACCAGCGTAAGGCCGTGTGGAGGGCCATTGCAGCAAAGGTGCGAGCTCTGGGGGTATCTAATCGACGACGCACCCACTGCCACAAGAGGTGAGACGACATCAGCCGGCTGACAAAGAACGTGGCAGAGATTACCTTGGGGCTGCTTCCACATACTGGACGTTTGGCACGGCGCAGCATGACACCACTGATGGCCCGCATCTTGGCAGTGACTCATCCTGAGCTGGATGCACATCTGAAGGAGCATCTCCAGCAAGGCAGGGGTGAGTATTTGGGGAGGGTGACTTTGGCTGGGAGCGGATGCATGTGTACAGGGCCTGTGGCAGCGGTGGCCTATGTGATGTTTGTGGGGTGGTGCAGTGCTGTTTCACGTAAGTGGCTGCTGGATGGGTGCCAGTGTCATGCATTAGCCCAAACTGTCCTTACAAAGGTAATCCTCCCTGCTGTGCATTCCCATAGCCTTATGTGTTCTGATCTTCATGCTTATTCAGCATTGGGATAGCCTGGGAAATCTATTTGGGAGTGAACAGCAGTGTTCACAATCTGAGTGTGACTACATCTATGCGTACATTGCATGCACCATGAATGTTGAGGCCTACACATCTGACAACAATGTGCCCTAGAGAACAACATGGTGTTTGGCATGGGCTATTTTCCATTGTGGACTGTCATGTTGTTATAGGTGTCTGTGTTGTCCCCTCCTGTTCCCTCAAGGTCTGTCAGTGGCAATGAGTGGTGTGCCCACATCATGTCCCTAGATGTGGGTAGAGCAAGTTGTGTGTCTGGTAGACTTCATCCACGGGCAGGCTGTTGTGCTGTGTGGCCTTCACATGGTTCAGTAATGGCAGATAATCAGGGTTACATGCACTGTTGTGGTCTATGTAGTGAGTTGCCGCAATATGATTGCAGAGTGTGGTGTGCAACAGGTAGATTTGGGCAACTTTTGTACAGCATTGATTGCATTGCTTTGTCCTGTTGATGACACTAACCTGGCCATGCATCTCTCTCTCATGCAGATTTGCCAGTGGTCACAGAGGAACAGGAGCCAGACACCAGTGGTGGCCAGACTAGCACTACAGCTGCACAGGAGCCCAGTGACACAGAGGTCACCAGCTCCTCAGAGGGGGACCGGAGTATGCAGGAGGAATCCCTGCCTGAGACCCAAAGTACCACATCATCTGATGCCAGCGGGGATGCATCCATGTTGACAGGTACAGGGAATGGGGACTCTAAATAATCTTCTACCACACAGAGGCCAGTGCCAACCCTCCCATCCACTTCCTCTGGTGCTGCCCGTGTCCGTGTCAGTAAGAGGGGACGAGTTACATTCACACCTGGCACTGCTGAGCCTGCACCTGTCCCCCCTGCTGCCCTCAGTGCTGAGTCTGTTGAGCTCCTGCACCAGCTTCGTGTGGCCAGACAGCCCTGCTCAATGCCTTCAGTGACCATGACAAAAAATTAGGCCAGATGTTGCCAACATGGAGGGCATACACTCTGACTTGGGTGGGCTGCACCGTACTGTCCAGGCTTTGTCATCCACAATGACGTCTGCCCTTCAACAGGCACATACTCCCATTCCTGCTCTAGGGCCTTTATCCACCCCCCTGTTAGTGGCCACATCTGATGATAGTGACCACGGTTCACATGTGTCACAGTCACAATACAGCACAAGAAGCACCCAGCAGAAACAACCCAAAGCGGTCCCGCTCGCAGACAGAATCCTCACAGAAGAGCAAAGCCACCCCAGAATGCAAAGACAAGAGCCCGTCAGGGAAGAGCAAGGCTGAAAAAGCAAAGAAGCAGACATCAGGCTCAAATGCCTCAGAGGCATCCCCAGCGAAGGACTATCCTGTCCCTAAAACTTCATGCAAAGCTAGATGTGCAGTGTCTGTGCCCACTGAGGAGGTGTTGTATGGGAACGGTACACATAGGAAGGGCTCAGAGCCACATTCCCCCACCACATCGACTCCATTTCCAAGCCCAGTGAAGCAGGGGAAGGAGGGCACTGTAGGGGGTATACCTGCCAAACAGGGGATGGAGGGCACTGTTGGGGGTACACCTGGCAAACAGGGGAAGGAGGGCCAGAGGTGTAGCCCGACAAAGCATTCCGCAGGATCCAGCACGTCACCAGAGAGAGTGCCAGTGTCTGCACCTGATGCGGCTCTGTTGGTGTGTGTGCCTGTTGTGTCATCACCAGTTCCCATTAACCCCAGTACAGGGAAGCCATTTCCAATTCCCAAGAAGTGGAAAGGCACCCCTCAAACCTCTCTCACCCCCACGGTGTCACAGGTTTGCATGACTCCACCTCCACGTGCCACTACACCACCTGGTCCAAACAGCCTTCCAGCTTGCCAAGCCACTGATAGCCCTACATCACCTGGGCATCTCTCTCCCCAGTCAAGTGGTCCTGCTGTCCCGACACACAGCCATCTCCAAGTCTGCCTGACAGCCAAGTGTGAGTGGTAGTCCCCCTCACACACCTGTCTCTCATACAGGTGGGCCAGTCCTGCCCATTGTTTATCTCCTGAGTGTGTTTCTGCCCATGGAAGGGTACAGTCAAACACACTCCCTGTGCAGCTTCTCATGTACTCGCTCTGCACTTTGCCATGCCCAATGGCCTTGTCATTCACTGCTGTTCTGCCCTTGCCTGTGGAGATTCTCATGTACTGGCTCTGCACTTTGCCATACCCACTGGCCTTCCTGTACTGCCCTTGCCTCTGCAGATTCTCATGTACTCGCTCTGCACTTTGCCATGCCCAATGGCCTTGTCATTCACTGCTGTTCTGCTCTTGCCTGTGCAGATTCTCATGTACTCGCTCTGCACTTTGCCATGCACACGGGCCTTCCTGTACTGCCCTTGCCTGTGCAGATTCTCATGTACTCGCTCTGCACTTTGCCATGCCCAATGGCCTTGTCATTCACTGCTGTTCTGCCCGTGCCTGTGCAGCTTCTCATGTACTCACTCTGCACCCTGCCCTGGCCACTGGCCCTGTTGCTCTGCTGTGTTGGACTCTAGCTTGTGCAGCCTCTCATGTACTTGCTGTGCACCCTGCCCTGGACACTGGCCCTGTTGCTCTGTTTTGTTGGACTCTACCCTGTACAGCCTCTCATGCACTTGCTGTGCACCCTGCCCTGGACACTGGCCCTGTTGCTCTGCTGTGTTGGACTCTACCCTGTGCAGCCTCTCATATACTTGCTGTGCACCCTGCCCTGGACACTGGCCCTGTTGCTCTGCTGTGTTGGATTCTACCCTGTGCAGCCTCTCATGTGTTGCTGTGCACCCTGCCCTGGACCCTGGCCCTGTTGCTCAGCTGTGTTGGACTCTAGCCTGTGTAGCCTCTCATGTACATGCTGTGCACCCTGAACTTGCCACTGGCCTTCCTGTTAAGAGTTTACCTGTGCAGATTCTCTTGCATATGCTCAACATTTTGTGCCTTGCTCTTCTCTACTGTTGTTTTACTGTCACATCTGTGCAATATGTGAATAAAGACAGTTACTCCTGTTGTCTGTTTTGTCAGTGTCCTTGCTGAATAAAGTTATTTTGGTGTGCGCATTTGGTTGACTGTGACCATTGCTCTATGTAGCACTTCGACATTGCCAAGCTCTTTGCCCGCATCACATTTTTTCACAGGGTTGACACTGATACTTGTGTTATCTGTGGTGTGATTTTTACCTGTGATGCAGTTCTATTTTTCGTGGTTAGCTATTAATAATAATAATAATAATAATAATAACTGAGTTTATAGAGCGCCTGGTTATACTAGGCTCGTGTGTCCCCGTGCTGCGATACGGCCTAGAAAGAACTCCTCAGTGCCAATATTTCACCCCCACCCCAGCTACACCACACAGGCCTACACTGTAGGAAAAAGATACGTTTTCAGCTCTTTGCGGAACGCCATCTCTGAAGTCTCCAGCCAGAGCCTCGAAGGGAGTCTGTTCCAATGGTGTGCTGCCAGAAAGCAAAAAGGAGAGCCCTCCCTTCCTCGCTCTTCTGATATTAACCTTAACCTGCCCCATCCCGCTAGATCTCTGTTGCCGGGTTGGAATGTATAAGGTTAGCAGGTTGTGGAAATAAATAGGCCCTTTTCCCTGTGTAATTCGATGACTAACACATAGGGCTTTAAACAGCACCGGTTCCCTAATCGGTAACCAGTGTAAAGTTTCCAGCGCCTTCTTAGAAGAGGCTCTCTTAGGCAGCATCAAAACCAAGCGTGCCGCTGCATTCTGTATACGCTGCAACCTCTGAATACACTTGTGAGAAGTTGGCCTGGTATGTGATGATCACTATTCTAGTGAGCACCTTGCCCCAGTCCAAAGTCAACCTTATAGACCATCTATCCTAATGGTAGCATGGACAAAAGCAGTCTTAGGCTAAACTCATGAGGGCATGTGAATCCAGCTGTTTTACCATATGCAATCCTTTTAACATCAAATGAAAGGACACCACACAAGTTATATATTATAAAATATATGTATTTATTACTAGAATAATCCCCTATACTCTTTATGAGCACAGAAGCACAAGCGTTAAACAAAGAACTTCATATAACATACAAAAGTTGCACAGCTATGGATAGGCGGGGTGGCCCATCAAACCATATATTAAAAAAATGGTATAAGTACCACGTCACGAACAATGGTAAGGCTTAGGGCCTTGGGAATAGTTGGGGCTACACTGGACTAATGAAGGTTAGGATGCGGGTGCAGTGTCTATAGGCAACCGCGTTTACCATACAAGTCAATGGTGTGTAAAAATTAGAAAGTTATAGGTTGGGGAGTCTTCATACTGGACTAGAACTTAGCCACTTGAAACTAGGACACTAGGGATGTAAATCACCACAGGGGCACCGGAGTACCCTCGTTACCTCACCCACAGGAAGCGGGTGCATAGGTGTCAAAGTGCGTCGGGTTTCTTTGTGGAGTTCTGTGGAGCCTAGAGGAAAAGATGCTGCAGACGACCAGGAGAGAAGAGTCCGGTTGGATCCAAGGGTGGATCGAAGATGTAGAGTACCTGAAAGCAGAGGGGAGAGAGTCTAGTTCACTAGCCAGTGACCAGGATGGAACCAGGAAGAAACCAGGCGATGTCGGGTTGCGATCAGGTGATGTCAAGTAGTTTGTCTCCGCTGCCACGTGGACCAGGAAGTATCGATGACGACCAGGAGTTGAACATGGGCTGTCCCACGAAGGCTCTCGCTGTCGGCGATGTCGGTTCTCGAATCGGAGTCGACAGGCCTTGGCAAATGCAACCCACGCAGGAATCGAAGATGGCTTCTGGATCGGACCAGCAAGGTCAGATCGGTGGCTCCTTTTCAGGGGAGCTAGGGCCAGTCTGGAGCAACCAGACCAGCAGTGTAAAGTCGAAGGTTCGTCGACACAGAGGCCACTAGCCAACGGGCAAGTGACTGGAATCGCGTCGAGCAGGAAAAGTGCAAAAGGGCCCTACGCAACACTCGGTGAATGTGGAGAGGCGATCTTCGGTGCACAGGCTGCTCGGGGCTGGGGCTTCTCAATCCACATTGCACAGCTTCGAGGGTGCTTCGGGAGCTGCAAAGGAAGCACTTCGCTGGCTTTCCAAGATGGCCGGTCCCACGTCTCACGTCGCCTCCACGCGTCTCAGCTTTGATAGGACTGTGGATCGGGCTGTTGGAAGTCTGGGTGTCCAGGTCTTGTTGGTCTCTGTTGTTCGAGCTCCGGCAGGAGCAACGGCAAAGAAAATCTTTGAGCGCTGATGGTGCCTGCTTGCACAGGGTGGCCACTCCTTGACCACAAGGGAGATTCTTCAGTCTTCTACGTCAAGTAGGATGTCAAAGGGTCCAGAGTTTTGTTTCAAAGTTTCAGTCAGGATGATCTAATGTCTATGGGCACAGCTCCTACCTTTATTCCAAATCAAGGGGCTGGATCTCCTGCTAGGTCCCTCCTATGGGTGGGACCCAGGAAGGGGGTGGTTACACCCCTTTTCCTTTGTCCAGTTTCGCGCCAGAGCTGGGGCTGGAGTGCCCCAGCACCGGTTTGAAATCGGCTTTGCCTGGGACACCTTGTGCGCCCCAGGCAGTTTCTAGTTTCATTCAGCCCTCCCTGCCCCAATCCACTATCTCCTGTCTGGGGTGGTGTAACACCTACCTGTGACAGGAAACCTTTTGTCCAGGCCTCCCCTGCCGGAGTTCTGGTCAGCAGCAGGAGACCAGACTTGTGTCTGTGGCAGCAGCATCCATTTTGTGATGCTGAGGCTCTGGTTAGATTTAACCGCGTTTAAGGAAAGTAACATGTCTTCTCCCTCTAGAAGGGTGGAATGCTACCCCCGTCGCCAGGACTGGTGAGGGGGTAGTATTCCAAAGCGTATGACACCTTACATGACATGTTTTGATAAAGCCAACCCATAGTTTGCATTTAACTGCGAGGTTCATAATGCACTTAAGAGTATATGGTATGGCAATATCCTAGAACAGCTATAAGGACATGGTTCCGAAAGCTGCAGACAGGCTCAGCTCATGCTAGAGCACCATCTCACATAAAACCCAGCACTCTGCCTCCAGGATTGTTAAGGCCTGCCATAGGAGTGACTTATATGTGTATATGTGTCCAGATATAGGTTTAGACATAGGTATACTATATCTAAGCAAGGGGTGATTACACCACCTTGCCCCAGCTGAGTGATCAGCCAGTTGTGTATTTTGGATGGCCAGCCAGGGGTGGCAAAAGATATGCTGCAGCCCCTGGTAGGCCTGGGATGCACATATGCCCTGGGTACCTATAGTACACTGTACAGGGGCTGATAAGGTGACCCAATATCCAATTGGAGATGTACCTAGGGTACATGGAGTCCATTTTAAAGAGAGCAGAATGCCTGGGGCCCTGATTAGCAGGATCCCAGGCCAACTAAGTCGAAAACCAGCTAAACACTAGGCAAAAAATCTGGAGTAACCATAGTCAGGTATCCGCCTTCCTACAACACTTAGTATTCGCTCCCAGATAGAGGACATTCCCATAGTCCAGACTTGAATTTACTAAGGCATGGACCATGGTTTTCCTGGCTGTAGTTGGTAATAGGTCCAATGTCTTCCTGAGACCCCTCAGGATGCCAAAGCAAGTGCCTGCAACTTGTCTTGTGTGGTGCTCAAACGAGATCTTAGTATCAAGCCATACCCCCAAATTCCTGACTTATTCACTAGGTGAGGGTAGAGGGCCCAACGTCTGAGGCCACCAAGCCGATGTCCACACCGACTGAGCCTTACCGACAATCAACACCTCGGTTTTAATTCCATTTAGTTTGAGGCAATTATTGGCCATCCAGACCGCCAGTTCTTGCAGACATATAGTAAAATTACTGGCTGCCTTCTCATCTGGCTGTGTCAAAGCCACAACCAGTTGAGTGTCGTCTGCATAGGACACGACTTCCACCCCACATTTTTCCGAGATCTCCGCCACTGGCACTACATAAAGATTAAAGAGAGTTGGGCTTAGACTGGACCCTTGAGGCACCCCCTGTTTCAGGCTGATGTCTTTGGACCGATAAGGTCCCTGAGCCACTTGAAAACTGTGGTTTTACAGAAAGGACTCCAGCCATTCCCACGCTTTACCAGCCACTCCTCCCCTTTTTAGACAACGCAGCAACGTATGGTGCGCTACAGTGTCAAATGTGGCACTTAAATCCAGTAGAATTAATGCCACCGTCTGTCCCTCATCCACATATTTCCGTAAGGTCTCTGTTCACAAGAGCAGAGCTGACTCCATCGAATGGAGCGCATGGGGAGCCTTTTGAACTTACCTGGACCTTGCCGCCACCGCCTTGAGAGTCATTGAGAGCCCAGCAGGCGCGAAGGAGCGCAAACACCGACGCCGCCACCGCCAAGAGTCCCAGGGCACCGGACTCCGCGCCGCCGCTCCGGGAGACCACAAATCCCGGCAGGCCTCGCGGCGGCGCGTGTGCAGTGACGCGGGACGTCGCGGGTCAGAGGGCGCCAGAGCCCTAGAAAGGAGGGAGAGACCCGGCAAGCGGGGGGAGCCTTTTGAACTTACCTGGACCTTGCCGCCACCGCCTTGAGAGTCATTGAGAGCCCAGCAGGCGCGAAGGAGCGCAAACACCGACGCCGCCACCGCCAAGAGTCCCAGGGCACCGGACTCCGCGCCGCCGCTCCGGGAGACCACAAATCCCGGCAGGCCTCGCGGCGGCGCGTGTGCAGTGACGCGGGACGTCGCGGGTCAGAGGGCGCCAGAGCCCTAGAAAGGAGGGAGAGACCCGGCAAGCGGGGGGAGCCTTTTGAACTTACCTGGACCTTGCCGCCACCGCCTTGAGAGTCATTGAGAGCCCAGCAGGCGCGAAGGAGCGCAAACACCGACGCCGCCACCGCCAAGAGTCCCAGGGCACCGGACTCCGCGCCGCCGCTCCGGGAGACCACAAATCCCGGCAGGCCTCGCGGCGGCGCGTGTGCAGTGACGCGGGACGTCGCGGGTCAGAGGGCGCCAGAGCCCTAGAAAGGAGGGAGAGACCCGGCAAGCGGGGGGAGCCTTTTGAACTTACCTGGACCTTGCCGCCACCGCCTTGAGAGTCATTGAGAGCCCAGCAGGCGCGAAGGAGCGCAAACACCGACGCCGCCACCGCCAAGAGTCCCAGGGCACCGGACTCCGCGCCGCCGCTCCGGGAGACCACAAATCCCGGCAGGCCTCGCGGCGGCGCGTGTGCAGTGACGCGGGACGTCGCGGGTCAGAGGGCGCCAGAGCCCTAGAAAGGAGGGAGAGACCCGGCAAGCGGGGGGAGCCTTTTGAACTTACCTGGACCTTGCCGCCACCGCCTTGAGAGTCATTGAGAGCCCAGCAGGCGCGAAGGAGCGCAAACACCGACGCCGCCACCGCCAAGAGTCCCAGGGCACCGGACTCCGCGCCGCCGCTCCGGGAGACCACAAATCCCGGCAGGCCTCGCGGCGGCGCGTGTGCAGTGACGCGGGACGTCGCGGGTCAGAGGGCGCCAGAGCCCTAGAAAGGAGGGAGAGACCCGGCAAGCGGGGGGAGCCTTTTGAACTTACCTGGACCTTGCCGCCACCGCCTTGAGAGTCATTGAGAGCCCAGCAGGCGCGAAGGAGCGCAAACACCGACGCCGCCACCGCCAAGAGTCCCAGGGCACCGGACTCCGCGCCGCCGCTCCGGGAGACCACAAATCCCGGCAGGCCTCGCGGCGGCGCGTGTGCAGTGACGCGGGACGTCGCGGGTCAGAGGGCGCCAGAGCCCTAGAAAGGAGGGAGAGACCCCGCGTCGCGGGACGCGAGCGGGACGCCGGGCGAAGCCCGGGCCAAGGGCGGGCCCGTTTTAGCCCGTTCGAGACCGAAAGAGACTGGACTGGACCTACCCTCTTACTTCCACCTTCTAAAAACTGTCTAGTGGCAAGGTAAAGCAATTGTACATCTACCGTGTGGCTGGCCTATTGTAAGTTAATTAGTGTAAGGGCCGTGCTGTTGTAAAACGTCGGTTGTTCACTATGTCTAAACAAAAAACGCCTGTTACCCCGGCTAATACTATGCATAACTACTTAGTACAGGTAGTGACTAAGATTAATAATAACCGGAGGACCTCCCTGGGTATGGGGGACTCGCCGCCTTGTGCCCAAATCCACCAACCAGGGGTATCCCAGCCTATAACTGATGATCTCATTGTTTCTGACCATAGTGAAGTCGTAATTGAGCACCTAGAAACCAATGGTTCATTGACTTCTATGGACCATCAATCTGATCCCTTTGCAGACCTTATCAACTTAGATGATCAAGATAAATCTGTGACAATTGAGGAGGAAGTCATAGAATCTAACACCATCCTAACACCTGTCCCCGCTCCAAGAGCAAAAAAAGGGATAACTAAGGCACAACCAAGAAGAGGTGGCTTACGTTCATCTAAAAACAAACCTGCAACCCCACCCAGACGAGCAAAAAGAAAGAAAGAGGATGAGATAAGGGAGGAGGTTTACGAAAATGAAGAAGGGGAGGACGCACTTCTAATTAAGCTAATGGGCACATTAGAGTCCAAACTGTTAGGCTTAATGAAACCCCTCATATCGAAGGTTGACCAATTAGTTACCAAGGTCAACAAGTTAGAGTCTCTCCTAAGAAAAACCAACGAGGGGGTGGGTGAATTACCAAACCTAGTTGCTCTAAAAATTGACCAAATGGAGACTGTGGGGAAATTGTCATCAGGGGCAACTATGAATGCTGGTTTACAAGCCTCTTCAGACCAGGTTCAACACGCTAGTCTTAGGAATGACACTGCATTTGATATGAATCCACCCTCTGAGGCAGCGCAACTAATGGGCAATGGCAGTATTGAGACACCAAATCCAGAATCTGCCCCAGTTGAATTGATTGTCGAAGCCTCGCCCCTCATTTTAGTACTAGCTAACACACCCCTGCTGAAAACTGGTCAGATCGAGTCACCTGATTCCTTAAGAAACAAGGCCCTACAGTGGTTGAGTAGTAACATGCATATATCCCCCTGGGGCAAGGAAAAATTAGCAGACGATCTGCTCACAGCAAGAAGAGTCAGGTGGATAGGTACTAAACCAAAGAAATTCCAAGGGGATTGTGTGGTTCTGAACTTTAAGGGCCCAGATGTCCTGCCCGATGTCCTACGGAACATTCTTCCTCCACAGCGTAGGACAGCTGAAATAGTTCCACTGACACTGGATTTCTTCTACAGTAGAAGGGGTCTAGTAGCAAAACCCAGTATATTAAGAACTAAATGGACTGTAGTGGGAAATAGAAGGGCTAGATCCAATCCAGCTTGTGAGTGGGGGCTAACTTTGGATAATCAATATTCTGTGTTAACGGATTTGAATGAGTGTGATTGACTCACATATGTTTCTCCTGTTACCCTGAACTTGTGGTCGGATCAAGGCCGTGATAGGTCCCTGATGTTAGAAGAATTTTTATCAGCCCCAGAGGAAACTTGCACCTCCGGCCCGGAAGATCAAAATAGAGCCCAGGGGGAACAGGGAAAACCATTGGAAGAAGTTGAGCTGTTAACGGGATTGAACAAAAATGTAATACTAGAAGTAGATCCTGCAGAATCATTAATCATCCCCGACACTGTCCAGACGTTCTTTCAGCAGACTAAACCAAAATTGGCAATTATTTCATGGAACATAGCTGGAATAGCTAATAAGTTAAATATTCCCGATTGGGCTGATTTTATTAATCAGCACGATATCATCATGTTCCAAGAAACTTGGTCTACTGTACCAATCTTTAGGCAAGGGTATTTAAATTTCTTTGTCCCGGCAATTAGTAATAGAGTGGGACGTCCCTCGGGGGGGCTGTTAATATGGGTACGCCAAACTCTGAACTGCTCGGTAAAGCAAAGGTCTATATCCTCTAACGATATTTTGGCTCTTGATTTTACCTGGCAAAATGGTCACCAACTAGCCCTGTTTAATTTGTATGCAAGGGGAGTAGCCAGGGGCAAACCATCAGAGACCTTATCGTGCCTTGAGATGAATATTGAACAGCTACCAGACCCCTCTTATATAATAATAGGCGGGGATTTTAATACCACCTTCGAGCCCTTGGGCGAGGAGGATAGAGTCCTGGCCGAAGACGAGGATACCAAGTGGGGTATACCCCAATTAGATATCCCTATAGTCAAGATTTGGAGTACGGTAGCAATACAACTTAAAAGCTTCTGTCTCTCAAGAGGACTCAGAGCAGTGAATGGCCGGACAGTGTCAGATTCTAGGGGGGAAAATACCTTCGACAATGGTAGATCGGTAAGCAGGATAGATTATATACTTCTAGATGTAAGGCTCTGGGATAAACTAGAAGATATGGAAGTGAAGGCCAGGATTGAAAGTGACCACAATCCACTGTGCCTGACTCTACATACTCTTCATGACATATTTGAGTACCCTAGAGAGGACCAGATGGTCACACAGGACCTAGTCTGTTCAAATAACTCCCGTTACTTGAAGTGGAACATGCTCCTAGAAGATCTCGCCAAATTAGAGGCCTTAAAGGAAGTAGTAGTGGGTGAAGTCGCTAAGATTAAGTCTCATTTTGGCCAGACAAATTTTATCGACTACATGATGGCTGCCCATGTGATACTTTTTAATAAAATCCAAAGTTTTTTTCGGAAAAAAACCTCCACAGGTAAATTGAAGAAACCTCAAGAATTAAGGGGATGGTATGATAAGAGTTGCAGGGCAGCTCGAGACAAACTTGGAAAGGAAATAAGACTAGGAAGACCTGAAGCAGTAAGACTGGCGAGAAACCAGTATAGACAGACTCTAAAAATGGCTAAAAAGCGATGGGACGAGGATTGTTGGCAAGAACTCAAGGAGTTTTGTGCCTCCAAGGATTCAAAGCGCTTCTGGGCCTCAGTTAAATGGGCAAAGGGTGGCATAGCATCCCAGCCTGTTAATAATGTCGCAAAAAACAGTTGGATAGATTACTTCCAACCACAGTATGCCCGTAATCCTATGTTTAACAATGTTAGCCTTCCTCCACAAGTTTATTACAAAGCACCACTATTTACTGAGAGGGATGTGAGTGCTGTGTTAGACTGCATAGCAGGGGGGAAAGCTCCAGGTATGGATGGTATTCCGGCCGACATTTTTCTGTCTGACCGGAAGTCCTGGTGTACCTACTTTACAATGTTGGCAAATGCAGTGGCTATGGGAGGGGAAGTGCCGGCTTCTTGGAAGGGAGCAGAAATAATTCCTATATACAAAAAAGGTGACCGTTCCCTGGCGAAAAACTATAGACCCATTAGTCTAATAGACACAGCCCAGAAGTTAATGGGTAGACTAGTTCAAAATAAACTGCAGGAATGGATCGATGCAAATAACATCCTGTCACATTACCAAGCTGGGTTTAGGCCCCTAACCAGTAGCATCGACCAAGTTCTCCATTTCTTAACGATTTACTGGAGAAATGTCTCCTTGAAGAAGGGTACACTGTATGCAGTTTTTGTAGATTTAAAAGCTGCTTTTGACCTAGTCCCCAGGGAAAAACTTTGGCAGACCTTAGCGGATGCAGGAATAAAACAGGAGTTGCTTACACTCCTTGTTCGCCTACATGAAAACAATTTTGCAAAGATACGATGGGGCAAGCAAGGAGAGGTAACTGACTCCTTTCCGGTTGAACGTGGGGTGCGACAAGGGTGTGTCCTAGCGCCAACCCTCTTCTCCATTTATATAAATGGTATTGTTGAACATCTAGAGAAGATTGCTAGTGACGCCCCCGTAATAGCCAGCTCCCGTGTTCCAGTCCTCATGTTCGCGGACGATACATTATTACTTTCCCGCACCCCCAGTGGGTTACAAAAAGTAGTTGATGCCTTTGGTACATTTTGTGATGAGAAGGGCCTAGAATTAAATACCACCAAAACGAAATTCATGTGCCTTAATCAACAGTCCTCCTTTAAGGGTGTAATAAAATACAAAGGAACACCCCTAGAAAGAGTGGACTCTTTCTCATACCTAGGTATCACCCTACAAGAAAACATGAGCTGGAATCACCATATAACTACAGCCCTTCTAAAATTTAGACAGCTATCAGGTGCTATTTCAATAAGACACCGTACCTCTTTGACAAAGCCTCTGAATTGTGTCATGGAAATTTATTCTATGAAAGTCCTGGGGGCTTGCTTATATGGCTCTGAATTATGGGGTTTTTCGAATTTGTCCAATTTGGGCCGAGCAGAAAACAGGTTCCTAAGAGGGGTCACAATGGTCCCACAAAGTACCCCAATAATCCCGCTAAAACTAGACCTGGGCAGAAAATCCGTGGTGGATATAGCGAGGCTTCGGCCACTCCTGTATTGGAGGCGAATTATGGTAACCCCAGAGCTAGCACATTATGCAGCAGCTTTGATGGATGTCATTAAATTCGATCGCTTCCACACTATCCCATGGCTAAGGGAGTTGCGGGGTTTGCTTACAGAGCTGAAATTGGACCACCTATGGGACAACAAAGATCTAACCTGCTTCCCCTCTAAGGAAAAGCTAAAAGAGCTTTATTGGGAGATGATATATTTTGCAATATTCAGGGACAGTACAAGCGCAAATCTAACTTCTCGCTTCTTAAACTTAAAAGTGTATCCATCGTACGAATGTTTTTGGGACTTAATCGAAAAACCGTACGATAGAAAACTTTATTTTCAATTTCGCATTGGCACTTTACCTTTAAATGCATTTAAGAAGCACTGGTCCCAGACATGGGATGAACATTGTCACCATTGCAAAGAGGAAATTGAGCACATCTCTCATTTTTTGTTTTGTTGCCCTTTGTATCTGGCCCCCAGACGCAAGTGGTTAAAACCACTATGCCTAAAGTTGGGAACCCGTAGCCAAGCTGAAGCCCTCAGGATACTCGAATCTGATTGTACAACATTGTATGTGGTTGGCGTAGCAAAGTACCTGGCATGGTCGTGGTTAATTCGCACCCGATCATTATTGGCTACTGTGGTATAATGGAAGTATGTATATCTATAAATTGTAAACTGTTTTATTGCGACAATCTGCTTGTTTTTAACCTATGAAATGTGTCTCTTAAATTGTATTATTGTGTCTGTAATTTTACGACTTTTTATTATGCCTTATTCGACATCAAATGTTTAATATGTATTTTTAGAAGTATTTTTATAAGTAGTATTTATTGTATAGGGTTAGGTGAATGCTTTTATGACAAATTGTCGAATAAAGCTTATAAATTGAAAAAAAAAAAATTGGAAGCCCAATTGGGTAGGATGGAGCAACTTGTGAGTGTCAATATTGGCAGTCAGCTGATTATTATCAACCTGCTCCGCGATCTTATCAAAGTAAGGTAGGAGCAAATGGGGCGCAAGTTGTTTAATTGCTCCATGCTGACATTAGGCTTTTTTTCAAAGGGAGCACCACTGCCTCCTTCCAAGTTTTCGGCACCTTTCCTGAGCTAAAAGATAGCTCTAACAGGTGTCTAATATAAGGGTCTAAGATCTCCATGCTACCTCTCAATACTTTAGGCAGTGCAGGATCTTTAGGGGAGCCAGATTTGATCTTAGCAGCTATTTTGCTTGGAGAATCCTGAGAAGGGACGCTAAAGACCACTAGACACTCTGTCCCCATTAAATTAATGGGAGCCGCATCCGCCAGGCACCCTTTTCTGGCCGCCACAGGGCGGCGACTACTTTGTTCATATGTCAGGTTGGGGGACACTGCCAGCACAGGGTGTGATACTGTGCACAGGCTTGCATGCAGGCTGGGCAAGGTCATCATGTATGTGTGTTATTCCTTTATGTGTGCCCAGCTGTGTATCTGTATGGTCATCTTGTAATGGCCCTTTATCCTGGTCCCATGGCCTACATGAGATGTGTGCTCTTGGGTAGTCAAGAGGTGTGCAGTGTGAAGGGTTTGACTTTGTAGGGAGTGTGGATGTGTGTGTGCCCCTGGATCGTCAAAGACACACATTTGTCACCCAGGAGTTGTGTGCCTGTTGTTTGGATTGTTCAGCCCTGTGGATGTGGCTGTATGCACATGTGTGAGTTGTCTGTTGTGCACTGTGCAGTGTGTTGGTGTGTCCGTGCTGTTCTGTCTGACTCCTACTAGTTGTTTTAGTCACTTGTGAGTGTGCAGAGTGTGTGACTTGCCCATCAGTGTTGTGTTTGTTTGATCATCCATGTGTCTTGAGTCTGTTTGTGTAGACTTTGCTGCCCTGCTGCTCCACACTGCCATTGTGGTTGTGTTTCTCATGCATTGCAGGCACATGGTGCCTTTTATCCTCCTGTATGGCATAGTGTGTGTGGTGAAATGCCATCCCCTATGTGTGCTTCTTATGCCTAGCCATTGTGAGTCTGCACTCCCTCTATTTGTGTATGGTACACCCCTTACATGTTGACTACTGACATGCAAAACACTTCACTTTGATGTCAGCTGTACCCTTGGTTTACATGTGTGTGTGCCTCCCCATCACTTCATTTGTGACACTGTGCTTTGTGGTGCAGTTCTTGGGCCAAGGGAAATGTTCCACTCTGGACTTTGCCCCCAATGGATTATCTGCCAGATTTATGAAGCTAAATTGCGATCGCAATAGCTGCGAAAAAGCTATTGCGAGCATAATTGTCAAAAACTGTATTCTTGATGAAAAAAGCGAATTCGCAAACACAGAATAGTGAAATCGCAAAATGATTCGCAGAATCCCGGCAGTAGCCCAATAGCGAATCGGAAATTGCGAGAAACCACGGATTCTGCGAATAAAATAGCGAAATTGCAATACAATTGCAATCGCTATTCAAGAAAAATCGCAATTTGCAAAAAACCCGTAAATCGCTTTTTGCGAGGCGCAATTTAAGGACAACCCAAAGCAGGTGGTAACCATCAAAGCCAAGGAAAAAAAGATTAGAAAAACCGTTTCCCAATCAGTAACAGGTGCTGGCCCTGCCAAACACACTTAAGGAGACGTAGCAGCAGCATTAGGAGTCTCACAATGCCAGGACTCTACATGGTGGTCAGGCGGCGAAGGCTACAGCGAGCAGCACGGATGAGACGTAGGATCCAGGAGAGGATATTCCGCCAGTGGGTCACCCTGCTGGGTCAAACCAGAGAGCAAATATACGCAAAGTACCGCCTGAATGGGCCAATGATCATCCAGCTAATTCAGGACCTTGACCCCCTCATGCAGCACCCAACAAGGCGGACCAATGCCGTGCCCACACATGTCCTTCTGGCCTCCGGGAGCTTCCAGGGGATAGTTGCCGCTGCTGGTGGGATATCCCAGCCCACCATGTCCCGCTGTCTAAGTAGTTTCCTAGATGCAATGCTGACCCAGCTACACCACCACATCAAATTTACCACCAGCCAACAGGAGTTGGATGAGACCAAGCATCAATTCTACAATGTTGCGCAATTCCCACATGTGATAGGATGCATTGACTGTACCCACATCCACATCTGCCCACCAGCTGAAACGGAGTACATGTACCGCAACCGCAAGTCCTACCACTCCCTCAACATCCAGATGGTGTGCAATGCTAAGACATATATCACGGACATAGTGGCACAGTACCCGGGGAGCACACATGACTCCTTCATATTCCGGCACTGCGGCCTCCACACACGACTGGCCAAGGGAGACTTTGGTGAAGGACACCTACTTGGTAAGTACACTTGGCCCACAATGTAACACTGTGATGAAGTAGCTGCGCTGCACAGGCACTGACCCTCTGCTCCTCTCATTCAGGTGACAGTGGCTACGCCCTCTGTGAAAACCTCCTCACCCCATACCTCAACCCTGCGACACCACAGCAACGGCGTTACAATGTAGCACACATACGCACAAGGAATTGCATAGAGAGGACATTTGGGCTACTGAAGAGCAGATTCCGCATACTGCACAAGACTGGTGGGGCCATGTACTACAGTCCTGATGTGTGCTGCCGCATTGTGGCTGTGTGTGCTATACTGCACAACATTGCTACCAAGCGCCGGATACCTGCAGAGATCTCTGGCAGTGAGTCGGAAGGGGACGACCGGCCACCTGCACATGTGCGTCATGCACGCGGGGAGAATCCAGCTGAAGGACACAGACGCCGCAACCACATCACAAGGAACAGTTTCTAGTGCACCCACTCCCCTCACCCAACAAATCACAAATGCATGCCAATGGAAATAATGACAGGAGGCCGATGTACGATGCTAGAATAAATATTATTGTTGAAGGTACAATAATAATGACATTTTGCAATTATTCACATGTGACTAGTATTGCGCCATACTGCTCTAAATCATACACAGGACATGCTTCTATCATCAGCATGTCCCTGCCAATGGACAGTAAAGTCAAGTGCGCCTCCGGCGCGCGGCACCCAATCGCCTCTCAGGCTCATCCTCAGGAACGGCACGTGAACCCGCAGTGGGCCTGCTGCTGCGGCGTAGGAAACCGACCTGTGAGGCAGACAGGCTGCTGACACTGGAGGTCCCCTCACTAGTGTCGTCCCCAGCACCATTGGCTGGGCCAGTTGGATGTAGTGCCAGTACGGCACTGGTGACCTGCTCCAGTACACGCGCCACATCCTCGCAGCATTGCACCATCTGCTGCTGCATAGCCAGGGACCGACGTGACAGCTGGGAGGTGGCATTACCAATTACGTAGTTCGAGCGCGTGTAGGCAGGTAGGCGCGTAAGTAGTTGGCGGTTTGCGGCGGCGGGCGATGTTGCGCTGCGAGATGATGGCCGCAGTGTTAGCCTCCATGGCAGTTGTCATCCGCTCTATCCTATCCGACATATTTGCTACATTTCTGCCAATGTTGTGGAGCTGGAGTTGGATTGCCCCTTGGCGTCGTGCCTGCAATTGATGGAAGCGCAGCATCCGGCAGTCTATGCTGAGCCCTGGCACACGCACAGCCATCCCCCTCCTGCACTGCGTGCTGTGCTGTGCTGGCGCTCCCTGCCATGCCTGCTATGCTGGCTGGCCACAGTTGTTGTGCGCACTGTCGCCGCTCTAGCAGCACCAGATGTTGAGGGTGCCGCTGGTGGTGGTGTTGCGGTTGCCAATGGTGCAGTGCCTGATGGGGCTGGCGCTGATGGTGGTGGTCTAGCAGCAGGGATTGGAGCAGCGCCTGATGGGGCTGGCGCTGATGGTGGTGGTCTACCAGCAGGGATTGGAGCAGCGCCTGATGGGGCTGGCACTGATGGTGGTGGTCTAGCAGCAGGGATTGGAGCAGCGCCTGATGGAGCTGGCGCAGATGGTGGTGCTCTAGCAGCAGGCAATGGAGCAGCGCCTGATGGAGCTGGATGTGTGGCTGTTAGCACCTCCTCTGCATCCTCTGGTGCCTCGTCTATCAGCAGCCTATCGCTGTCGCTGCTGTTGTTGTCAGCGCCACCTGTGAGGGAAAGTGTACCTAGATTAATTGCATGTATCTTTCACATGTGCAGTTGGTACATGCATGCTGGCAGACATTCCCTGACTGGCTGTGGCATTGCGTACTTTGGGACATGTCTGGCTGCATTGGACTTTTTGTACATTGTGGGCAGACTACATGTCCCACAATGCTTTTGGGCATATCCTAATGTGCATGGGTTGCATGACTGGGGTTGATTATGGGAGGCTATAGGGTCATGGCCATTGTTAGAAGACAGGGTCGCAGTCGCATGCCACTTACCTTGGCTGTCTTGGGAGGGCCGGGATGAGTCCAGAGGGATGATCCCTATACACGCCTCTCGCTGAAGTGTGTCCTCCACACGGTCCTTCATGGGGGTGTTGGGAGGGACTGTTGGATCTCCATCTCCAGTAGCCTGGCTCTCGCCCAGCCTCTCTGCCACCCTCTCCTTGGCACGACCTCGGAGGTCGTACCACCTCTTTTTCAGGTCGTCTATCGACCTGTGTGTCACGCCCACAGCGTTGACTCTGATGCCTATCCCCAGCCACAGTCGGCACTTCTCCGCCTCTGGCACCCTCCTGGAGTCCTTTCCAAATAGTTTTGTGTGGTTTTCACACACTCCATCTATTAGGTGCTCCAACTCCTGCTCGGAAAATTTCAGCTTGCGCTTGCGCCCGGTGTCACTGGGCCCTGGTGCTGCATCCTCTGCCATTGCTGCAGTCTCAAAAGTGAAAGTTTTCAAAGTCTGGAGGTGTTCTCGAAGGTGCTCTGTGTGATGCAGCTTCGATCTCTGCCTCACTGTTCTGAATGGGGGTGGGAACTGCCTGCTTCCTGGTTGTGATGTCATCACTGTGCTCGAAATGCAACTTCCCGTTTTTGCGATCTCGCTATTTGCGAGATCGCATTTAGCGATCTTGCAAATTGCGAGATTGCAATTCCTATACGGATTTAGACGGAAATTGCGATTTTTCTGCGATTTTGAAAAATCGCTATCGCATTTTGCGACCGCTTGCAAATCGCTTTATTTTATCGCAGATTTTGATGAATGCCGTTCTGCGAATTCTAAATTGCGATTCGCTGTCAATCGCAATTTATAATTTGCAGAATTCGGTTTTCATGAATCAGGCTGTAATTCTGTTGTCTCCAAGGTCTCCAGCGCTTCACAGAGAGTGAAAACCAATGCGAAGTAAAACCAAAATGTAACTGTCACCAGGAAACAGGCGGCGTCTCATAATTGAGTCTAAATGACATCTGACCCCGAAGGACAGCTCTGTGTTTCTGTGTTTATTTTACTGAGTAGAATTTGAGAGGAAATTTCATATTGGGAGCTTTACAGTCTTTCGATTCAGATATAACAAGCAAAGGTCTAGCGGTCTCCTTCAATGGCAGGAAACTTATCAAGCAATGATGTAAATTGCACCACATATCTTCCTAGTGCACTTACATCAGAAGATTATCAGTTTCAGAACTGCTTCTGACTGGCAGACAGCCAAACCCTGGTTTCTTTCTCAACACCATCACTCTATTATATACATGAGGCGCTATTAACCAGGTCATTTGCTTTTGCCTATCGGTTGATTCATTTTGTACGAATTTTATTCACCATTTGAACAGATGAGCAAAATCTTATGTTGCCAGGGGCATGTAAGTTCTGTTACATAACTAACAAACAGCACCAAATTTACTCTTTATGATGTAGCCTAAACCTTTATTTTTCCAATCGAGGTCTTAAGGTTTTGCACAATTCCATGCAGGAGTGTATGAATATATTAGCCCTCTGCGGACGGTGCAACTCTGTAGGACTTTCACAAAAAGCAACAAATGGGAAATATTTTTAAAACAAAGAAAAAGGATCGAAATGTGTAACCTACACACGGGCCAGAGCTCTAACCTGTGCCAAAGTAATAGTGAACATCACCTGTAGCCTAGTAATATTGGTGCAGTGGTTCGCAACAGCAGTCTTTTATTTTTGATGGACCTTATGAACTCAAATGCAAAAAGAACAATTGATGGACAGAATGTTGAGCAATGTCATATATTCCATTCTAGTTTAAACCCAGCCATATGCAAATCAGTCCTGACCCTGCGCCCAATGGGAACATCCCAATGGGAACAGTCCGGCCCGAACTGTGAGGCCAGGTCCTCCCTGGACTGGAAACAAGCATTCTAGGACCGCTTGGGGTGACAAATGCAAAAAGAACAATTGATGGACAGAATGTCGAGCAATGTCAAACATTCACCCCAGTACAAAGATCTGGGCCTAAATTCATCGTTTATTTGCTTCCCATGCTATTCCAGTTTAAACCCAGCCATATGCAAATCAGTATTGACCCTGTTCCCCATGGGAACAGTCCAGCCCGAACTGCCAGTCCAGGTTCTCCCTGGACTGGAAAACAAGCATCCTGGTTTGTGAACTCGGCAGTCAGTGCACAAACCTACCCCACACGAACTATCAGAAAAAAAGTAGAAAGTTATGGCTATAGTGAGTGAAAGGATGCAATTAGAAATTCAGCACTGTCAGCTAAATAGATTATCGCAGGACTTTTAATTAATATAAACCATATGCCCTTTATACCATAAAACGTACAATACATTACAGAGTTTTGTCCCTACAACCCTATTACTGAATTGAGCTGACTCAAAAGCTGCTCTATTTATGTTTTTTAGGGAACTAACAAAACAGATGTCTTTACTTAGGTGGGCAGTTAGAGAGAGGAGCTTAAGGAGAGCTGATCCGTACATAGTACAGACAAGCATACATTTACAATGCACTTTGGGGCAGGGGAGAGAGGGGATTTTTTAAGCATTAAGATCCACATGGCATGTTTGTCTGCTACATAGATTCAGAAAGAGCAAAGGGAGAGACTGTCTAAATAGACAGGTTTCCAACTCCTTCCTGAATTGCAGAATGAATGGGCAAGAAGTTTGACATCTCTCTCAATGACTAACTTGAGGGTGGGATAGTGGTAAAAAATCCCATTGGAAATGACTGTTCATATCTTATTTTCATTTTTGAACTTTGAGTTGCTCTTCGGCTAAGTTCCAGGTGATTCGGCAGCAGGCCATAACAAAGTTTGTCACCAACCCGCCTGGTGTGGTGGCATTAAATGCTTTATAGAAGACCTTCAAATGGATAAGATTTACATAAAGACAATATTCATCGCTTAGGGTGGGGATTTATTATTGAAAGTTTCCTGAATTGTAACTCTGTCAGTGGTTGCGTGGAAAACTGCTTTCAAATGCTTTAGGATAGTGACGGGTTGGCAAATGATCATTGTGCTTCCGCCATCAATGTGAGAAAAGTTCAAAAAGCCAACCATGGCCCAGAAATTCAGATAGGTGGGGTTTGATCTTGTGGAAAATGTTGAGGACTATGTTAAGTAGTAGTACAGGACAACTTCTTCAGGTACTCATAAATGCCTTTGTGAAATGGCCCCATTGTGTTCCGTGCTTCCACGCCAGCTCCGTCCTCGCAACTCTTTACGAAGATATGCCAGAATTGGCCATTCTGGGCACTTGAGCATCTCTATGCCGACTGCAGGACTCGTTTCTTCCTTGATAATTGAAATTGCATGCAGAATAAGAAATATTCCACACTTTGCACTAGCCATTCCAGGCACATTGGGATCTTCCCCCTGAGAGCCACACCCAGTGACTTTGAATAGTTGTAAACTGAGATTTTCATATACATCATCTTTAATAGTTTTTCCTCATTATCTACATGTTGCATACCACATGATGACACGCTGGTGCCTTGACCAGGGATTATTCATCCCACAGCTACCAACTACCTCAGAGCCAAGTTCATATGTTTTTACAGATACTGCATTTTGAAACATATATAGAGTGGCTTCCTAAAAAAGGCTGTTCGCTGAAACGCATGTAGAAAATATGAGAATATCGACTATAGCCATATTTCTTTTACATCATAGCTGTTGTTTTGGCAAATAACATGCTCCATTCAATATAAATAGATACAAATGCTAATCAAAGTGGAATAATTTATCTCTATACATTTTTGTCTGTTGCGTGCATGATGCATGTCTATGCATGGGTACATATGAGTAGAGGTTAACATGGTGGATAACTTGTCTCTATGAATTTATTGATGGAACTATTTATATTTCTATATATAAAAAAATATGGTGAACATAATAACTTTGAATAATAAATATTTATAATTTTTGTATAAAGATTTATGTTTCTCTTTCTATGCTTGTAGGTGCTTTCAGTTCTGTCCTGTGAATAAACAGTTGTCAAGGATTTTCTTTTAATTTATTTTTATCCTTGCCCTAGGAACTCCAGTTATGAGCAGGGGAACCCCTTTATTTCCATTATAGTACCAATTGTGTTCCTCTACACCCGGCTATTTGTTCCTATTTTTTCCCGAGTGACCGCACTGACTACATAGAGAGGTTTGGCGGGAAAATAAGGTTAAATGGCCTCCTAATTAGGGAAGGCTACACGCTGCCTACTGGGCCACCAAACTGAGGACAGCCTGGTTTATAGCAGGTATGCAGGGGTACTGCATGACCAAGCAACACAACAGCATAATAACAACAGGTCATAAGACAGAGAGGGACATTTGAAGCTAAATGATTAAGGACTTGCTATGCACAATGTCAAAAGCTGGTTGAGCGGCAATACAGATATTTTTAGTATGTGTATATAACCACAACCTCTAGAATGTCGTTTCGTGTCAAGTGGTGGGCTTTAGGAATCTGTGCCAAGGATTTTAGTTTCAAAGTTACTTCACTGACTGCAGTCTTTCCATTCACTTGCAGGATTTTCTAAACCATTTCTTGTGCCCAAGGTGTAGGTTGGTTTGGTGTGGAAGTGCCAGGGCTCTGGAAGAATGAAGGTGAAGGTCAGCCCTTTCTCTCTCTTTATCCCTTGCCTTCTCCAAACCTTAGGCCCTGGAAAGTCTCACCAGGGAGAAATCGTTTCTTTCCATGGTTTATGCTGCTGCTTTTCTGGGATTATGCCTGAATGTGTCTTAACATTTTATCATGGGAGTGATTTTGCGTCACTTGCTCTTCATTCGAAGAGGCTTCAGAAAAGCATGTAAAGGTTGAACTTTGCTCGCTAATGCCAATTGTATTTATTTTTAACTTTAACTTTTTTCTTGAACCTGATCAAGGAACAGATCAAGGATTTAACTTGTAGGTGGCTCTTCAGCGTGCACAGAAAGGGGTCAATCTGTCCGCTTCTGGTCCATGACTATGCGCCCAACGCTCCTCGGTACATCATCAGCTGTGCAGAGAAACCGGTGACATTGACAATTCTACAGATCATAACGCTGAATAAACTGCATCTCCATTTCTTCTGCAGGTTTGATTCCTGCACTCAACAGTGCTGAACTACTGTGACTGATGGGTCTGCAGATTTGCTGTGCCACGAACAGGGCATTTTCTTGGCACTTTTCACGTTCACCCACAGAGGCAGCAGCGGCCGGTCCATATAGGCTGAGGGGCCACGCCTCCCACCTTTTTCCCAGCAAGAAGAATGTCTGTCAGGCTGGACAAAGTCTGCCTGACAGACATTCTTCTTGTTCAGGTCAGGCAGCCAGGAGCTAGATATGCGCTGAATTTGCTGGCTCCTGGCTGCCTGAGCTGAACTTTGCCATGCTGAGGATTTCACAGCCCTGTGGGCGTGACCTCCTTGTTTCAGACTTGGGCGTTTCAGTTTTAAGCCCTGAAGTGCCCAGGGCCGATTGTCAATCAGTGGCACCTCCTCACAGAGTGGGATGGGTTTCAGCAGCCTCATAGACCCTATCCCACTCTGTGACAAGTGAGGGACTGCTCATTGGCTGACCTTAGGTTAGCCAAAGAGGAAAGGCAGCTGTCTCAATCCTCCTGGGACCTCCGAGGCTTCCCTCTCTACAGTGAAGGTACATTGTACGTTTTTTTTGTATGTTTGGTGCGAATGCCTATATGTATACATGTATATAAATGCATGTATATTTGTTAGTGAGTGTGTATTTGTGTGTTTGGCCCCAACCCGCCTCCCTGGCATAATTACCAGCCACTACTGCACAGAGGTAAAAGTATGTGTCAAATTCACTGATGGCTGTCACCTACCTAGAGCAAAGACTGCGGATAGAGGCACTCTCTGTTATCTTTGTTTTAGCAAGAGCAGTTTCACTTGGTTATTTTTTTTGGGAGGGGGGGGTCTGCATAGTGCAAAGTAGAACCAAAGGTATTAGAGCGCTTTACATGAGCACCAGTTGCGTTTTTTTTCCCGTTTTATATGGCGCCAACTAGACCCAAATATATTGGGTATCAGAGCGCTTTACATAGCACTAGTTTCGTTACATGATGACACATTCATGTTTTTAGGTCTCGCCTATTCTATCCCGTAGCGATTGATAAGCGAGATTATAGTAAGCAGACCGAAAAGTCTACCTAGCTGCGGATCGCGTACAGTTCATGTGAGGCAAGCGCGTGCAGATCATCGCCAGCCACATCCAACACAATGCCTCGGTATCTGACTTCAAAGGAAGCCGCTCGCACACCACCATTTGTCTGAGCCTCGGCATCAGACTTCAAAGGAATCTGCTAACAAGCCGCTCCCCCGCCCCCACCATACAATGCTGTCTCCTTATCTACTCTAAAAATAAAATCTGCCTGTTGGCTGTTTTGTCATATAACTTTCTTTTATTTTGTATTGTTAGGATTTGTTTCTATTACCCTCTTCTCCCTTCAGTTTATTTCTGTTTTAATTATTTAAATTTTGTTGCAAGCGGACCCTTTAAATAATACCCCCCCAATCACCCTTTTTTGAGGTAGTGCGTGCTTAACTCCAATATTTCGGTGTTTATCTAGCGCCATTTAGAATCTTACGGGCCGTTCACGCCATGCCATCTGTTACCCCCCCCCCCCCGGCATGTGTCTCTGCTGCCCTCGGTGTGCAGGGGCCACCTTCTGTGGCCTGTGTGTCACTGCTGTCCCGAGACCCCTCCTGCACTGGCCGTGTGTCCTGTGCGCACACGTCAGTCCTCGCAGAGACCTGCCACTTGCGAGTGTCTCCCTTCGTGTTTACCCGAGTATTGGCTTGTAGAAAGGGCCTAGCCCCACCCCCACCAGAGTGAGGGCCCCTGTCTCCAACGGGCCTCCGAGCCGCCCCTGCAGGGCATCGCCTCTCACACTCTCGCTTCCATGCTCACCCTCTTCCCGTCTCCCCTGCTCCTCTTTCCCTCACACTCGCCCCTCCCCTGCTAACGGCTGCAATCGCCGGACGTTAGTTTGGGTTTCTTGGCAGCATAACGTTCATGGCATCGAGGCGCAGTCAGCTGAAACCCCATTTTGTGAGGAAGGTCACATGTTAGAAGGAGGGGGGACACAACAGATATTTCCATGTTTCTGCTCCAGGAACAAGACTCGCGTTCACACCGCGGATAGACGTTGGTGTCGGTACACCCCTCCGATCAGACTGTACCAAATATTACTACTGTTGAATGGAGTGATGGCATGACTCACACAAGCCCCCCCCCGCTTATTACCTGGTTTATGCCATGGCATATTTTCATGTACATTACTTTTATTAAGATGCTTAAAAAAATCAGGATGCAAGGGGTTACACTTCTGCAGTGAGATGCATGTGAGATTGCAGATACCCCTGGCTTTCAGGAGAGTTGCCTCCACATGTAAAGTACTTGATCCCCGAGGGAAGTAAAAAGTTTCTGACACAGTTGTCAATAAATAAAATCTGACCTTTGCACCTAAAGTATATTAGTACAGTGGTCTAAATCACCAGCGCTACCCTACATATTCGTTGTAACTGACACATTCAAGTCTACTTCAATAAATATGACTGCTTCCGCATGTTCCTGAAGTTACCATATGGACACGCAGAAATGTAAAACCGGTGCCTACCTCTAGCGAGTCGGGACCTTCTTAGGTCACTGAATCTGCTGCCCCCCTCCCAATCCCCCAGGCCTGAGGCGAGGGGGACCACCCGCCCGCTCACACCATTAACCCTTTGCACGCCCCACATTCGCCCAAACATTCAGCCCCACACAGCACTGGGAGCTGAGCGGTTGTTTTCGCGGATCCCATATACTGCCGCGCCGCTGCATACATTTCCAAATGCCGACCCGACCAGGCAACATATTTCAAAAGTCTGAATTATTAATCGTCCCAGTGTCACCAGCGCCATGTCATTCTTCTGAGCAGATAAGAATAGTTTCTAACTGCTCGGCCGCCATCTTCCCCTCAGGGGGCCCTGAAAAATATCTTCCTCTCATTAGGAGCGAATAAATAATTCACTGCAAACCGCAGCATGGTTTTTAATAAAGCATGCGGTGTGTTAAACCGGAGATCCTCTGTGTGTTAAAGGGTTTGAGACAACAGAGGCCTTGGCTGGACCCACACACTTTCAGCAGACTTTATACGCCCCCCACCATGATTATTTTAAATGCCAGCCCCATATTGACACCAGCAAGGGTGGCCCCCCAGGACTAGTGGCACATCAAGGGTGCAACCACACACAACCACACTCAACCACACACAACCCCAAACACAACCCTAAACACAACCCCAAACACAACATACACAATCCCACTCACACAACCACAACCACACACAACCCGGGGCTGTGCGTGACATTTCAAGCGGTGGGGCGCAAAATGATTTGCATACAGCACCGTAGCGAGCGAGCGCTGCGAGCGCGCCCGAACCCCAAAAGGGGGGTTTGGGGGGGGGATTATCCCCCCCAAGAAAATTTTGAAAAAAAGAAGAAAAATCGTGCATTTTCAAGCAAATTTGAGAAAGCAGGAATGTTAATAAAGCAATTGTGAAAGTGCAGTTATGCTTATTCAGTATAACCACAGAATGACCATGCAAGGTTCTACATATTTAAACAACAAGGTTCTACAGAATATTCTAAAGCAGAACAAAACAAAACGCCCACTCTGCGACTTTTCTCACTTTCACTGAGCTATGATGGACTCTGCCCTCTTGCACTCTATGGCACCCATGCCCTGTGCACCGTCTACCACTGCGTCACACTCCCCCATGCGCATAAACACCCCAGAGGTCTGGCAGAGGGATTGGGACACCCCAGAGGTCAGTCAAACAAAACAGATTGAGAGAACTCCTCAGCCCCCCTGAGCGAGGACTGTCAAACCCCCCCCATTTCGGCCTTCACCCCCACCACTCCCCTCCCTGTCGCGAGACAGCACGGAGGGCAATCCGAGAGAAACATACATTCCCGGAGGGTTCACAAAAGATAAGGTCTATTAGACAGAAAGAGACAGAGAGCCGATAGAGACACATAGGGGGTCTGCAGGAGGGATTAAGACACACACCTCTGCTTGGGTCAAAGTGTCACGCGGGGCTAAGAGACAGACACGCCTAGTGCTAAGTTAGAAGAAGAATTGACACCAAGGACTGTTCTAGAAAGAGACACCCTGAGCTGTTAGAGGACAGACATATGGTGAAGGAGACGCGGCCAGCGCTCTGCGAGAGACACAGGGCACGCTTGAAACTCCTTTACCTTATCTTTGAAGTAGTATCTCTAGTAGAACCTGTGACTCAATGTCCCAACACCCTCAGTCGCCTTTATGTCCTCAGACAACCCTACACCCTTTCCCATGTTCCATCCTCCAGTGAAACGCTGCTAAACCCTCTCTACTAGCACTTGGGCTTGATGTCAATACCCTCCTCTTGAACTTCATGGTCTGGCGCAGCTCATACTTCTCACTGATGACACCACCCCTGCCAGCTCTCCACAAGCTTTAGATCTTTTTTTTAAAGCTACAAAAAATATTAGGTGTAATCCATTCACACAGTATTGCCGTATTCCTTACCAATCCACTTCATCACATAACTGTTACCACAAAACATTTCTGCACAGCTCTAGTCTACAATCTGCTAACCTTATAACAACCATTCAGTGGCACTGAGTGACCCTTTGCTCAAAGTGAAACTCATATGTGCTGGTATTGATTCACTTATCAGGCTGTCTGCACCAATCCTATTCCAGTGTGACATTAGCACACACTCCACATCGGCGGGGAAGAGGCGGATCGGGGGGGGGGGGGGGGGGGGATTGATGGGTGAAATAGCGAGTAAATGCATTTCAGTGGATGGGTGATTATATTGGTTTTGTGAATGGGTTTATGCGTAGATGGATGAGTGGGTACACGAGTGAGTGATTCGATAGGCGAATAAGCTGATAGGTGGATTAGTGGATCGAAGGATGGGTGAATGGGCTGATGGATGGCTTAGTAGATGCTTGAGTGGATAAATGGAAGGGTTCATACATAGTTGATGAATCAGTAACTGGGTGGATGAATGAGGTGAGTGGATGATTGAAATGGTGAGTGACTGTGCAGATTAACACCTGCATCAGACTTCTCGCAAAGCTTTATCACAAGATCTTATACTTGTGTTCCGCAGCAGGAGAGCAGCAGGGTCAGTGGAGCCAAATCATATGGTGAACCCCCAAATCACAGCAGCCTAAATTTGTAAATGTTATGCCAGGTCACTCCTGGTAAGGAACTTTACTCTGCCTGTTGTTGCTTTGCAGAAGCAGTGCTGCACATTGTGGCTGAAGTAGCAGGGGCCAGTGATCTTTAAGCTGAGCACAACTGTGGTTGAAAGATAACACCACATCAAGGGGCATGATTGTTGCCCTCTGACCCCCACCACTGTTTGACCCTCAAGCCCCAGCCGTGAGCAGCTTTCATCCCTCCACGCCCGCCCGCCCGCACCAGCTCCCTTCCTGCCCCCGAGCTCCCTCCTACACGAATGCTCTAATCCAAAACACCGTAAAATTACAGCACAGCCAGCTAATATAATCTCTGAACAGAACAACTTACCTGTTTATACCACACTTCTGGACTGGGGCACACAAAAGAGACGCCGACCGCGACAGAGGCAGAGCCCTTCCTTGACAGGATGTCCCACCACGCGCGGCATCCAATGATGGATGCTGCGCGGTGGACCAGCCAATCCTGGTGCGATTGGCTAGGGGGTCACATTTGCTGCTCGCCCTGTCGCCCTTTGGAAACCCGGGCTGTGGCAGCAAACAAGCACCCCTGGGTCCCGCTGGGGAACTTACAGTGCGCATGCTTGAGAAAGTTGCCAACTTTCCCAAGCATGCGCACTGTAAGTTCCCCAGTGGGACTGTCACTGTGCACTACGGTCTGCTGCAGCCTGAGTGTGGACTGTCACTCAAGCTGCAGCAGGCCACCCCCCCTGCGCAATTGCCGCCGGCGGATTTTATTTAGAAGATACTAGGATAGGATTACGGCCGGCTGCCGCGATGCGGGTCCATGTTGGCTGGTGGGGCTACGCCCCTACGGACGCACCGCGGCTGCACACAACCACAAACACACACACAACCACAACCACAACCATCTATCTATCGCCCTCACTTTATCTCTCTATCTATCTATCGCCCTCACTCTATCTTTCTATTTATCGCCCTCTATCTATTGCCCTCACTCTATCTATCTATCTATCTATTGCCCTCACTCTATCTATCTATCTATTGGCCTCACTCTATCGCCCTCTCTCTAACTATCACCCTCACACTATCTATCTATCCATCTATCTATCTATCTATCCATCTATCTATCTATCCATCTATCTATCTATCCACCTATACATCCATCTATCCATCCATCCATCCATCCATCCATCTATCTATCTACCTATCCATTTATCTATCTATCCATCCACCTATCCATCTATCTATCCATCTATCTATCCATCCATCTATCTATCCATCGCCCTCACTCTATCGCCCCTCACTCTATCAATCTATCTATCTCCCTCACTCTAGCTATCATCCCTCACTCTATCAATCGTACCTCACTCTAACAATCTATCTATCTCTCACCCTCACTCTATCTATCTATTGCCCTCACTCTATCTATCTATTGCCCTCACTCTATCTATCGCCCTCACTCTATCTATCGCCCTCACTCTATCTATCGCCCTCACTCTATCTATCGCCCTCACTCTATCTATCGCCCTCACTCTATCTATTGCCCTCACTCTATCTATTGCCCTCACTCTATCTATTGCCCTCACTCTATCTATTGCCCTCACTCTATCTATTGTCCTCACTCTATCTATTGTCCTCACTCTATCTATCGCACTCACTATCTATCTACCTATCTGTCTATCGATCGCCCTCACTCTATCTATCTGTCTATCTATCATCCTCACTCTATCTATCGCCCTCAATCTATCTATCTATCGCCCTTCCTCTATCTATCGCCCTCACTCTATCTATCTATCGCCCTCACTCTATCTATCTATCGCCCTCACTCTATCTATTGCATCACCACAGCATCACTCAGCACCACCACAGCATCACTCAGGGGCACCGCAACATCACTATGCGCTACCACAGCATCACTGAACGCCACAGCATCACTCGTCGCCACCACAACATCACTCAGCGCCACCACAGCATCAATCTGTGCAACCATTCAACAACAACTGGTTCAAATATGTTCTCTCAATGTTTCAAGCTTTATTACAGATGTCACAAAAAGATGTTAATATTTCACTTCTGTTCTTGGACTTTTGTCACAATAAAATACACTGAACATAATCTTCACAAAAGTTATTTACAAAAGTTTAAGCTATTGCTATTATAAATTACAATAATTTTTATTTAAGTATTAATTATTAAAAAAAATTAAAAGCCATTGTTATGTGTTATAGCAGTACATCTAAGTCACGTAAATACAACACATATTGCATTACAAATGCTATAGGTGTCACATTTGCGAAAGTTGTAACTATTGGCATTGTAAATGACAAAGCTATTAATTTCGCTATTTTCAAAACCAACACATAAATACAAAATTTGTAATTTACAATACCAATAGATCAAACTTTCCTAATGCGAGACCTACTGCATTGCAAATGCTTGTTTTGTTAGGCATGGGGAGATTAAGTGATTTGCCCAGAATCACAGGATGTCGAGTGCTGTTGCCGACACTCGAACCTGGTTCCCCAGCTTCGACGTCGACCACTCTAGCCATAAGACTACATCCTCTCCCCTAGGTTACAGACGGGTAAAAAAATGGTGTGAGGCATTAGGACATTAAGGGCCTGGGGCCAGATGTAGGAGCCCTAATCCCGGTCGGAAACGGCCGATTTCGGCCGTTTCCGATCTGTATTAGGGTTTTCAGATGTAGGGGGCTTAAAAAATACAGAATCGGTATATTTACCGAATCGGTAAAATTACCGAATCGGTAAATTACCGAATCGGTAAATATACCGATTCTGTAATTACAAATGTAGGTGGCACAGTTTACAGTGCCACAGGCCCTTAAGAGTCGGTATTTTACCACTCAATCCTATTGTGTGGTAAAATACCGAATTCAGGTGTGCATGCACATCTGTGCATGCACACCTGTGCAATGTGACACACAGACATGCCCCTAGGGCATGTATGTGTGCCACATTGCACACAAGCCTGTACTTGGGGTGCTAGAGGGTGTCAAAGTGACACCCCCTGCACCCTTGCAGGATTCGGTATTTACCGATACTGTAAATACAGAATCGGTATTTCCCATTGATTCCTATGGGCTTCAAAGCCCATAGGAATCAATGGGAAATACCGATTCTGTATTTACAGATTCGGTAAATACCGATTTTTACAGATTCGGTAATTCAGATTTTAAAATTACCTAAATCTGTCCCCTTCCCATTTACAGACTCTTTAATACAGAATCGGTAAAATTCGGTATTTAAGAGTCTGTAAATGGGAATTACCTACATCTAGCCCCAGATGTAGGAAGCCTAATACCGGTCGGTAACGGCCAAAATTACCGAATTTCAGCCGTTACTGACCGGTATTAGGCTTTTCAGATGTAGGGGACTAATTTAAGGATTCGGTAATTTACCGAGTCGGTAATTTAAGGAATCGGTAAATTGCCGCATTTTTAAATACAGATTCGGTAAATTACCGAATCCTTAATGTAGGAAGCACTCAAGTGAGTGCTTTTCATTGTAAGGATTCGTTATTTACCACCAACTACAAGTTGGTGGTAAATATCGAAAACCCTAAAAAAAGCAATTTTGTGCTTTTTTCAACTGTGCCATGTGGCAGACATACATGCCCTTAGGGCATGTATGTGTGCCACATGTGCACCCATGCACTATACAGGGGTGCAACAGGGTGTCAATGTGACACCCTGCCACCCTTGTAAGTCTACCCCCTTTTACCGATTCGGTATTTACCGAATCGGTAATTCTCATTCATTCCTATGGGCCTGGAGGCCCATAGGAATGAATGGGAAATACTGAATCGGTAAATACCGAATCGGTATTTACCGAATTTTACCGATTCGGTAAAATTTACCAAATCATTAGCTACATATCATTTACCGATTCTAAAATACCAAATCAGTAAAATTCGGTATTTTAGAATCGGTAAATGATATTTACCTACATCTGGCCCCAGGTGATTTGACCAGATTCACAGGATGTTATTGTCCCTTCCGAGACTCAAGCCCGGTTCCCCAACTTCGAGGTGGACCACTCTAGCTATTAGGCCACATCCTGCTCGTCTGCCTATTTTTACGCAATGAAATCGTTAACTGTTTTTAGCTTAATTTATGCCATTTTTTACAAAGTTATATCTTGACGATCGACACGTTACATTAGAGAGTTCATTTGTGAAATGTTAGTTCCCTCTTTAGCTTTCTAGTTGTCAGGTGATTTGACAATTTAACACACAAGGAGTCGGGTGTGATGTGCAGCAAACTCCTATATGCTTTTTGATGATGTTAATATATGTAAGGGCTTGACATCTATCAGCATGGTTTGTGTTTTTACGTTTGGGTGTATTTACTTAGCAAACGTTTCCATTAGACCTGCAAAGGAGGCCTTAGAATGAGTGTGTTTATTTAACACAAGCTCTTGCTTAATGTGTGTAGAGTCTGCAGAATACTATTTTATTTTTTTGCGTGTTTGCCACATTGTCAAATGCCTTCTGCTCCACATTGTTCAGGCTGAATGGACATTTTCCATTTCTGCAGAGTTTAATGTTGACAAAGGTTGGCAGTTCTGGTGGAACCATTCCGAGTGGAGGCAGGCCACTGAAGAAAACTCCTGTGATGGCTGCTATGTGGAGCAGTGCTTTTCTAAATGATCAAGCTACCCAGATTATTATACAAGGTTCACAATGCATCATCCTGGGTCAGTGAAAAAAACTTATTCTGTTCTAAGTGGGATTTAAGAGGAAGAGCTAAGCCTAGAATAAGGGAAAAGCTGCGCCTAGAATATCAATAGACACTTTGCACAGGGGGGTATACGACAAAGGTATCGCCCTACAGGGCCAGCTTAAGGATTTTGGGGGCCCTGGACCAAATGTATTTTGGGGGCCCCTATTCGGAACAGATTTGAATTTCTGATCCAGTTTCTGCTCTTTCATGCCCTCTTCGGCCGGGTCACTGACAGTGCACAGGCACACATGTCCAAATTCTTATTGTGTTTACATGTAATATTCAGGGATAGTGATGTGTATCTTCAATATGGTAACACAGCAGCAGATCACTAGTATCACTGTAAATAATCTCTGAGACGCCCTCCCATTTCTCATATGGGAGGTCCTGTTTTTATCTAAAACAACCTTTTTCATGGATGTTGCATGAAACAAACACGTTCTCTGCAAAATGTCTGTAATATATTCTCACACATCACCTACATAATAAAATCAAAGGAAAACGTATTTAATACAATCTGTTTAAGAATTGTTTAAAGTCATCAGTGAAAACTTCTCTGCAGAACAGATCTGGATCTATCAGGGGGCCACCTGAAAGGCTGGGGCCCTGGGCCTGAGCCCACTTTGCCCATGCCTTAAAATGTCTCCGCCCCCCTACCCAACATTTGTAATTACTCTGTGGCGTACCTAGTGGTAATGAATGGGAATTTGGGTGGCAAATAGAACCCTCTCAAAGAATAGATAGATATAAGAAGGGGAACATGGTGGTATCTTCACCACTTATGTGGTAGAGGGGTCCCAATTTATCTGCTGTTTCCTACTATGTCGGTGACTGCAAATAGTGAAATTGGGTCCAAAGTTAACATTTTCAGGTGAACTCGCCTATGGGCTGGTACCATTATTAATAGTCGTCTTTGAGTTATAGAAAGATTAGTAGTCTGCAAGTCTTCACAAAATAGGAAATATTATGCTCAATGATACAGGATAGGTGGGGTGGATGCAATGTTAGGAATTTTTCCGAATTAATTTGGAATATGAATCGTCCAAGACCAAAATGTCCCCAAGATTGATACATTTTGGCAGTATGGATGCCCTAATAATTACAAGATATGCATAAATGTTTGTAGTTCTTGCTTTAGCTGTAGCATAACATCATATAACACAAAGATGGGGTGGATTAGTTCCCCCAACTGTTAATAAAGGATATTGAAATCTCGTCCGACGTATGGCGGCATAAAAGGTGAATTACAAAAGCTGTAAATAGCCAAAACATCCAAAACAGTGAGGTCTGTGCAGTGATGTTATTCTAGGCTTATCTAATGAAAACCTATGTAATTGCTTGCCCCTTGAAATAAACGCCATAATGGCCCTTGAAGTTAGGAAGACAAACCAATAGTCCATTTTGTGAGAAATGTAATATAAACAGATATAATTTATAAGGGGATGTCAGTGGTTGAATCCTAGTGGCTATAGAATATTTTGCTGTTGTTTATTAGAGGCACCAAATACAAATACAATCTAAAAATGTAAAATAAAATGTTGACCACAGCTATGAGGTAAAACTGTTTTCCTTCAGAATAACATTGCTAAAGTTCCAGTTTACTACACTACTGTGATTATGATTGCAACATGTATTAATATTTCTGATGCTTCAGATTAAAGCATTGTGTTCAGATAAATGTTGCCATTTGCCAAGTAAGAGGTTGCGAGCAATAGAAGTAAGCAGCACCTCAATAGAGATGGCGTGGAGATTAAAGGGTATAACGGTCCTCTACCTAGAGAAAGGAGAGGAAGAATACAGATGTTATGTCGCATGCTGCCCACTGTGACTCCATACTAAGGACTTATAGGTTTGGTGCAGGTATGTAGGGAGCACTGCATGACTTGGAAAAATAAAGTATAATAACATAATGCTGTAAGGGAAGCTAGGAATATTTAAAACCAATTAAGAATGTTTGATGGACAGTGCTTGTGGTCAATGATTGGGTCTTGAAGACCGCCAAGAGCGGCCTTAAATAGAGTGACAAGGAGGTTACGGGTCGCAGAGGCCACAATGCAATTGTCTACCGGAGGAGGAGAGTGTGAGGGCTGCCCCACACACCCAGAAGGTGGTTAGAATTTGGAGGGAGGCCACAAAGTTTTTTGGGCTGGAATGATAAACTAACCAACATAAAAAATGTAGCGTTCCGCTCCTGGGGAAACGTCTCCTGAATGTGCTGCAAAGATTCCCAAAGGGAAATATTCTGAATAAATTCCAATTCAAAAAGTTAGTCGCTTCACAATTGTTCAGGTTGCCTTTTATTAATTCATGACTTTCCACGTTGAATTTCCCTGATCAATCATGACATTACATCATTCCATATTGAATTTAATCGGTGGCTCTATTCATTGAGCAATTCATGCTTGTAGTATGGATAATCCCAATGCATTTCGGGCTGGGATTGCCCTTCATCAGGGGATAACAATTTATCAAATCCAAAGGAATCTCCTCGCGTTCTAGTCATCCGCTATAGCTATTGCTCAATGAATAGAGCCACTGATCAAATTCAATATGAAATGATGTAATGTCATGATTGTTCAGGGAAATTCAACAATGAAAGTTATGAATTAATAAAAGACTACCTGAACAATTGAAAATCGACTAACTTTTTGAATTGGGATTTAATCTGAATATTTTTCTTTGGGAATCTTTGCAGTGCATTCAGGGAACGTTTTCCCCAGGAGGGGAAAACTAAATTTTTTATACTTCGCACATGCTTATGGATCAGAAAGCAACACCCTGCTGCACGCTCTAAAATCAATACATATTGAATAAGGTTACCACATTTGGTGACCAGATTGGAGTGCGTGAACCATTCTATTATATAACTAACCAACATAACACCGTTATGGGATAGTGACCAGGTACACAAGGTGGGTGGACTGAAGGGATTCTCAAGCTGGGAACTAATAGGAATTGATCACTTGGGGGATGTCTGGCGAGACTAGGCCTTCATATAATTCGAGACCCTAAGGCTGGAATTTGAGTTGGTGGATGTGGAAAGATATACGTGTCTGTAACCACCAGCGCTGGGACCGGCACTGGCTGGAAGAGTTAGTCTCATACTCCCCCACCCGTGAAGTTCTGGTCTAGTTGCGCCCCTGTTTACCATATCCTAAAAATGACACCGACCTGTCGGCATAATGACAGAGTAGCCCCGAGACCGATGCAGTATTCGCTTCAGTGCCCGGTCACCGTTGTCTTCTGACAGGTGACAGGCCGTTACCGCCCGCCCCGCCCCGCCCCGCTACCGAGTGCCTCTTCCCCCCTCAGCCTCACCGCAGGCTGCTCCCGGGCCGCCGCCTCTCACCAGCAGGTGTCGCTGCCTCCGGTGCCAGAGCACTAGTGCCCCGGCGTCCGGCAGCGCACGCACGCCCTGAGTGGACCGTGCCGTCTGCACGCACGTACGGGGGGCTCGGCCCAGGGTCCGGAGGCGGCCCGGCTCGCGAGCGGCTGGCGACGCCTTCCGGAGCAGCAGGGTGGTCTTCCGACCCATCGGCAGGGGCGCTTTCTTCGGGGATGGGTGGGCTATCGTTTTCGGGGCGGGTCATTTTTTTTCTAGCCAATGGCAGGATTCGCTGGGAAGCAGCGCCGCAGCGACCCTCCGGGTGCCGCCCCTCGCCCTGTCAATCACCGTGAGACCAGCGGCGTCCCCATTATCTCCCGGTGCCTGAGCGAATTGAAGTTGGTGACAGTCGGGAGCGGAGCGGAGGCTTTGGAGGATCTTCTGCCGGTAGGAGGGAGGTAAGGGTCGCGCTCGGGAGCCTCTCGCAAGCATTGGAATATGTCTATGCGCCCACTCCGGTCTCTCCTGCCCACCCCCTCTCCTCCCCTGTCTCTGCTGCCCCAACCGTAGTTTGTGTCGGTCGCCTGTTATTCTGTCACGCTCTGACTCCTCTGGATACCCGCCCCAGCCTCTCTCCCTCCGGCTCCCTTTTAACCTCTCTCCTAATGCCTCTCTGTCCTGCCTTTACTCCACTGCCCCTTCTAACGTCGTCAACCATTGGGCTCCCCCGTATGTGCTCTTCGGGTCCGCTGTGATCAGTTGTTATATTGCCTTTTTCCGTGCACCCCCTTTTATCTGCGTTTTTTGTGCGTCCTGATATTACAGCCATTATCGACAAGGGAATATTTAATGTATTATAAAAAGGCACTGTTGTCTGGCACCCTCACAATGTATTCCCTTGTAATTGCATTAATATAGCACTTTACTGCCCTTACTGTTGTGGGTGACCAGGGCCTCCCGAGTCACCCCAAAGAGGAAAGGATATGTGCGCTTGTTCCTGCGTACACAATGAAGGGAATAATGTGGGATCGGTGTGCTTCTGGGTGCTCGTCTCTGTGCGTTGCCAGTTTCCGATTTGGATCCAGCCCCTGCCCCCTTAACCGCTTCATATGTCCAGATGAGAAGGGGGAGATATTGAATTGCATTGGTCCGACCCCCACCCTACTCGTCTGCACCCCTACAATATGAGATATGGTGGCACGCTCTGCAGCGGAGATGAAGTTGGAGCGATCATTATTCAGAGCCAGCTTCTCTTCAGTTCAGGAATATTCCCTGTGCTGGAGGAATGGGGGCGGGCAGAAGGCAGGCATTTGACACATGCTTTAAGCAACAGAACTCCCTTTTTGCTGCAGAAAATACTGCATCCCGTATCCAAGTCTCATGTTTTTTTTCTTCTCCTTTTCTTGCGAGGGCAGGATGAAACCTTCAAGGACAGCCTTTCCAGACACGCAGTGGTCCATGGAAGCAACTGAAAGCGCAGGGAAGCAGGCTGGAAGTGGGGGGTGGGCGGAACCACAGTGAGGTGGCCGGAAGGAAGGTCAGGACCAAACTCCAGAGGCCTTACTCGACGACAACATGGCCTCGTCCCCAGCAAACCAGCAGCTCCTGCAGCACAACACAGAGGTCAGCTGCGATGCATCGGGGGACAGCCACAGTGTAACAGTAAAGATCAACAGCAGGCCCCCTCCTTCTTCCATCCCCAAGCACTGCAAGTACAGCATCTCTTCGAGTTGTAGCTCTGGGGAGTCCGGAGTGAAGCGAGGGGGCACCTCTGGACTGCGCAAGAAGAAGAAATTGCCTCAGCTCTTCGAAAGAGCCAGCTCCAATTGGTGGAATCCCAAGTTTGACTCCAACAACCTGGAGGAGGCTTGCATGGAGAGGTGTTTCTTGCAGACCCAGAGGCGGTTCCGTTACGCTGTCTTTTACATCATTGTCGCCTGTTTGGTTTGGAGTATTTACTTCATGGTGCACTTGAGGCCAAACTCGATAGCCCACTTGGTGCCAGCACTGTGCTTCCTTCTTATATGCGTTGCCATTTTTGCTTTCACCTTCACCAAAATGTATGCCCGCCACTATACATGGGTTTCGCTGTTTATCACAGTCATGGTTTTTATGGTGACATTGGCCACCCAGTTCCAAGTTTTAACACGTCGCTCCATGATTGGTGATCTCTATAACTACACTACCGTATCTAATGCCACCTGCCTTTCCCAAGTTGGGAGTTTTTCTATGTGTGTGGAAGTGCTGCTTCTTCTTTACTCTGTGATGCACTTGCCCTTATATTTAAGTCTTTTTCTGGGAATAGTCTACTCTGTGCTTTTTGAAACGTTTGGCTATCAGTTTCGAGATGAGGACTGCTTTATGCCAATGGCCACCAGGGTCGTTCACTCAGAGTTACTGAGTAAGGCCTTGCTGCATATCTGCATCCACGCCATCGGAATACACTTGTTCATCATGTCTGAGGTCCGCTCCAGGAGCACCTTCCTGAAAGTGGGACAGTCGATCATGCATGGGAAAGATCTGGAGGTGGAGAAGGCACTCAAAGAGCGGATGATCCACTCAGTCATGCCCCGGATCATTGCAGACGACCTAATGAAGCAGGGTGATGATGAGAGCGAAAACTCTGTGAAACGCCACTCCACTTCCAGCCCAAAGAACCGGAAGAAAAAATCTTCGATACAGAAAACCCCAATCATTTTCCGCCCCTTCAAAATGCAACGAATTGAGCAAGTTAGCATTTTGTTTGCAGACATTGTTGGCTTTACAAAGATGAGTGCCAACAAGTCCGCTCATGCCCTAGTGGGGCTGCTAAATGACCTGTTTGGGCGCTTTGATCGTTTGTGTGAGGACACCAAGTGTGAGAAAATCAGCACACTGGGGGACTGCTACTATTGCGTAGCTGGGTGTCCAGAACCCAGAGAGGACCATGCCTACTGCTGCATTGAAATGGGCCTTGGAATGATTGAAGCCATTGAGCAGTTCTGCCAGGAGAAGAAGGAGATGGTGAACATGCGAGTGGGTGTTCACACTGGCACGGTGCTCTGTGGTATCTTGGGAATGAGGAGGTTCAAATTTGATGTGTGGTCGAATGATGTGAATTTGGCCAACCTCATGGAGCAGCTTGGAGTGGCTGGCAAAGTCCATATTTCTGAAGCCACCGCAAAATATTTGGATGATCGCTACATAATGGAGGATAGCTTGGTGGTTGAGCGAGTTGGTCAGATGGTAGTTGCAGACCAGCTGAAAGGTAGGAAATGTATATTTCTTATTGATTGTACTTATTCCTTGACACTAGTAATCTTAGGCTTATAAGAAGGTGAGCACTGTAAATTGAGGATTGTCACCATGCTAATAAAATCTTGTGGCATTATGTTTTATAAGTATTGATGATTGAAGACTTCCAACACAGTTTCCATGGGATCTTGGTCAAATGTGCTAGTTCATCAAATAGGCGTAGTTTCACTGGTAAGGAATTGAGGTGGTGCCATTGGAACATTTGCTGTTAACTGTAGAAAACACAGGCTTTGACTTTTATGTGTGATTCCTTGAAGCTTAGTTCATCAGACACTCAATATGCAATTTCATGTAATGAGTTTCAATGTGTCAGCTTGATTATGACAGTGTCTCCTAAGTCTTCAGTACTGTCTGGTATGATGAGAAACCAGGGGACCTCCATGTTAAGAGATGGCTTCAGTTCTGACACATTCCCAAACTCAACCACTTACCATTCTATCTAGAGCTCTTAGCCCAAATTCATATTGATCATCGAAATGTCTTTGTGGTCTTTCCAGATGTGAAACTTAGGCCTCGAAAGCAGTGCCACCTTATTGTGATTAGTGGGTGAAAAAAGCCTTAGCCAGCCTTAGAGACAGTGCTCCCCACTGTAGCACTTAGAGGGAGACACCTGCCCAATTGTGTTACAATGTTGTAGACATGTAGCACAGCCTTTTCTCATTGGTTAGGTTCATTTAAGCTCTTACATATTAACTAGTAGCGTCATTACACTTGCATTGTCACTTGAATTCCTGCGATAATATAGGACACCTCAGTGTTGCATGTTTGCCATTTTTAGTTCCCTAGCCCAATGCTTGGGATGCCCCTCACAGTATTCAGCCTCCGCACCAACCGGAGGTATCTTCCATATATCACCTACACCTACAACCAAGGGTGTAGGAAACACTAACTTTTCGGAGGGGAGGACACTGTCAGTCTTGAGGAGAGCCGAGTCAGGTGTCCACTTGGCTCTAAGAGTCAACGCCCAATCCAAGCCACCCAAAAATGCAAATCTGCCAACAAATGACTTGACAAAATATGATAATGACTTTAAAATAAAATAGTTTCCAACGTTTCTCCGTGTCTTAATTAAATCCTTACGATTCTGTAATTGTTTTCAGTGTCCTTTATTAAATGAACTTTTTTAAACATGAAAAATTAAAGAATACTCCTGTGCTCTGTCAATGTTGCCACAAATTACTCAAAACATGCCAGTTTGTCATGTTTTCATTGTATATACATTGCTACTAAATGTCGAGTAAAATTACTTTACATTAGCTGAATACGAAGTGTGTATTTTGTAGAGCTCAGATCCTTTACTTAATTAATTCAATGTGTTTTCATACCGGTTGGTTAATAAGAGAAATGATACATAGTAAAATGTAGCAATGGTGCGTGGATCACACAATTGGGTCAAGTGGTGAAGCTGGATTATGAGACTGGGATTCCTAGTTGCACATTTCATATGGACTGTTGGGTTCCATTCTTGTGTTTAAATCCAAATGTAAGCGCTCTGTGTTAAATTATTGTTATTCAATAATTGTTAGTATATGAAGTTTATTAAATACACTTATCACACCTTAAATCAAACTGAGACTGCCACATGTATATACTTGAGCGTACTTATAAGATTTAAGGGTGTACTTTTCTGTTTGGACACTGATGCTCAAACACAGTGACAGGACATCCCTGACTGAAATCTTGTTCCACTTCGAAAGCATGTCCTTGAAGAGACGTGACCCGAGAAGCAAACGCTGAGTAGGCACATGAACCCTTTGTTCTTACTAATTATTTAACTCTGGTGACTGTGGTGTTTTGTAGCTCCTAAAAGTGTTTTTTTTCCTCTTAAGTCAGCTGAACCAGTAGTAACATTAATATCAAATAGCATCTCCTGCCTTCCTTTACTCTGCTGGCTCGCCTGGCACGACAAAGGGAACCCTTTTAGGAGAGGCTCAATGCCACGGTGATGACAAATAATTAAGAAAGCAAAGAGAACAAAGAGCCCCACAGAGTTTGCTTCTAGATTTCGGTGTTTCAAGGAGACTTGTTTTGTCTGCCACTGTTTAGTCTCCAATTTCTACTTCAAAAATCTGGCGATGGGAGATATTGTCCTCTGGTTTCCTCCCACTTCAAAATCTGGGGAAAGGGAGGTTTGATATATCCCCCATACCCCCTCCGGTTCGTACGCCTAGGCCAGTTGCATCTGTAGCCATGCATCATTTCCTTCTATCTTCCTGTCTTTCCCTGATTACAACTAGCTTCTCCCCCACCCCCCTTACCTGGCTCGCCTCAGACACATCCCCCTGTTTTAACCCTTTCCAAGACCGCTGGGGAAAAGATATTTTATAGGACCAATCTCGGGGTGCTTGAGTGCTTCAGAATCATCATGAGTTTTTAAAGAGTTCTGGCTTTTGAGTCTGTTTTCTCTTTCTATGCCAGTAGATAATCTAGTAGTCCTTTGACAATTTCCATTGGGCACGGCTGCTTACTTTTATATCCAGTAGAAATTCCCATATGTAAGGTAAGTGACGTCTGCTCCGCTTCTTCCTACAGAAGCAGTGTGGTAATGGGCTCTCTCCATTACCTAGTGTAGAATGTGGGGGGTCGTGCATTCGGTGATGTATTAGAATGCTGAGCTTCAGTTGAAGCACGCAGCTCTGGAGCAAGGTGGATATACCTTGAGGACTTTACCCATCATGGTGTATGGGGCTGTTAATAGATGAACTTATACCTATATCCAGAGTGGAAATAGTTCTTACAGAATTGGCGACGAGGAGAAAAGTCGTATTTTCATGCCCACCACCATTGACAACTGCATAAGTTAGCAAGAGGTTTCATACACATTGACACGAGGCAGGAACAATGAAGGCCCACAGGGGTAGAGAAAGGGAGAGCAGCTCACAGGCTTCCTGTGGAGGGCAACGGGCAGCATAACCGCCCCTAAAAAGCAAAATACATTAGTAAAATCCGTTCTTCACAGCTGTCTGCCTCAAACCCGAGGTTTATTTTTAAAGTCTTGTGTTCGAATTCCTTGCATTCCCTTGGGGTGATGTGAGGAAGGCGCTAGCAGCGGATTGGGCTGTCTGGCCTGGTTAGCCTGTGCTTGGGTGATCCAAATGTCTAAGTAACTGTGGCAACTCACTTTAAACTGATATTCTATGTCTCTAGTTTGTATACGTGTTTTTCCAACAGCCAATGTGACTAGCTCTAATTGAAATTGATGCTGCACATTTTTGACCAGTTGCCAAGGTCCTGCCGAAGTAGATTGATGATCCCACCCTGTGATGGCCAAGTGTAGGGCGCGAGAACACGGCCTGTACCTTTTCATCTAATTGACCCACTCATACAAATTGATCGTGTTGTACACCATTAATGAATGAAACGAAAACTAAATAACACTTCTTCTGCCAGATCTACTGTGTCTCACAAATCCTGAAAAAGCTCTTTCATCCTCTATTTTAGACGTGATTTATCTGAATTTGCAAAAGCAGAACAAAACATCCTTGTGTGAGCATAATGAGAAGGCAAAACTATAAGAAGGATCTGTTAAAGGAGTTGGTTGAGACCCAGCTCTTGGACAGGCTGCTGCAGAGACTTATGTGAGAGAGCATTCCTTTGCACTCAAACTGTACTCCAAAGGAAGCATAATCTGGAAAAGATTGAACAACGAAGAATAGATCGGACTCTTAACACTTAGTTCTATTGCTAATGCAGACATGTGTAGTCTCCTTCAACATGGCCTGACAAGTGGCCTCATATGCCGTTTGTGACCCCCTTCGGTCAGTCCTGGCCTTTTAGCCAGCGTGGTATTCTGGGGCTAAAAAATGTCAGTATACAAATCCCTGATTATAGAGCCGTGGCTGGCCAAACATGTTGCATAAGATGTGGAATGTCACCTTTCAGCTGTGCTTCAGTGAGCCACTGTGTTCAATTATATTTGCAATTACTTTATAAATTGTTGGTGTGGATTGCCGTCCTATGTGGCGTGTAAAATTTGGCAGATGCACCAGATGGATAAAAAAAATGCTCACCCATGTTACGGAGATTGTGGAAGTATTCTATAAGGCTGACATGTAGTTAATCCCTTTTGATGTATACAAAATGATGTGTAAAGAAAAGCAGAATTGGAAAGATGTATGGTCTGGTGATAATGTGAGTAGCAGTGCAGGTACTAGATTTTATCTTTTCAGAAATATAGATAATTATTTTGTAGTTCTGCTGCAGACTCTGTATAGCATGCCATAAGGTACACTTTATGGATGGGCAGATGATAGTGTTCACAGTCCAGGCATCCAACCCGTATTTACGAGGTGCTGCGTTGATTGAGGTCCCTACAAGCTATTAACCAGTGTTGGTCTATTCTGAAGACTCTCCAACCTGCCAAATGGGGACACTAGTGTACTGGGTGGTATTTATACAAGTAGGATTAAGTTAAAGTCATCATACCAGTAGCTGTGGAGTGGGTTTTACCAATAGTATCAAAGTTCTTGCTTGCTTGTGGGCGCAATTTCCATTCATTTATGGGTTTTCATCAATCAAAATATGCGTTTTGGATGTATGGTTCCATGCATATGATGCTTCGCACCTCTTATTCCTCTTCATTTACATAGAGAATTGAATTTAGTTTTTGTAAAATCTGAAATGCGTTTTGGGTGTGCACCAAGTTTTTCTTTGCCAGCCCAAGTTCTGCAAAAAGGGATACACTAAAAGACAGTTATATTTCAATGCAAATTGTTCCTTTAAAATTAATGACATCCACAAAAAGTTTTGAATTCCTGTATGGGTTCACCTGCATGATGAACCCACCTGTTTTTCTGCCTTGATTAAAAAGGTTAAGACATTGGAGGCAAATATAGTTCGACAACTGGCATATTGATTCCAGTTGAATCTCTGCAGTTGCTTCCTGTCAACGTGCCTTTGGTTTCTATGTACTTACCTGCAGCTTTTCCAGCTGAATTGTGTCAAGTGTTCTGTACATAGGCAGGTTATTTTGTCACTCTTCTCATTTAACTAAAAGCATGCTCTCATCCTGAAGCCGGTTTATGGTTTTAGATACAGGCGTGTCTGCTTGTGGTTGGGTCTAAATTGGAGTCTGGATCATCTACAAAGAATTTATTGTGCAACATGAACTGTAGTCATAGATAGATGCAAGGGTTTGGCTTTCTAGTCTGTTGACAACCAAGATGGAGCAACGGCTTGCAGCTGATCACACCTCCCCTCCCCCATTTTATTTTTTAGTAATGGGAACAAATGTGGCGGGCCGCTTCGTCAATGTTCTTAGCAGTGTTAAGTGTCGCTTACCCCTTCTTCTTAGAACTGGCATAGGCACCCAACCCACTCTGTTGTAGCCGAAACCTGCAACTGATCCACCAGAATTTCTGTTCAATAACTAAGCAACAGATGCTTAGTTGACATGCTGATTTGAATTTTGTTGGATGTGGTGTCACCAGGGCTACAAACTATTGCAGTGGTGTAAAGAAGGTTTATTGGCAAATTTGTATTTTGTTATTGTGTAAAACTTTAAAGTTCTTTGGAAGCGCAGTGAATTCTTTACAATTTCTCCTGGCACAGGTAAAATCGCAGATGCCTTGCATCCTGATCCATGATAACTTAATACGGCTTGCTTCCTGCATGCCAGATCCTAATAAATGGAACTGATCGTTTGACCCGCCGTCACTTACCAATATTTGTCCACAGTGCACACAAAACGAGTAAACGTTTGGAGAGCTTTAAAGCGTGTTTCACTTGGGTGCGCCTGCATAGTTTTTCTGGGCTTTTGGACCGAAAGAACTTCACTGTTTGCTCTTCTGAACAGTAGGTTGCACTGAGGCATATCAGATAATTATCTAACAGCTGAGGTGAAGTCGGCTATGCCAATATTCATTTTGTTGGCAGAGGCCATATTAAACTTCTCCCGTGGTTTGCAGCACTTCACTGCAGTTATGTTTAGTTGATTAGCTGGATGGAATAAAATTGGTGAATCCATCATGCTCTGCACATGTAAAGGGAGTTTTGTGTTTACCAGTAGAAAGGATCATTTCAGGTAACTAACCATCTAAAAAACATGATTTGTATGGTCCTTGATGGCAGTGGTTGCCAAATAGCTGTTTGTCATCGGGACCACCTTGCGGTCTCCCTGACTTTTTAGCTCTAAGCTTGCTCGGGCTTGTAGCTTTAATTTTTCTACTCTACATATAGGCCTGCAAGTCCCAGTAGGCAGAGACGTTGTGGTTCAGGTTGACCCTTGTAATATGGGGCTAGTTTTCAACAATAAAAAATCTTTTTGTGTCTTTGAACCGATTTGTACACTGAGATACACATGAAATTCAGGAGCAATGGGAATTCAGTCTACTGGATAATACTCACAACTGTACAGTGCTCTAAATTGAAAATAATGTAAATGGAGCTGTTCCTTCAGTCAAATCACTGATACCTTTCTGCCCCAAGGAGCTGGAGCCTCTCTGAGCATGCTCAGTACATATCCCTTAAACTGCAGGAACGCGGGTCCAGGTAGGGTGTACCTATTTGAAGCTCTGACACTGTGGAGGACATAAGCAGGTACCTTCCTTAATAAAACCCGGCTTGGTGTGTTTTGTTTAGCCTTGTTGTAGACTCGGTCCTTACTGGGTTTCCCAGTGAGTTGTTAATATGTGTGGCTAGCAGGCCTTGTACGGTGCGTTCTCCAAGCTGGTACCGTAAACTATATCTGACATGTTGAGAATAGCCAAACCTCCCTGGATACATCATTCTACTTCTGGCCTGCGGAGCCAAGATAAACTCACTCTGCTGCAGCTGATATTGTTTTGAAGCATACGCATTACCTCATGCCCATTTATGTTGCTCCTATGGAGGTACACTTTCGTTAAGGTGGAACCCATTTTAGATTCACAGTCTTCACTTGGAGTTCCTGGCAGCGGGGATTGTTCTTCTGGTCGTGACTCTTAAAAGGATGCTCGTGCTAGAGAACTGTTAAGCACAGTAAAACATGAAAGTTGCACAATTATGGATGAGGCCAGGGGCCACTCAAACCATATACTAAAATAGTGGTATAAGTATCACTAATCGAACAGTGGTAAGGCCTGAGGCCTTGGGAATCGCTGGGGCTATTCGGGACTAGCAGTGGTGAAGTCAGGAAAAGCCTGCGGGACTCTGGTGCAGCGCTAAAAGCACACGCATGCACCAATGCAAAGTCAATGGTGCGTAAAAGTTATCGAGTTCCAGTTTTAGGAGTCTTCCGACTGGACTAGAATTACCAAACTTTAGACTTAGACACTAGAGGTGTATACCAATTCAGGAGCACCGGCGTTCACGAGTTACCTCGCCCACAAGAAGCGAGTGCATAGGTGCCAAAGTGTCGGGTTTCGTCACGCAGTCTGATGGTGCCTGGAGATGAAGATGCTGCAGGCGTTCAGAAGAGAAGTGTCCGGTTGGATCCAAGGGTGGATCGAAGATGTAGAGTACCTGAAAGCAGAGGGGACAGAGTCTGGGTCACTCAGCAGAGACCAGGTTGGAACCAGGAAGGAACCAGGCAATGTCGGGCGCAATCAGGTGGTTGTCGTGAAGCTTGTCTCCGCTGCCACGTGGACTCTGGGGCACCGAGGATGTCCAGGAGTGGATCACGAGCTGTCCCACGAAGGCTCTGGCTGTCGGCGGTGTCGGCTTCCGGATTGGAGCTAACAAGCCTTGGCAAAGGCAACCCACGCAGGATTCGAAGCTCGCTTCTTAGTTGGACCAGCAAGGTCAGAGCGGGTGCTCCTTTTCAGCGGAGCGAGGGCCAGTCTGGAGCAACCAGACTAGTAGAGTAAATTCAAAGGTTCGTCGGTACTGGGGCCACTAGCCAACGGGCAAGCGACCGCACCAACGCGTCGAGCAGAAAGATGCAGAAGCGCCCCACGCAGCACTCGGTGTGTGTGGAAGGGTGAGCTTTGGTGCAAAAGCTGCTCGGGCTGGGGCTTCTCAAACCCCAATGCACTGCGTCGAGGGAGCCTCGGGAGCTGCACGGTCAGCACTTCGTAGTTTTTCCAAGATGGCCGGCCCAACGCTTCAGGTCGCCTCCACGGGTCTCAGATGTGCTGGGACTGTGGATCGGACTGTTGGAAGGCAGGAACGCTGGGTCTTGTCGATCTGTCGCTAGAGTTCCGCGGGAACTGCAACAAAGCAAACGGTGAGGCGCTGGATGGTACCTGTTTGCACAGGGTGGCCACTCCTTGACCATAAGGGGGATTCTTCGGTCTTCCACATCGAGTGGGATGTCGAAGGGTCCAGAGTTCTGTATCAAAGTTTCAGTCAGGATAATCTGATGTGTGCTGGCACTGCTCCCACCTTTATTCCAAATCTGTGGGCTGGATTACCTGCTAGGTCCCTCCTATTGGTGGGACCAGGGAAGGGGGTCGTTACACCCCTTTCCCTTTGTCCAGTTTTGCGCGAGGACTGGGGTTAGTGTGCCCCAGAACCGGTATGGCTGGATTGTGCAAGGGGAAGCCTTGTGCTCCCCAGGCAGTGTCTAGTTTCTTTCAAACCTCCCTGCTACAATCCACGATCTCCTGTCTGGGGAGGTGTAGCACCTCCCTGCGACAGGAAACCCTTTGTCCAGGCCTCCCCTGCCAAGTTTCGGTCAGCAGTAGGAGGTCAGACTCGTGTCTGTGGCAGCAGCATCCATTTTGTGATGCTGAGGCTCTGGTTAGGATTAACCGCGTTTTAGTAAAGTAACATGTCTTCTCCCTCTAGAAGGGTGGAATGCTACCCCTGTCGCCAGGACTGGCGAGGGGGTAGTATTCCAAAACATATGACACCAAACATGACATGTTTTGATAAAGCCAAACCAAAGTTAGCACATAACCGTGAGGATTATAATGCACTTAAGAGTATATGGTATGGCAATATCCCGGAACAGCTAAGGGAGTTGGTTCTGACAGCTGCAGACAGGCTCAGCTCATGCTAGAGCACCATCTCACATAAAACCAAGCACTCTGCCTCCATGATTGTTAAGGCCTGCCATAGGAGTGACTTATAGGTATATATGTGTCCAGATATAGGTTTAGATATAGGTATACTATATCTAAGCAAGGGGTGATTACACCACCTTGCCCCAGCTGAGTGATCAGCCAGTTGTGTCGATTTATGTACCAGCCAGGGGTGGCAAAAGATATGCTACAGCCCCTGGTAGGCCTTGGATGCACCTATGCCCTGGGCACCTATAGTGCACTGTACAGGGGCTGACAAGGTGTCCAGTACCAATTTGGTTATGCACCTAGGGTGCATGGAGTCCATTTTACAGAGAGAGCAGATAGCCTGGGACCCTGATTAGCAGGATCCCAGGCCAACTAAGTCGAAAACCAGCTAAACACAAAGCAAAAAATCCGGGGTAACCATAGTCAGGTATCCACCCTCCTACAACCATGCTGCCTAATTTTGATTCCACCCTCCTACAACCATGCTGCCTAATTTTGATTCCACCTCATGCCCCTTTATTTTACCACCCTACCAGTCATGTCTCTTTATATGACTCTTTATGTTCTTTTTTTGTTTTATCCCATCTTTTTTTTTCGTTTTGTCAGGGGTTTCCTTTCTTCCCTCTCTTGCTCTATCTTTCTTTCTCTGAGTCCTAGTCTAATGACGTAAAATAAATGTCAGTGCCCGCAACCTCCAAACACCTGCACGGAAAAGGCACGATTGCACCCAGAAACCATCTCACAGAGACTCTTTACGCATTTTTGAAGGCATTGGTTTTAGCCGCCACGCCCCTCTGGTTGATCAACTCTATAGTAAGAACTTTTTACCAATCTCATTCAGTTCCAATTTCCCATTGGTCTTGTATGGGAATGCGTGCAGTACAACACTTTATCCGTTTATTCAACTCTCTCAGCGATTTTTTTAAATTTTTTTTTTTACATGTTTCTGTTCCTCACCTTGCGAGCCTTGTGACAGGATGAAGACAACACACGTTTTGGTGTTCTTCATATCCTCAACCATCGAGGTGAATCCGATTATATTGTACATGGAAAATTCTCCCCACCTCCCAAAAATGGCAGAAAAAGTGTGTGTTGGTTAGATGCGCCCTTGTTCGTCCAGTGTTTACAGAAAATGCTGTTGTGAGCACCCAATGCACGTCTTGCACGACGTCCTCTGTGCACGTCGCCCCCACATCCATCTTTTAAGCACCTGGAAGTGCTGTAATGAGCGCGTCAGTCACTCTGAGGACTGTGATAAATAAGCACCTGCAAAGGGTGTTCCTAAACATCCGAGGCACTATGTGTGCGGCCTCTTTGCAAGGATCTGTAGCAAATCTACAAAACACAATTGATGCCTATATTGGGAGAGGAATGAAAGTCTCTCTGACTTGCAGCTTTCAAAATATCGGGAAATAAGTATGGCGGCCATGTGCTTTCTTGGTATGGCGCTTTTGCCCTCAAATGGGGTATGAAAAGTTCTCTCTCCCTCTCGCTCCTTCTTCTTCTTTTTTTTTTTTTTTTTTTTTTTTTTTTTTTTTCGTATCTCTCTCTGTATCTCTCTCTCTCTCTCTCTATATATATATATATATATATATATATATATATATATATATATATATTAAGCTTTGAAAGGGCAGTACTCTTGCACAAGACAGAGAGGTTACACACGTATAGCATAATAAATGTGTTGATCAATGTAATATAATAATTTCCATTATTTGTTCTAGAAAGTGCTATTTTAAAGGAATGTTATGAGGCCATTATAGTATCCAAAACATTAAGCAGCCCAATAGTCATCTCCGTTATATTTTACTGCAGAGAGCTACTGAAATGTAACTTGGACCTCTGTGTTTGCGTCTCTTAATTGACAGTAACAGCATTTGCATAGTGCGGCTTTGTAGTGCTCATGGCAGTAGGGGTGTTCACTGACCAGAGTCACAGTGGTTGAGTGTGTTTTTGTCGTGTCTGTGTGTCAGATCCTTCTAGTGCTTGGGAGATGGTTCCTGCTGTTTTTTTTTTTTCACAACCAAGTTTATTGAGCAAAAGAATGACAAGCATGAGCCACCTTCCCACACCAAGGTCACCACATCAAGATCAATGTATGGATCACATACACAAGAAATACTAAGCAAGTATCAATGAAGCTCAGCTTTAAAATCCCAACTACCCATCCCAACCCCAACTACACCCCCACCCGTACCCACTATCCCCCCCCCCCTTTCCACACATGTACAGAGGCAACACAGAGATGGTTCATATAAGAGAAGCAGGCATGAAGCAACCTGGGATGTGCCTTTAGGGCCAGAGACAGCGCTTTGATCAAATGTCCTCCTCCGGTTCCGCTGGGGGTTCCAAGGATAGGCCACGATAGTCAGCCCACCGCTTCCAGATCTTGAAGTGCTTGCGCGGGCAGCCCCGCGCCTCAAAAATTGGTTTCTCAAGACCCATAAAATAGTCCAGTCCCGCCTTCCATGCCGACAGGGGGGGGGCCCTCACAGATTTCCAGGCCCGAGCCAAGTCGCGCTTAGCCACCACCAGGCCCAGAAGCAATAGGTGACGTTTATAGATGTTGCCCCCAACCCCGTCCATGACGTGCAGCAGGCCCAGCCGGTGGGTACGGGGAAGATCCCAGCCCAGGACCTCAGCCAGGCAATTCCATACACCCCTCCAGAAGCCAGCCAGGCGACCACATGACCATACTGTGTGCAACAAGGTGCCAGGCACTTCCCCACATCGCAGGCACTCCGATGACTCAATCAAACCAGCCCTCCACAGTCGTTCACGTGTGTAATAGGCACGATGTAGATACTTGAATTGTATGAGACGGAGCCGAACCGCGATAGCGGTGCCACGGGGAGACTCCAGGGCCTCTCTCCAGTCGTCCTCGTCCAGGGTGCCCACGTCCACTTCCCAGGCTTCCCGGAGGGAGCTGAGAGTAGACGAGCAGTGAATAACCAGAGTCTGGTAGATCCTGGAAACCTTCTTGTCTCCCAGGTCGCCCATAAAGACTTTCGCCTCAATTGGGCTAAACTCCGGAAGGGAGTCAAGGCCGGCAATGCTTGGGGCGAGGGCATGTCGCAGCTGTAGGTAACGGAAAAACTGGGACTGAGGCATTTGGAATTCCACTCGGAGGTCTGCAAAGGACTTGAGGGTTGCGCCGGACACGACGTGACCCAGTTGAGTAATCCCAATAGTCTCCCAACCCTCGAACCCAGCCAGAGTCGCCAGCTCTGGAAGCAGACCGTTGTGCCACAGCGGCGTTTCCGCCGTCAACTTGCCCCACCAGCCCATGCGGCGCAAGGACTGCCGCCACACTGCAAAGACCACCCTTGTCACCGATGGCAACCCACGGCGTATACGCGCCGAGTATAGAACTGTGTGGAGCGTATGGTCACCCATAAGATGCCTTTCCAGGGCATATGCCGGATCACTCCTATCCCCATACCACCAATCGTTAAGAACAAGCAGATGCGATGCTTGGTAGTAGGAGAGGAGATCAGACGTGGCCAAGCCACCACAGTAGGTGGATAGAAAACATGTCTTGAGGGCCACCCTGGCTGCTCCGCCCTCCCACAGGAAGCGGCCCAGCACAGAGTTCACCTGGCGAAACCACTCCATGCCGATAGGGTGCGGGAAATTTTGGAGTTGGTACAGCAGTCTCGGCAGCGCCACCATCTTAAAGATGGCCGACCTCCCAAAGATCGTAAGCGGCATCTTGGACCACGTTTTGACATCCGTCTGGACCCGTTCCCACACCGGTAGGACACTACGCGTCCAGGCCACGGCCCGCGAAGTCGAGAGGAAAACACCCAAGTATTTCAGGCCGTCCGTCGCCACTCGTAGATCAGCAGCCCAATCGTCGGCCACCGCTCCGCCATGCAGAACCCACAGGGTCGACTTAGATAGGTTAAGGGTAAGCCCGGAGACTTCGCCAAACCCCCGCATGATCTCCAGGATTCGAGGGCCAGAGCGCCGCAGATCCGTAAGGAACAGGAGGACATCGTCCGCGTAGAGTGCAATTCTATCTGTAAGAGTATCGTTCCAGACAAAGCCACGCAGCTGGGCATCTAGCCGCACCCGCGCCGCGAGGGGCTCCATGGCCAGGGCAAATAGGTATGGGGACAACGGGCAACCCTGGCGCGTACCGCGGCCGATTGGGAAGCGTCCTGAGACCGCGCCTGCCACCCGGACCGACGCCGTGACATTGGTATACAGGAGGCGGATATAGGACAGAAAGACCGGCCCGAGGTTTAGGCGGGCCAATAAGGTGAAGAGATACGCCCAGCTCACCGAATCAAAGGCCCGGTCCATGTCCGCAAGGAGAAGTGCGGCCTGTTCATCCCTAGCACTCATGGCGTCGATCGCTGCCTGCGCCCGCCGGATATTGTGTCGGGTGGCTCTGTGCGGCATGAACCCGGCCTGGTCGGGGTGGACCAGGTCGGCTATAAGGGGCAGAAGGCGGTTCGCCAGGGCTTTCGCCAAGATCTTGGCCTCGATGTTGAGGAGGGAGATAGGCCTGTATGAATCATGACGGTCAGGCGCCCTACCAGGCTTCAAAAAGACCACAATCTCAGCATGGCGCCAGTCAGGTGGCAGCTCGCCCCTAGACCGCGCTGCCTCTAGCGCATTACGAAAGTGGGGTCCCAGCTGGACGTGGAATTTTTTATAAAATTCGGCAGGGTAGCCACTAGGGCCGGGCGCCTTCCCAGTGTTCAGTTGGCCAAGGGCCTCCCCTAGCTCCTCGGACGTAAGTGGGACCTCTAGGGCCGTTCTAGTCTCCTCCGGGACTGCCTGCGGGAGTAAAGCATCCAAGTACGGGGCAATCCCGCTCTCCCTCAGCGGATCGCGAGGGGCATATTGTGCCTCGTAGTAGCGGGCAAAGCTGGCCGCCAATTGGTCCGGGTCGGTCATGACGGAGCCATCCCCCGCCGTGAGACCGGGTAGCTCCAGGGGCTGGAAGGTCGCCTGGCAAAGTCTATGCAACATGGTGCAGGACTTATCGCCCCACTGATATACCCTACTGCGCGTGGCGAGCCACGCCTGCCGGGCCTCCTCATGGAGGACCGAGGAGTAAGTCTGCTGGGCCTGCAGGAGCTGGCGCACCACGCCCTCCTCACCTCCAAGTCGACCACGCTGCTCCAACTCCTCCACGCGGGCCGCGGCAGCCACAATGGCCTCCCGGTGCTTCCGCCGAGCGGCCGCACACCAAGTTATGTCAATGCCCCGGATCGTGGGCTTCAGCGCCTCCCACACTACAACAGCGTCGGCTCCCCCCACCAAGTTCTCGCGCCAAAAGTGGTCGATCGCCTCCCGTAGGTGCGCCACATAGTCCGGCCGCTGCAACTGCCAGGCGGACATACGCCAGCGAAAAGGTTGCCGTTTAACGGGGAGGGTCAGAGTGGCCAGGACAGGGGAATGATCCGAAAGGCCCCTGGGGAGTATCGAGGCGTCCCTAACACGGCTCAGGCAGGCCCCGGGTACAAACAAGTAATCAAGCCTCGAGAATGACCCATGCACCGCCGATACATACGTGAAGGCCTGTACTGCGGGATGAAAATGCCGCCACACATCGACCCAGCCCATACTGCGCGCCGTTGCACTCAACCGGGTGGGGGCAGCCGCGGGGGGGGGGTTAGGTACCACACACGCTCGCCGCTGGCGGTCCAAGCCCACATCCATGACTTCATTCCAATCACCCCCCACCACAGTCAGGACCTCGGGGATTTCGTCCCACAACGCAAACAGCCGTTCAGACAGTGCCCATTGCAGGGGGGGAGGGGCATAGACACTACCAAAAACCACCGGCTCGGAACCCAGTAGGCCTTTAACAAAAACAAATCTGCCCTGGGGGTCAATCCATTGCTTCTCGTGGACATAGGCCACCCTACGATGAATCAGTATGGCCACCCCCCTCGAGCCCCTCGTAAAGCCAGCATGATAGACCTGGTGGTAGCCGAACCTCTGGAGGCTAAGGGCTTTGGATCCCAGCATGTGCGTTTCCTGAAGCAAAAGAACATCCACCATCTCCCTTTTCCCCCACCGCAGCACAGCCCCCCGCTTAATCTTATCCAGGACACCCCGCACATTCCACGTTACCACCCGCAGGGTCTTCGAAGGAGTCACACTCGCAGCACTAGCCATTATCGACACACAGTTCAAGATCTGGCCCACCCTCCCACCCAGGTGCCACCCGCAAAACGACAAAAAGCACAGCCCCCGACACGTGTGGACCCACCCCCCCAGCCCGCAACCACAACTCCCCCGTTCCAGCCCAGAGCCCCCCCAACAACAAGTGCAACACCAAAACACCCCCCCGTACCCCACTCCCCCCACCCCAATACCTCAGAAAACAGTGAAGTACCTGTCGCGGCATGGAGAGACCCGAGCCCAAAACAGAGGACTCAGGGCCCGCCATACCAATGGATCCCCAAAACCCCACCAAGACGCACACACACCACCCCCCCAACAACACTCACATCCGTGAGGGTCTGAGGCCCGTATAATGTACCCTCCGAGCCACACAGTGTCCCCATGTCTATAGCTGGAGTCTCCACATGGGAGCCGGCTGGCACATCAAGGACAAAGTAAAACAGTCTCACCAGCCAAGGCAGAGCAAGTCCATATGCCGCCGACAGAATGTATGGAGGCCCAACAGTGTTCAGCTGCCCGCATCGGAGTGTTCAGAGTCCCTGGTGCCACCTGATTGCGACGCACAGGCGGAAGCCGATCTTTTCTTGGAGCGAGACCTCCGATGTCGGCCCTTCTTGGGCTGGCGTTGTGTCCGCTCCGGCGACGAACCTGGAGACCTGCCCGGGTCCAGTCCCGGTTGGGCGTGGGGACGTAGTCGCACTGCCTCATCCGTCCAGCGAAACACCTCCTCTGGCGAGTCAAAGAAGTGGGTACGAGACTGGTATACGACCCGCAAGCGAGCTGGATACAGGAGCGAATACTGGAGCTTGAGGCCCCGGAGCTTGGCCTTAGCGTCCATGAAGGAGTGCCGCTGTTGTTGCACCATTTTTGTGTAGTCCGGGAAAATCATAATGGTATGATTCTCAAAGGCGAGGGAGCCCTTGTTCCTCGCCTCCCGCAGGATAACATCCCGGTCATGATAGTTCAGCAGGCGGGCTATAACCGGCCGCGGGCGCTCACCCTCCGGCGGCCGCTGGGTCAGGGCCCTGTGGGCCCTCTCGATCACGAAACACCTAGATAACGCCCCTTCAGGGAGCCAGCTCTCCAGCCACCCGGTCAGGAACCTCTCCATGCTGTCCTTCTCGCACCGCTCCGGAAAACCAATGAAGCGGAGGTTGTTGCGCCGCGCGCGCCCTTCTGCATCCTCCACTCGGGCCGCCAGTGTCTTCTGGACGCTTTCCACCTCCGCAAGGCGCTTCTTTAGGCCACTAATGTCCGCCTCAGTCTCCGTGACACGGGTTTCGACCCCAGCAATCCGCTCCACTGCATTGCGAAGGTCCTGGCGTAGGAGCGTGACATCCGCCCCGACCGCGCCTATCTTGGCATCGAGCATGTCCCGAGACTGGGTTATGGCCGCTAGGATAGCTGCGTTGTCTGGCCCGGGGCCGCCGCTGCCACCGGTCGCCCCAGCGCCACCACTCGGCCCTGTGAATTTATCTATGGGTCCATGTTTGGGCGGGCCACCTCCTCTGTCCCTGGTCATGGCAAGCGCCGGGCAGGGCCCACACCACTCTCGGGCACTGTCGCAAAAACTGGAACGGGGCTGCCCAGATGAGGCCCCGGGGAGGGACGCTGCGATCGGATGTCGCGAAAATCGAGGCCCCGGCGTCACCCCAGCAGGACAGGCCGCACCCACACTCGTCCCCACGGGCAGCCGTCCAGGATATGTCAGGAGGAATCAGCGGGTCCGCGGTCCATGGGTCGCCGTATCCAGTGGGCCTAGCCAGGGGAGGCGGATCAGGGGGGCCAGCCGACCACCAGTCCAGCCCCGGTCGCCCCCGCCACCAGACTGTCGCAGGGCCCGGCCACGCCGCCACCACTCGCCGGTCGTGCAGGGAAAGAACCGATGGGTAGGAGTCGCTGGTTCCGCCTCAAACTCCAGGCGATCGCCGGCTGAGAGATAAGCCCAGGACGGCGTGGCGGATGCCACCCGCACCCGCCAGGTCACAGCTGCCACCAGGCGTCGCGAAACTCGAGGACCCCGGTTCCGGCCGGCCACCAGGCCGCACTCTGCCGCCGACTCCCCTCGATCACAGGAAGGGAGGAATCACAGGATCTATACACCAATGCAGACTTGAAGCTTCACCGGATCGAGTACAGGCACTGGGCACCAACAGTGGGCTCGGGGGTCAGGATAAATGATCGGATTCAGTCCGGGCCGGCGGGAGCTCTACAAGGCTGCGACCGCCATCTTCGCCCGCCAAGCCACGCCCCCGTTCCTGCTGTTTTTGTGTAAACTTCATGTTTCTGTTTCTATTCGAATTCCCTGGCTGGCCAATCTCTTCAGGCAACGGGGGCCACCAGCAGACATCACCAACAAACAAATATTGTTAAAAGAAAATCATTAGTCTACTATTACTAGACTGGTGGAGCGAGCATCTGTAGGTCACTTTGCTGTGGTTGCCAGTCCTCCGCAGGGCCCTCGAAAGGGCATTTGTGGTCTTCAGGAGTAAACAAACAGCAGTGGTAGGAAGGACGGCACCTACACGAGTCAGCTGGACCTCCTGTCTGTGAACCTTGTGTTCATGAGTTGGGTGTTTTTGCTCTGGCAGGAGATTGTACCATCTAGGAGAAAAGTGAAGTGGACCAAGGTTAAGTGGTGCATCTTAATTCTTTAGCTCATCTACGGTAGGTGCCCTCCTGCTTTCCACTCCCTTCTAATCTCTTACTTACACCGTCCCCTACCTTCTCCACACCAAGTATGAACTTAGCACGAGGGAATTCTGTATTTGGAACGGAAGCCCAGTGCCTTGAACCCCCCCCCCCCCCCCCCTTAGTTCTGTATCATTATTTTTGTGTTTTCCTGTTCTAGAATGACCCAGCCAGTAACACTGAAATCAAAGAGACAGGACGTGTAGGGAGATGGAAGAAAGAGGCATGAGGTAGAATCAATATCTGCCTTGGGATTCAGCAAAGCCCCCCCCCCCCCTCCTAGTTCTGTATAATTATTTTTGTGTTTTCCTGTTCTAGAATGACCCAGCCAGTAACACTGAAAGCAAAGAGACAGGACGTGTAGGGAGATGGAAGAAAGAGGCATGAGGTAGAATCAATATCTGCCTTGGGATTCAGCAAAGCCCCCCCCCCCACCCCTCCTAGTTCTGTATAATTATTTTTGTGTTTTCCTGTTCTAGAATGACCCAGCCAGTAACACTGAAAGCAAAGAGACAGGACGTGTAGGGAGATGGAAGAAAGAGGCATGAGGTAGAATCAATATCTGCCTTGGGATTCGGCAAAGCCTGCATTCAGTAGCCGGCTCCAGAGGAGAAACTTTGGGCCCCCTTTTTTTTAACACAAATTAAGCACTTAATGAAACAGTACTTTGGGGCCGAACCAAGCCAAATTTCCAGCATTGGGTCGGTCGGGGAGGGCATTTGGGAGAGCAGCGTTTTGTGTGTGGACTCTCTGTGGCCCACAGCCCTGGAGCACTCGTCCGGCTCCTGGTGAGGGAAAGCCGGTCTAACATGGAAGAATCTGCAGGATGACCCTCAGCGCCTGCTGAAGTATCTATAGCGCGATGAGTAATATCCTGCCAGCCAATCAACAGGAAGAGAACACTTGGAGTGTTTAGATACGACTCGGGGATCGTCCTGGAGCGGCGGCCACTTTTTACCGTATTCAACCGAGGAAACGCGACTCTACAAATGAGTATTTACAAAGAAAATATGCTGCGGTGACAATACAAATAGTACATCCGTGCCGCAGCCTTTCAGGCTTGTTTAAATTGCCTGCTCGTTCAATGGAACCCCTCAGAAGTAGCATATTTTGGGGAGCTAGGGTAAATATCGTCCAATAACATATTGGTCCATGACGTACACAAACTGTAAATGCAGAAAAAAGAAAAGCAGCCCTTTTCAGGTTCTCTGCTCTTTTTTATGCGGTATCTGGAGGCGATTTAAAAATGATCATCTGTTTATGGAAGCCCGGTTTATGAAAAATTTGGTGGGGCCTAGGTCACATTAACCAGTTCTGCATATAAATTGGGAAAAATGCTGGTAGAACTGCGAGTGCAGCAGAATTCAAACTTGTGAAATATATGCAAATTAATACATCTTAAGATTAGATTTCAGTCCAGCCAGGGTCAAACTGGGACATAAAGTAGGCCCAGGTACCAAAATAAGTGTACCCCATTTGTGAATTAGCTAAAAAAAGTGGCCCATGTATGCAAATTGGCGGAGTTTTGAATATGTAAAGACACAATGTATAAATATTTTGCCAGCTATGGAAGACTGCAAGGATTTGAGCTTGCAGCAGACAATATCTGTTTTAATATTGGGTAAACAAACAGTAAAAAAACAGCTCAGCAGATCATAATACGGGCCCACAGCCATAAAAACGCCCCCACACTGGTCTGTCAGACCTGCCTATCTGGGTACTGCCCTACAAGCGAGTCCGACCCAGGCAGACATTTTCAGTATAGTGAAGTCCTATCAAATGCCTTATCCTTGCACAATTGTATGATTTAAATTAAATTGTGCACTTCCATTGGAACATGTGAACGGTGTTTACAGTTGTCTTTGAATGCAAAACTGGTAACAGTATTCAAAATAGACTACTTTGCTTTGGAACATTTTAAAAATAGCACCCAAGTGAACTTATGTTATTACTTCGTTCAGGAAGTACTGGTTTTCATGCCAAAAACGCTATGCATGTTGGGATTTTTAGTCCCTATTTACAATGTTGAACTGAAAAAAAACGGAGTTCCAGAATACAACACCAGAAAGCCATGAGTGGCTGAAGACATCACACCTGAGACTAGACCTCTTGGCACCTATGTAGAATGTTCGTTTTAATTTTTGGAGGCAATCGCAGTTTAATCAAGAAGTGGTGAAAGAGTATATATTTAATTTCAGTTGTAAATGTTCTGTTATAAACTTCCAGTGCCAATGGACACCTTTCCACAGTTCTAAGAAACAATGGGTCTGGGTAAAAATATTGCCTATTACAGTAAGACCACCTTGAGGTGTGGTTCCTATTTCCTATAACATGACACTGCCGGGAAATCCAACCCTCCTGTTGTCATGCCGCAGAGAAGGAGCAATTGAACACTTCACCGTGCATTAACAGTTCACAACACCACTACCTCCACTATCACTTTTGACTTTAGGCTTTTCTTTGGCCCTCTACTGGGTTCTGCTGCCTTTTGGCTTGGTTCGCATTATAGAAATATCTTCTACATACCTACATTTTGTGCAAAAGTTACAGTTCTGAACTCTGTGGTGAATTGTAAGGTTCTCATATACAAAACTATTTTTATATGCATAAACGTAACGGGTATGGAGGTGGGGATTTATTCCTACCATTGACAGCAGTTAAACTTTCCACCATATCTAGGGTGAAGTTGGTGCTGCCAAGAGTTTGTGAATACCACAAGTATGTGAGAGTTCACTCCGCAGGGGCAACCCTCAGATGGAACATTCACAACAGGCCCCTTGGGGTTGATTTGCTAAAATCCTCAAAATTGTACTTGCGACAGAGATCATGGTTCTCATTTTTAAATCCTTGGAATGTACTTTTTTAAGTGTAATAATGTATTCTAAATGTATGAATTTTTATTATGTATTATCCGACATTTAACTGTTTAATGTATTTTTAGAAAGTCTTTTTTAATAGTAGTATTTATTGTATAGGGCTAGGTGAATGCTTTTATGACAAATGTCGAATAAAGCTTATAAAAAAAAAAAAAAAAAAAGATTTGCTAAAATACAATATAAGATGCTGGTGTAATATGGCGTGTAAACTTAGTCCAAACTTGAGTTTATTGAGGTATTTCAGCACCCTTAGTCTAACTTAGGTGCACACATAACCGATTCTGTGCAGCATAAAGAGAATGGATGGGCAAGTTGATAGCTCCATTTCAGAACCCTAAAGCAATTCTTGCTGGTTTACTACCAATGTGCTTGATTCAGACTACTTCATAAATTACCAGCAATGGAATGAAGATCATATCCACCGATGGCTGAGATTTGTTGACTTGAACCTGGTATACTGTGACCCCCATACCCATGGTTAAAATGTGTGCTCTCCAAATGCCAAATAACCATGTCAACCACAAGAGAAGCACTGCACTATTTGTCGATTGTTTCCTAATATTTTCTGTGTTCTTTGAGTCCTACTCTTGGGTATTTCAACAGGGTCGAGCTTGCAACGTACACTGACTTTGCCCCCAACTTTAAAATAGCAATGTTGTCCTTCCTTCTTTGTGTTATGTGGGCTCTTGCAAGCTAAGGTTTGGACGAGATCCTAAGGAGTCTAGATAAAGTATGAATTGTGGCAATGTCATCTCTTCATGGGTAAAAATCAATCGAGGGTTGCTATAGTGTCGACATGGAGTCTAAACGGTGTCCTCGCTCCCTGCAAGGTGCCGTGATAAACGTATAATGCTGTGGCAAGTGGAGTAAGGCTTTTCTTTAGTTACTTCTGTGTAGATATTGGTTTGGTTTTTCAGAATTAGAGTTGAATGAATGGTTTGCTCTTTGAGGTTTTATTTATGTTTAATACAAAATCTTACAAAATAAAGTGTTTACATTCCTGGAACGTTAGGGCTGGTAGTGTGAAGTTGTACATGTCCAATAAAAAGGGACATGTTTTTCTAATAAAAATCAACTATTTTGTTACGTAACGATTATCAAACTTGTATCGCTTTATAGAGGTTCTAAAGAATTCAATAAACAGTGATAATGTTTTTCATCATGCACTTTAAGGAAAAATAAGTAAGGTAAAGCTTTAAAGCCTGCATTTAACTACCTTCAATTCTTCTTTCAACCTAGTTGAAAATCCCAAAGTAATAACATTGCCCCTTAACCCAAATTAAAGCATCCTCCAGGGCCACTTAGTACACTCCATGTCTGGAATTCTGGAAAATCAGGAGTAAGTCACACCGACTCTAAAATCTGTGTGAATTGGGTATATTCTGCTCAATTTTCGAGGATTTGCTCCTACCTTTATTGGACCCTCCCATGTTTATTGTGTCCAGTTCTTATGACCTTATCTGGAATGTTGTGTCTAGTTCTGGAGGGCACCTCTGTTATGTTGTGTGTTGGCTCTTTCCATAATGTCAGGCACTAAGTTCAGATTTATTTTTGGATTCAAGCCAAACTGTCAACATAGTGTTTGGTGTTTTGTTTTGGGAATGATTTAGGAACTGATAAATGGATTTGTAGTACGTAACAAGAAAATCTCAGACGGCGCTGGTCTTTGTTTTGACAAGTTTTGTGCCAGTCTGTCTACTGGGTTTGGGGCATGATTTGATAAACACTCGTATGATAATATCACTGTGAAACATACAAGCTGGGCCACCTTTCTACATCTCTCTAGTAAGCCTACATGACCAGTAATACCATCACCCATGTATATGAACAGGTGCTCATCATTGTGCACATAATTTATAGAACTGGGACCATCCTAGAATTTAGATGGGGGATGTCTACTGGAGACCTTGCTATAGTTGTAAATATAAAATACACAAAAGGTGATGGGAATATTTCTTCATTTTATCATCTAAATGCCACCGACCACACAGATGCCCCCAAGCTGAATGGCAATAGTGTACCCGCAATAATGTTTGCGGACGATACACTATTGGTATCCAAAACACCCATGGGCATTCAAAAGATACTGGACGCATTTGTGACCTTCTGCCAGGATAGAGGGTTGGAAATCAATGCCTCAAAAACGAAATACATGGTATTGAACCCAAAAACCAAGCAGCGCCCAAACCCCCTTCTAGGTCAAGCTAGACTGGAACGAGTTGACACGTTCGAATACCTCGGGGTGACACTATCTGAAAACATGACCTGGGAGAGCCATCAAATCAGGGCAAACCTTAAGCTAGTTCAAACTACTGGGGGAATCTCCCGAATGATGACTGGTGCAACCTACCGCCCTCTGGGGGCCCTAATCCAGATATACAAAGCACAGGCTAGGGGAGCTATTCTATACGGGGCTGAATTGTGGGGGCACATCCAATGCCGGAATTTGTCACATACAGAAAATAGGTTTTTAAGGCAAATTACCGCACTTCCTCCCAGTACACCCCTTCTCCCCCTGAGGCTTGACTTAGGGATACGACCCCTTGCCGACGAGATAAGCTTAAGACCCATTGCCTTCTGGCGCAGGCTATGGAGCAGCGATAATCTCGCCGACTACAGGGCGGAACTAGTCGAACTATTGAAACATCCAAAGGTGCTCAGTATCCCCTGGGTCCAAAACATTCAGTCAGTTTGCATTGATATGGGGCTCCCCGAACTGTGGACTGAACCAGCACATACAGCACCAAGAATTTCCAAGACACAATTGGCGAAGCTGTACCACGAGCATAAAAGGGTAAGGATTATAGCTACCCAGACGGAGGGGTCCCTATCCTCTACATTCTTGCAAACCAAGGATCTGTATGCATTCGAGAAAACTTTGGACCCTGTTTTCCCCATATTCTCCAGGAAGCTATTCCTCCAGTGGAGATACAGCACACTCCCACTACGGTCCTTTTGCAGCACATGGTCTAAAACCCCGTCCACCAAATTCTGTCCTGTTTGTGCCGACAAAGAGGAGAACGACTTGCACGTGATCTTCTTTTGCCCAGCATACAGGGCAGCAAGAAGATACTGGCTACTGCCTTTGATTAAAAATCTGGGTGGAAGAGAATATGGACCAATGTATAGGATCTTGAAAAGTGATGCCTCCGGCCCTATTGTATTTGCACTCTCCAAATTTTTTATGAATGTGTGGCACACGCGTAGTCGTCTTTTAAAATCTGTTGGGTAAGAGTGCAGAATTGCTACATCCTTTTTTTTTTTTTTTTAAACAGTCACCTGTATTGTCTGGCTTTGATTTTAAAATTACGCTTTGATGGTTTATGATTGTGTCACAATTTATGCGAATGTATTGTACATGTTTCTTTTATGACCGCATGGTCGAAATAAAGATTTGAAATGAAAATTTCTTCATTTTATCTAGCAGCTGACAATCACTCAGGTTGCATTCCACTACATCATTCTTTTGTCCACTTTGCCACCTCATTTAGAGCAGTGCTGGTATGCTGTGCCGCCCCCCTAGCGGAAATAAAAATCCCCGGGCCCCTCTAAAAAAATAATCTAACTTTTGCTATTTAAATTGGTAATTTTTTTATATGTCTAGATTTATTTAAACATTGCAGTGAAGTCCTGTTACTGTTTTAAAAATGCAATCAAATACATTATTGGCAAAGAAACTATTCTGGTCAGGCAGGCCTTACTAAAGTGTAACATTATCCACAGTGTAATTATTAGAATTGGGGGTGGGAGTTTTGAATACTATTAGGAGTCCCTTCCCTTCAGACTCCTACTGTCAGGTAGGATATACATGAGAAAAGAGGTTAGTGAGGACCCATTACAGAGCCTTGCTGCAGCTCATTTTTTTCTGCTTAATACAAAGCACTGTTATTAGCATAATACTACTTTTGGCCGGAGCCTGCCACTCCCTGGAATCAAGTGAGGCCCCCACTTGGGCGACCAGCACCACAGTTTGAAGACCCCTGGTTTAGAGTCAGCCATATGCAAATCCGACTTGACCCTGCTCCAATAGAAAGAGTCCAACTCGAAACTGCCAGGTCCTTCCTAAACTGGAACACCAGCAAATCCAGACCAGGTTCGCTCTGATTGGGTCTCCTCAGGGGTGTGTAGCATAGTTTGCCCAAACATGTGCCCACTTATCACTGTGCCACTGGAACCGAGCTACACCCGACTGAAGAGGCCCAATCTGGGTGAAACCGATCCTGGGTTGCTTGTGTTCCAGTTCAGGGAGGATCAATCCTGGCCGTTCGGACTGGGCCGTTCCTGTTGGAGCAGGTCAAGATTGGTTTACATATGGGTGGGTCCCAATTGAGGTGGCACGAAGGACGCAGTAGATGGGTACAGAGGTCATTAATATTCCTTTTGGCAGAGCAAGGCTTACAGTAGTTGATGCCGCAAGCATGCACCGCCTCTTTGCAGACGCTATGGATGCACAACACTGTAGCCCATTGCCACCTCTCCTCCTTCCCTAAAACAAACCATACAGGGGACAAATGTATTTTCCGGATATTTGCAGCACTTTCTGCGCACGTGGGCTCTCTAATAGACATGCAGAATTTCTTAGGAGGAGCAAGGCATTCGCTTGCGTTTCTTCACAGTGAACTATGAGCTCTTTTTTCCCCTATGCAGATTAGTTGCAAAAGCACGCTGAAAAAAATGCCTTTTGCCATAGCTACAACCCTCAGGCTGCTGAGCTCCATCTCGGCCGGTGTCCTTGAGAGCTGTGTCAAGAGCACGGCCTAGATTAGCCGGGTGCGTCTGCAGAATACATTTGAAAACACTGACAACCCGTGGACTTGAGCACTGGGCCCAAGCGGGCCACGGTATGTTATTAAGGTATGACGCACACACTAGCGAAAGCAATGCCCAAGTGCCTCAACAGTAATACTTTTTCTGTGATACAACGGCCTTGCTTCCAGATTCTAGTATATGTTATGTTATGTTATATTGTCTTGTAAAACGCACAGCTGCCCCAGCGAAGGGGCGTCTCGGCGCTAATCCTGAACAAGAAACAGAACAGAATTCAGGGAGAAAGAGAAACAGAAGAAGGTTATTTCAAAGGAAATAAATGAGTTTTGATGGCTTTGCATATACGAATACACTTCGCTGTACGAAATGGCATCTATTTTGTGTGCCACGATTTTAAACCTTTGCTTTCATTTCATCGGCCTGGAGAAAGTAAGTCTTGCAGGTTTTTAAAAACATCTCTGTATCTGCTGCATAGGCGCAACTAGATTGGAACCAAATTTCGGGAGTGGGGGGCAAATTCTTCCAGCAATATGTAGAGTTGAGATGCAGGGGCTCTAAGAAGGGGTGAAAAAACAACAAAGCCTCTTTAACAAGTAAATGGTCTTTTAAAGACCTGTGAAGTACTCAAAAACTGTCTGTGTGTGTGTGTCCAAGAAGATGTCTCAGCCCTGGCTGACACACACGATGGGGCGGGGGCTGAAGCCCTTTGAGCCCTATGTGCGTTGCACGCCTGATCTGCTGCATTGTTAATATATATATCAAAAAAGATGATTACAGTTTCAGCTAGCCCTCTTCACTCATTGATCTGTAGTTGTGTCATTCACAAGGAGCACATCTATAAAACGTTACAAAAGCGATGACAAATCAAGCATTGGCAAAGCCAAAGGGCTGGTAGCCACTGCCAAGCCTATTGGCTTTGCCAAAACTCATATAATGTTTCTGGACTTAGAAATAGTAAGCTGTCACAAAACTGCTTCCGATTGTAGGTGATACGTCTCAAGCATATTTGCATTTTGATGGCATGAGTATTATCCTTAGGGGAACCGGGCACAGTGTGAGATAGTTGTGCCACACCAGAAGGTGTCCACCAAGAAGTTTGGGGCAGGTAGAGCAGGGAGATACACTGCACCACGAGGGTGGTCCGTGTTTCCATAGTCCCGGGCAGCAAATAAAAAAACTTGCCCTTATTTATTTCTTGCAGCTTACAGATGTCACGGCTGTGACCTGTTCTGAATGGTGTGCAGTGCAGACATACTACAAACACAAGGCCCTTGGGTGTAAATTAGGCCTGTTTAAAAGAATCCCAATGCAAACATTTTATTCAGACAGCATTTATGTGCTAAAAAGTTTCTCCTGTTATTTTAATCATTTAAAAAACATAGTAATTGGATTCTGCCTGCCCCATTCAGTGTGCTCACAACAGCTTTCTCAACCAGGAACCATCAATCACTGCCTACAACAGAGTGAAGCAAGGCCTCCTATCCAGTCCTATACATTCTGCAGCCCAAGATACCTTTAATTGATCTTCGAGGCACCTTTATAACAATTAATGACCCAGTTGTCTTTTACACATACACTTCTGCTGGAAAACAGGCAGGCCCAGAACCTTAGTAGACGAGTATGCAATTCGGTATAGCCCTCTGCTTTCACCAATCACCAACCAAGAATATTCCCCACAACTGATTGAAGATAAATTCAACTAAAATAGGAAACTACCACTGATCATAGGTAGCACATCTTGACAAACTTAGTTGGTCTGTAATGGAGACCGTGAAACAGTAGGGAAAATCCTCTCCGGACTACTAAAAGCACTCCAGTGCCCTACCAGCTGCAAACTGTGCAATGAAATCGCCTAATTTACGTCAGGACTTTTGTTCACTGTTGAGACTGTCAGTGGTTCCAAAATGTCATTACCCAAAGTACAATACTTTTTGATCAAAGTAGCAATTTATATTTTTTATGCTGTTCTAACTCTTCTGCAGGGGTACCAAGCGCATTGCATTGTAAAGAGTAAATACGAGTTCAGAGCAGAAATATGAGCTTGGTATAAAGTTGAAATTCATGCACAAATAACATTGGTCAATCAGTGCAAAAAGCAACATTGTGTGCAAGAAAACGTGAGCCACCATGTTATCTGGCCTAAAATGCTCAAACTCCTAACTGAGATACCTTTCATTAGAGTAGCGAGTAATATTGTAGTAACATGTACAATGTAGGTTTTCCTCATATATGCAGTAACACATTAAAAGTCGGTACTGAGTAGACCTGGCCAGGTGTGCTGAGTAATGGCTGCTTTTCCCAGAGCTCCATGTGGTTGTTAGGCTTCCTCTCTATGGCCTCCCTGAGTGGAGTGAGTGTATCCTGACACTGTGGGTGGCAACGGAGGGAAAAAGAGTGGAGCACAAGCCTGCACCCGGTGCCTAGTTGTGAGGAGAAGAAAGATAGTCTGAGAGGGAGCGAGCGAAAGGGTGGGCATAGAGAGAAAGATGCAGTATTAGGAAGCTGGAGAAGGAGGTTGGTATGCTATTGGAAATTGGGACAAGGGTTGTGGGCTCAGGAACCGTGAAGGAAAAGTTGGAGCAAAGTGAAATGTGAATCATGGAGCGCGAAGAACTGAGACAGGAAGAAGGCACAGAGTAAAGGAGCAGTCACTTAGTAAAAAGAGTGTTTCGGGAGATGGAGGAGACCACGTTATGAGGACAAGCTGTAAAAGGAGGTAGAAAAGGAACCGTCAAGAGTATACGAGGGGGCATAGGCCCAGGAGCCGTGGAATCAAATGTAGTGCCCAGTGGGGAAATGGCGAGGCCTACCACTGGCATGAACACCTCTGGACAAATACCTGAGAATGTGTCCAGATTTAACGCGAAGTGCATGACATTTCGAAGAAATATTCACTTACCTTTTATCTTCTCTTCAGTGCAAAATGTGTAAAACAACCTGCAAATCTAGTATCCTTCCCAGAGGCCCATATCCACACCCTGTTCTGCTACCTTTTAGTCCAGCATCCATATGTAATGGCTGGATTTTCTGAGTAGGTGGGATCAGCCCCCAGGGGCCCCTCCAACCCAGCCAGAACGTACTCACCTTCCCTCCTCAGGACCACCTATCCAGGCACCTGGTACCTACCTGAGGATGGGGAACTCGCAATATACAAGCTCATATTATTAAAAACACCACTAAATCTATAGGGATACTAAGAATACTCACTGATTACTAGGGATATCCATACCCTACACCACACTTATTCACATCAGTTGGTCTCGCGGCCACTCAGACCCAGACCGATCTACCCTAGGGCAGATATTGCGCACAATCCGGTGCGACTACACACGGGCCTGCAGAACCCAATGCTCCCTTTTCCACAAGTGTTCGCAATCCTGCGAAACTACACACTAGTTCGACCACCTAGTGCTCTCATTTATTCAAGCCACAATCCAGTGGGTATACACACTGGTAATCCCCCCCAGTGCTCTCATTAACGCCGCATATCAACGACGACCACATTCCTATGAACACACATATATATATATATATAGTGGGAAGTCTCTTCACTAAGGGTCTGCTACTACAATATTAGGAGTTAGCCAATTAATATCATGCGTCCCCTATTCTTGGCATCATAGGTCCACTCACTCCCTATTTATGTGATCACCACTTACCTGATTGGGATTACTCATCCATTCACGTGCCTAGTAACTACCTAGGAGCTACATTTACCTATATTGACCAAAAATATGAAGCGCATGGCAGTTCATTAATAAACTGGGGGTCTCTTTAATCACAATAACATAGATACATACACAGATCTGACAAAGACTATAGGTAGAACACTCCGCTGAAAGAGAAAAGATTAAACATAACAGGAACACTCCGCTGAAAGGGAAAAGATTAGCTATGCAAAAGCCTAGGGAATAAAGATAAGATTAAGATGTAAGTGTGATTGGTTCAGACTACCTCACCTATTAGAAGGAAGATTTCTCTCTGCCTCTGGTGGGATTAGGGCTCTCTCTCTGCCTCTGGTGGGATTAGGGCTCTCTCTGTCTCTCCCTCCTTCACCACATCACCACGCCTCTGGTCCAATTGCTCCAGCTGACAGCCTTCTTTGATGCTCTCTGCACTGCTTTCTCTCTCCTCATCTTCAGCAATCGTCTGCCTTCTTTCTCCATTTAAGAACTGCACTCTATTCTGCAGCTCCAGCAGACATCCTCTCTCTCTCTGCAAGCTGTTCTGTGCTCCAAGCTGTTCTGAGCACCACGCTGCACTGCACTCCAAACTGAACTGAACTGCACACAAGCTGGAATGAACACTCCTCCTCTCCTGTAGCTCGCTAATATGGAAGCTTGTCCTTTCATGGAAAGTTACGGCCAGTAACCTGCCGCCCACCAAATTCTTGTACCTCCCCGTACCAAGGACACGTTCCCAGCTGGCCAGCCTGAAGTTGTGTCTTCGGAGTGGGGAAAAATACATTCCTTCGATAAGGGCCAGCCTGAACCGGTTCTCTCTAAGCGAACAACAGCCTTAACTATAAACTTTGCCTTTGCCCTGAAAAGCCTCTCAGCTTCATCAAGATGGAGTCCCTCTAGCTCTAGGCCTGAAAGGGGTGAAATGCTCCTTAGCTCTGTCAGAATACCTACATAAACCATACCAATGTGTCTAATATGTCAAAGCCAATAGGCAATAGACAGGTTAAAGTCAAGAATAAAGGCATATTAAGCAGCCATCCTCTTCTAGGTCTGGAAAAAGGGCTTAAAAGGGCCAACACAGGCTAAGAATACCTATACTAGATGCGAGCAAGATTAATGATCTATATCACTGCTAAATAAAGCCAAAAACTCTGCCATTACACCATACTAGTGGGCAGCTTAAGAGTAGACAGGAGTGGTATTCCCGGGCTTTTGTTGTCCTACAGATTTGAAGTGACCCGGTGTTCTGAAATTACTGCCTGCTGGAACACTGGGCAGGGACTGTGAGCTTGGGTACAGCCCAACCTTCACGAAAGACCCCTTCCTTCTCCACTGCTTCCATTGAACACAGGAAAACCTACCCCAACATTTGGCCTGCTCCCATTTACCACCTGCTCACACCGCAAGGTAAATATCAGTAGAAAAGTTCCCGGAATCGGGTTTAACCATATGGTAAAGTACAAAGTAATCTGACGTCTGCATTGTTTTTCCCTATCCCCGGGACTGACATTTGTGAATGCACCTAGCAAGTGTGGATTTAGCAGTCGAAATCCTGTTTCCCCTCCCCCCCAAGTAATTGCAGGACACATTGATTTTGTAATTGCCCCCTAAATGTGGTGCTTTGAGTGTTCTGTACCCTGAAGTCATCAAATCATCAGGGGAATTTGCTGATAGACAATGGAGCAGCTACCATTCCAAGGTAACAACCCAAGATATTGTTGTATAATGAGGATCAAAGAACCAACACTGCCCCAAATGGATGCTTAGAAGCACCCTTTTGGCAAAGCAAGGGCATATGCATCCAGCTGCTTCTTTCTGTGCAGTCCATTTCTTTGGAAAAATCCCACTCTTGTAGTTTTCACCAAGTTGCGCCATAGTGTTATCATGCCGAAACATATATATGAAAGACATAATCTGAGAACAGTGAGTTTTTAGTGGCGGTGCCTAGATGCTTCTAAGTGCATTGACTTTCAGTTCCCCTTTATTAAGGGAAGTTTTATTCCCTAAAAACCCATTTACGTATTTCTTCCAGGCGAAGGAACGCTGTCCAACATGTCAAGCAAAATTATCTTTCTCTGGCATATTTTAAGACGCTCGTCAGTCCCTCTTTGGGTATTTCGGGACAAGGTCTGAACACTGAGTGCATTTCGGCTGTGTCGCTATTCCATTAACCTTTCAACAAGTGTAAAGTTATATTTATTGTTAGCCAATTCAGTGGTATTAATTTTCACGGCTTTAGAAGGATGGAAGCAGGGTAGGACAATCTGTGATCTTTGGGTCAAACACAGATCCCCCAGTAAACTCATGCGTCCACTAAACTATCACACCCACTATTTTTTAAAATCCATAGCATTGTGACAAATGGAGGTGCTCCATACGGTTCACACCTGCAATTACATCATTGTACAGCATAGGATGTGACCAGTTGAAAGGAATAACCATTTTGATTTTATATATATATGTATATGATGTATATGTGTGTATATGTGTGTGTGTATATATATATATATATATATATCTATATATCCACACACTCCTGGTCGTTAGAGCTCATCAATCAGCAACACACCAGAGCCGGGGCCCAAATGTTCGTTCAAGTGCTATATATTTATTGGCACATGGACAAATCCTACGCGTTTCGAAGCTTGCGCCTCTTGCTCACGGGTGAGTGTGTGGATATTTGGGGAGTGGCGATCCCGCCGGGAAGCCCGCTGCTGAGGGAGGCTCGAGCAAACGCCAAACAAGTGTTTTGAATATATATATATATATATATATATATATATATATATATATATGTTTTAAGGGTTACATTACACTGAAAGGAGGTCTGTCACTCTGTCACAAAGATGGTGTCATCAGTGATGTCATGAGTGATGTCACTGACCATGTCATGAGTGATGTAATATGTGACGTCATCAGCAGTGCATTACACGCGCAAGTTATAGTGAGTCCAACTAACTATAACGTGGAATTTCAATGGTTTTATGTCAGTAAAATTTCCAGCTAACTATAACTGGTGTGAAACCTATGGTTTTTTCAGTGACTATATATATATACACACACACGTACGTATGTCTCTGTATTTGTGTAATCATTCTCAGTTTAGATTAACTGATCTAAGTTGTATTAATAATTACAAATATTCACATGTGAAGTAATGAGTCCTGCGATGTAATGACTCGAATGGAATGTCATTAAAACGTACATACGATCTACTGGCTCCTGACGTAGTGTCTGCGATGTAGTGGCTCCCAGTATCCTGAACTGTAGTGGGGGTGTGCCCAGGATATGCAGCGTGTAAACAATGGAGAGGGTATAAATACAGAAGAGAGAACAAAAACTAAACAGGCTGCATATTCATCAATTTAGGTACTGCAGTAGCTTAACACCCAGCCAAGCCCATCATGTGTGGAAGATGGAAATGAGATGTCAGTGACGGATGGAATGAGTGTGTTACGCTTTGTTTTATTGCATGACAAAATAGCTGGAAGATGACTGGATTTTCATATTAATTGCACAATTGTTTAGAGTCTTATTGTAACATATTGTTTTGTGAAAGCGTTTAAAGACCTAATTAGTGAGTTTTTTGTTATGGTCAGATTCATTATTATTAATATATTTTCCTTATCGGTCATGGCATGCAACAACAGTGGTTATCTTGTGGCGGTAATGCACTTTTTGTCATTTAAAAACGTGATTCCATCCAGGTGTGATCATAGTTGATGTAATAACTGATCCTATGTAATGCATAATGTGGCCTTGTACATGTGAAAATGTTGCATGTGAAGTGCATGTGACGGGTGGTAAATTAGGTGACTGTAGAACCGTAACTGATGAATTTGCCATATTTCTCTGCTTTGTAATATGTTCCATATATGTAGTCCATCATCATCTAACTTTCTATACCCTGTTTTTTAAGTAAATGATGTGTTTTTATACATTTCCAGCTGTTACAACGCCAAATAGTGAGGTAGATGTTTTTCTTTGCTGTATGTAATGTTCTCAAACATTTAATTGATTTGTGTCTGTTGAAATTCAGAGTCAATTTTGTCATTTTTGATAAATTGCATTTTTTAACTATTTTATGGGTGATTCTTGATGTTTGTGAACATTGTTGAAAAGTATGGTGTTGCCTAGTAGGATTTTCTGGACTCTCTACATCAGAGATGTTTGATCAGCTGACACAAAGTGCATTTGAGTGTTTTATTGTGATGTTCATTTTGTAACAAAATAACTTCTTCCCTGTGGGTGTATGGTGTAAGAGTTATTAGGAAATTATTCACTTGTGTGGGTGTATGGTGTTGGAAATAATTCCCTTGTATCTCCACGGATTTCTGAGGTGCTTGGTCTGTGTGCCGATGAGAAAAATATCTTGAGTCTGATTATTGTGTATGCCAACTTAGCGTGTCTTTGTAGGTCTTTAGTAGCTTGCTTGTGGCTCTATGTAGGGGCATTATGCCTTTCGGATAATGTTGTGTGTTTTTTGTTTTAAAAAAAATCTTTTTATTGACAAACCAAAAAGAAAAGGCATCAGGTGACATTTACTGCTTCCACAATGTCATATATACATTTCCGTACTACAAGATTATACATACAGGATGGCATTTTAGGGATTACAGGGACTCATGCGCTGCCGCATCGTCTCTAACAAGTGGTGGAACACATATATCCCCACGATAACTGTTCCAGGCTCCCCAAACGTTCCCCCACTTCGCGGGACACCCCCTGGCGACATAGACCATCCTCTCCCTGAACATGCACAATGTTGTGTGTTTTATTACACGAGCAGACAGCATATTCCATGTAGCATGTCTTAGTATCCTCAGCAAGGATTGGGCTTCGCCCGTGACTGGCTCAATCTAGAGAAATGGCATACGGTATGTGCTTCCATGCGAGTGTGTTCAGCTTTGTGTGTAACATAGTGAACTTTATTATAACATGTTCAGGAATAGTATATTACATGTTGTGCACATTTCTAGCATCAACTCTATGCATTTGTAGAACACCTGGTAAGGCTCCATGTGTCATAGGTTCATTGTGCCTTGTGTGCAGGGCAGTGACCGGTACATACGGTTTACGAACATCTAATGAGATGATGTGCAAAGTTATAAAATTAGGATGGCTTTGCCCATTCCAATTATGGTCATTTAAAATGTTCTTTTGGACCCCTAAATGTTCATAACCTGATGCTATCTCAGAGCGCACTTGCTTTGCCCCTGTGCAATCTAAACATCTTCATTTGCTTGCAAGTACTTATTTTTTGTTCACATACATACATGGATATATCCCGTGCAGGCACGTTTGCAATGGTTTTTGCATTTTGTATTGATTTTTTGGTTAACTCAAAAATGCCTGAATGGAAATCCCCAACAAAATGCCCAGAATAGATCTGCACACTCCGTGCTTGCCAAATACAGTGTGTTTTCCTGCAGAAGGTTTTTACTTCTTTTGGAAGGAATTTGCCTAGGGTGATTTTCTTGCTATTTTGAAAAAAACGCCGATTTTAGGACCTCTCTTATAATTTATGACCTGTTTGATAAATGAGAATCATTAACCAAGGGCAGAAGAAAGTAAATAGCATTTGATTGGGGTCCAAAATGGAAATTTGTTTCAAGTGAGTTGTTGGTCCTAACTACAGTGCCACAAATGCGCCTCTGTAATACGGTAAGTGTACCTTAGTAAATCCAAGCCTGCCTTTGATGGTTTCATGTTGGTGCTCATCTGGAAGCTATTGTATATTTAGTTTGTATTCCGTTTTCTCCCGACTTCATTCTTGTGTTGTTTGCTTATCCGTTACTATGGAGAACTGCCCTTCTCTGTTGGTTTGAGTGCTCAGTATTTGGTATATTTACTAAGTTAATGCTGCAGTTTGTGAAACAGTTTGTGCTAAAATATCGCTGCTCACTTTGCAGAGACATCCATTTGATGAATGTTTTATTTGCAGTATCACTCTGCGCTTGAGTAAATGAACTGCCACGCTTAAGTTCTTTATGTCCAACCATCTTCTCGTATTGTTGATATATTTTGCAGCTGGGATTAAAATATTTCAGTTTCATGTTCCTAAAAGTTTAAACATTTCAACTTTTGTTAGTATACCTTCTCTGTTCGGTTCGAAGAACGGACCTCTGTTCAAAGTATTGAGTTCAGTTACATTTTAAATTTCTATTAGAAATGTTAAGTTCTGTGTGCACATTCACTGAATTGGGTTTGATGAGAATCACTGCTTTTTCCCCAAAAAATTATGAATTACTCCTACTATTCATTGTGCCAATTCCCAGGTTTTAGATTCAGGGAGATTGTAATTTCAACAGACTTCTGTACATGCGTGTGTTTAAAAAAAAAAAAAGAAAAACTTGCAATAAAGTGACCTCAGAACTGCTGTTCAAACCCCTGTACGCTCCCCTCTGGAATGGTGGTAACTTCTGATCAACGGCCTTCCAGACTCTACACGGACACCTTTTAGGAGCATCCTACACGCTAGAGCATGTCTCATCCAAGGTCGGAGGAAAAATTATAGCATCATCCCCATCCTGATGGAACTAATTGGCTTCCTTTGCTGGCCCACACTATCTTCAAAACCAGCAGTATCATTTACAAAACCATCACGACCAGCACCACCTGCTTATCCTACAGAGAAGCTCACTGTCTCTGGTGGTTCATGGCACACCCACGACCAGAACACCTTTAGACTAAGATCTGTCAAAAGTAAAAACAAGGCGGTAGGCCTTCTCCAAATGAAAACCCAGGATCTAGAACAACATCCCCATATCCAACAGGACCACCCCAACACTGCTCCAATTTAGGAAAGAGTTGAAGACGCATCTCTTTATAGAACACTACATTCCAAAACATTAACCACCCACAACCCAGCTTCCTCTATTACTTGTTGATTTGATGCTGGTCTTTGGCCATCTACAGTGGTCCGCTGCCTTGTGGTGAGGCTTGCACTATAGAAATGCCTATACATACATACGTACATACAAGTCGTCATGAAAAACAATAAAACATTTTGTGGGGACTGAAGACTGGCCATAGTAACATTATATTCTATAACCATAATCAAATGATCATCTATATAGCGCTATGCATGTGCTGTCCATAATAGCATTATACATTCATGCAAAGTGGACTTTGTTTTTTGGACTACCATAAATTCAAATATGATGCCATACTAATGGCACAATATGATCTATAAAAGTTCAAATTCAAAATAGCAGAACGTTATGCAGTGTTGCAGAATGTATTTGTCAACTTCATAGTGCTTTATGCACAGTAACACCCTGGGTATTGTTATGGATTGTAGCATTGTTATAGTACCTCGTACCCTTCACGAGGCACAAGTGCCCCTTTTTGGACTTTTAGGTATGTATCAGCCACGTTTGTTACAGATAGTTGGTAGAGTGTTAGTTTATATTGTTGCCTTTGTGAGGTATGTCTGGTGCTGTAGTAGGGTTCTGAAATGTGCTCCTATCGTGTCTTGCCGCTGGCATGTAGGGGGGTTTATGCATGAACGTTTATGCCCATGCGAATATGTATAGGAATCACAGGTTGTGCATACATACTTTTACACGCTGGATCATGTGTCAAAGGAAAACAGGTACTGGCCCTTATTACTGCTGTTGCAGAATGAGCACTGGTTACAGGGGTTGTCTGCAGTCATACTAAATGTGTAGTCCAAGAATGGGAAGTGCCATAGGGAAGTTGTATGCACTGCCATAACCTGTGGGCTGGCAATAGTAAATCTTTATACTATCCTAGAACATGGATTGGCAATTCTAAATACTGACCTGTTAAAACGAGCCTGGGAAAGCTTTTGCAATATATACTGTTTGCACAACAAGAAGGCCTGTTCCATGAAAACATAGATAGCCTCTTCTGTATTTGCCAGCCTTGAAGAAGTCCAGTTGAGTGATGAGTGAAACACGTGTTAGCAATGTGATTGTTTTGCAAACTGAAGAAACGTGAAAGTAAACCATACATACTAAATTTTGTGTCCTAAATAGTTTTGTGTAATGCAAACCATCTAGAATCAACTCAAAGGCTTATGTTTGTTGCACAAGTCCTTCTACGGCCAGGAAACTCCTGACCATAGTAGATATATTTTTCAGTATATTACAGCCAACCTTTTGCGAAAATAATTATTTACTAATGCACTGAGTTCTGGAACCGTACTCTCAACCAGGACATGGAAATATTGCTCTCCATTTTGCCAAAGCTTCCAATGCTGTTGCAGAGATTTGCATACATACCTCATGAGTGGGAATTAAACGGATTTCTCTGACATTGCTTTACTGGAAGTGGTTAGGGTCTTGACCTTTTTGTATTGAAGCAAAACAGCAAGTTTGGATGTTTTTGTGTTGAAAGGGCAAGAAATATCTCTGACCGCAACACCTGTTTCTCTTGGACTTGTCTCTAGTCCTACATGCACGTTCCTCCCTTCCACCGGCTGCAGGATGTGCCATGAACCTGATGGCTTCTGTTTGGCTGTATGAAGTTTGGTGGTTTGAACCTAGCGCATGTGGTGATGGAGGATTCATTCTTGTGGACCTGGCAAACGTACTGCTCCAGGAGGAGCACTACGTGCTTCACCTACTGCTTGAACTCTGGGTTCTGCCTCCTAGTGACTGGGGCCCTTGACAGTCTCTTCGCTGATTGAGGGCTGTACCCAGAGTGATAGGCTCGTAGATTACAGTGGGTGGGATGTAGCTAAGGGTTATGCTCGCCTTAAGTCCCATACCAGCAATTCTTACCCTATGTTTGTACACAAGGGTTTGTGCTCAGGAGTCCTAATCCCCTGGAACTCAATAGAAGGTATCCCCATTAGTGTGCGAGTAGCATTTTAGGTCAAGCCTAGCGGCAGCGCGTATGTCCTGCTCGCTCTGCGAGGCATGCTGTATTGGAGTATGCACTGGAAGCCCCTCCCCTTCTCCACCCATATTTATTATTGGCTTGAGTCATTGTCCTTTGTAAAGGCTGGCTTCTGATTCGTAAATGGGTTTGCTAGTCCCTCCTTGGTACCGCCTTGCATTTATTTCTAACCTCCCGTGAGGACTGTCCCTTTAGCTTTTGTTGTTACATGGTACATCTTCTTTAGTCGGGAAGCACTTTTTTATTTTATGCCTTTCTCCTGCTGCAGGCACAACATGCTTTTCTTCGCACCATGCGTGCTTTCACTTTTAAAACAGCCGGGACAATCGCAGCCGCTTCTTTCCAATGAAACCGGTCTCGTTTAAAAATGTTAGAGGCTTTATCTATGTGTTATTGACATCTCCGTTTCAGTCTTTCCTTAGGTGAAGATTGGCATGAGTCGCTCGGAGGGTGGTGAAATGATTTAAACAAAATCTGTCTAGGCACAACCCGAAACTCCTGTTCCACTTATTAAAGCCTTAAAGTGAAATTACGAATTACATAATTCTACTAATGCTACTTTGTAATGTAGCTACAGCAACTTCTCAATACTGCTCACTAGGGACTTCTAGGAACAGCTTGCCGTACTGCACCTAGACATGCAGTGCTGGTGCCTTGCTCACTAGGGACCTCTAGGAGCAGCTTGCGGTACTGCACAGAGAACTACAATGCTGGTTCCTGGCTCACTATGCAAGCATTTGCAATGCACTAGGTCTCTCGTTACTGAAAGTATTAGCTATTGGCATTGCATTATTATTTGCAATGCCAATACCTCAAACTATCAGTTATGCGAGACCTATTGCATTGCAAATGCTTGTTTAATCTCTATGTAGTGTCAGAGCTTCCGGCCTTAGACCTTATCCATGCTGCAACATGCCCAAACATACAGCATGTGTTGCCTTTCACTTTGAACTGTGACTGGGTGTCCTAAAGGACCTGTTTAAGTAGTTGAGAAAGCCCTGATTGTTGGGTACCTGACTCCAGTACCAGTACTAGGAGTCACAGACTGGACGGCCTAAAGCTAGGCCCAATTTGAACCCTATACATGTTTATTAAGCTGAGCCCTGTTGTTAGGAAGAACTTGGAATAAAGCTTGTGCTATCGCGAAGTAAACGTACACAGTCCACATTAGTAGTGCAGTTGTTGTTTTTCTGACACGTGCGAAACGAAGTTATTTTGTGTGTCTGATCTCACTATCGATTGTGTTACATCCTAATTTTTTTTTTTAAACCTGCAGGAATTGGAGAAAAGCTTAACTTGTGCCTTCGTAACTATGAGTGTTGCGGTGTCGCATCACCTGAGCTGACCCCCATCTGCTTTCCTAACCCAAGAGGTACCTGCCACATTCTCTCTAGGGCAATGGAGTGTGAGGTCTGCTTCACGAGCTGAGCCTATGCTTCGATGTCCCAGTGTATTCTAACACTTTATATGTGTCCATTTGTTCGATTATTTAGACCCATTAGTAATTAACAGCCATTGAAACGAGTCCCTATCGTGCCCTATATTCTTATCCTTACCCTTAGTGGCAAAAACACTAATCAAGTTTTGTACAATGAATTTAAAAAAACGTTAATGGTAATCCGTGCCAGCGATTTAGTTCCATTTTGTAGTTCACAATATTATTTAATCTTGCCTTCCCTAAGAGTATGCGCTATTTCTGGGATGTTGAGTTTCTGGACTTTTTTAGTTGAGCATATTACAATTGTTTAGGGCATACTTTGAACTGAGTCGCCTCCAGATGTTTAGAGCTGGCCGCGATTGAGCACTCTGGAGTTGAGGCTGAAGGCAGTGCGAGGTTCTCTAGGTGCTAGTCAGTGGGTCAAAAAGGTGTTCAGACTACACAGTCCCCGAGTCCTTGACCTCTCTGCTTTGAGCTCAGAACAGTAGTTATGAAATAAAGTTGCAGTTGTGATTCGCTGAAAATGTGTGTGAAGAAGGTACATAGTGTTCAAAATATTGACAAGGCAAAAATAAAAGAAAATGCAGTGCTTAAAGGCGAAGGGATTTGTAGTGTGTTTGCGGATGGCGTAATGAAGGCGATGTGAGGAAGTGCGTTCATGAGACAATGAAAAGATGTTGCTGAAGTGAAAAGAGATTAGGTGTAAAATATGCTGAAGGAGGAGATATGGAGAGAAAAAGGGCATATGTGTCTAACATAGAGTGAACATAACGGGAGTGATTTAGACACTCTAAAGACAACTGTCCCTTCCACAGGACTCAGAACCTCATTAGGAGCTTGGTGAGAGCGGGACGGTTCACCACCGTCCCGCGTTCGGCCAAAAACGCCACACTGCCCCCTTGCCAGATTATGATACAAGTTGTCTGGCGGAGTGCAGCTGCATGGCAGTCCCATGGTGGTGCAGTAAAAAAGGCTCAGTGAGCCTTTAATACTGCCCGTCATGGGACCGCCACTGTGCATTCCAGCACGGCATGGATGCTGTGCTGGAACTGGCACACACTGGCGCACAACATGTGGCCACCTGCATGCACCTACCTTCATGGGGCAAGGGAGTCCCTTTAATGCCCCCTTTGTTTCCCTACAGCCAGCTTTTACATGCCGGTGCTGACCGCCATGTAAGGCTGTTCATCGGGGATCTCAAAATATGCATGGAGGTGCTGCAGCAGCACCACCAGTATATTCTGAGCCCCTGACCGCGGCGCCACCAGCAGGGACCGTGGTTTCCTAGCTGTTACGGTGGTCAAATGGCTGTCCGACCACCAAATGTCCAGTACGGCAGTTGGACTGCTGGTGCAGCGGTGGTTGGACCGCCACCACCACACCACCGCGTGTCTGGTGGTCCATGGACCGCCAGACTCCTAATCAGACCCTCAGTAATGTCTAATTCAGTCTTACAATTTTAGAGTTGAAATATTTTCAATATTTGCATCAAAATTATGTTTTTTACTCATTTATCTTAAACGGTTAACTAGCACAGACAAAGCCAATAGTCCAGATTGGTTTTAGGTGTAGGTCATAACGCAAAACTTGGAGAGAAACCAAAATACTGGTCGGGTGTGAGGATGGTGAGACAGAGCTGTCTCGAGTATGGGCCAGTCATAAAAAAGAGTGAAACGCAGAGCAGAGGGAAATGGGACAAAGACATGATTTACTGACACTTTAGTCATTCAGTCAAGAGGAAATGTCAGAATTATTTTCGAAGTCAAACATACATATCCTGATTTACATCCAAAATAGTACTTAATTTTTTTTGTGTTGGAACAATGTAAATTTAAATTTGGTAGGCTCCTAAGCATTAGTATAAGTAATTCCATATTTTTTGCACTAGGGCTTCTCCAGATTTTTCTTCAACCTCTTCCTTTCCTGTGCCGTTTTTGGGAAAGAACAGCCGGCTGCCAACAGTCAGGGCCTCTGATTTATGCCTAGGACGCTTAACTTTCCAAATTTTGTTGTGCGATGTGAATAAATAACTTCACACGACGTCACTGATATCATATTTATAACTCGTATGTAAATAAGGCGCCGCCGGGCAGCCAAGGAAGAAATAGTTGGGATTCCAAGAGCAAGCAAAAGAGAGGGAAAACTCAAGAAACGAGATGAGATGAATGAGGCGAGTCGGGAGGACAAGTAAACAAGTCTTTTTAAACCTAGGCGTTTGCTCCAAACGTGTTTAGACAAACCATGCAGGCTTCGTGTTGGCACACCCTTGGCCAAGCCACAGGGCTGGCAGGTTCGTACATGGGGTTGGGCCTGCCAAGCTAGACAGACCTTGTAAGAAGGTTGGAGATGTGGCCTCCCGGCCTGATAACATCACGATCAAAAAATAAAGTAATACAATAAGTATGCTTATGTAGTTCAAAATGTCCTGATTATTTAACTGTGCGGACGCAGACAAAAATACTAAAATAATATGACTCTGTATGTGCGATAAATGAGGGAGAAACGCAAACTTATCCAAATCTTACCAGGGAGCGGACAAACTGGGAAGCCTGTGTCTTGAAACTTCCGGTTGAGGTTTTACCTTAGAGATTCAGTGCAGCCTACCCTGAACTGCGAATACAAATCGGCTATTCAGAAGTGTCTGACAAGAGAAGAAACACTTTCTCTTGGTAAGCAACATGTCTACGCTTGACTGCGGCTTGGTGAAATAATGATCTAACTGGATAGAGTGCTTTTTACACATAATAGGGTGAGTAATTGCTTAATGGTATGCTGCTTTTGAAATTGCGTTTGGGGTGACTGGTGCCAACTAGAACTCAAACTGACATCACTGTGTGAGGCTCCTGATTGGGTGCTGGAGTCAGTTCAGTTCAAAGGCTTTTATTCGATTTGAAAAACAAACCATACAAGCAGAACAAACAAATACATATATTACATTAATTCCTAAAATTTCATCAGAATGATAAATCTAAAAGACCAAATTAAACGTGATATTTATAAAAACTCACACTGACCGTTAAAAAAAGTTAAGATTTGGATGATGCCCAGTCTGTATCTTAGTATAGACAAAGTTCATTTCAGGTGCATACAAATATACGAATCAATCCACAGACAGGAAGCCATGATTAATAACAAAACTCGCTCAAATCTATCAGAGGACTATGGCTTTCCTGGCAGCTGTGCATTTTAGTATGTTTGATGCTACGAAAAAGCAGATATCCAGATCCTTTAGGGAACATAAAAGTTGTAAAGCGTTCTTCGTAGAACGAACATTATTTTTTAAAAAGATGGGTTTTAAATATAATACCCTGTAAGAATGATAAAATTTACAAAATAATAAAAAGTGACAACTGCTCTGGCGTGAAATATTATCGCAAGGACATGCAGTATCAGATCTGGCTTTCATTATGGGGAATGCAACAAGGTGATGTACGATTCCCAACCTTAACAGCGTTAGAACAAACCGATGGGAGTTGCGTGTAACACCAGAAAGGTAATGTTGGAAACCGGGATTTAAGTTACAGTCCCGATAAAACATCACAGATTGTAGACTTCCAGACACCCTGTTATGACACTCCTTGTAGCTCAGAAACCTGTTTTTTATGTCTTTTTTGGGAATGGAAACAGCAGCTTTAGGGTCGAGGAGTATATCAATTTGGAATAAAAGATGGAACCAGTGATGTATATACTTGAAACACTTAATACGTGGGGAGTGGTCCAACCTGAGGCAATCAAGGATTATCTCCTGGGTAAATAATGTTTCAGTTTTAGCCCAGATTGAGCGCCACAACAGCAGGGGACGTAATGCAGCTAGGTAACAGATACGATTTATTCCGACTTCTTCATGAATCAGTTCTACTGATGCCGAAGTCGGTACACAAAGCGTGCTGGAGTCATTGCTGGGTTGCATGCTCCCAGATGCTAGGGACCCATAGTGGTCTGTGTGTAGCGCTTCAGCAGTGCCCTTCCTGATGCTGCAAGTAGAGCCCGTATTATTGTGGGGAGCATGACAGGTGTTCCCTACGCCTTTCCTAGGCTACATCTCATGAGCACTTTACTCCTCACATAGAAACAGAGTAGGGGGTGTCAGCCCCGCTGGCGGCCTTCTCCTTAACTTGTACTGGGGCCTGGTGGGGGAACCAATCGTGATGGAGAGCCTATCAAAGGAGTAAGACGCGCAACAGTGGAGGAAATCTCTGGTGCCACAGATTAACTTTTCTGGCAAATGGGGAGGTGATGGCAGTGAGATCATGTTGAAAGAGACAATGTTGTTCCTGTGGCGGACAGTCTGATGACAGCTGCATTTTTTACTGTCTGGAGGCCTATACCTAATTTGCACTTTTCTTGTAGAGCTACCTTGTGTTCCATCAATAAGGGGGTGCCACTGAGTGACAGTGTGCTGAGCTACAAGGCTACAGTGCATCCTTAGCCTGAAGGATAAACTGCCCCTACAAAAGTAGGAACCACACCTTGACGTCATATAGAGAAGAAGGAAATCTTAAGTCTTTGGCGTGAGGTAGGGAGAACGTGGTGATGATTTACCCTGTGAGAGCTCAGGCTTTTAGGCTAGCCACCAAAGGTTTCTCCACCTCCTAAATCTTCTTTGCATGATGACCTGGAAGAGAAAACCAGCTAATTGAGGTAGCAGTAAAATCTGCCGAGAAGAAATTAAAGGTCTGGCGAAATATTGGGAGTGGAGTAGAAACCTGAAGCAACTGCTTGCACAGTGTAGTAGTTGATTGCACTGGTAGTGACGACCAGGTCTATGTTGGAGGAACTACCTTAGTTCAAACACAGCACAGTCGAAGCAGAAGTGAATATTCAAAGACTAAGCTCTTGAATAGTTTGATACGGAATGCTTTTTAGAGGAAGGTGGTTGTCTCCACTTTTATCGAGTTTGATAGAGATGGAGAGTGTGCTGGCAAAGGTGCTTAGACTGCTGTATAAAAACCATAATTGGGAAAGACAGTAAGTCTCTCCTTTGTTACCTATTGGCTTTGGTAATATATTTTTTTTGCCGATGCTGTGCAGCACCGCTAGAACATGAAATAAATAGCACAATAACCTGGATGTATCTTGATTTAAAAAAAAAAATTGATTTACTATTCCAAGATGGAGGATACCGCGTGGTGCAGTAAATAAAAAATACGAATTTAAAGGGAACAGCATGGCAGCTGCTGGGCTCTTCAAAAATAGTAAATTAAAAATAATGCTTAAGGACCGGTCATGGTGAGCAGTGGTGGAGCGAGTTTGGGGGAGCAGGCGGGGAGTGTGGTAACAGCAATGGCTAGCCAAGGGAACAACGGAAAAGCCTGAGCAAAAGTGACACCTTTTGGGATACAAACATTTTAAAACAAAAAATACAGATTGAGGTAAAGCAACTGAAGAGATGAGGGTGGGATAATAGACTTTCGTCTACAGACCGCTAAATGCTGTCTGGTAGGCGTGACCGAATGAGCGAAGGGTTATGAAGAGTCTACAGACCTTCACGTCATTTGAATCACCACATTGGCCCAGTAGGTACGGGATGGTGGTGTTGTGGTCAGCATCACAGAGATACTGCTCACTTGATCTAACCAGCAGCGATTCACAGGGCATTAGTTAAGTTATAAATAACATATAATGGAGCTCTTTCAACAAATCCCTGCAGGGGAAGCAGAACAGATAAAAAGAGTGAACTAGGATGGGATTTAGAGCAGTCTGTCGAATATGTTGTTTCTTGTCTGATGTGAGTCGCCACTAGATAAACAATGTGTATGATGTAAGTTGAGACAGGAGATCTGGGGTAAATGAGGACAATGGAGACCTGACTCTGTGTCGAAGGAGATGATGTATGATGGGTTGACGGGCGAGGGGAATCGGGTGTGTTGAATCTCACTGCGAGGAACGAAAACAGTGAATTTGTTGCTAGGATACAGAGAACCTCTCGAGTTTGTGAAAGAATTCTGGTCTAGGTGTCTACGATAGAGATCAGTGAAAGCATTAGTAGATGGTGCTTATGGAGCAGGATAACGTTTCTATGTGCCTTCCTAGACTCATCCAAATGCCAGCCCACTGTTAGGCTATTGGGTGTTTCCAGAGACTTTTGGCCTGTTCTCTGTTCAAAGCCTTGCTCTCCGCCTGAGCCCGTTTCATAGCAGTCTTACGCCGGGCCATTACAGAGGACAGGAGTGTGACTTTCCACCTTGAGGTAATTGCTCCTTTAACTGTTAAGAAGTCCAAATTCAGGAACCGAGTTGCCACTTGGCGATTCTTTGGCCTCTTAAACAGCTCAAAGATACAAGCATTCCAAGACTCGGACCAGCCAGTCCTGTGCTCTCTGCTGATAATTTTGTGACTTCTGTCCAAAATGTTGTACGGTACGGTAAGTACCATATCGTATGGTGCTGATCAGCGCATCGTAGGCAAGAGCGCTAACACTAGCCAAGAGTCTATTTATTTTTCAAGGGAGAGATCAGTGGTTAATTTGTAAAAAAAGAAATAGTGCTGGGGGTCTTGTTAGGAGGCAGATTGCACCTGCCTTTTCATCCTGTTAGCACTGCCTGGAACAGAACCACCAACAACTAACCATGAAAGTGGGGAGAGGATGTGTCCTAAAGACCAGAGCTGGCGACTTTGGAGCTAAGGAACCAGGTTTGAGTCTCTGTGTTGGCTCAACAGCCTGTGATTCTGGGCAGATCACTTAATTTCACCATCAGTGACTGTGTCCTAAACTGGCGCTCATGAAAGGCTTTGGTGTAAATGATTAAGTGCCATGCTGAGCACTGGAAACCACCGGCTTCAATTAAGCACTGGGAGAGATATGCTTTGTGTAGTATACAGACTTGTGTTAATTTAAACTTAGCATTACATAACACTGTATGCAGATACTTAAGCACTCTGGCCCATTCTGTGTCATGGACCGACCTCCCAATTTCTGCTTCCCATATGTCTCGTAAGTGTTGCAGTGAGGTGAGCGTGTATGACTCAGATGGACTTTGTATAGCCATCCGACGCATCTCCTCCCAGTTCCAATTGTGCTTAAGGTTTGCATAAGGGAGTGTGTCGCAGGTTCTGTGTCACTTACTGCCCATTTGGACCTGAGGATATGGAGTAATAGGCCATGTGTGAGTAATTTGTCCCACTGCAACGTAAACTGATTCCCTGTGAGTGGAAAGGCATCAGTCAACTGGATGTCCTGGAAAGGTCACTTTTGGTCTCAATACCAGGCCTTCCTATTGATATAAGTTCCTCTTCTCAAAAAACCCTGGTAATGGTGGAGGCCAAGGAAGTCATATGCTTAGTAATCGTCAGGCTGTAGGAGAAGCAGCACCGCTCTACATATAACAATCAGTGGGGAGCCATGGCTAACCTTAACCCTCTGAAGCACTGAATTATACCCTTTTCCCAGGCTCATAGGATGGCCGACTGTTCAGGGTTCCTTGAATGAAAGGCCTTAAATTAACAGAGCATCCATTGGAGCTGGGCTAGTGAGAAATAACACTCAACGTTGGGTGCTCTTATCCCTCCTTGATCGACCAGGAGGTGTAATCTGGCCAGCGCGACCCTGCCGTCACCATTGGACCAGATGAGGTCACACATGCAGCCAATGAAAGAGTCTGTCGGTACTTTCCCTACACATGAAAACGTGGGTGTCTCTTTAAAGTGGCTGAGTTGAGGAACAAGGACATGAAGGGTCCACTTTCACCGATTTGATGGAAAGCGGCCAGTTATTAAAATGTGACTTTCTGAGGAAAGGAAGTGTTAGCTTCGAAAAATCTGTCTCTACATCATAAACTGAGTAACTAATAATAGTTTTTATACTTTTTACCATAATTGGAACTTCATCCAAAACTAAATTGGATTAAATTATTGTAATTCTACCGATCATGGGCGTGGACGATTGAAGTACAGTGATTTTAACAGGCAGAGTATTTTCACGTGTGTTAAGCGTGCTCTTTGAGGAATTACTTTACCGAGGTTCATTGCACCATGTTTTCTGTAAAATGTAGGAGGGAGGTGGGGGTAAAGAGCGATGTGGTTAATTAAGTGAGCGGAACGCTGGTTTGTGAAGCAAGCCATGATCGACAGGTCAAGAGTTCAGATCCTGGCGATGTCATTTAAGACTTAAGTCATTTGATGGACCGTTTTTTTGAGCACATTTAAATCAGATACTAACCCTTGGTATTCACATTGCTAAGAAACAGAAGTGCAGCACGAAGCGCTGCATAAAACCAGTTCTTAATATTACGTGTTCACGTGCTGTGCACAAAACTAGGTAGTTGGGAATCGATGGAAGGGTGCTTGCTGAATTTCTGGTTTCAGGTGGTTTCAAGCAGTGTTACACGTGCTCCTTGGAGAGTCCTTCCCTTCCGTCGCTTTTGCTACCGAGGTATCCGGGACAACCAGTTTGTGATTTTATGATCTGTTTATTGCTTGGGTTCTTGTAAACCAATGACCTCTGTATTTGGTTTCCATGTACTCCTCATAGGGAGGGCCCACGTTCAGGAAGTAACTCCAGCAGTGCTGAAATATTTTACGACTCGCTCTCCGAGGCCTTTCTATGTTTTTTCTGGTGTAAACTTAAATTCTGCCTCTTTCCAAAAACTCGTGCTCTGCCGCCTTTAGTTTACTGATTTTGATACTAGCGTTTTTGTACATGGTTGGGTTTGGCAGAAGTTAGGATGGGATGACAATTGAACAGAGTTTAATCGGATGTATTTTTAGCAGTCTCCACACTTCAGATGTTTCATTCAGCAAAGATCATTTTCTTACTGCAATAGATCTGGTCGGACTTCTCAAGAAGTAAGAAAGAGCTTTCGAGGTCATGACCTTGTCCTACAATGACACAGTACAAACAAGGTTTTGACAATGTATATTGCTCTCACATTTAAAAAGCAAAGGGTAACTGATTGGTTTTGCCAGTACCTGTTTGTAATAATAAAATGTCAAAATGTCTGGCAATGTGTTTGCAGGCGGACGCACTACGCACGGGCATCCACCTTGCAAAGTTTTGTCTTTTATATGAGAACCCTCTTCCCTGAGGGCCACTGGTGCATTATAATGCAAGCCCCGCACAAGTGCAGCCATTTTTACACCAGATTTTAAACGAGAACGCTTTGCAGTACTTGTGCACGTATCGTGATATCCTAACACATGCACACGTGTCTTAATACACCTTCAGCCATTTTTTTTTAATTTGGTAAGCTCATTTAATGTTCTAAGATAGCCAGCGGCCATTCTTAATTCATAAATGAAATTACAGAAAAACGTAAGCGCAAAAGCACAAAAATAAGCCCCCACATGCATCAAGCACTTTTTCATTCGCAAACGGTGCGATTCCTTAAAATCGGCCGTTTGCGAATGCAAAAGTGCTTTTAGGGATGCATGAAGCCATTTTAGAATTTGCAACATTGTTGCGAGTTCTAAAATTGCGGGTGCTTTTAAGAAGTCGCAGATGTGCGACTTCTTAAAAGCAATGCATCATCACTTTGACAAGTGAAAATTCGCACTTAGGGTTCCAAATTTACCGAGTGGTTGAACCACTCGGTAAATTTGGAAAAAGTGTTTAAAATGCTTTAAATGTTTTTTTTTCAACATTCATGTTACGGACACACATGTCCTTAGGACATGTGTGTGTGCAACATGATGCGAAAAATACATTTCAGGGGTGCATGGGGGGTCCTTTGGACCCTCCCCTGCACCCATGAAATTTTCTAAGTGCCACTCGCAATTTGCATTGACTCCTATGGGCCTTTTGGCCCATAGGAATCAATGGAAATTGCGAAAATTAACTTAAGAATTCGGTATTTCTTTGGGATTCGGTAAAAAAAAATGCGATTTTTACCGAATCACAAAGAAATACCGAAAAAAATGATGCATAGCATTTTGCATTTCCTAAATAGCGATTCCTTAATTTTCGCTATTTAGGAAATGCAAAATCCTAGATTGATGCATGTGGGGGAAAGAAGCAAGTGTCCAGGTAGCGTTGTGCAGCCGTGGGCGCCCGCAGAAAAAGACAAACAAAATTGAAAGAAATATAAAGTGTAGGAAGGTGCAGGAAAGCCGAGGCAAGGCTGTTTGGGAATCGAAAGCAATAGAAGGGTGGGAGAGAAACAGGAACAATGGGTGGGGCGAAAAGGAGCCGAAGAGTGGGGGGGGAGAACAGTGGAGGAACTTGTGGGGGCAAAAAAGCATCACAAGAGCTTGGAGGGGTGGAGAGCAATGGAGGCAGAAGGGGAAACAACATGCAAATGAAAGATAGGTGCAAAAAAGTTTTTAAAAAAACACGTTAGCAAAAGTAAAAAAACATGCACTTCAATCAATACTGAAAGGAAAAAAAGTCGTTACTGGATTGTACGATTTAGAAGGATACAACGGATCCAGTCAGAAGCACTCTTAAACAAATATGCTCCAGGAGTGAGGCAAACTCCAAAAGCGGGAAAAAAGCCACCCAGTAAGAAGGAAGAAAATTGGATTGACAAGAAAGCCAATTGATAAGCAAGCACTTAATAAGCAAGGGTTTAACCCAATGCAGGCCTAAAAAAATCATAAAAATCTACTAGAACTGCAGATCTAGTGACTTGAATAACTCCCTAATTGTAATGCACTCGACCTATAAACTGGTTCAAAATTGTGTAATCCTAAGCAAATATTTAATTTTGAGTCTACTTTTTATTTATGATTTAATACGATAGCATCTTCAGATATGTGAGTTCAGCATGTCTGCTGTACAAAAACTCTTATGTTTGATTTAACAGACTAAACTTTTGCACCACATGTAACAAAGTCTAGCCCACAAGGTAAACATGAACCCCTCCCTCACGTGCCTCTTGGTTTATCAGTAGCATTGTCATCGGGGCAGGATTGTTTCTGCGTTCATGTTTCAAAAGTCTCGCTTTTAATAGATGCATTACAAACGCATTATACACTGTCATTTAAAGACCGCACATTTCCATTGATATGACCACAAACTTTCCCACTGACATGCAGTTTTACTGATAAACTATATAGCATACGAACGATAATGGGGAAATTGGGGTTCAGCAAATATTTATCATTTGTACATCACCAAGTAAAGTGTTCTGATCCTAGAAAATGTGTTTCCGTCACACATCATTATTAAAGAAGTACTTTCCCAACTACTGAAATATATTTCGAAATACTTGTCTAGTTCATGTAAAAGGTATTTCAGTGTTTTTTCAGACCAAATCTGGCTTCCTATGGCCTTTCATTGCACACAGCATGATTGTCAGACAGTTCCATTTACTTTTCTTTCTCGGACTGCAAAGGTAGAGGATTTTGTAAACGTGATCTCCAGGATAAAATAAAGAACATTCTGTAACCAGACATACACGGACATCTGACCTCTGTCTTTGAACACAGCAAGTGTAACAAGATTTAAAGGTATCTTTATTGTTGTTTCACTTTCTTAATTACAAAAAGGTACCAGTTCTTTGTCAGTCTCGCCAACCAGGCCAGTAGTCCCTAAAAGTAGCTTACCATAGTGAGTGGGTGAGTCGATTTTGTGAGACCTGCGACGCCCATTCTGAGTATTGGTATTATAAACAATAGGTTTTTCGACAACAGGTGAGACCTAATTAAATGTCACATCATTTAAGGAGCCTAGATTTGCTTGTGTTTGATTCCTATGAAAATCATTCCATCTAAATTATTTTTTCAGGTAGATTCACTTCTTTCCCCTTCTGAATCAAAGACAAATGTAATAATGATTTGTCAGTCACCCGATTTATACTTTCAAGTGTTTTCTGAGTTAAAGAAAATTGTAAAAATGATTAGCAAGTTGTAAGATTTTCAGTGTAGTACAGTGTAAATTCAGTAAGGTTGTAAGATTTAATGTTTTGTGAATTGCCAGATTTCAGTTTAATACTGTTCTAAATGAAAGACCGTTGCAAGAACTAATGATTTGCGATTTGGCACATTTTCAATTTAGTACAGTTTAGAATCCAAGCCAATTGTAACAATGAACAATTCCAACACACCACAAGATACCAGTGGGACAGGAAGGGGAAGATAATTAAATACTATTGATAAAGTCTGAAAACAATTATAAATTCCAATTCAAGCATAAAGCACCACAGTTAATTTTCTGCTTTGTCCATTGCAGTGGATGTAATGTCAGAATTTAGCAGCACACTTAGTTCAGATTTTGTAGAGAGAGGTGTGAATATTGCCTTTCAAGTTATTCTAACCTAGGCACCTGGTGGTTCTGTGATGGGTGTGGCTTTAGTTAGCAAAGGACCTTCGCTTAAAAATTCCACTCAGCAGTTGATGGGTCAGTCGTGGTTGATTGGCTTGTAAAAGCAGCATCCTCAAATGGACCCTGCCAGCCTCACCTATATAAAGTCAGAGATAGGTGACCCAGTGGCCTGGACCCATACCTTATCTTGAACCCACATGTTTTCTCTTTTTCATCCGGAGAACATAAGCTTGTAGGATTTATAACATTTCACAATGTATTGCTCCTTAGAAAGTATAATTTGCCATACATCTGGTCGAAATGTACGTTCTATAAAAATATAATTTAATGTTGATCATGTTATTCATTGATGTTACAAGTAATATTCAATCAGGACTTTCCTTTGTGTCATCTTGGATTATCAATTTCTAAATCTTTCTAATCAACAACATACCGTTTTTAACCATTCTGTACCAATTATTTTCTGTAATCATACATGTGTTGCCGATTTGGGTTAATTTAAAAAAAATGTATGTTTAGTGCATTATTCTTTCCATCAAAGCACTTACAGCCTGATTCATCATAGACCCGTTTTGCGAGTCTATAATAGCGATTCATAAGGAATCGCTATTAGACTCGCAAAACGGGATTCATGTAGGAATCGCAAAATTGCGATTCCTACACAATCCTTATTTGCGATTAGCAAATTGCTAATCGCAAATAAGGAATATTCCTTATTTGCGATTAGCAATTAGCTAATCACAAATAAGATAGCGATTTAAAGGGTGCCAAGGGTGTCCAAAGGACACCCTGTAGCACCCCTTAAATGCGAAATGAAACAGGTGTTGCGCACACACATGTCCAAAGTACATGTGTGTGTGCAACATGCAACTTAGAAAAATGTTTTTAAAAGCATTTTTCTAAGTTTTCGCTATTTACCACGAGGTTTGACCTCGCGGTAAATAGCGGGCCGAAATTGCGAATTCGCAATTTTTAAATGGATGATGAATTGCATTTAAGGAATCTGAAATAGAGATTCCTTAAATGTAATTCCTCGCAAAATAGCGAAATCGCTATTACCGTTTTTTGCATTTGGGATGATGAATCCCAAATGCAAAAATAGTGCTCGCAAAGGGCCAGATTCTCAGAATCTGGCCCTTTGCGAGCCAATTTCGGCTTGATGAATCAAGCTGTATGTTTCTGTGTTCTTAGATATTTCTCTTGTTGGTTCCTCTAGGGGGTACTAGGACCACAGTGGATTCTATAAATATATTGTGTATGTAATTATGCTTTCCCTTTGGCTTTATGTAAGGTCTGAACACAAACTTGCAAAAAGGGTGACTTTGTGGGGTTAATGGTGAAGAGTCCAAGAGTTTAGGTGAAGGTGTCTGTCTATATGCAGTTCATCTGCAGTGGCTCTTAAAACAGTGACAGGTTGTTAATGTACGCAAAGTATAAGCTTTGCATCACATTTAAATCTTCATTTTTAGTTATAAGACGTAGTCTTCTAAAAGGGCCATCCAGTGATGGACTCCAAAATATATCTCAAATCCCAAGCTGACCTCATCAAAATAAAGCATTGACAAAGCCAGACCGTCTGGCATTGAGTGGCAGCCCTTTGGCAATGTTAGTGCTGGTCTTGATTGCCCATTGTTTTATAAAATGTTATAGTGGCCAGCCCCTTGCCTCTATTAAAAAAAGATAGTTGTCTCTGGCACTGAAGGGAACCACTTTGTGTGTGTGTGTGGATGTGTTCCTTGTAAAACATCAAAATGTTTGAAGTCAGCCAGTGGCGGAAGTTGGTTAATCTGTTGCCTTGTGCTGTAATGCTGTGGTGGTTGGAAGAAAAATGTGAATGACACAACAACAGACCAATGGAAGAGGAGGGTCAATATATCAAAGTATTTTACTTATATAATTTTACAAAAAATCAAAGGTCTTGGCTAACGCTAGAGGTAAAAATGAACATTCTGGAATGCCTGTTGGTGATTGTGAGAAATAAAGGCAAGAAAAAAAATGTGATGTGGCATTCTATAAAGGAGAAGTGTCCCAAACATTTTATAAAACCTATATTCTTAAAACTTATGTAGCTAGGGTTCTTGTGAGGAACTGTGATAGGATTCGTAGAGGAGAAGAGAGACAGTGTGATCGAGCATGGGAAAAATAGGCATCTGGGGCTCTTTATAAGGAGCTAATTGATTTCCTTCCCCAGGGCATGAGCTCTGAATAGACTCTTTGTTGACTTCATGAAAATTCACTTCTGCCAGGAATTCCTCTGGGACTTCCGCTGAAGCCCATAGATTTTCTGCTTCCCAGTGTAATATTTTCTCACCTTAATTGGAAGCTGCGATGCCAGTTTATTTTCTAGGAATTTCCTTATCACAGCAAGGTGTAAAAATCTTGAATTTTAGGAATATTTACTTATAGTGTCCACTGTAAATCAAAAGGGAATTTATTTTCGAGTCTTTCATGCACTGTGATAGTTGTTCCATTTGTATTACTTGTCCATTAGCATGGGGATAATGAAAGACTGTTAATGGGATTATTTCTTTGTATGTTGGTGAGTGGATGAGAGGTTGGAAAAGGTAAGATAGAAAAAGTTCCCTCGCTTACTCTTTACCTATTCCATTTCATATTCAAGCTACAGTTGAAGCTACGTCCTATACACATTACCGGTAGGACCCTTCCTCTCCAGGCTTGACTGGGAGGATTTGGTCCTTGTAGAATGTGCTGCTACTTGTGGTAATTTCACATTTCTTGTTCTAATGATACTCTCAATGAGGGTTTACATTTTGACAGCAATCGACTTTTACTCATAAGATATGCTTTAGAGCTCGAACAAGCTCTCCAAAATGAAACTTTAATTCGTGCCAGCCAATCTTACACTGGTATTTTTTCATAGAATGGCAAATGTGGTTGTAAAACTCCGTGGTGCACACTTGCAATCTAAGAAATTCAGACTTTCTGTGCCTTTTTTAACTGATTAGTGCTTAAATAGGAAGATAATGCATGCGAGTTATTTTTGTATCTCTTCTGTGCAAGTGTTAGTGACACTTTTGCTGTTTTATGCTTAGTTTTGAAGTCAGGTGAAAGTTGTTGGGAGATCGTTCCTTAAGTAACATAAGGGAAACCCAAAAGTGATCCAATTACTGCTCTACTTGTATCCTATCCTAAAAGTGGGTGACAATATTATTTCCACCTTTTACGTTTTTTACCGGCGCACCAACCTGTAAATGAGGTTTCTGTTGGCCTCTGATCTACTCCAAAGAGCTGTATGAATGTCAAATACAGGACCAGTTTGGCCACCCTCAGGCGAGGACCGGCGTACCAGATGTGGAATGGACTGTACTGTCCCCACCTGTTTTCACTACCTATTCAGTCCTCTGGAGAAGGCTTTGGGATATGACTTCCCCTAGGACTGGGTAACTAATCTTAATTGGGCTAATACAAATGCCTCTGTAAATTCACATACAGCACTCAGAGCTCAACATCTCCCAACTTTATCGCCCTCTGTCTTCTACAGGGTAGTGTTCCATGGATATCAATTCACCAAATTATAGCAGAAGTGACATCACACACCCTTTGATCTCAGTGACTTTACAGCAAGCAACCTCACTTGATCCTTGACCCTGATATCATCACATACATTGCCATAATTGATATTAACCCCTTCCATGCTGATGACAGAACGGTTCCGTCATCAGCATCGGTTGAGCTGTGCTGATGACGGAACCGTTCCGTAATGACTCCGCCCGCGCAAGGCGGGGTCAGCACAGGCGGGGAATACGCCCCGCACGCAAGGGGTTAAAAGTGTAGGGAAACTTCACAAAATGGTTGTATAACATTGCAATGCATGTGTTTACAACGCATGGCTTTAGCACGCTGTGCCTTTACCAGGCATATACCTTTACCACAAATGCCTTTACAGTGCAAGGTTAGTGTGTATAAAGTAAGTGAAACCCTTACTTTTTAAATTATATGTATATGTGTGTATAGAAGTATGTGTGTGTGTGTATAAACATATATGTATGTGTATAAACATATATGTATGTGTATAAACATATATGTATGTGTATAAACATATATGTATTGTGTATAAACATATATATGTATATAAACATATATGTATGTATATTTTTGTGTGTATATATGTGTGTGTGTATATATACATCTCAAAGTATTTTTTTTACTTTGGGGAGTCCCCCATTAAAAAAAAAATATTGTCCATTTAAATATTTTCTTAATTGCTGGGGGGGACCCCCAAACCCCCACATTATTTACAATTCTTGTAAAAATAAATATTTTCTATGGGATGGGGGAGACCCTCAAAACCCACACTTTTTTTGTAACCATACCACCATATTCCCGTATTCACCCTAAAAACACCCTTCCCACTGTTTGCTCCTACTCGCCCCTAAACCCCCAAAACACACTTACTACCCTAAACCTCTTTCCACCGTTAAACCATAACACACCTTTACCACCCTATCCCTCTACCCATCCCAAACCACAAGAACGCTGTTACCCCCCCAAACCCTTAAAAGATCCATACCACTACCCACCCCATAACCATAAAAATACCTTTACCACCCTATATCTGTACTCCAACAATAAAAACACCCTACCACCCAATCCACCCCAAACACTAAAATATATTCACCCCACGTTTCCCTAGTGCCTCCTCGCTCAAACAGGATCACGGACACAAAGTATGCTGGTGCCAGATTTCAATTTTATTTATTTTTCTGTGCTGGAACGGTGCATGCCTCAAGACTCGTTTTGGACACGGGGCTGTGTCCTTGTTCACTCACCAAAGGGGAAGCATAGACATTCAATTTAAACACCCATTTGGCGCCAACCAGGTACGTCCATTATGTCATGGACATTGAAAACATACTATAGGAAAACAGACTTCTTTTTTTTGTCATGTGTTTTAACAGAAAAAGGCCATATTGCAATGCATTAAGATTCCATATAAATTCGCACAGCTATGCAATATATAAATTGCCTAAAAAATCTCGTTCTTGACAGAGAAATGAATGTACAATTGATGGTATAAAATGCACTAATGCAAATGCGTCACAATGTATTATACAATGCAATGTCTAATGACATATCTATATAAAGTGCAAAGTGCCTAGATATAAAACCTTTAAATATACAACAAATGCAACAAAAAACATTATTTTATATGTATAAAAATATACTATTTTAAAATGCATAAATAACATATATAAATAGATGCAATTTAATGTATAGAAGACGCTACATTTATGGAAATGCCCAGAGCCAAGTTGTATGTGCAATTATTTATCCAAGGAAAATCCTGCCTTGTAGTGCAAAGTATAGCATAGTTGTGCAAAATGCGCTAAGATGGATCAAAGTGCCAGTGCAACAATCGCTGTACAAATACGCGAAGAACACTGAGACCCGTGTTCTATATGCGACCCATTATTCAGGAAAAATCCTGATGCCTATTGCAAAATACAGTTGTCAAATACGCTAAGATGGATCATAATACTAGTGCAACAATCACTGTGCAAATATGCTAGTATGAAAAAGTCCTGAAAATACACATTTAGAAATGGGTTTCATCTTCTATTAGATGGCGATGGCATAAATGGCTAAAAGATATTCACCTGTTATGAATCAACATATACCCCTCTGGCGCCTCTCTTGTGAAAAAACTCTTTGTTACCTCAAATAATGATATATACAATACCGGTGCTAAAGTGCAAAAAAAGTGCAAGAGAGAGAAATGTGTGATCATAAACAAAATATGAAAAAAATGAGGGAAAAATGACAACGGAACCCCTTGTATGCAAAATATATATATACATGCACCAAAATGGGGATGACTGCGTGTCTACGCTCTCTAAGATCACGTGAACCATCATTCAATGATCCCTTAAATTGGACCATATGTTGTATACACGTGATCCGAGACTATATGTGCAAACCTCCGTATTAAACTACTCAAAAAGCTGGATACTAAAACATATCACAAAAATGTGACAAAGCACAGACTATTACATCAACACAAGTGGAAAACATGATGTAATAGCAAAGAGATGAAATCAACACTAATTCATTAGAGATAATTTAGATGGAGAAAAAGAAGAGCAAAACGCCAATAATGATACATCATGAAAAACTAGAGCTAGGACAGGGAAATGGTCTTATTCTAAAATTTACACCCATTTACAAAAAATTATAAAGGTCTTCTCCTAGATTTTTCAAACACACGTAAATTCTTTGGCAGCAGATCATTTATCATTGGAAGAAACATGGCATTATACACAGTCAACAGGGCATGGGCGGCCCAGCTGGGCTGGATACGGCAGTTCAGGTAATTAGTGCAGATAAGCAAAATTAGGCAGATCATCACATTGGTAGCAGATTAAACCATTTACCCCACACTTTACCAAATAAATCAGGGCAGCCCCGTGCTTGGAAGAGAGACTCTTCCTGCATTCCACACCAATCCACTCCTCTCTTCCATTTCTGTACAGCTGGCTCCTTGGCCTGGGACCAAAGCACAGCTATATCTCTTTTTGCCTCCGCCACGGCCGTCCCCATAAAGCTCTTATCTGCCCTAGAGCCATCCAGGCCGTCGAACACCCCCAGCAGGAAGCGCCTCGGATCATGGGGAACCTCCCATCCTAGGGCCTGCGTGAGTTCGAGTTCTACCCCTCTCCAGAGCGGCGCTAAAGCCGGACATTGCCATACCATGTGATAGAAATCGGATGGAACAGAATCTCAGCGCGTGCATGCTGGGGAAGGTCTCAAATGGGCCCGGAACAGGCGCACCGGAGTGAGGTAGACTGCATGAAGATAGTAAAGTTGGACCAGGCGCAACTTGGAGGATGTGGTCAGGGTTTTGGGTGCCCTAAGGGCGTCTCGCCAGTCCACCTCCTGTAGCCAGGCCCCATACCAGAGTGGTGTTTGTCGAGTGAGCTTCCGGTCCCACCGCACATGGCATAGGGATGTGCGCCAGGCCACGAGCACCGGGCTGCCGTATAAGAACGCCTGGATCTGCGTGAAGTCCGTTGTGTTGAGCTCCACTTGGTATGCTGGATCGGACCAGCCGCCCGCAAACCAATCGTGGATCACAATAAGCCTCGTGGCCAAGAAGTAGAGGTGGAGATCAGTCACTCCCATGCCTCCATCGAAGAGGGGGATACGACAGTGCGCTAGGGATAAACCCGGTCTCCCTCCTCCCCATAGAAACTGGGTAAGAATGCAGTCTAGTTCCCGGAACCAACTCCCCGGGAGGTGGATATTGATGTTTTGCAAGATGTAAAGATAGCGGGCAAGGATCATCATTTTAAAGATCGCACTTCTGCCCAGGGGGTTAAGGGGGAGGGGCTGCCATTTCTTGAGGTCTGACTTCATCCTGGCGACCAAAGGCGCGCCATTCAAAGCCCATTCGAGCTCTGGCAGAAGGGTAATCCAGACGCCTAGATATTTGAAAGATTACCTCCGAAGGGGGATATTCGTCTGCCAGTCAGCAAGCCCGAGAGGGATGTAAAGGGACCAGCGTTGATTTTGCCGGGTTGAGTCTGAGTCGAGAGACCTGCTCGAAAGTGGAGAGGACCTCCAGGCATCTGGGGCCAGAATTGTCCGGGTCAGCCAGATAAAGCAGGACGTCGACCGTGTAAAGGGCTATCTTATCAACCTGACTCAAATCCCAGGCCCAACCCCGGATAAGTGGGTCCTGCCGGATGAGCGCCTCCAGGGGCTCCATCACCAGCGCGAACAAGAGTGGTGAGAGCGGGCACCTCTGAAGCGTGCCCTTCCGGATTGGGAATGTCTCGGAAAGCTTGCCGTTAATAGAACACGTGCTCTGGGGTTAGTATAAAGGACCCTGACCAGGTGGCAGAAGGGGAGGCCAAAGCCCATCCTCTCCAGCACATCTTCAAGGTACCTCTAGTCCACCGTATCAAAGGCCTTTTCAAAGTCGATGAAAAGTAACGCCAGATACGGGGTTAGGCGACTACGGTGTGCCAAAGCCAGGTGGAGGCGACGAATGCAGTGACGAGTTCCCCTGGCAGGCATGAACCCGCGTTGATCGGGATGGACCAAGTCCTGCAGAAGGGGTCGGAGTCTCTGGGCTATCACAGTAGCGAAGATCTTTAGCTCCGTTTTAATCAGCGAGATCGGGCGGTAGTCCGCACAGTCCAGGGGGGGGGGGCGGCTGCGTTTTTGGAATGACCACTATACCGGCCACGTCCGATTCAGGAGGGAAGGATCCTGCCTCCGCCACATGGTTGAATAGCTCCACTAAATGGGGAACCAGGATCTCGCGAAAGGTCGCGTAGTACTCCTGGGGGTAGCCATCCGGACCAGGCGTTTTACCGGGGTGTAATAGTGAAATTGCGTTGTGAATTTCCTCCGGGGTGAAGGCGTGGTTCAGAGCCGCTGCGGTCTCCCGGGGAGACACAGCAGCTGAGTACCGTTCCTCTCCAGCAGGTCCGTCAGTGGAGCACCAGGAGGGCGAGCGGCATATAAGGCAGCGTAGTAATCAGAGAAAGTTTGTGCTATGGCTGAAGACGTCACCTGGTGGTCTCCGGTACCCAAACGGATTTCGGGAATAACGCGGTTGACCCTGGGATAGGACACTAGATTGTGGAGGAGCTTGCCATTTTTATCACCCCACCCATAAATACGTGCCACTGATGAACGCCAGAGCATTTTAGCGGATTCCAATAAGATCCGGCAAATCTCCTCACAGACCACTGCCAAATGCCGAGAGGAGTCTCCGCGACCGTTGGTTAGCTGGGTTCTTTTCAGCTGCGCTGTCTGAGATTCCAGCTGTACAAGTTGGGCTGTTTGCTTCACCCGTTTCGCGTGGACCAGTCCCCTGGCCACCCCTCGGACAACAGCCTTGCCGGCCTCCCACAGCGTCCCCGGTGAGGGACCCGAGCCCGCAATAGTGGAATACTATTGACGTAGTTCCTTCCCGTGTGATTCCACTAGCGTGCAGTCCTGCAGGAACCAGGCGTTCAACCGCCAAGTCGCCCGTGGACCCACAGAGGGGGTCCCAAGACGAAGGGAGATAGGGAAGTGATCCGAGATCCCCCTGGGCAATATTGCGGCCCCAGATACCAGTTGGCAGGCCGTGGCAGGCATCAGGAGGAGGTCAACACAGGAGTGAGTATGATGGGCCGCCAATGTGTGGGTATATTGTTCTTTGCGAGGGTTCCAGACCCTCCATACATCACAAAGGCCCAGGGCCGAAGACCAACTGGAGAGGGACCTAGCGGAGGCGAGAGGGCCCCCCCCCCTCCCCCCCCGCCCCCCCGCCCCGACTACCGTGAGGCCCTGTGGAAAGGAGGAGAATGCCAGTGTGAGGCGTCGAAGGGTGGAGGGCACAAGTGCAGGGGGAATGTAAGTGCATAGGAGGATCAGAGGGCACCCCTCAATCGATCCAGAGACGGCCACATATCGGCCCTGTGCATCAGTCTAGGTTGTAGCCAGGGTAAAGGGAAGCCCCTTTCTGAGTAAAATAGCCTCCCCTCGGGAACCTCGTACAAAACCAGAATGCCAGACCCTGTCAAATCTATAGTGGGCTACGAAGTTGCATTGTGTACCCAGGAGGTGCGTCTCTTGGAGGAACAGGATATCTGGCGTATGGCGGTGGGCAGCACGGAGGATGGCCTGGCGCTTGATTCGATCAAGGAGGCCATTGACGTTCCAGGAGAGGATGTGGATAGGCCTATTGAGGGTGTAGGTCATCTAGAGAAATGATGTGTGGAGGCACGGATGTAGACATGGGGCAGTTTCAGCCCAGGGGGAAGCACCCACCCGGGCCCAGGGCCTAGGGACAGAAGCATGAATAGCGGTGATCTGCTTGTCAACCGCAAAGACAACTAGGGGATCACGGCTGCCAGTGAGAACGGACAGCGGCCCGTATGCGTCTAAAAATGAACGAGTGGAAGAACGAGGCAGAAGCGCGACTACAGCTCAATCCTGAACATATCCAGTTCTGGAATAGACCAGTGACACTGTATGCCCGTTCAAAGAAAGTTTTAAACTACATAAGATACACGGAAAATCGGAAATATCCCTGAGAACTTTAAAGAAAGAAACCCCAAGACAAGGAGCTCCTAGTTCAGGAGAGAGAAAGCTTCGGGAACAAGCCTTGCTGAAATAAAGTGCGATAGCAAGTAGATTCCATCTTGGTACATCTACCACGTGACTTTAAGGATATGGTGCAACCATCCGTTCCTTGAAACCCCAGAAAAAGAAGTCCTGAGGAAGGTGCCACAGAATCAGTTGTACAGCACCGAAACGCGTCGACGCACTGTTTTTGGTTCAAAAGAATCCAATCAGGGCCGGGTAAAACTTTAGATGGGCACTGTATTTTTCCACTAAAGCTTTATAGTTACTAAATTGTAGTCAGGCCTTTGGATCTAGTCATGAGCAGTGGCAAAGATATCTTGTGAGCCACATTGATACTAGGGGTTTTATGTGATGATTTGTAGTTTGTTGTTAATTCATTGTCAACATGTTTTAGTGATGTCTCCATTGAGTACGTATCGTAAGATTGTGTTTGTTGAATACCAATGTGTATGTGTAATATTGTGTAGTATTTAATTTTTATCCCTCCAAGGTATTTTCTACTTGGATTTTAAACTGTATTTCAAAAATTGTATGAAGTTGCTCTGTTTTTTTATTGCTTTCTTGATTGTATTTTTAATAAAAATAGACTGTTAACGATTTTATTTCTCTGTGGAAACCCATTCTTTATTCTTTAAATCATTTTCAGTATTTTGTGACCTTTTCTTCCCCAATAAGAAAGGCCAGTAGTTATCGGTTGACTAGTTGACCCCTGGGAATCCCCCCCTTGACTAACTGAGGATGTGGATAGGCCTATTAAGGGTGTAGGTCATCTAGAGGAATGATGTGTGGAGGCACGGATGTAGACATGGGGCAGTTTCAGCCCAGGGGGAAGCACCCACCCGGGCCCAGGGCCTAGGGACAGAAGCATGAATAGCGGTGATCTGCTTGTCAACCGCAAAGACAACTAGGGGATCACGGCTGCCAGTGAGAACGGACAGCGGCCCGTATGCGTCTAAAAATAACAAACTGTTGGGAGTCAACGGTCCCCCCCCCCTCCACCCTTGCCCCCCAACTCCCCTCACCCTACACTTCTGAAGTGGAAGCATCTGTCGCCCCCAAAAAACCCCAACCACTAACTGCCCCACAAAGAGGTGATTCGCTAATCTAAAACGGTTAGCAACAAACAATCAAGAGCGTGCCTGAATTGGACCCCCCTCCATGTATACGGATGAATGCCAACAGCTGAAAAAAACAAGAAGTGGTTAACGTAAGATTAATAGGATGAGTCGGGGTCGGGACTGCGATGGAAAGGCAAATCCCCGATCGGGCCACCCAGTGGAGCCAGGTAGGTCCCCGCTCAGGAGGTCAGGCGCAGTCCCGTTGTTGAGAGTTTTGAATGGTGAAATGTGAGTTACATAGTCTGCAGTGCTAGTCACACCCTCTCCTCCCCACCAGAGCCACGGATCACAAGGCTCCCAGACAGGTCAGAGTCTGACCTGGCTCTTCGGCGAGTGACATCCAGCCCGGGGATGCTATCCATATCGATCAAAGAAGAGGCCACGGTGGGGGAAGAGGCTCTCTGGTTTGGGGTCTGAGTTGGGGAGCGCTGGGACTGCGTCTCCGGTGAGTGGGAGCTCCCTCCTCGGTGGTTGCCCCGTCTTCGAGATCCGGTTCGGCGCTGCTGGGCCTTGGGCACATCCTGGCTTGGCTGAGTCGGTGATCTTCGGGCGGGGAAGGGGGCCGCACCAGGCAGGAGGGGCCGCTCCTCCGTGAGCCATGCCCATGCCGCCTGGGGGGTGTCGAAGAAGAATGTCTTGTCCTGGAAGATCACCTTAAGTCGAGCTGGGCAGAGGAGACCATAACGGAGCCCCATAGCCCTGAGTTTTTGCTTGACCTCGTCGTAGGACCGGCGCTGAGTTTGCACCTCTCTGGAGTAATTGGGAAAGATCAAGATTTTGGAGTTCTGGAAGTGCAATGGACCCAGGTCCCTGGCTGCCCCCAGAATTGCATCCCTGTCCCGGAAGTTGAAGATTCGAAGGATGATGGGACGGATGGGAGCTCTAGGAGGGGGGTTGGGAGCGAGAGAATGGTGGGCCCGCTCCACCGCGAACCAGGGGGAGAGTTCATCTTTGGGCATCCAGGAGTGGACCCAGTCCTCATTGAAGGTATTGGCGCGACCTTTCTCCACTTCTTACGGAAAACCCAGGAGGCGCAGGTTGTTCCTTCGTGCTCTATTTTCAGCATCTTCGTCCCTGCGGTGTAACTCAGAGGTCTGTGTCTGAAGGCGGGCAACCTGGGATTTGAGAGCGCCCACATCGTCCTCCACCATGGAGATACGAGACTCCGTCTCCGTGATACGCGCCGTGGCATTACGGAGGTCCTGCCGAATTAGGGCCACGTCCGCCCTCACTTCTCCGATCCTGCTTTCCACCGAGGCCTGTGACGTGCATATCGCCTGCAGGATGGTGGAGCGATCTCCCTCGGGGGTCCCAGTAGCAGTTGTGGGCCCGCCATCCGTGTCTCGATCCGACTTAGTAAAGTGGTCCATCTTTGTTTGGGTTTGGACAAATGGGGGTCAGGGTGGTGCAGGTTCTGCCCATGTCCCTGTAGGATCAGCTTGGGGTGGCCGTAGGGGGGTGGGGGTGTTCACACCAGCGTTTCAGCCTCAGCCCCTGCCACCCGGTGTAGTGGGCGATCCCTGGGCACTCCTGCATCCCAGTAGGCCAGCCGCGTCACCGAGGCTCCACCGCCACTCACTGCAATCTCACCCACGGGCCGGGCCTGCACAGAGCCCTGGCCTGGTTCTGCAGTCTTTGGCCGTCTCTCCTCCAGCCGAGGCGCAGCTCACGGGTGCCGCCCTGCACCGTGCTGTTCAGAAGACCGGCTGGCAACCTCTCGTGGCCACGTCCACTTCCGGGGGGTCAAGGGCGCCTCATATCGCTCCTTGTAATCTCTTTTGAATGCTAAAGTGGTATTTATCACTATGGTTATAAAAACAGAACATGCAGCAGTCATGGGTTATCAGGTAGGCACTCAGGGGAAGCCAATTCAAGGTGTCACCAAAAATGGTGCAGAGAAAATGAACGGTTTTAAGTCCAAGAAACGGGAACCCCCAACATGCTTCTGGTTCCAAGGTTACATTGGACCTTCTATGATTTGTGCCAGAATAACCAGAGTCTGCCATGACCGGAGCATTTGTGGTGTTCACTCTGGTTTCCCTGTCCTTAACAGAGACGTTAAGCCATGGGTGAAGTGGGCTCTGGCCCAGGGCCCCAGGCTTTCAGGGGTGGCCCTGATAAAGCTAGTTTAGTTCTGCAGAGAGTCTTGCCCTGATGACCTTGAATAATTCAAAAACTGTTTCTTTTAAATGCAGTTTTCCTTTAACATATTTTTAATGTAGGATACGTATGAGAGTCTATTACACACATTTTGCAGGGAATGATTCATGCAAAATCCATAAAAAATAGTTTCTTTTAGATCACACGAGGTCCTCACAGATGAGAAATGGGAGGACCCCAAAGAGATTATTTGCAGTAATATTAGTGAGCTGCTGCTGCTGTGTATCATTATTGAAAACACACATCACGATCTCTGAAAAACATTTAGAATTTGGACCAGTGTGCATGTGCACTGCCAGTCACCTGGCGAAATAGGGCACGAAAGCCCTGAACCTGAATCAAAAATTAAAAACTGCTCCAAACCGGGGCCTCCAAAATCTTTAAGATGTCTCTGGTCCTTAATCATTGGTGCAGTGTTTGGCATATATTTCTGCAAGCAAATAAGGGCAATGAATTAGCTGATGTCTAAGAGCAAGACTCTCTGCTAACGGGATGTATTGATACTGTACCCTTCAAATTAAAGAAGTGTTGGTACTCGGCACCAGACCGTACCTTCCGATTTAAAGCATATTTTGCGGTCTTAATTTCTTTAATGTAGCAAGTTCACTGTTCACGTGTAAATCGATGTATTCAGTGTTTTCCTTTAAAAACAAAAAGAAAAACACAAAAAAAACTTAAATATGCAAAGCATGATCATTTAACCGCACAATACCCGTCCTTTTTTTAAAGTGAACAGAGTTAGTGTGTCTAGCTGTTTACTGGTAGGTGTAGTCATTCTTATACTAAGTGCCGCTGTTTGCGCCTATGGTTGGGCTTGTAGCTTATCAGGCCAGTGATTAATGGATTTCTTTATCGCTAGCCCCTACAATTGCAGATAACCTTCACTAGGCCCTTGAGTATAGGGACTATTGATTTTCGCCACCGCCTCCCTGTGTGTTTTAGATATGCTTTATGTTTTTATAGTTATCTTGTGGGCACAGGTGTATATCTTTAGGTATTTTACCAGGACACGGGTAAGCTCACAGAAAATACGTAACATCTTCCTTTTTGCTTCCTCCCCACATCTTACAGGTTCAGAATTTGCAGTTCATATTTTTAGTTGTATATTTTTCGTGTAGATTATATCCCAGAGCATTCAAAGCAAGGCGGGAAACGTTATTCAGTCCCATCCTCTAAAATGTGAAAATGGTATAAGTTACTATATCCAGGCCTGAATAGGATAAGAAGTTGTTTTTTTGAGGTGAGACCTATGATATTTTACTACTATTCACTGCAGTGCCTACATTTGTAGGTTGTGCCCCTGGGAGTGCTCTGGACACTAGATGAATCAGATATTCTTTGATATAGTTAATTTTATGAGACTCTGCTGCAGTGATCATTTGAATACAGACAAAGATAGTGGCACTTTTATCCTTCAGGGATGCAAATAATGTATTTAGGTGGAAAACCTGATGCGTTTTGATCCTCCCCGGTCTCTTCCAAAACCCAGAATGGTCGAAGCAAATCTGGTTTTCTGCCAAAATAAATGGTCTGCTGCAATATTAAGCTCCGGTGTGGCGGGGTTTCCAGTTATTGAAGAAAACAGAAATCTATTGTGAATGTGATGCGGGTCCCTGAGACGCTTCTAAAGTGAGACCCGACTTCCAAGCTGGGCATTCGTTAATCTCTGTGAGATTGATTAATGTTTAGGGCCTTACGCCACACCCTGCTGCACAAGGTTTTTCTCAATTGTGCTAAAAATCACTGATATCGTTAGTGTTGTGATTTTTATGAACGGATGTCACAGGCCAGCACCTCACTCTGAAAAGTGTCCCAGTTTCCAGTGCAGTTCACCATCTAAAGCTTTTATGAGCTGAACAATACCTTGGCCACGTTCTGATATTGTAGGGCGTAGTCAAGGCTGTAGTGGTTGCAAAATGTTTGTTATTACATCAAAAAATCACCAACCTCATGTCCATAAAAGCTAGGTGGTCTACGACTGTTTGTTGCTCTAAAAATTGGGCCGTAGTTCTGAAAAGTTTAGGAAGCACTGGTGTTGAATTTACAATTATGAAACTGTTGCTACTGTCATTACCCAGACAAATTTCCTCTTACCCAGTCAGTTGTACGAAGTCGAGGAATGTGACCAGGAAAAGGCTCTGTTTGTCATCTTTTTATATTTAACAAGGATATCAAGGCTTTAGAAGGACAAGATACAAAATCGTGCCAAAATGCTCCCCTTTGCTCGTTGCAATTTAATGTGCTTGCGATGATGATCTGCTACAGTCTTCAAAAGTTGGATATCCTAATAAGGATGCTGAAATCCTTCCTCTAGAAGCAGCAGAGGTATTTCTTAATCTGACTTTCTGCTTCTGCTGCAGGCAGAATACAGAATAGTTCTGAATGCATGTGTAAATATGATTGAGCACAATTTACCTGCACAACCACATCTAAATCGGTATAAAGGATCTACCTTAAATGGAAAGTCCTTGCTCCATCATCCACTAATGAAGTGCTGGAAAACTGTAGCACATTTATGGCCACATCTACATCTTTGAGTGCCATCACCTTAACTGCTTCAAAACAAATCTCCTCTTAGCCTCTCAGCCTTTCCATGCTTACGGAGCCAGCTGTGCTTCAAATCAAAAGGAAAATGCCTGCTTCCCCAAGGAATTGAGGATTTGAGACAAACCCTGCCCTGAAAATACGCAGGTGCGACCCTCATCCTTTTTAAGGGTACACAGTACTCTTCTTGTCATCAAAGAGTGTACATACACATTTAAGGGCCAGGTGGCTCTCTTCATTTCCTACAATTTGAACTTCGTCACGGTCAGTGGATTTTGCAAATCATTAAAGAAGGCCAGGCTCTTGACTTGACTTTACCTTCATCCTCCTCTTCACAAGCATCTCGGAAATTTTGCCAGAACTACTTAAGAAATTAAAAAATGATTACTCTTTGGTGCAACAGTATTGGTTTCAGAAGCTTTATAATTTAACCAAGATCAGGGGTATCAAACCCATTGCAGACCATTAAGAACTGTATCAATCTCCATTTATTTATTGAGAGATTTATTATAGGGAGTATATGGCCCAGGGCACTTTACAAAAGAACATGGTACATACCAGGATCACATAATAAAACTAGAGCAAAATTCATAAATACTCCTCACACAAGTACAGAGGGTCTATACAATTGTTCCAAAGATTTCTTGCTACTGTTGATGTGCACCAGGACCAAGGGTCATAGAATTGTCTGTACCTCATTTCATATATGTACTCCGTGACAGTTGCAGCATAGTTGTAAGCAGTAGTACTCCAATAAATCCGTAAACTAACCAGGTGCAATATGTTACCTCACTTCTGTAAAAATTCGGAGGAGTAAAGAATTAGATAACGGACTAAGTGAAATCCTATTGACTTAGATAGAGTTTTACTCTCACTTGGAAGAAGATATGCAATTATGTGAATAACTGGTGGAATGATGTTAACATTGTCTCTGTGTAATGCTTTGCATAATCACTTTGGCCTATATTCTGGAGGCAATGTAGTTGAGATATGGGAGGAGCATAGTCTTCAAGATAAGCACTTTTAGAAGTTTCGTCAAAATCTGATGTCCACCTTAGGGGATCAGCAGAATGTGCATTAATATCAGTTATATGTCCTAGCCTCCCGTCTTTTATTGGAAGGAATATAGCTTTATACAATCCTTGATCGAGTGGCCACACATAGAGGCCCCGGGCTCCAACTGATACTCAGCTCAGTCCTTATCTGATGAGCAACAATCTACAATCATTGATCTCTCAGCAAGTCAAACACAGCCCAGTTACTCTCTTTCTAAAAATTACAATTCACTGATAGGTCCCTCATTAGATGTGTCCCCTCCCCTTCCCACCCCTCCAGAAATGTGTTGGCACCACAAGAGAGACTTCAATAGTTTTCCATATGTGCTGTGATATCTATCTGTTGGTGTCAAAGACTCATGCTTTCATTTATGCGGCGAGGCGAAGAATGAGAAATTTACAGCAATAAACCTACCCTGGATACAAAAGAGGAGCCCCAACCAAAGAACATTGGGCTCACCAGCCATGTTCTGCAATCTTTCAAATAGTGCTCTCAGGCAATTTTAGGCACCTGTAAAATTAATAGCTATCAACTGATAGGTAACTGTAATGAAACCCACTCGGAGCTTAATTTGTGCAGGTATTTGCACTTGGTAGCCTCTGGAACATATTTTTGAGAACCAGGACTTTATTTTTAGCCATCAAAAGTCAAACCGGAAAAGGCAAAAGAAGAGAGAAGTAAATCATAAGAACTCCGTGAAAAGGGATAAAATTGAAGCAACATGAACGTACAAGAGGGAAATAATCAGATCGGCAGTGTAGGGTGGTAGAATCGGTAATTAGAGAAAGAGAGAGAAGGCGTGGTCCAATGAAGAGGTGCTCGCGGTAAGGCACCAGCAAAACATTAGAAGGTTTTTTTTTAAATTATCATTAATTATTTTTGGAACTTATTTTTCTGTCCTGAGTTGAGGCTGAAGGCAATTTCCGTTCATTCAGTAGGATAGAAAGCAAGTAAATTACTAGGATCACCATTAATAAAAGGAATCCTGCCTATTTTCAGATCCAAGTAGATTTTATAATCCATTTAAAGATGCTTTGATGCGGCTTCAGCAAGGTGCTATATTTAGTTATAGGTATTTGCAGATCTATATATGATTGGTTTCATGTTCAACTTGTCAATCCAAATATCACATCAAATGCAAGATGTATGCTTTGGAGGCTTCCAAGTGTGTAACTCTTACAAATTTCAAATGAGCTCCCCTTCACTACTTTATCTTCTTGTTTCCCTTCCGATCCAGTCTCTGGGCAGCCAATCTCTCTCAGCCTCTCCTGTTCCTCTACAGTTATTTTCTTTTGCTTTCCTCTTCTTATATCACTTCTCTCCCTCTCTTGCCTGTCTCTCAACATCATCTTCTTCACTCTGTTTCCCCAGTCTCTCTCTGGCCACACTACTGCTACGCTCTCTGCACACACCAGCCCTCTGTATCTGCCACTCTTCTTCCTTCCGTCCATCCCTTTGCCTCCTGCTTCTCTCTACACGACCGCTCTACATTTCTCGCTCTACCTCCTCTCTCTCCTCTACAACATTCTGTACCTCCTCGCCCCCTTTCTCTACCTCACCACTCTCTAACTCACCTTGTCCCTAGTTCACCTCCCTCATTACCTCTCAGCCTCTCTTCACTTTCTAAGCCTCACACACTCCCAGCCTCATCAGTTTCTCTCACCTCCTTTTCTACCTCACCTTTCCCTCTACTTCACCGCTCTCTTTGCCTCGCCCCATCTTTCTCCAACTCTCAGGGTCTCCATTTGCTCTCTCACTCTTCTGATGTCCCTTCGCATTGGTTCTGAAGGAGAGTATTCCAAAGTGAACTGTCTGCTCCTCAGTCCCACTCACCATAAAGGATTCCATAGCTCACACACAGGGTCCTGGTGAAACTGCCTCCTACATGCTTGTATTGCTCGGACTTCTGCCTTCTGATATTGAGTTTCAGCCGGTCTAAGGTATCTCAAGTTCATTGTATGGTCAACTGCTAGTCCCCTCCTTATCAGTATATGTAAATAGTTTGACAGTACAGTTATAATTACAAGGTGCTTATAAGATTTCTGGGCTTCGGGCAGTGTGTATCTGGCACTGATAGTTCCTTTCTTGTCTCCACACTTTTGTTGGTCAGATCAGAATGCACAGTGTGATTTTCGTTCTTTGTGAAAACATGCTCTCCAAATTCAGCTACTTTACCCTGACGAGTTGTATGTGCATGTCACCTGAAGAAGAGGTTTGTGAAAAGCTAATTAATGTATTGGAGTTCATCGCCTTTGCTTTCATCTTAAACTACTTCAGTAAAAGTTAGCAGGCATTTGAGTGTTTTAGGGAGGAATTTGACATTGCCACTTCTAGGCTAATTATGGAAGCTTAGTACCACAATTCAGCGCTTTGACATTTAGGCTCAATTAATTTTGCAGTCGCTTTAGGCGAGTGTGCCGAATATACTTTAGGTGGCACCTTAGAATTTGAATTTCAAGGTTTCAAGTGTTTCTTTAATTTTTTTAATAAATAAATCCCTATTGGCTTGGTGTTCACGTTGCTTGTCATAATACCCCAGCAAATATTGAAAACGAGTTTGTACTTAAGGAAAGATGTGGTAATCTGAGCATAAGACGAAGCTCATTTCTTCTTCTCTATACTTTGAAAGCAGCTTGGTGCCCTCCTTTGTCAACGTTCCTCTTCAAATAGAAAACCGAAATTAGTGCTTCCTTTTTATGTTCACAGTGAGAGACCCAGTGTTTTCTGGGATTTGTAGTGCAAGTGATTATTGTTCCTTTCACTGTACATAGGATGTTCACGTTGGAACTCCGAGGTGGTGAACATGGGTGTGGAGCTGAAAATAACTAAGCTTCATCTTCCTCCTGCCTTTCCATCTTCTTAATCTGAACTGAATTTTAATGCATCAGCATGTATAAAAGGTGACGGTTAGAGTGATTTAAGATTTCAATGTTCCATAAGACCCTGATCTAAGTATACTCTTCCAAATGTGGACTTTTGCAACACTCCTGACCAAGGGGAAGGTGACTAAATTGTAATTACGCGAGCTAAGATATGTGCTCTTTTTAACTGGCGTAGCCACTAGTGTCCTAAAGCCTCCATCTGCTTATTGACTGATGAGGTCTGTGGACAATGAGATTCTCTCACTGACTTGCTATGTAGACTTTTATTCTCCTGTATTCAATACGCTATCTTTTAACTCTATGTATCGCTTTGTCATTGCTGCTGTATCTACTGATGTTGATTTTTCTACTTTGTCAGTGAAAGTAGTGTTTGCAACCATGTAAACCTCTCTGTTGCTCTTCTAAGGTCTACTATATGCTATGTGAAACAAATACTTGACATTCTGTGCATCATGTTCCCGTCATGATGATTCAGATTCATTTTATCCATCTTCTTTGTGCTCCCCTTTTGAATAGGCTGCAGACTGTAAGTGTACCATTGTGCATCAGCCTACATCATTGTGCCAACGAACGGGATCCTGCCATGTTCTGATATCTCCGAGAGTGTTCCCAGAAAAACCATGTATTATCCTAGTCATCTAGAATGCCTGGTCTGAACTGTATCTGAGAAAAACACCATCAGCTAGTCCTCTGGATTGAACTTCTTTTAGTACTTTACAATAACACTAAATAAATAAAAACATGTGAGGCAAATGATAAATGTTGTTGTTTTTCATTATGGCTACAGTTTGCAGGCAGGGCAGAGGTCCTAGCACTGGGTGGGTAATAGCAAAGCAAAGTTTGGAATGGCGAATGCCTTGGCACTACTCGCGGCTCCTTCTTCAGGGCTTCTCGAATTGCATTGGCAAGACCTTCTAAGGCTCTTATCCTGCTTGTGATAGTACTATTGCATAGACCACCCTTGGGAGATTTTTAGATGGTAGGAAGCATCTGGCTCTGAGCTTGAAATTGGGCCGAACAGTCATGCAGTGGCTCAGGTTAAAGGGAAGTTCAAAGGGTGTTCTATGTAATTTGCATACCGTTATCAGGCTGGAGATGTGTTCTCGTCAGGGAGGGTTTTCAGATGTAGGTCAGTGTCGGGGTCTTTTGTTTTGTTATCACTACATATTTCATGTAATTGTTGTTCACTTTTACATTCTTTATGGCCTTCAGCTTTCAGTTGTGGCCGGACAGGATTTTGCTTTAAAACAATTTAGGCACCTAGCAACCATTAGTATATTAATTGAATTGAATATGTAGAAAGGCAAGTAAGTAAGCATTAGCTGTAGTACATATACTTTTATGGTCACATTGGCCGAAATAAAGATTTCTGAAATGAAATTAAATTAGCTGTAGTCACTTAAAATTAAATCATGCAATACAATTGATAGCTCACAATACAATTAAATCTGAAAATGGTTACAAAGGGTCCCAGCTCTAGAGCAGACAGCTAGGGAGCAAATCGAGGACGCCTGTAGATCGTGGCATTGCTCTACGTTTTGAACAATCTGATGAAAATCTAATCGAACCATTCCCTTGTCACCTACATATTCCCTAATAGGTGGGTGGACCATCTTGTAAATTATCATAGTATCCCTGTTGACGTTCTAGGGCCTCCTACAGAATTCTAATCTTCAGTCGACAGCTAATTAGTGTTTACTCCTGATGAAGTGATCAAGCATTTAAAACATAGTCAAGTATTTTAGAACAAGGGTAATCCCAAATTATTAGACAACCTGGGGTAATGCTGTATATAAAGAAAAACAATGGTTCACTGGGGCATCAATCCCAATAAAAGAACAATATGCCTCAGTCAATACAGATATAACAATAATAGCACTAGGCAAGGAAGAAGAAGGGAGGTAGTCGATACTTTCTTGCATAGCAATGTATTTATTCATTGCATACCTGAATAATTTGCATGCATTTTTAGTTGAAGAAAGATCCAATGTTCACTGTTAAGTGAAGAGAGGTGCAGTGATAGGTGATAGAAAGGTGAAAAAACGTGCTAAATACATAAACAAGCATATGACTTCTTCAAATTTTCTTTTTAGCAGTGTATGAGGAGTCAATCTTGGTCTACTGTCGGCAGCGTTTCGAACCCTGGCAATGTGAGGTCATCATCAGGACGGGGCATCAACACCCAGTATATGCATAAGAATCAGGGAAGAGCACATATGACCCTGTATAGGAGCTAATCTCAAGTAAATCTCAAGTAATTTGGGAGTAAACATGCCTGGGGCAACAAGTAAAACGAGCCACACGTTGTGGTAAGGTGCATTCAAAGTATGAGAGAAGGAAACTAGGGGCATCAAGGAAAGCAGAAGAAAATCCCAGTGTGTGACCCTTAAGTAGTATGGGGAAATGAATCCGAGGCATCCAGAGCGCCTTTAAAAGAACATAGATATAGTATTTACAATGCTGACAGCGCAGAAATTGGAAATAGAGAGCAAACTCCCGGGAGAGTGTGAGAACTCACCTAATAGTTGGCTAGGAGCTGCATTGCGGGGGATAGCCTCAAGCAGTGGTGGCTCTTGCTGGTGGTACGGAGTTGTTGAGTTCAGAGAAATAGAAGAGTTCTGTAGATATGGTAGCCTGTGTCAATCAGGACTTACTTCAAATATTACTGTAAATGAGAGAAAAAGAACCTAAATTAATGTTGCCCCCAGGATCCCAAGTAACAACCGAGTCCCAATACATTTATTCAAATACAAAATTGACTTTTAGGAATGTCTTGCAACCAGAGTTCTGAACATCATACGTTTGCACCATTCTCTATAATATTGCTCTTCTCCAATCATAATTCCTCTTTTCAGGAAGGAAGATGGATTGGAACTGCGCTGTTACTGATCGTTCTTTATGATTGATTCAGCAATAAAGATTGTAGGGAGGAGAATTCTGATATGTCACCTACATACTTGGGCCCGTAAGAGAGGCATCTTACCGCATTAGCAGTATGGCTTCATGCACAATCTAAGGGGCTGCTGACAACACTTGACTCCATGGTGGCTTAATTGTCCTAAATTCAGCTTTCAATCACTGCAAAGGGCCCCTCACCCCTCCCTGAGAAGTAAGGACATGGATGCTATTTTATGTACTTTTATCCTGTGTATGCACACTAAAGCATATGCCAAGGTGATAGATAATTATGCGAGAAAGCTCTTATATTTTTCCGAATAGTGTTAAGGCAATACTGACTGCTTTCCTGTTGACCCTATATTTCAATAAATTAGAGAATCCGGATAATTTCCCCTAACTCCATATCTAAGACTCGGAGCTATATTTTTATAGAGATGGTTCAGACCTGATTACTAGAACTACGAACAGGCTTCAGAGTCTTTAACTAAATGGCATTATGTAGGAAAGGGTATTTTGGATTTGTTGACTATTCTGAATATATCAACATAACTTGCTACTTGCTTCAAGATCTTGAAAACGAAGGTGATGTGATGAAAAACAATGGATGAACATATACTTGAAATATGCCCTTTTCTTGCCACTTAAACAGCTGCACTTAACTCAGACACAGGAGCTGTCTTCAGCTTTGCAACTAGGCAAACGGTAGGCCCAAGGCTAAGAAACTATAAATATATTTGATTACAACCACCAGAGCTGTGGCCTAGAGTAATATGAACACTAATCCCCTCTAAATATTATATATTAACAAATCGTTTTGGAAAAATATTCTTTTCTAGTTAATTTTTTTTCTCACAAGAAACCTTTGTCAACAGCCACAGCTGACCTGGTGATCCAGCATACATATTAGCAGTTAAGATGTTGACTTTTTGGTGTCATTTAAACAATTGGAAAACAAAAGTAATGCAACTAAATAGTTAATATTTTTTTCAATGTTATCTCTTGTCAAACACTAAACAAATAATACTTTTTCCATCTTTACAAACCTGCTGAATCACAGGTTAAACGATTTCAACAACAAAAAAACAAATGCTTGTATTATGATTGTTTTTCTGTCTCATCTGCAAAAAAAACCTTGTCATTCATTTATTTGTTTGATTCTTGTCATATTTTGAATTTAAGGTACATTCATCAGTTGAAAATTACACACTCTGCTGTGGTTAGCACTTTATCCCTAAAAAAGGACATAAATATTTTCTGCTTGTAGGTCACAACAAATTGAAGATGTCATTGTTTTAAAATATTTAATTGTGATGTATACAGTTTCGACAAAACAGGTTAAGCCCAAATGTGGCCTTTCACTTGTACAATTTTGTACATATTTTTATGGTCTCTTATTCATACAGTACAGTTGAATCGTGATGTGAGGCTACTCCGAAGGATACATACCACCCTCTTGATCAATAGAACGTGGGCAAGGAAACACTAACATTGTACCTGGCCCCTGTTTCTTGTTAATGCAACATTATTGCTATTACATTTGCTGTGTTGATGTAACATTTTCAGACGACAAAGAAGCAGTCTTATGATAGTCACTGATACTCACTCTTGAATCCTTCTGCACCCCACCTACCGCAGCAATTTACTAACATTATCTCTGCACCCTGTTTAACGTTAAAAATACTAACTTGGAGAATAGAAAAGGTTTCCTAAGCTCTTTAGTGTCTAAAAAGGGTGTAACAATTCTGCTTATTTCTTGATTTGAAAGTAATACTTTTAAAGTCTTGTGGAAATCATTAAATGACCCCCACCACTTAATTTTTTTGTTTGAGACGAAGACTTTTGGGGTGAGAAGAGAGGGCTTCCTATATTTGACTCTCTGCCGCTCAGTCTCAGCTGCAACCCTTCTGAATCCGATTTTAGAAGTAATTTCAAAACATTCCTGTTTGATAAGGATCTTATAGCCAAGTAATTTGTTCACTTCTCCTCGTCTCTTTTGGACTGAACACTAGTACCGGCACACCTCTACAGAGGTAGCTGTGTGCCTTACAAATGTCTTGAATTGAATTTGACACGATTGATTTAGGTGATTCACTAAGCAGCACTGAATAAATGTATTAAATGATGCCAGAAAACGGGGGACAGGGAATTAGATTTGGAATGGATGCTGGGATGAAAGTAGCAAGGCGTGAACATGTGTTGCTGGATGATAGCTGCAACTCGAAAATGGACTCTGTATTACAGTGGCTTGCCTTTGAGTTTAGTGGTAGTTAAATCTAGCTTTCGCTGACTTAACTTCCCTATGTAGGCAGGTTGACAAATTATGACCATAAGACTGCATGGGACTGGAATCAGAATAGTAAGCTGCAACCTCTTTGGTGTTTCAGGGACCTGAGCAAATTCTTGAATTGAATGGATATGTAACTCAATCAGAATCTCATTGTTGCTTAATCCATTTTGTTTTAGCAAAAATGTAAAAGCAGGTCAAGACTAGACTTCTTCCTAGTTTCAAAATGCCACAGTGAAAATGTTCGGATGAATGCCAAAATTTTAAGTTATCACAGTTAATATCATGGTATCTTGTCATTATTTTATTACATGTTGTACTAGAAGAGACTAATCATCTAGATAGGATTACCCATTGGATGAAGGTTTCCTTTCTTTTCACCAAGACCTTTAGAGAATTGGAAGAAGAATATACTACACAATTGTGTATGTAAAGAGTGGTGTGCTAGCATCTTTACGGTATGGAATGCCTTCAAAGCTTTCTTCTAGGGGTTTGTGGTAGTTTGTAGTATTGCCCTAGAAGGAACACGTTTTTGTAAAATTTTAGTTATCTAACTTCTTATAAATACAATCCATACCATGTATAAGAGAGTCTGTTTTTAATCGTCTCCTGAAGTAATTATTATTATTCATTAAGTTTACATGGAAGTTTACTAGACTATATATATATTTTTTTTTTAAGGAGTATTAACAATTTTTATAAGGCCCAATAAAAGCATCTAGTTCTGTAGGTATTACAGCCTATCACACTGTTAAATTCTTAAAACTAGATTTTGAGGAAGATCTTGCAACCCATCCCACATTTCTCTGAGGCCAAGCAGGTTTCATTCCTGAGTGTCAATGATCTGTTGAACCTTCATATTTATTACGACTGTGCTATTGTGGGGAAGTTTTTCATGCTGTGATGCTACTTGATGAGGGAAAAATGTTGAACATTGCTAAACTGGAATTTTGTTATGCTTACTTTGGGGGAAAATTAGGTTTCTTCTCAGCTCATCAGGTCAATAGCAGTTCAATGCAAAGCTGCTAGAGTTAAACTAAAACTTAAGGCTCAAGTCCCAGTTAAATACAGATTGAAAGTTACATAAGACTGGGGTGGGCTCTGTTTCGGCTTCCCTTTTCCTCATTTTAGAAGCCTTCTCATTTTTATGATTCATAGCTAGCTGCAAGAAGAGGCATGCTGAGGGATAAAGTTATGACATTCTGATGTATTGTAAACATGGCCAGATAATTAGTAGTTTTCAGGAATGCTGTTTTAATATCTTGGAATTATATAAGTGCATTTAAGACAATTCTGGCTACTGTCAAGTCAGAAGAAATTGGAGGTACAAACGTCCTGGCTCTCAAGAAATACCTAGTATTATACTGTTCAGTTATGTTCGGGAAATGTGTGATTAAACTTTAAAGCATTAATAATAAACAGTGATAGACAATCTGAACCATGTGGGTGTTAACATGTGAGGATTGTAGGGAGAATGAGCTTTGTTAATATAGTTATACAGTCTAGTTTCTTATTTATTTTGTAACATTTCCCCCGTTTTAGACAAGAATGATGTATTCATCTAAATCAAAATATTTCTAGTTTGGTAAGGGATATTAAGTCCCACTAAAATAGTCACAGGTAATTGCAAGGTGTTAGAGGATCGAAATTGTGCTGTTCTTTTCTTTGCAGATTTTCACTAAGCTGCCATCATGTACTGTTTCCTTTGTCTGGTAGTCTGTGCTTTTTGTTCGTTGAAATATTGTGATTTTAAAATTGTGTCAAACTTAAGAGTGAAAGGCACAATTTCTTCCCATGCCCTCATAGTGATTTTCTATCTCTTCTGCTGTTATCAAACAGTCCAAATCTAGGTTCTACTGTCAAGCCAGGTCTGCTTGCTTCATGAATCTTTCTGTGACTTGTCTGACCCAGTCAGAGAATACGCTACACACCATGTAATGATATGTGTATGGTGTATATACAATCTCTGATCCTTTCACTGTGGATAGTCATGTACATTTCAATGGAAAGTTAAACACCACCTTCATGTATACAAGTTCCACCATTTATTTGTCTATTATGTGTCCACCCCTCGATTGCATAGAGAAACAAGTAGGCTCCAGAGTCATTGTTTCTTGCTCTCTATTCTTCCCACCCTCATATTTGAAAGCCCATCATGATTGTGATCAAAAATCATATTTAAATATCCCTTCCGCTGTCCGTATTGACTTCTTAGACATGCAGCACTCCAAGAGCTGAGTTAGGTCTCCATTGAATCTTTCTTGATCTAGGTTTTGGAGTAGAAGTATTGATATCCTGTTGGCATCCTTTTCTACTGTACCCTTCAATAGTGGAGATCTGCCTCCTGGTCACTGTTGAAGGCCTTAGTTTTCAGTAAAGAAACCTGCACAGGCTCCATATATCTTTTTAGGTCTCGGTTAGCGTAGGCTGCGCACATGCGCAGTCTCGCTGGCGAGATTTTGTGTTTCTTAGTAGCGAGGGTAAACCCCGCCCCTCTTCTCCATTCGTTGGCATTCTAAGCGGCGGCCAGCCGTTGGAGAAGAGGTTTCAGTGATGTCATTTTTTTCTATCTAAGCCCCGTCTTTTTCGGATTGAGGAGCGTGTTTTTTCGTTTCTTTCTCATTCTTCTCCATTGGCTGAAATGTAACAGCAAGTCCTAAACACGCCCGTTGTTTACATTCCAACCAATGGAGAAGAGGGGAGAAAGAAAAAAAAACACGCCCCCCCAATCGCAAAAGGACTGGGCTTACAGACATGGCGAGCGCTTGTTTGTGAATTTAGCTAGGTGCTTCATTCAGTCCATGCATTGTCCTTTGCAGTTGATGTCTTCTTGTTGGCATTCATTGCACACCCAATCTCTTCGTGGCGTGTAGCGTGGTAGATGCCCGTGCTGACCGTAAGCCATTTTACCACGGAGTCTGTACCTATGGGCATTGCCATCAAAGGGAGAAATAGCTAGGTAAGAGCATCGGATATTGTCCGGCGCTGGCCTGGGCATAGGTGCGAGGTCTGGGGCGGGCTCTGTTCGTCGCAGCTCGTTTGCCGCCAGAGTTGGAGCCTTGGCTGGAAGTGTTTACTGCATGCCGCTCTCGGTGCTGGTTTAAGATGGCACAGCAGGCGCTGGGGCCGGAGCGGCGTCCGCTAGCTGCGCGTCCTGTGACCAGCATCTGGCAGTGAAAACAGCTGCCCTGGGCATTGTGCAAGATGGAGGCTCCGCTGAGGCGCTTCTCTAAATGGAGGGCGGTACTCCTCCCGCCTGGATCTGGGCCTCTCTGCCCCCTCCATCGGCCATGTGGACGGCGGCCAAACATGACATCTCCGTAAGGACGCTTGTTGGTAGAAAAACCTGCGCAGCAGGAAACTTGTGACCAAGAATGACCCCTGCCAGCCTGCGCAGCTGAGAAGCCCCGAAACCCACGTGCTGTGAAGCGTGCAGTTCAGCAGCAGCGGCGAGCTTTCTTGTGTGCTGCTGCCGTGTGTCAGCCTGCAGCAGCCCTGCTTCGTGCCGACTGCTGCCCTCGTACTTCCTGGCCGTCACCCATGGCCAGAGATGAAGGCTTCTGGGGTTAGAGCCATCTTTTCCTAAACGGAGCGTTGACTGGCAGACATGGCGCTAAAAGTAGTGACAGCTCGAAATTGGGCTTCACATTACCTTAGTCCATAGGCACGGGGCTGCAGGGACTACTGGCTTTAATGTGCAGTCTTTGCCTTATCTAAGGATACTCTTATTACCGTCCATAATGGTCGGGTTGCTTCTTTAGGATTCAAAGTAGTGATTTGTAGATCTCCACTTTTAGCGACTGGTTGGAGCGGACTGCTCCACTCCTTACCAAGACAATGGGCTTTCCTCACTGTACCTGTTGCATGCTGCATGAAAGTTCGTACAGTTAGCTCTGCTTGCAAGCACTGTGCCACCTAAGCTGCAATACAATAAAAGATGTAAGTGAGCATAGCATGCACACTGTTTTTAATCGCATTGGGACGCTAGGGCAGGTGTGCGTGCGTGTGTGTGTATTTAAAAAAAATCAAGACTGTTCTTTAATTCCAGGGACACCAGCAGTCCCTCAAGTGAGAACTCATATGAGAGATGACGCAGGCAGCGGAGCAGAGGTATGCTTTGAATTACACCGGCTTCATTCAGTCCAGGACGACTGATTGAACCGCATCATCATCACTGGGTTGAGTTTGGGCTTCTTAGCAGAGGCCATTAATGTTCTACTAGTAGCATTGGATAGAACGGTCCACCACCACCACGTACACCGCCTCCACATCCACCGCCTCCACATCCACCGCCAACACATCCACCGCCAACACATCCACCACCAACACATCCACCACCCACCACATCCACACCGACCACATTCTCCACCACATCCACCACATCAATGTGTGTGTGTGTGTGGCTCGGTGTGTGTGTGGGTGACTGTGTGTGTGTGTGGGTGCAAATGCAATAGGTCTCGCATTTGCGAGAGATTAAGCTATTGGCATTGTAAATGACAATGCCATTTATTTATCTGTTTTCAAAACCAACACATAAATAGAAAATTTGTCATTTACAATGCCAATAGCTCTAACTTTTGCAAAGGCGAGACCGTTACATTGTAAATGCTTGTTATTCTTTGATGCAATGAAGATTACATTTTTGTTTACTCCCCTAAAAGGAAATTCTGGTGGTCTGATATTAAGTCACATGCATTACTAACATTCTAAACATCTATATCCTAAACTCCATGACAAATTGGAACATTTTCATATGTGAGTTGATCTGCTCGACTTCTATTGAAACTAGTGCCTTCCATAATGGTTGTATTGAATCAAACCACTCATTAAATGCTGTCCTCTTGCTTCATTTGTAACCCGCTCAGGCCCCCTTTTCCACTGCTGCTGGGTAAGTCGGACATGACACACTAAGAAAAGTGGCAGACAAACATATAAAAAAGTGGATAGTTTTCATTGGTGCACAACGCAGGGTCACAATAAAAAGCTTTTGGGAGAGCTGTGTGCTTGATTCACCAGCCCTTCGACACACCACTCACCTTTCACATTTCCTTGATGTACATAGCAATTGGCCTGTCACCTGCAGTGATGGGAAGAGGCCTAACCACTTCCTATTTGACCTCCCTAGGGGCCACATTGAATGTTTACATCTCGTCTATGGGTTTCTTCAGCATTCTCTCTCCGTAAATGTAACCCCAAATCTAACCCCCGTTTTAAAAAAATTTAAATAGAATTTTATTAATTTTGAAGTGTATAACAACAAACAACTTGACCCTGGCACAGCAATACATTAACTCAAGGGGCATATGAAGTACATCTCCACAGTCCACCTGTACATATACATTATGGTAGCCTGCAATACTCCAGCCATCTACCCCATACATTGCTGTGTGTTTTTTGTTGCAACCCCTGGCCTGATGTAGGGCCTTCTCCTGCGTTGCGCACCAGTCCAACAATTGTCTCCACGATTCTATCTGGTGCGGAGAAGGCAACTCCCATCTTTTAGCAATGCCTCTTCGCCAATATCACTCTGATCCCCACCATGGGCCTATCCCCTCCTTTATCACATCCCCCTCTAGGACTCTCAAAAGAATAGGTAAGAGGGAGGTGTCAAGGGGCCTTCTCCCCCCTACCCCCCGGGACCTCGGTGGCCCTGCCCAAATACCTTGCGATCACTGAACAGTCCCACACCATATGTTAACAAGAATTGGCATAGCCAATAGTTCTCGCCTTTGGTACGTTATAAGTGTTTAGTGAGAGGTATTGGCAATATTTTAAGGTTTGCTGTTGACTGTGTTTAATGAACAGGCCCGCTAGAATGAGGCTTACTTTTCACTCTAGATACCTTGTCACCTGATCAGTGTCTGCTAACAGAGGTACAATGCAGTGCAATAGGCAAACCGGTAAAACTGCAATCTTAGTGGTCACTCGTTTGTCTTCCTTTCCAACACACAGGATGAAAATAAACCTCACTATCTGCTAGCGTCTGGCTGTGCACCCGAAGTGCATTTATACAGCAAGAGCATGCGAATCCCGGCGCACTCCCTAAGCACCTTTACTCCAGGATCTGCGAGGCTCCCGGGCCACGATAAGGCAGAAGGCCACTTGCCTCTGAGTCATGCAGAACACACACTTCCCCATTACAAAACGCACTGCCCCGACTGCACTCATCTGGGAAAGAGGCACAAAATATGTGACGGAAGCCAACACCTGTATGTTGTGTGGGCACAATTTTCCATTGTCCAAGGTAAAAAAAAAACTCACAAAAGCAGATGCACCAAGATGTACAACAGCCCATTGCAATTACTTAGCAAATAAAACACATAAACCAGCTACTTAGATATCAAACAAATGGATACATTAACACGATGTGTCCCAGTAAACCTTACCCACAAGTTTACTGCAGCAGTAAATGGAGCTGAGAGGTGTTTTGTAAGTAGCATCATAGGTAACAGTGAAACAACACTGAACCCGTTCAGACCTCTTTCGGCTCACAACACGGTCATTCAACAATGTAAAACTTCAGAGCTTTGCAAACGAGAACTTCCTTTCAGTGATTAAGAGGTCTGAAAATGGAGCTTCGCATAAGTGAGGTGTTCAGCAAGAGACGGGGATCTCACTGACAGAGGCTTTATTTCATTGCAGGTGCTACTGAGACAAGACTGTTGTCATTTGACGAAGAGAAACCACTTGACTGCACAATCAGCAGAAACCAGCCTCTGACCACTGGTAGATCACCAGCATTCCATTAGGGAAATAGTTGATTGTCATTTGTATATTAATACATTCTGTAAAGTGAAAACAAACGTACCTACTGGCTCCGTAAAAATAAAAGCATAAATAACAATCGGCACTTCTATACAGAACGTAATACTTTGCATTGAGTATGTGTTTTTGGTAGTGCGAACAAGACATCACAAACAAAACAAGCTTGGTCGCTAAAGTGAAAGCTACTGCGCTGTGTTTAACTAGTAACCTGATCCACGCCGAGGGAGGAATGCAGCTGCCAGCCTGCGCGCCGCTGCTTGCTCCCGAGAGCAAAACGCCGTGGGAGTGAACCTTTGTGGAGAGGTGGGACATGCACCTGCCTTTGGCCATTTGCGTGCTTTCATTATTGAAAGACCCATGCAAAGGCCAATTCAGGGTGTGAGAGGAGTCCGACCCACACAGAGAAATTTGGAATGCTCACAGGAAGCCCCCCATAGAGCTACGTATGCGTGCTGCGCTAGGCTCGACCTAAAAATGAGTTGTGGGGTCCCTATTTTTAGCCTTTATCCTACTCTACTTTATTATGCTTTCGTCCTTTTAACATATTGCCATTGCATTGCTATGATGTTAATTGTCAGCAGCGCAAGCTCTGTGGGCACTTGATCCAAAAGATCTATCTAATTATATTGTATATATTACATAAGAACAGTAGGATTATGATACCTTTAGGTTTGAGTGGCTTCCCTAGAGAGTGAATACATGGATGTTGTTGAAGACCACTGGATAGATGGTGCCTGTCCTAGCAAAATATAGCAGTCCAAATGCCTTACCTAGAGAATAAAATAACACCTCCTGTGCATGGCTCGTAGATTGTTCTCAGACAGTTTGCTACTTCCCGTGCAGAGCACGAATGTCCACTGCATGCCCTACCACAGGAATGACTCATTTGGCTTCTTGCACTTCTTTAAAAATGTACCAAACTTCAAAATCGAGCCAATCCAGAGCAAAACAAGCTTTGGCAAAGCAAATAGGTTGCGCCTATGCAAGAGCTATTGCCGTTGTCTGTTTTTTTAATTTATTTTTTATTTTTTAGAAAGGTTGCACAGCCACGTGGGCTGCTGTGCAACATGGCTTAAAGTAAATAAAAACAAAGTGATCTACCAATGCCAGCGATGACCGCAACATAGTGTATTTTTGTTTATTTAAAGCCATGTTACACAGCAGCCCACGTTGCTGTGCAACATTTAAAAAAACATGGACAGAAACAAATAGCGATGCTAAATAAAACAAGCCACACTAGGGATATGCGGGAGAGTAGGTAGGGAGCAGCAAGAAGAAGACAGCGGGAGGGGGTGGGAAACAAACAGGAGTGAGCTGCGGGGAGCAACAATGAAATGAAATGCAGAATTGAATAGCGCAGCATATCACCCATTAGGGTATCCAGGCGCTTTCTATAGGTACGGGGAGATTAAGTGATTTGTCCAGAATCACAGGTTGTTGAGCCGAGGCTTGAACCTGGATCCCCAGTGCCGAAGCTAGCAGCTCTGACCGTTAGGCCACACTCCTCCATCCCTAGGGGACAAAGGGAGGGAGCACCAACAATGGACAGTAGGAGGAGGGGGGTAAGCTGCACAACACGCTTCAGGAGGGCTTGTACTATGTGAATAGTCAAAAATGAAGATCAGGATCTATATTCATCCTCGAACTATAAAATCTGAAAGTTAGGTGTACCAGTGATTCAATGGCGAGCAAGGGTGCCATGGGCCATAATGCTAGTAAGAAATACAAGCATATTATTCCATGGTTTGGAGTTAAAAATAGCCATAGCACTGACCCAGAAGGCCCCAGAGGACCCTGGGCCCTGGTGCCACTGCACTTGCCGCACTATTGTTAGCTACAGCCCTGGACTGATTTGATGTGCGCTCGAAACTAGACAATGCATTCCCAAGCAATTTGACCTAAGTTCTAGATTGTGTTTTTTTTAAAAAAAAGGAAAGCCCTTGAATCGAGTATTGTTTCTTCAGTGTGCTAGAAATATCTTTTAATGCTACAGAATAGAAATCTTAATCCGTGCCCACCAACACTAGCATTCTTCTATGAAGCACATTTGTAAAGCAGAGGGGAAGTCTCAGCTTTGATTCCAGTGAAATAGCTTAGTAGTCTAATACATATATCGTAAAAAATAACAGGTTCCAAATTCAGTCTTTCATACTTCTGATGTCGATAAAATGAGTACTAGTGAGTTGGGTATCCGTGACTATATACCAAACAAAATGGAAGCTGGTACTATATAAGTATAGTAATTTTCTGCCAATGCCGTACAAACGTTCTCTCAACAACACCTTTGTCAGGCTAACTAAACATAGTTCTATGATAAAAGTAGTAAGGTTGGCGTACCCAGTCCCTGTGTTTCCAAACTTAAAAGGGCGCTAAATATCTCTTGATTCCCAGTTCCAGCACCCTGCATCTGGTCGAACGGGGTCCAAGTGGCACCCAGTGGTGAATATCTGAGGTAAAATGGGCAACACTGAACAGAGCACGTAGCCTCTGAAGTGATGTGGTAGATAAATCACCTGAGCTGTAACAAAGCAGAGGTGCTAATGGGGACAACACAAGCTACAGTAAGGTCCCTGGGAGAAAACTGCAACAACCGGGAGTGAATGCTGGGGCTCTCATCAGGAGGCAGCTTGCATTAGTCCATTTCTCCTGTTAACACCGCCTAAAACAGAACCAACTACGAAAGTTAGTAGAGGATGTGGCGCAATGGCCAGAGTTGTTGACTTCGGAGCTGGGGAACCAGGTTCGAGTCTCTGCATCTGCTCACCATCTTGTTACTCTGGGCAAATCACTCAATCTCCCCGTAAATGAATTTGTCCTAATTGGTGCTCATGAAAAATGCCGGTGTTGATTAGGTGCCGTTGCTGAGCACCGGAAACCGCCTGATCAAATTAAGCACTCGGTCGCCTCTCTATGGCTAAAGATTACAAGATAGCAACGCAACACGAGCTTCAGAAGATGAGATGTTAATTGTCCATACTGCAGAGGAATGGGCGCCCTGCAAAAATTTGCATCATTGAATATATGTGGGAGAAAACGTACAATTCACCAACCGGCATCCACTGGTGACTAAAGAAAAAAGCACCCCAGCAATGGATTTCACATGTTAGAGCTTTAATAGTAAAGTTATCAGAATATACTGCACAGTCCAAAGGAGGAGGTCGTCAACATTTCAACATATTTGCAAAACACTGAGAACAACGTGGCAATGCCCCTCTCCTCTGGCGTATAATCTCAGTACACTCAAAAGCAGGAAAAATATAAACTGATAGAAGGCACTCAAGAAGAGGTGTCGTCCCTCCACAGAAACTAGCAACTCCTCGCTGAAAAAAAACCCTGGACAATTTCTGAGTTTTTAAGATACTTTGGTGCAGTCATCCACCAATGGAGAATAAGAAGGGAGGAGAAGGGGAACAAACAAGAAAATATTCTGAAATGCAAGGAAAAGTACACAATGGAAATGTGTTCTACTTGCAAAACTATTGTAAGCTTTCAAGACGGCAGTAGGGCTGAGCACCATGTACACCAAGCAGGCACGCTTAGTAATTACCTTGAAGCAATCATAAGGAGCAGATCATTCAATACTCATCGGCCGAAATAAACCAGGCCCAGTGAGAGTAAAAGGCTGCTTTATTATGACAGTTCTAAAACTCATTAACATTTCATAGTTTAGAATTCATCGCCTCACTAATACAATAAACAAATCCTAAATCACCCCACTCTTAAACCTCCCCCCAAACCATTCTTGCAACTTTCAGTCTTCACCATCCCCTTTCTTTCATCCACTGAGCTTCACACGTGACTTAACCATCGCTCCCCGGTGTTCCCTCTGCCAAAGCCTAGTCTGCAATGCCCCCGATCCTTCCGGCGTGTTGCGAGCTCCTCAATTTCAGCCACCAGGAAAAAAACCCTGCCAATGTTTTTACTAAAAAAAACAATACTCCTCATCTCTTGAACAATGTCTGTCGACAAAACAGCTAAAACCAAAAAATCATACAGAGCTAGAAAACACATGTTTGTCGCCTTAACAGCCTAAAAAGTGTTACCACCACCTTTTTGAAGGGCCAAAGTCAAGGCTAATTTTTCCCAAATTTCAAGTAGATACAAATCATTACTCACAAATGAGAGGTGAGCTCCATCGGTCTGAAAAACTGAAAATCTTTTTTAATGACAGAGCGTTCCAACTAACCTATACCCCTACTTCTATAAAAACGTTGTATTTCCCGGTTGACTTTGCGAATTGCTCTTTCTACTGCTGTAAATTTTAACAGCACCTCTCCAAACTTTTCAGGGTACCAAAGTTGTCTAAAGGAGTTTTTTCCCAGACCAAGACTTCCCAACAATATCAAGATCTTTTTTCATCTCTTTAATCACACCTAAACTTGACAACTGCACCAAGTCGTTTTCACCTAAATGTAAAAGTTAAACATCAGGGCACACTCTCTAACAGACACCAAAATAGATAAGCAAGGTAGAAGTTGACCCCATTTCATGCCCCCCCCCAACTAATCACTCTTGATTTCATCACTTCGAAAGCCCAGATTCTTTCCAAAAGGACGTTTTTCAGCTTGCTCTGTGGCCCACTTAATGAAAGAGTGTCCGGCTTTCTAAATGGAATAGAAAGCCAATGCCGGTCCTGCCATACAACCTGAAATGAGAAATAAGAGTTAACAACCACTTACAGGCTAAGCATCGTCAAGCTCTCTAATGTACAAAAGACAACAATCAGAAGACCAACGACCCAATCTTTTCACTTAACCCCTTCGATGCTGATGACGAGCTCAGCTCGTCATCACCCACGGGGGTCGTGTGCTGATGACGAGCTGAGCTCGTCATGGTGCCACTAAAATGGCATTTTCCAGCACACAGCGGGAAAACGCCTAGCATCCAAGTGGTTAATTGAGAGAGAACCCAACATTGCTGCTTCAGAAGCTGCACCAATTGTAAAAGAATGTTCCAAAATGAAACTGGTATTCACCAGTATGACGTAAACCTTTCTCATTACTCCCATTACCTGTGACGCAAGCAGCCGCAATCCATCTTGGTGAGCAAAGAGCAAACCTGATGCAGCCCAACCCGCTGCTTTGAAATCTTGCCATGTAGCCACTGGACAAACAATTCCTTTGATTTTCTTTAGTAGTACATTTGCCCCCTCACCGCTTTGGTCGGTTTTAGATCGCTCCAGAAAGATCTGTATTGCTTCGCCTGTCACTGTTCTATTTTCTACTCTAAACCCCCCTGAATGGTCTTTCCCTAGCAGTTCAGATATTCTAAATGCACCGAAAAACAACCAAGACATGCATAACCTGAATAACAACTGTTCAAATGAAAAGAAACATATGGAAGAAAGATCCCTAACCATACTCCACAACAATTTCATAGAAATTGAATCCCTAATAAAATGTCCTCTCTAATTGCCTTTTGCCCAACCCTGCAACATTCTCCTGCCCATCTCGCTGGCTGAGGGCTCATAGTCCCAGAGAAACTTGTCATAAAAACTCAAAGCAGCTAACTTACCAGCATTTATTGTATCTGATATATTCCTACTGATATTACATCATTTCTGTGCAACCATAAACCTTGCTCGTCTTGACTCCTACGAGATGCACCCATCCTCAGAAAATCTGCCCATATTCTCTTGTAGGAGGTTATAATACTCACTGTCAGAGATTTTACAACCAGTTCAAGCATTCTCAGTACGCTAGCTTCCATACCTATTCTGGCACCTGTGTTTTCTGCACACCTGATCTGGGCTACAAACCAAGGAATCTCTGTCACTGTGAACAAGACAATGCGTCTAAAAACGGTATTCAACATTAAACGACCTTGCCTGAATCTAAAGCTTCACAGTTGTTTGTCTTTAACTTTCTGCCCATTGGTAAGATCAATAAATGTTTTATTGTCTATATTAAAGTAATGATTTTGTTTACCAATCTCTGACCCGACAAAGCCACAAACAAAGGGCAGGAGGCAATGCTGCTCCTCTCTCTTACCCACTTGGCCGGACATTTCTCGACACACCGTCTGCCTTCTCAGAATAAACCAAAACCAATGTAGTCAGCTGTGTTTGAGTATGTAGAGACCTTCAAAACAAAATCCAAAGACCACATGGTGATGCCATTGAAACCTTTCAATAATATTAACCAAACTTCAAAATCCGCCCGCATCGCTGCTGAAATACTGATCTTGTGATGTGGTAATTTAGCTCTTGACAAAGCAAAACCTAGCCGCGAACAAAAAAGTCCTGCCTGCTCTTACAATTCGTCAAGCAACATTCAGATGACCTAACAAACAGAACTTCAGTTGTAGCTTAGGTGCCATCATTGCTTCGTCAAGTAACATAGTAATTTCTTTAACCTTCAATTCAGGCAGCCTCACCTTCATTTTAATTGTGTTCAATTCAATGCTCACAAATGCTAAACATATACCAGGACCTTCCATTTTTTGGGGAGCCAAATTTACACCCAACTCATCTCCCATATCCTGAAACTGCCTTAACACTACCTCACAGTTCCTTCCTGCACCTGAAAGCAAAAAATAATCCAAATAAATCGGTATTCAATTCATAACCAGTTCTGTAAACCAAGCACCACTGCGAAAAGGTACTAAATGACTCAAACTGCATGAGATGGCACAACTCATCGGTAACACTTTATTAAAATACAACGGATTTTCAAATTGAATACCTAACAAAGAAAAGCCTATAGGATGAACTGGAAGCTGACAAAAGGCTGACTTTGTCACATTTTGCTAACTCAGCTCCTGGGCCCACTGATCTAACTAAGGCAAAAGCTATGTCCACAAAAGCAAACTGCACTGCAGCATCCTCTCTTGATATATAATCGTTCACTGACATACAGACATGAAAGGTGATAAATCATATGCCTTTTCCAGTTTTTGTCTTGCAATATGATGGTGTTCCTTGGCTGATTTTGAATTTTCTGCAAACCTACGTGTCCTAGGGCCCTGATACCCAAGTCTGAAACCCGGTTTGAACCCCCATTGTAACCATGTTGCCTCATCTCTTACAGGGTAATATGTTAACCAGTATCTCAGATTCCACATGAATTGGAGTAAAAAGCCTTTGTAACCAGGTTGAAAGGATACCCCCTGCCTCTTACTTGCCTGCTACTCCAGCAACTTGCCTGTTCCCCAAAACACTGGAGGACTGCATGCTTACCCCCGCACTTAGAACACTCTTGCTTGTACTTGCAAGGGCTTCGCGGGCAAGAACCCCTGTCGAAAGTCCAGCAGGCACCTGAATTGGGACTTTGGCCTCTACCCCATTCTCTACCCCCGCCTCCCCGCCACCTCACCCGGGGTGGGTCTCCCAAGAAAAGGCCGGTTTGGAACAGCTAAACCACTTGCCATGTGCATTGTCTGGTACCGTCTTTATGGATACAGCCATTGCACCCATAGTTCTTTGTCCACTCCGCCCCACCCCCACCCAAGGTATAGGTGCCATACGAGCCCAAAACTCCTCATCGAAGTGCAACCATGCAAAACACCCAAACTTCGTGAGGGCCTTATGAATGGTATGTATATACGTAAATATGGACACTGCCCTCTCAGGAAATTTTTCACAGTAGACACTGGCAAATATTAGAAATGGCGATGTCTGTTGTGGTGGGCACTCTAGGTCTTTTTGCTAGTTCCCAAGCCTCTTCTCTAGAACCCTCCTTAGGTTGTATTTCTCGATGTAATAGTTTGTATACATCGACAAATTCACCCCTCCAAATATCCTCTTTTCTCGCATTGCTCAAATGCGACCCCAGCGGCATAGATTACCCCATATAAGTTAGTTGTTTCAAACCTTATGTTTTACTCTTTAACCCATCTTCTTTTGATTGCTCTTTTTTGTCTACTATCAACTTAGATGTGTCATGAGTGTTACCCTTTACCTTGGCGTCCTCTCCTGCTCCAGCCCCCGTATCTTTCCTGCCTGTTTTCTCTGCCTCGTCATTAGTAGAATCTGCACCCACACCTTTATCCACTGCAATTGGCCCTGTTTCCGTATGTACTTTTTTGTGCTGTCCTTTTACATTACTACCCTCCCAGCTACACCACCATTGAGTCTCACCTGTGTCTAATCTGCTTGCCAATTCTGGAGATGCTTGCCTTCGACCACCTTTTTCTTATGGCCTCTTAACACCCCGCCTTCTATCCAGTGGCTCCAGTATCGAGTCCCCCGCCTGAAGGTTATGACTTTTGTGAACCATTTTAGCAACCCCCTTTTTTAATCTCTTGTTTGGTCTCTGCTTGTTTTTGCCGACAAGGTATTTCCCCCTTCTGTGTACATCACCAAGACAACGATCACTGAGAGCTCTCAAGCCTCCCAGAATTCCAGTCAAATTTTTCTCAGCATTCTGGGACTTTTAGTCCTGGTTTTATAATTGGTAAAAATGGACTATAGATACTTGAATCATATATTCCAACATTTTAAAACTGGAAAGTTGTAAATTTTGGAAAACAATGAGGAGAATGTATTTTCTCCAGTGACGTGTATTTAAGCAGAGGTCGTTTTAGGCAGGTGACAGCTAAAATGTTACCATTCTTGGCTTACACAATTGGCAGCCTGTCGCCAGAGCAGGGTCCGTTCGCATGTATGTATGGTGAATGCAAAGAATTCCAGAGGGGGTGAGGTATTCACACATGGATCTGGGAGCTTGGACGCCCTGCTCCAAGGCTTGCCCTTCAGGAACCTTTGTTACCCGAAGTATTACACTGTGTTTTTTAATTGTAGTTCTCAATGCCTGCACTCCCAGCTTGCACTGGTGGGTTCCAAACTATTGTTCTTTTTATCAGCCCCAAAAAATAGAACTTTGCAAAGAACATCTGATTCAAACGACAAGAATATAATTTAGCCACTGTGAGATGCTAATCAAATTGTAATTCAAAAGCAGTATATGTGCTTCAACTACAGGTGTGTGCAACTGACACGCTCAAACAAACTTTTCTCCCAGGTGGCTCAAACACTGCCCCCTGCTCTAATGATGCAGACGAGGCAAGCAGTTTATCTGCAACTAGTGAACAGCGGCAGCTCGGCAGCCACAAGCAGGGAGAAGGAATGCAGCCTTCACGGCGGAGTATTACCATATCAAGTGGCAAGGAATTTACCAAAGCGGCTGCTAAAGGATTGGACCTGAATAGGCACGAGCCGGTTTCCAATCCAACCAGCAACGACGCAGCAGCCGCATCCTTAAACCAAACAAGCCAGCAGCTGCACCGAGCCCCATCTGCTTGGGGGGCGCCAGGAGGGTGCGAATGAAAGCAGCTCTGATTAGACCCAGCCCATGAGGCGAGTGCACCGACCTTTCCCCAGCACACACCCCCTCTGCCATCCGCATTCTAATGGCTTGGTTTGTTAACTCTCGGAAGGCTGAAATTCCGCTGCCCTTCACCCACTCCTGGCCAGCGCCGCGCGTGCGCACCAGCGGGTCAGAGGCAAGCTTTTTGCAAAAAGAGTGAAGCAAAAAAAAAAAAAACCCCACAACTGTAGATTATAGATTTTTCACCATCAGATGAAAGAACAATTGGGGACGGGGATAACACATAGATGGGCCGACATACCCATCCGCAGGCAGAGCTATTGAAAGGCAAAGGCAAGGAGGCAGCAGAAGGTAATATATTCTCCTCCCGAACCACCCTGGTGCTGAAATGGCTGGGGCTCCGTTCTCGGTGTAGAGGGTTCCGCTCCTTACCGGCCTTGGCACGGACTGTTGCGTGCAACTTCACCCTTCTGGCCCTAGAGTTCCCATGCTCTCGATGCTTCATCTCGCGAAGGTGGCTCCCCTCCACACACACCACCCTGTCTCTTCCCCATCATCATCAGCATCACCAGGAAGAGGAGATAATGGGTCCTGTGTTCTGAGCAGGCGGGTCCTCAGAGCCTCCGTGCTGGAGCCTCACATGTGTCTGTAGGAGGTGGAGGCAGCAGAGGGCTTGAGGAGGGAGGTTAGGAGCTGGCGTCAAAGCACTGGGCTGCCATATTCACTAGTTCTGCGGGAGCGAAAAACAAGCATTGATCTCTTGTCTTTATGGGGCCATGTGTTTCTAATTAGAAAGACATGGCCCCATAAAAATAAGAAAGTGCTTGGCGACGGCCGCAAAGCAGGCGAGAAAGTGTGGCTCAGGTGAAAGGTGGTGAACAAAAAAACCCTAATTTCCAATGGCAGGCCACCGTTAAGCATAAATGGGGACGCCAGCGAATGGAAATGAGGGGTGGGGCTTCAAGCCCTCTACTGAAACTCCTCGTTCACAATAAATCTCGAAGAGGTGAGCAGTGCTTTGCGCTGCAACGCCACGCGAGACCTAAAAACTCACTGTCTGTCTCCTTGCGACCCAAAACAAAACTCTCATCCTGCCTGTTAGGAATATTCCCTTTCACAATCTCGATGCCCTCATTACTACCTGCCACCCACTATTCACGTTACAACATATTTGCCTGAAATGTTTTTAGCACAGCATCTCCCTATGAAGTGCAAGTAACTGCTGGTAGCGCTCGTTCGGAATTAGCCCCATCTTCCTCTTGTGCATCACTATGCAGCAGTAATCTTTTAAAAATAGGCACATTCCTAACCTGAGTGCTTGCGGTAAATAGCACGTGCAAGCAGTCTGCTGGATTGTTCTGCACACCGCACGTCTCACAGGCGGTGCTGAAAAAGCGCAATGTTACCACTCCACACCAAGGAATCCCCTGTGACCTGCCTTTCGCAGGCCGCGTGCTTGCTTCCTGACGCGCATGTACATGTGCGTCTCCTGCCTCCTCTCCCAGTCAAAGCTAGCTCCTCAAGCTCTGAGTAATGTAAAACCTCCGCTTCAGCCATGCCCATTTGCGTCTGTATGCTTTCCTCCCTTTGACAACAAGCACCTTGTAATCTTTTTGTTGCGGCAGCGAGCACGCCATGACGGACACCGCAACCCTACTGGCCGCACCGCATTTTGGCTGCTCCATACCGACCCAGGCCTACAAATGTATGCCCGGTTGAATTAAGTCTTCCCTGCCTGCTTCACATAAGACCCTTAGTGCCTCTTAACTGCCTCCGCTTTATATGGCATTATATCCCACAACCACTAGAGGCCCAACTCTCTTGTGACAAGCAATAAAAAACAGGTCTAATCTGCAGGACCACAGTGTCCGAATGCAGTTGACTAGAAAAAAACAAATGGTTCCTATAACCCTGCACCCGCGCAATATTAACCACTTGGAAATCCACAAGCGCCTGGAATTCAACATTTGCCCGAATCTGCCCTGGTGTGGACATCCTAAGGTTGCCTCCCCCAGGAGTACTCATTATATACCTACTGAGAATGCCATCAGACATGTGTGGCCTTAGACTGCATGTACTGCCCTGCCAGGTTATCAGGGTAGGGTAGGAAACACCTCGGAGAGAGAGAGGGAGGAGGTCGGGGGAGGGGGTTAAGGTGGTTGGTGAAACAACAGTCAGTGGGAGGTGGCCACAGCAGGAGGCTGACACCACAGAGAGGAGGAGTCTGACACCACGAAGAGCAGGAGCAAAGCTGGTTTGAAGGAAAGGGACTGCAGAGGCATGTAGTCTGAGTGCTCGCCAAAAAGTGGAACAAAGCTTGTAGCCAAGTTCTAAAGCACTTTATCCACCATTAATAAGGGGACTCGTAGCGCTCTTGACCTCCCGATTCCTCTTTGGTAAACTCAAAAATATACTACTGCTGTTTCAGAAGGCAGATGAGAATCTTTATTGTAGAGAAATCACGATATGTAAGGCTTTAAACACATTAGAAACATATCATGGCTTGCTGCAAAAAAAGGAAGTCTGCAGATTATCTGATGAGCCGCTGATATTTCAGAAATCAGCCTAAACTGGGGAATGACTGGGACTGATGTTTATCTCATAATTTAATAGAAGCTGCACTGGCATCTACATGGCAGAGTAAAATCATGTGATTTTAGAAAGGCAAACATTAAGCTTGATGGAAAATTGCTCAAAACAACTTGGTTCAATCCCTTACCATGGCAATGGAAGAGGACAACAAAACCAATGAACAGAGTAGCAAGTCTACCCCCCCCCCCCAAATAAAACAAAACTCAAACCCTGTTCCCCGGCTTCAAAGTAATTAACATAGTGAATAACGCCCTGGAAACAGACAGCCTGTGGGCAACTAAAATAGGTCCCAAGACTGCTTACCTGTCAAGTGGCAATTTGATGGACATCATTGTAAAGATGCAATAAATGAAAGCTACCATATTTATGTCTAGTCTTAACCCTTTCAATGCGCCTGTCTACCTCTGTAGTGCTGCGCACGTCTGTTGGCCGACGCGGCCCCGCCAACTCAATCAAATCTCCGCACCGCGGCGGAATTGCCACCGCAGTTAAGCGGTTAAGAACATCTCGGGAGGGAAGTGTTTGTTTACTGGGTGCTTGATGGCAGCTAATGCCCATGACGAGGCTGCGTACATCCAGCCATGTTGGAGGGGGGTACCCTCTGTTTGCAGCAGGAGCGCCTCCCCGTCCTTTACCAGACATGCAGGCATAGGCTGCCCAGATCTGTCTCCGCACTGTAAATCAACAAGTGGTGTAGAGGGTTCTTGTGGGCTTGGCAAAAGCAGCACGAGGGAGCCGAAGAGGGCAGGGATAGTGCTTTCAAAACCACAGCGATTTGGTGTAGGAAGACGATGGGGCCACGATGGGGCCACAGGCACTTATAAGGAGTGCGGAAAGAAAGTTAACAAGCATTTACAATGCAATGGTTTCGCCTTTGGAAAATTTAGAGCTATTGGCATTGCTCACAACATTTTTGTTTTTTTTACTTATAAATAAATGGCATTGTTATTTACATTGCCAACAGCTCTCACAGCCCACACAGCTCTCACAGCCCACACAGCCCTCACAGCCCACACAGCCCTCACAGCCCACACAGCTCTCACAGCTCTCACAGCTCTCACAGCCCTGACAGCTCTCACAGCCCTGACAGCCCTCACAGCTCTCACAGCCCTCACATCCCACACAGCCCTCACAGCCCACACAGCTCACAGCCCACACAGCTCACAGCTCACACAGCTCACACAGCTCACACAGCTCACACAGCTCACACAGCTCACACAGCTCACACAGCTCACAGCCCACACAGCTCACAGCCCACACAGCACACAGCTCACAGCCCACACAGCTCACAGCCCACACAGCTCACAGCTCACAGCCCACACAGCTCACAGCCCACACAGCTCACAGCCCACACAGCCCCCCCCCCACCCTTCAAGGTCAGCACCAAGTGCAACCCCACTGGTAGCACCTCCCTAAAGCCAGCCCTGACCTAATTACATGTGCATAACATCCTAAATCATTCCTAAAATCTGCAATAATTGTGCCGAAGTACCCGTCATACAAACTGTAAATCAGGAGCTTTGTCCCTCCCCAGCCTCCTCTGCTCCCTATGTTTTCCTTTGTCTGGTTCCCACTCACTGTTTCTTTCTATGTTCTTCCTCCACTCTCCATAACTTGTTTCCTGTTCAGAGCTTCTCTCGCTCATCTCTTGACTTGGCCACTACTATGCTACCAGACACCTTATCCCATGCCCCCCATGCTCCTGACATCCCTCCCCCTCCCACAAGATTGGGGGGCACATAGAACTAGGATCTGCTGATCAGTGAGGACACACACCCCCTACTTCCGCCTACCCTGACTGGACCACATACCATGCAGTTCTCAAATAGCACCACCACCACACCTTCAGGTTAAGAAGGCGGAGCAGGGCGCATGACATTGTGTGTATGTGTGTAAGTGTGCATGTATGAGTTGTCATGTATGTGCGTGTGAAGCATGGGTTTGTGTGTGCGAGTATGAGTTTCTGTGTGAAAGGAGCTGGAAAACATGTAGTGAATCCCAGGCATAATATTGGCCTTGACTTGCTTTGATCGTGATGATGATCGAAATGATGCCAGACACCCCTTGGCATGATGGGAGCCCGCCATGCTACAGAAATCCTTGACATTATAGTCGCCCAGCAAGAGTGATCCGGTCTGGAATAACTGCGGCGCATCTCCAGCATAATGTTACCCTTGAATCGTTTGCCTCTGCTTGACATTATTCAAATTAAAATTTCGTTTGTTTAGAAAAAATCTTCCACTTAAGGCAAGATCTTAGGCAGAGTGGAGATGGGGGGGGGGGGAGTGTGGAGGGGTAGTAGTGTGCACCCCTCCACAATATACTGCAGAGCAGAGTAAAGGATGGATTATCAAGAGGACTCCCTCAGCCTCGCCTTATTCAGCATAACTCAACACTAAAAGCACATGGTGACCTCAGGATATTGTGACCCTCATGTTTTATATGTAGGTAGAAGATCCGGGCAACTCCACAAGATTAGGGCGCAATGCTTAACAACCTTAAAGACACAAGGGCAGGCAGTGTGCGCACGGGAAGGGTAAACAGACAAAGAGGTGATGCAGAATATATGTAGTTTAACTTCCAGCCATTTGTACAAACACGTTCGGAACCACAAGAGCAGCAAACACCAATGTGGTGCAAATGGCTTTTGCAAATGGAGCAAATCATGCCCACCACTAGCAGAAATTGTCTGCCTATATCATAACACGTGATCTGATTCCTTATGCCATCGAGATACAAAATAAGAAATAAATCAATGAATGCACAGTGCATGTGTGGATTATTTGAGCTCGCTTGTTTGCTTGTCTTTTTGAGCATGCCCTTAGCACCAGATACCCCCTGGGGGCATGTACGTGTTCACAGTACAGGAGAAGGCAATTTGTGCTCAGCCCCAAACAGGCACTATTGCTAAAACTGGAGCAAATGCTATTAAATCGTCCTGCAGATCTGTTAATGCCATCTACTACTAAAATATATACTTGTTTAGAGGACATTTCAGCCAATCCGGCGGTAAAGCAAACGTGTAAAGTTATAACTAAGCCTACAAATAAGGCACTTCCCAAAAACCAAGTACAGCTGAGAATATGCCAAGCAAACATGCCATCCTGCTCACCTGCCACGGCTCAAGTCTTAAGTGAGCAAGGTGTGCAACTGACTGGGGTGGGAAGACAACTGTAGTTGATTTAACATTTAACATCTAATCCTGGCTTTACCTAAATATGCTGGAAATAAGCTCTGAAGATTAAATCTGGTTAGGGCCCACAATACATTGACGTTTCCCAGTGAAGGTAGTCCCTTGGCCTTTCCATGATCAGAATCACTGCTGCGCCGGCTGTAGTCTAGTGGGCTAGTAGTCAAACTGTGGAATTAGGGATATAGTTTTCAGTCCCAGACTCCCTAGTCGGCTAAATTATGTGGTCTTGAGAAATCAACTTTTGGATTTATTCCTCTGTCCCCAGTTTTTCTCTAAGATTGCGTGTATTTAGAATCAATTTAGCTGTTAGCAGATTTGTGGTAAAAAAAATTAATCTGAATTAAAAATTACGTCGGGGGATGGTAGGCAGACAGGGCTTCTGTCCCCTTATCTGCCTATATGTGTGCACTTTAAAAGAGGCCTACAGGGAGAAATAAACATAAAGGGTATATTCCCAGGACTGCCCCGAGCATGGTTTTCATTCGCCCATTTAGGGAATGGCAGCTGTAGGTAAGCAACCTTATTAGTATCTCTAAAGATGACGTGTCATTAAAGCTGCATTGTGGGAATCCTCCTCTGCTACTGCTGCCCCCCTGTTCCCCCTGCCCCCCCCTCACCCACACCCCTCCTTCCCACGCAAAGTCACAGACCGTCACCTCTTTCACCCTTCATAGATGCTGACATAGTGGGATACGGACCCCCTGCCCGGTGGCTTGAGGTTTCTTTAGGCAGATAGCTGTGACCGGCAAAAATGCGTGACATTTGGGGTCCTTCGCTAGCAGAGCGTGGACGACGGGACAGACCACCCACATGGCTGGACAAAAAATAGGGAACGGTTCGCCACCCCAGCGGGGCATGGGCAGTGCACGGGGGCTCACCGTGATTCACAGTGCCACGGGGTTAGGGATTCCTGCCAGCCCATGACACAGGTTAATCCTGTAAGGTTAGAGAGCCTGCTTACACTGCATTTTAAGTGCAGACTTCCTATAACTGAATACTTTTTTTGTAATGCCCGTACAATACCTTTGTGCTTATGTAGCTCGAAGAGAAACTGGAATGCGTTCAAAGAACGAATCCTGCTTTTCCTAGTTGTACAAGGATGGATGGCATTGGATCGGGTCAGATTTCTGCGCTCCATAATAACATTTTGTCAAACAAAACGAAATGAATATTTAATTCCCCCAACGCTCGGGCTCCCCGCGTGCGCAGGCTTCCTGGAGGTTCATGTGGTGACGCGGCCTCAGTCATTAGTGCGGTGCCCCGTGTGATGCTGTCTTATCAGGGCACCACCTGTTGTTTGCCCTCACCGCATGTCGAGGTTACCCGCGGGTGTCAGCTGTGGCCTCCTGTCAGACTTGCATGAGCATTAACATTTTAAATCCTTGACATTTACCCTCTTCTAAAAATACCTGTTGATTGCGCGTTGGAGTGACCTGGCAGCGGCAGTCTGCCTATTCTCGGTCCGCTCTTGTTTTTTAAACGCGAGGGATGCCAGCCTTAATTTCTCTTTTTCGTTTTTCTCACGTTTTCCTTTCTCCGATGAAGCTAGCGGCCTCGAGAGGGGCGCCTCGGATCTGACTGCTTTTTTTGAGCTAACCTTTTGTTGCGGTATCTCGCGCAGGACTGGTGCCGGCTTCTCTCTTCTCAGGCTGGCGGCGGGGACGGAGGCTGCGACGGCGGTCTTCTTCTGGAGCCTCCAAGGCTCCCTCGCACTCCGGTCCCGAGGACCCGCCTTCAACCAGGCGAGCCGCGGGCACTTCCGGGTCGCGCTGCTGAGGGCAGCCAGTAGCAGCGCGGCCCTGAGGACGGAGAGGCGGCACTTCCAGAAGGGAGGTGCCGGCAATGCCGGAACAGACTCGGGGGCGTTCCCGGCGTCGCGTGACGTCGGCAAAAGCCAAAGAATCTCGGGAACGCCCCCGTGTCTGGTCCGGCATTGACGGACGCCTCTCTGTTCCAATGGCTAGCCTCCATTTATGGAGCTAGCCAATGAAGCAGAGGGGCGTGTTCAAGTCACCCATACTAGAAACTACAGATTTCTCTGGAGGAGGAGCCTAACGGCTCCGCCCCCCAGCGAAACCTAAAAAGAAATGTAATTTCGTAAGAAGCACAACTCATATGCAGCCACCAAACACGTGCTCACAAACAAAAAAAGAAGGTTGAAAAAAGCAGATGAACTCAATCTCTGCCCTTACTTTTCGTATGTTTGTGTGCTTGCCACATATGAAAAGTAAGGGAGGGGGATGTAAGCCCCTTTTAAGATTTTATATTGATTACAATGCTGTGACAAGTACAGCGATTGGGTACACTGCATTTTTTAGTGGCCTATCCTAAACAGGCTGGCTGGTGTGAGAGACTAGCCCCCCCCTGTCCTTGTAATAATCTGGCCAAACGGAGTACACTTTTTATGTTGTTCTGTTCCCTGTATAAATACCCTAGAGTACATTTTGTCAAACCTATATTGAACGTTATTAGGCCCTGCTCTTATCAAAAGGGCTATGCCTATTTAAGGTCATTATCTACAGCTGTAATCTCTAGTGCAGTAGTTAGTTTTATTAGAACTGCACTTATAATCGGGAAACTTTATGAAGTGTGAAAAGGAATCCAATTTTATTCTTTTTTTTACTAAGAGTTTTCCTTTTAGTCAACTGTACAAATTAAGGTGGGGATGGCTATGATGATTTTAAAATTGATTAATTTTGCTGGTTTATTAAGATCTATGGAAGGAAATATGTGTGAACTCTGTAAATGTTCTTAGATGTTTTATTGTGTAAACTTCTACGATTCTAATGAATCAAATATAGTTATTTGAAGGAACGACAAGCACTGTGCAGGGGAAACCTAAAAAAGACCAGTAAGAAACTGCTTGACTTGCTACAAGTGGAGATCCTGCTGAAAGATCACTTCAAACACTAGGAAGCACCTAGTGAACAAAAACTGTCTCCGGGCCTTCAGGAATCAAAAATGAAGGACAGAGGGAACACCCTATCAGATGACTGCAGCTGGATTTTAGCCACTGAGTAGGAATTGGCGCAGTCTTCCTGCAGCCTGAAGATAACCAACCTAGAGGGGCCTGGCAAGGAACTGCTCTCGGTCTGTGCTACTCTGATAAAACTCTGCCTCAGTGGTTTCCAATCCTGCAGCACCGAAGTCCTTCGGTTTACTTGTCTGTATTTTACATTATGAACTATTAAATAAATTCAGTCTTCTACGTAGAGACAACCCCAGTCACTGTGTTATGTTTTATATCCTGATTTTATATTCCTCCCAACCGTTTAAAGTATAGACAATATTTGATTCCTACACCTCATAACCCTCAGAGTCTCTGCGTGATGGAAAGCGCTCTGACACCCTGCACTGGGATGAGGAGCGCTATAAACATACTAAATAAAATACATTATTAAGTGGTATTTAAATCATTATTAGTATAATTACTTATGCACACTGATAAATCATGCATTCTAACATTACATGCATACCTGATCACATGTACCATATCCCTTAAAAGAAGTGCCCTTTAATTGGAGGGCTGATAGGCCAATACTTTATTTTGCCATTGCTTTTTTTCTGACCATTCTTTATTCTTGTTTACGTTTTGTTTTGGGCATTATTACGTGTTAAACGTTGTCTTTAGGTTGCAGTAATTCAAAGAGAGTAGTGATCGATAAGAATCCTGTTTTTCCTGTGATGTGCATTAAAACTGAATAAGCATTGCTAAAGCCAATAGATCTCGCCCTAGGCAAAACCTATTAGCTTTGTTAGTGTGATTTAGCCAAGCTGTACACCAGCATGGCTAAACGTTAGTGTTGTGGAGTGTCGTAGAGTAGAGTCTGTGTGGAGTGGAGTTTCGTACTGTAGAGTGGTGTGGAGTTTCGTACTGTAGAGTGGTGTGGAGTTTCGTAGAGTAGAGTGGTGTGGAGTTTTGTAGAGTAGAGTGGTGTGGAGTGTCGTAGAGTGGTGTGGAGTGTCGTAGAGTAGAGTGGAGTGGAGTGGTGTGGAGTGTCGTAGAGTAGAGTGGTGTGGAGTGTCGTAGAGTAGAGTGGTGTGGAGTGTCGTAGAGTAGAGTGGTGTGGAGTGTCGTAGAGTGGTGTGGAGTGTCGTAGAGTAGAGTGGTGTGGAGTGTCGTAGAGTAGAGTGGTGTGGAGTGTCGTAGAGGAGTGATGTGGAGTGTCGTAGAGTAGAGTGGTGTCGAGTGTTGTAGAGTAGAGTTATGTCGAGTGTTGTAGAGTAGAGGAGTGGTGTGGATTGTGGTAGAGTAGAGGAGTGGTGTGGAGTGCCGTAGAGTAGAGTGCCGTAGAGAAGAGCAGAGCAGAGCCATAGATGAGTGGTGTGGGGTGTCGAGTAGAGCAGAGCAGAGCCGTAGAGGAGAGGTGTGGGGTGTCGAGTAGAGCAGAGCAGAGCCGTAGGGGAGTGGTGTGGGGTGTAGAGTAGAGTAGAGCAGAGCCGTAGAGGAGTGGTGTGGGGTGTCGAGTAGAGTAGAGCCGTAGACGAGTGGGGTGTCGAGTAGAGTAGTGCCATAGAGGAGTAGTGTGGGGTGTCGTAGAGTGGCCTAGAATGAAGTGGCAAAGAGTAGAATAGAGTGAAGTAAAGTGTTGTGTTTTGTCCTGTCATGGAGGGGCATAGATTGGACAGGCATAGAGTGGCATTTAACAGAGGGGCATAGAGTGGAGAGGTTGAAAGTGGAGTAAAGGGCTGTAGTCTAGAGTTGAGTAATGTGCCGTAAAGTACTGTAGAAGGAAGATGCGTAGTGTGGAGTGGAGTAGAGGTAGCCTAGAGTTAAGTTCCTCAATTGACCTGGAGTGGCTTAGTGTGGTGTAGAGTGGAGTATAGTGTCATAGATTGGAGTAACATTGAGTGGAACAGCATAGAGTACACTAAAGTGCTGTAGTGTGGAGTAAAATGGTGTCCAGTGTCGCCAAGTTGTGTCGTTGAGTGGAGTATGCATTGTGTGGTAGCGCACTGTCAGTACAGCAAACATATTTTCAATAGAAATGACCATTACATTTGCACATACATACAGTTTTACTGATGAACCTATACAGCACAAATGCGATAATGTGTGAAAATGACATCACCTAGTGTATTGATTTGTTTTGATCATAATAAAAGATTTCTTTCCACCACATTCAGAACTACAAAAAAAGTGCTTCATTTGTGCTTTCCTAATTATGATATATTCTGAAATGTTTGCACAGTTCATTTACAGACATTTACGTTTTGTTGTGTGCTCTAAAAAAGGCTTTTCTTTCACACCCCGAGATTGTCACACAAATCCTCTCACTTTGAAATCAGAGAAAGAAAAGTAAGCACCATGCCCACTCTGTGTTTGAATGCATAGCAAATGTGATAAGAACAAAATTGAAAGGCCTGTTTACAGAAAGCAAACACTCACAGAAGAAAGCAAGAGGCAAGTCGGAGAGATGATAAACTGAGTAAGCTCCACGGAAAGGGCACATATATGCTGGACAGCCTAAAACAAATCAAACCAGTAAATAGAAAGTAAGCAAATGTGAGTTGCAAAGCAAATGGTAGGTAATAGACGGCATGCAGGAAACCTTTCAGAATGTCCTCAAGAAGTCTTTAGTTACCAGACAGGTCAACTTTCCTTAACTGTTCTTAGTACTCCAGAATGCTAGAAAGTACATGTATTGTTCAATTAAAATAATATGAGTGGTACATTTTCTTTTCTTTTTTAATAAGTTAATATGTTTATTCCAAGCATATGCTTTGATATCTTGGCTGTTGTGGAATCGTCGGCGAGGCGGGTGGCGATTAAAGAGAGAGAGGAAACAGTTGAAATCGGCAGGAATTAGCTTCTAGATGGGGGAATCGGTCGAGCACCACTATCAGCTTGAGATACAAAAAGCTGTGTAAAGAACAGAGAGTGTTTCTAAAAGAAATAAGGCGGCACCGTGCAAGACTAGTAAGACTACGAGTGGAAACAAAGATTTGGCCCCGCCATCCTCCTCAAGTTTAGACATTGATTTAGCAAATAGAGGAAATAACAACCCAATTGATTATTAAGAAAAACCAAGACAGTCTCACCCGAACACTAAGAAGGCATAGTTGGCCTTATTCACGCAGATAAAGTGACAGAGCCCTGATGAGAATCCAGGAACAAGTTTCACTGGATTCGAAACGTGTCTGCATATTTGAAGGAGCGAGTAAGATCATTTATGGTGTAAACTAGCGACTGCTAGTTTTACAATTGGTCACCGTTTGGTGTAGTTGTCTCCTTATTTGACTTTGTCTCAAATCATCTATGAATATTTCATCTATTCATTAGACTGCTAATGTACAAATATATACTGTTTGTTTGTATTAAGTATTGTATTTAGGATGTATGTTTTTTATTTATTCTGTTATTAGTAATGATGTTTATTATTTATCTCTGTTTGTAAAGGTTGTTGTATATAAGTGTGAATAGTGTTGAATGATTAATTGTTCCTTTTTCATACACAAATGAGTTAAAAAGAATGTACAAAAAAAGAAGTAAAAGTTAAATGGTATAAATGAAAGTACCCAGACAAACTAAAAAGGTTTTTTGGTTTGATCTTGAAGTTGTATGTGTGTAAGCAAGATGGGTGTGGGCACATTTTGTATTTTTTTGATAAATAAGGTCCAGCCCTCTCCATGTCCCAGGGCCTAACTCCTTAGCTTTACAAAATAGATATCTTGGTGGCATGTGTGACATTGCTTTCGAAAACAATTTTTTTAAAGTAACCATTGCACTGTCTTGTCAAGGCCAGAGCTGTCGGCTTTGCCACTGCTTGTTTTGTTTGGTATTTCAGGGATCGGTCATCAGTCCAATGATATCAAGAGAGTGAACGACCTTCTAGTAAGTGGTGCATTATACTGTATTGTTACCCTAGAGCGATAGCTGACCTTGGAATACTAGATGACCGGCATTGGAATGCCACATTGACTGGATTGTCATGTGTGGACATTAGTGTGTGGTTGTCATTGACTGTCTCAGATAAGATTGTCTGCATAAATTGCATAGTTCTTTCATTGCAAGCAATTCCATATCCTCTCCACCACCTACAGCAGTACGGTGGCCATCTCCATGCCATAAACAATGTTTCAATTTGTGGGCTTTTTGTGACTACCTAATGCATTCTGGGTGTTGTAGTCTTGGTTTGCGTATCTTCAATTTACTAGACATGCAAGTATTTGTTGGGAAAAACCTAATGGACTGTAAATGGTGACCCTGATGACGTGGAGTGAGGTGACCACCCTGCACAGTAACTGGGTGCAGTTTTAGCAGCATTCAGAAACGTAATGTTTTACCTCATCTAGGAAGACAGTGCTGGTGTTTACGTCGCTGGCCCTATCATTCACTCTCGTAACTGATTAGGCTTTTCACCTTTTTGGTATTGCAGCCAGTGCAATTTAAAAGTCTTTGGGGTCCCCTGGCAAGACATATTTTGGGGGTCTCTGTATGGAGCAAATTTGAATTTTATTGCCCATTTCCTGATAATTCATTCCTCTGTGATGGCAAATAATAATATTATATCACCCTTTAACATGGGCACACAACAGTTAAAATATGTCTTACCAGGACCACAGAAATCCTAGGGAGAGAGAATGAGTCCAGGGTAGATGAAGGAGGGGGTATAGATAGACAAATGGAATAGACCGAGGTCAAAAAGTAACAAGCATTTGCAATGCACTAGGTCTCGCATTTGCGAGAGTTTAAATTCTTGGCATTGTAAATGACAATGCCTTTTATTTATGTGTTTTGAAAACCTGTAAGCGGATCGTAAACACACAATTTTTACTTGCAGTCTTTGTTTACGAGAACCAAGGCTAGCAGTAACTGTGCCTCTTTTACTCCCAGACTTGCCTTTCATAAGCAAAGACTATTCGTACAAAGTGTGTGTTTACGATCCGCTTGCAGGTTGTGCCATTGTGAGACTGGATAGTACAGAGAGGAGGGGGTATCGCAATAATTTTCAAGAAAGCAATACAGTATACCCTGTCCGAACTGTGCATTGAAGGCAGTGAAGCGGCTCTCTTCTTGATGGCATTGACTAACAAATGCACAAGATCAGGCAACTTTCATATATTGTCCACCAAGTCCTGCCTCTAAGTTTGTTTCACGATTAGCAGATGTGGTGTCTCCCTTGGTTCTGCGGAATTCAAACTTTACAGTCGTGAGAGACCTCAATCTGCATCTTGATGATAGCACCTGTTCGGCAGCAACTTCAGTGATTCCAGATCTGGAGGGGATACAGTTGTTCCAGTGTGTGACTTTCCCCACACATTGATTGAGCCATATTCTTGACCCTGTCTTTTCTAACCTGGCTGGTTTAGTCACTGACCACCTATAATTTTGTCTGATCATATGGCCATTTCTTTTTCCTTTCCTTTCGAGAAGGTGCCTACTAGTTTTGCCTCAACCTTGACTACACTGATGAGGAGATGGGCAAAAGTCACTGCCCCTAAATTCTGGGATGCACTGGGCACTAGTTGGCCCACTTTGGACAGCCATGCAGACAGAGCTGATACACAAGTGGGCAGTTGGCTAAACGGAGTGCTAGACAACATAGCACCAGTAGAGAACCAGACCTTTCGTAGTTTGTCAGCCAACTGATTCAATGAGGATTTGCCGGTTCTAAAAAGGAAATGCAAGCGTCTCGAGCACTGGTGGTGTAGAGTGTGTGAGGCTTCCTGTTAGAGGGACTATGTGGCTGCACAAAATATTTATCTCAGTCATATCAAGAAAGCTTGCCACAGATTTTACATAAATAAAATTCAATCAGCCCAAGGTTCGTCGCTTGAAATCTTTGCAGTAGTGAAGTAACTTTACCTCGATCTCTAGTCTCAGCATCAATTGCACCCTCTGAAGAGGGGTGCAATGTCTTACCCAATTCTTTATTGATAAAGTGGCTAAAATATACATGTCTTTTCCTGACAAAAGTTAGAGATGTCCTCTGCTTGAGCTCCTAGTTCAGATGTCCAGAGGATAGCTCTAAGCTATTGAATTTCAGGCCTTTTGAGCTTGAGGAGCTGCCCCCGCTTTGTGCTCCAGTGAAATCGGGGTCAACGCTGGACCCGGCCTTCATCCATTCTGGAAAGAAGGGTGGAGAAAATTCTACCTGTAGTAGGTGAATTGATTTTATGGATCCCTGTTCCTGGGTGTTGAAAGCATGCTGTGGTAGTCCCACTATTCGAAGAAATGCTGCTGGATCCTGCTAAGCTGGAGAATTTCCTTCCAATTTCACTACTACCTTTTTTCTCTAAAATCACGGAAAAGTTTGTCAACAGATTGCTCTTTCCCTTTATAGAGAGTCACAACTTATTACACAACACAATCAGTCTTTTGCCTGTCACACAGTGCCGAATCTGCCTTGTTGCTGGTAACAAGCTGTCTGGTTGCAAAACACCGAATGGGGGCTTACGAATAACAGCATACGCATTGCTTGCCCTTGGTTTGGTTTACTCTCCAAGTCATTTGCTTGCTTCTTACGCAATGGTGTTCCTTGCCCAGCTCGTCCATCTTGTGTTTGTCCCTCTCCAGGAGCTTTGCGTCTTTGCAGTCTCTCTTCCACTGCTCACTTTTGGGGAACTACTTTTTTTCTTTTTCAGCGTAAGCCCTCCATGAAAGTATGTGTTTACTAGCTCACTCTCTCATGTGTCTGCCTCCCTGCCAAACACCCAACTATGCTCCATGTTGCTGTCTTCCTCGCGTGTTTCTCCCCCACGCACACAGTGCTGCTCTCCCGGCAAACAGCCTTTACGCCAAGGTTTTTACCTCGTTGTGCCTTTTATCACGCATTTTTATCACGCTTATTTTTACCATGTGCATACCTTTAACACGGATTTAAGGTAAGTTGGGGGTGCGACCCCCCAAATACATTGTTTTTATATATAAAAACAATGCATGGTAATGGCATGCGTTGTAAAAGCATGTTAGAGGTATAAACATGCGCGGCAAAAAATGCATGGTAAAGGCATTTAATGTCTTTACCTGCATTGTACCGTCGTACAACCGCTCTCCCTCACGTGCTGCTTTTTTCCACCCCATAACCCCCACTCCCCGTGGCTTCCGTCCACCTGCTCCTCTATTGCCACTGACATTTTTATAGTTTTTAATTTCTTGGGGGGTTATGGGTGGGGGACCAGGCAGCAAATTGCAGCCGGCACCAGTGTCATTACAAAAAAAGTGCTTTTTCATTACTTTTTCAATTTTTCAATTACTGATTCATCTTGAATGGGTAAATAAAAAAAAAAAGTGGTGTCTCTTGTCATTTTTAGGAGCACCTTTTTTGTATTTTTGGTCGTGCTGTACAGCATAATTTTGATTCCATGCAGCAATGACAACATGCATGGGCAAATCCAGTTGATCCCAAAGGCTCGACCTGTCGGCTTTGACAATGCTTAATTCCAAATTCCTCCACTTTAAAGTTTAGTTTTGTGAAGTAAGTTTAGCTGGTAGATCCCAAACCGTATTTATCATTTCCTCCAGAAAGCTGAAGGTTTTTCGAATAAAAACGAACTCCAAATCAACCCTGATGAAGGTGTAGGGAATGAATAAAGCCTTCTTGTCCCTGTGGGCTGGGATGAGGCTGGTGAGCGTCAGGGCCCGTCTGGGACTCTCTCCGCATCAGGGTTTATCCCCTGGGCTCCGGGCTGTAGGATGTTTTCCATGGCCAGCTGAGTTCCCACAGACATCCTTAATATAGCATGGCTTTCTTAGTGAGAACCCAAAGCTGAGAGAATGAGGTTTGTGTGTTTCCTTTTAATTTATATGACAGGCCTCCAATGGGGAAGCTGTTGCTCGTTCCCACCACTGCCGTCCGCCTCCTATTCCGCATGGATGTAACCATCTTGATGCTAAAATTCTCTTTTGTTATTTTTTTAAATGTTAAAACAAGTTAAATGTCAAATTATAAATTGAAAATAAAACCAGGATATTTAAAAGGGACCAATCGCTTCCTGTGACTAATGGGTTTGGAAAAATTAGCAGTTTTAATTCCAGTTAAAATCTAGAAGTTGAGACGAGGGTAGGGTGTAGGGTTTAATGATTATATTTCAGAAGAACTTAAAAGTGTAGGATATCCAAATCTGCAGAATATGTCTCTCTATTACATTACAGATTACATAAGAAGGATATCTTTTTCTGATCTCGTAGCGGTTTCTAGATAAGGTCTCAATCCTTGTACCACTGCAACAGATACTTTAACTTACTAATTTTTATCAATAGGGTTGAGCTAAATGTTGCACTAGTCCCGTTTGTAATTCCAGTGAGAGTTGGCTGGGGCACTCAGGGAGGTGAGTCAACGCCAGTAGCCAGGAGACCAGTGACAGAACCACGTGCACTCAGTGGCCTTCTGAATGATGTCCTGAGTATTTCCACAGTGTTGTCGTCGCGAGTGGGCTTTACCTTAGGTCAGTGTTCGTGGTGATGTGTTCATCTCTAGGTGCCCTTGGCTCCTCAGGAAGAGCAGTCATGTGTCAGTCAGTTTCCTGTACTGTGGGTGGTGGGGATAGCTACCTCTCTCGTCCTCTATAGGCGCACACGGCTTCTGTAGGATGCTTCCTGCAGACTTTTTCCCTCATCAGTTGTGACCTTGTTCCAGGGACCATGTTTGAGGGAATGGGATGTGTTGTGATGTGAGTTGCTAGTTGTGTGTTTCAGTAGTCTTTTGGTTGGTATCTGATGTAAGCATGTGGGAATATGTTAATTTTAAATTTTCTGCAGCTTCTATGCACGGCTGGACTGGGAAGGGAAACCAGCCCTGGCAACTCCGCTCGACCCCCTTCCCTGCCGTGTGGAGGTCAGAGGGTTCTACTGTAGAACCTCCGGCCCTCCTTTGCACATCTGCCGCTTTTGTTACAGGGGGCTGATATTGCAGCAAAACCGTCTCTCAGTAACAAAAACGGCCCCCACTCTTCCTGCCCAGCGGAAAACGCCCGGTGCCCGCTACGGCCAGTCCGTCCCTGCTTTTAGGGCAGCACCACTCCCCAAAACTCCTTCTGGTGCCTTCTAGCATGAACTATAATCTAGTGAGAAAGTATCCCTGGGTAGAAGATTCTCTTGATCAAAACTACAACAAGCATTGGCACTGCCAATAGGTCTGGCTTTAAAGGAATGTTGTATGGTAATGTGAGGCATTACAAGTAAATAGCGTATGTATTTGAGTGTAAACAGAATTTTAGAATAATATAGGTGTAGATTAAAAGCTCAGGTGACAGTTGCACTGTTAAATCCATGTAGGTTAATGTCCACCCTTCTTCCATCTGTGCTGCTGCCAGAGAAAGACAAACACCATAAATTATCTAGTTATTTAAGACCCTTTCACAGCATTACTATCTCGTGTGTGTGCCCCTGAAAGTTCAAGCTCAGCCAGCTGAAGAAATAAAATAAATAAATGATCACAGCTGGTAGAGGGAAAGCACTTTTTGTGTGAAGCACTCAACTTCTGCCCAATCAAAACATGTACTCCGGACTTCCAACGTGTATGTGGGGCCAAAGCCCCTCTCTAGTGGTGCTCGCTAAAAAATAACGTTCATGGAAATGCAGGTGTGCAGTGGTGGTGGGACATTATTTGAAGGGGTGGTGGTGCATTTGCAGTTTTAAATCTGATTGTGAACCCTGCTTGCACCCACCCTGTAGACATATGTACAGGGGTGCAGCAGCGCCCCCTGCAGTGTATTCCCAACTTTAGTTCCTTTTTTTAATTTTTTTTATTTCCAGGAAACAAAATAAATACATAGTTACATATTATGTACATCATACCAGTGGTTACAAATTCAGGCATTTGCCAAAAAAAGAAAGGAAAAAAAGAGAAAAAACAAAAAAACCCAGGTAGAGAGAAGAAACAAAGATAAAGACAACAAGATCTGCCAAGCAGGAGGCCCAGACAATGAAAGAATGTTATTGGTAAACAAAAACATAAACATACTGGTTGCTGATTATCCAGACGTTCTTCAGCTCTTCCCCAATGCTTCCATCAATAAACCCCATATCAGTCTGCCCCTTGCGCACCCTTTCCGCCCTTTACATTTATACAACGCAATCTCTAAATTAAATATATGATAAAATCTAGCATACCATGCCTGACATGTTGGTGGATCTACATCCTTCCAGCTAGTAGCAATCAAAATACGATAGACAGCAGTCACCATAAAGCAAAAATATCCTTGAGAAGGCTCGAACTGTGATCTTTCATCAAACCCAAATATCAGCATGGTGGATGTGAACAATACTGCCCGCCCCAGAATTTGACATAAAAACTGTTCAATGCCCACCTTTAGACCCAACAACTTGCCACAATCTGCAAACATATGAATTATATCGGCTGGGCCCTGGCGACACCTTGGGCATTCATCATTATCCCGTTTCCCCCATGCCCAGAGTTTAGCTGGGGTAAAATATAGTCTGAACACTGTTTTAAAGGTTTGTGCTTTCAGATTTTTTACATAAAAAAGGTTTCCTTCGAGAGCTCTAGTGTCCTACAGATAGCTATGTCCGGGTTGTCCAGTTTAACAGCCCAGGCACTTTCTACTTTACAGATGTCATCCGGAGTAGCCTGCAACAATATTGTGTACAGATCCTTGACCCAACACTGCTTTTTCGTTAAAAGTTCTAATAACAGGATACGAGCCAGGTTAGTGAATTGTAAAACCAGCTTATTTATCAATTCCCTCGCTTGTTTATATTTAAAGAAAGTGCTCGTGTTTAGCCCATACCGTAACTGAAGTTCCTCAAACGAAACAACCCCATTCTGATCGCCAATATCTCCAATCTGTTTAATTCCTTCCTTTTCCCAAATGTTGCTTGTATTATCACAGAATAGAGCCGGGAAGGCTGAAGAGCGCCATAACAATGTATATCTTTGAATTCTAGATATATCCATATTTTGGCTAAACTTTCGCCATATATTCCCGTCAGCTCTTATAATCTTAAACCATGTTTTCTTATAGTAGCTGCCTTCCAGCTGCCTTAACACTAACCCTGGAGCAAGTTTACCAACTGCTAGCGCATAGATAGATGGTGGAATCTCCTTGTCTACCTCCACTTCCCCAACCGAATTCCAGTTTTGAGGCCTAAATAAAATGGTCATGTGTTGCAACGTTACCGCCCAGAAATAATATAAAAGCTTTGGGAGTAACACCCCCCCCCCCGATGTTAAGGTAACGTCATACATTTTAGTGATCTCCTGATTTTCTTGTAGCCCCATATAAATTGGGAAAACATCCCCTCTACCTTTTTAAGTATTGAGTTCTCTGGTTCCATGGGTATGCATCGATATAAATAGAAAACCTTGGGGAACATCGTCATTTTAATGACATTTGCTCTACCAATAATGGATAGATGTAAATTATCCAGTTTCTTGAGGTCCCCCTCCATTTTTTTAAAGAGAGGTGCCGAATTTATTTCCCAAGGCGAGCCAACCTCCGGGGTTATGGCTATTCCTAAATATGTGGCGGCATCTGTCCTACGTGGATCCTGGAATTGCGTGTTCCTAGTACAAACAATGAGTGTCTTGTCAGTGTTTAGACTATAGCCTGATTCTTTGCCAAATTCTGCTGCAAGCCTTTCAATCTTATCTATCGCACTTTGCGGGTCTGGTGTAACAACTGCAATGTCGTCTGCATATGCTAGGACTTTTGTGCTATAGCCCCAGGTCACTATTGGTTTTAGTGCCTGATCCGCCAACATAGATCTGATCAAAGGGTCCATGTAAAGTGCAAATAATATAGGGGAGCATGGGCACCCCTGTCTCGTCCCCCGCGTGATCTTAATTCTGCCTGACTCTTCCCCCCATTAATTGGATTTTAGCGTGTGCCTCAACATACATCGCCTGAATAGGTGTTATTATTCTTGTACCAAATCCCTTAGATCCCAACTTTAGTTCATATGTGCTGTGAAAAGACTTCACATGGTAGCACCTCAGGCTTTACCTTCCACCGTGATGCTGAGCCGAACTGCATAGTAAAACAAGCATTTACAATGCAATGGTTTTGCCTTTTGAAAAGTTTGAGCTATTGGCATTGTAAATGACAAAATTTGTATTTATGTGTTGGTTTTGAAAACAGATAAATAAATGGCATTGTCATTTACAATGCCAATAATTTAATCTCTACACTATTGTGCAACCACCCAACACATGCACTAACAGCAAAATGCGTATACACAGCCCAGGGGGAACACTGTAGGGTGTAGAAGGAGAGCCAATCGCCCCTGGCGCCACACTGCACACTGAGCAGGGACAGAGAAAAATATGAAGCTATGCACACCTAGGACAACAGTGCAGTTACCAACTCCTGGCCTAAGAGTAAGTAGCATATACTTATATATATATTTATTTATAGCGCTAGTCATACCAGTGCAGGGAGTCTATGAAGCTATGCACACCTAGGACAACAGTGCAGTTACCAACTCCTGGCCTAAGAGTAAGTAGCATATACTTATATATATTTTTTTATAGCGCTAGTCATACCAGTGCAGGGAGTCGGAGCACTTTACATCAGATGTTATACAGAGACAATGAACCAAAAGTGTGTAAATCAGTCTATAGAAAATGCTACATAACACAATGGGGATTATAAGGTGTAGTAATCACGTCATTCATGCTTATTGCCAGTATTTTTCAGGATTTAAAACGTACCACAGTGGTTGGCTAATGAGAATACATTATAACCAAAACTAACCATTTTAATCAACATTAGGATAATGTAAGACGGGGGGTGGGGGGCCTAACGTTCTACCCGGCACTGATGAGAAAACGTCCAGGTTGTAGTCAAGCATCACAGTGGCCCCGGGGATAACCACATAATGTCTTCAGACAGCAGCTTGCTGGTAAAGGGCAGTAACATCTGGCTGATTCTGGGGCCTGAGAAAAGGTCTCACAGAACCACGTCAGTCTAAGGAGTTCTAACTTTGCACCCAATGACAAGGGACAAGATGCATACACTGTCCGCAGATTGTAATGCTCTATTATCATTGTTGAGTGTGAGGAGAGGCCATATCTTGCGAATGTGAAGCCACAAGTGGGTCATGGTGCTCCGCCCCGATCGCCAACAATGTAAATAAACATTATATTACACTCAGGTGCAGCTGCTGATATGTATTACGCCTCGGCGTTTATTCTTTTTTTTTTCACACACTGGTTTTTACCCATCACCAGGATTCCTGGGGTTAAACGTGTGCAGTAGCAGGGTGAACTCACACTGCCTATAGGCTGGCTCTTTGCATTAGTAAAGTAGTTGTTACATCTGATCGAGGCGAGGCAGTAACTGTGTTTTCCAACCCCTGAAGCAGCAGTGGGTATGTACTTGCTGGTACCTTGATTCTGTGGGAGACAGCCCTGATAAAAGGGTTCGGAGCTGTGAGGGTGTCTGCATCCCTACAGTGCCCGTTTTACCGATGTTGGGGGGGGGGAGCTATCACTGCCTTCCCAGTGTGTTCTTGTGTTTGAGTGTCCTCCATTTATTGCAGTATTATACCTCTACTTATACTTTGTACTGTGTGGGGTGAGGTGGCAGAGTGGGGGTGAGGTGGCAGAGTGGGTGTGAGGAGGCAGAGTGTGGGGTGAAAAGGTGGGGTGGGGGTTGTATGTTTTCATGTGTTCAGGTCTGAAAGGCTCGTTTCCACAAGAATAAAGCTCTGGGGTAAATCAGAAAAAAAAGATTTTTGACTTCAACTGGTGAAGTTCAACTCTGTAGAAAGCTTGTGGGTGCATGTAGACAGCCCATACGTCACCATGGATGTTTGTTTATGCTATAGATTTTCAGGCTCTCTGTGCGGAAAATACGGAAATGTATACGGAAGAATCCACGCTGTATGTTGTAAAGCACTGACGAGAACACATGCAGAGGGTTGAATGGATATGACATTCGTAAGCTGGAGAAGCGACTCACATACATTAGACATAAAAGAAGGGTCTAAGCTGCTTTATTAAGAATACAGTCTCATAAAAATGAGTTACAAAGACAACAGATGCATAAAGAAATCTACAAGACGACTGAACTATGTTGAAAGAACTAAAGCTGTTTATAATGTTACATATTACATTGGGAAATAAGGGTGGAAAAAACGAGGAGTTGGGGAAAGGAGAGCATAAAACAAAACTTGAAGCCGAATAACAGTAGTAAATATGTAATGACAGTGACACGGACACAGCTGGAGAGAGTCACCAGTCACATGTTTATCGCATGAGAAATCATATCTGTAGTAAGCTTGGGCACGTCCATCAGGGCCTCAGAACTGGCCACCTCATGTCCACTCCTCGCCCAGAGGCTGGTCCGCTCACATGGCTGGGTGAGGTGCGGGGGCCTCGTAGGGGAGGGGGACGTGTGATGGGAGGATGTGCGATGTGAGGGTGGCGTTTGATGTAAGCGGTTCGGGACGGTTCTGCTCTGCAGTTTAGGGGTGATGCAGTTAAGGAGGTAGGGGTGCCGTGGAAAGGTATGTTTCGTACATATGAGTGGTATGTCCCTCCTCGGGCAGCAGTCCTCTACCAGTCCTTAGGCGACGGACAACGACTTTAATGTCATGTTTGCCACAAAGTGTAGAATGTGGGGTCTGCGCAAGGTGTCGCCACGGGTGGCCTAGAGAGCCTCTGCGCATGGTGTCTCCACAGGTGGCCTAGAGAGCCTGTGTCCATTTTCAAGCCAGCAAGATAGTCTGGTGGGTTGTGTCATTCATCAGGGATCTGGTTTTATGATCAAATCTCCAAACGCCGACAAGACTGACTCGACCTCTTATCTTCCTGAAGTCGATAACATGAGTGTCACTGTGCCTCAAGCGACGTGAAACAGTTTAGTAGAGTTGAGGTCCATATATAAGAAGGGTGAATGCTGCTGCTACTACATGTAATAAAGGTGAAAAGGCGGCACCAGGGATGCGGGCAGCATCCGATGGTTATCCCAGTGCCCCCCGCGAGCCCAGGACGCAGCAAAAGCCCTTCATTGCAGGCTGCTCTGAGAACAAGAACATTAAAACGAATTGCATCAGCTCCAGGATTCCGCCCAGGAATAGCCCGCGCCCCTGTCCCTATATCGGTCTTTCTTCTATGTCTTACAGAATCCAGCAGGCACTTGCATCTGGCTCCCAGATGTACTGCGATCCGGCCACATGTTAGCCCACAACAAAAGGCTGGCTCTTACCTCGAATCGGATCGGCGGCACAAGCCAGGCACAGCAGCAGCAGGGCTCTCCTAGCAGTCAGCAGGAAAGGCACGGACAGCGGGAGGGGGGCAGGAAAGGCACGGACAGCGGGAGGGGGGCGGGAAAGGCACGGACAGCGGGAGGGGGGCGGGCGGGCACACGGACAGCGGGAGGGGGGGCGGAGGAAGGCAGGACAGCAGCAAGCACTCACCAGAGGTCGGGGCAAATGACAAAATAAAAGGCGGCCAAAAAAAAAAAAGTGAACGCCCACCGCTGCAATGACGTTGTCAAAGGGGCAGGATGAGGAAAATCGCCGGGAACGCCCACCAATCGCCTCGCTGAAAGACGGACGCCTCTCTCTTCCAATGGCTAGCCTCCGTTTATGGAGCTAGCCAATGGAACAGAGAGGCGGGACTTTTGTCCATACTAGTAAACAAAAGTTTTTGCCTTGCGCAAAAGTCTGCTTGCGCAGCTTTCGGCAAGGCGAAACCTAAAAAAGCGGTTCGAAACATTTTCAAACCATGTCCACATTGCACTGTGCAAGTGTTCGTGTCAAGTAAGCTTTTTCTCTCAACAATGGGTTGATTGGGAGCCTCACTGTGAAAGACGATTTTTTTTTTAAATAGGTTCAAATGGTATAGGTTAGAACACGATTTTAGACACATTGGCTGAGAAGCTGAAGAATAGAATTCACAGGCAGTACTGAAGGGGGCTTTAAAATATTGCAATACCTCAGGGTCTGCCATCGGTACACTATTACTTAAAACCAGAAAAAAAGTGTAAGGCACATTAAAAAAGCTCAATACAAAACAGGCAAATATCTGTGCCATGGGCTGCTGTGCCTATCTCACGATGTTTACCATATAAATAGCCATTCAGATTTCTCCACTGAGAGGAATGCCACCAGTTTTAAATTATGTGTCTGGGTTTATTATTGCCCATCAATGGTTGCTTGCGTTACATACCCATAACATGTTTTGCTGCGTGAAATGACAGGCATGCCAGCCTACCGGGTGTGCTGCTCAAATACCTGAGTAGTCCTCTGAATGGCAGCCTCCATGTGTGGGTACTGATGCTCAAAAAAGAAACCGCTGCTCATTGTGACTGGAGACCATTCGTATTCAGGGTGTCGGGGTCCTGTTCAGGGTTCTGGCACTGTTGCAAGCTACCTAGTATGTAGGCTCAGGCCTCAGACATTTGTGGTTTTAACCAGGTTGCTGTTTAATGCCACAATTCCTGTGTCTGTACAGCCCCAGGATGAAAGGCAAACATTGGCTATGTCCCCTGTGCCCATGTAAATAAACTGCATGCCTTTACAGAAGACAGAATGTGAAAGTATGTAAAGCACAACAATCAAGCCATAATCGTTATTTATGCAAAGCACCACTGGCCTGTCGAAACACACATTGGCTCATTATGCACTGAACCATGAACATGACAGAACCCACATTTTTGTGTGTACACAGCTCACCATTGTAACGCAAACATGCCCATTGTCCCTGTTTGTACAGCACCATCATCCTGCTGGAATCCACAATACGCAGGTATTTTACAGCACTGTTGTCATGTCAGAAACCAAATTACCATGATATGAACAGTTCTGAAGTGCAACCCCAGTTGCCCGTATGATGCCATCCTCATTTTCCAGCTCCCTTTTTCTCTCCTACTCGGAGAAGTACGGTTCTGTACGTTACCTGGGGTGCAGGAGCTTCTGCAGGTCCACAGCCCTACTCTGGAATAGCATGCCGTTGGAACTTAAAACAGCTTCCTCTCGGTCTGTTTTTAGAAAGTCCCTAAAAACCTGGCTCTTTGTACAGAAATAGGAGATTAGAACTATGCTTCCTTGTCCCGTTTTAGCACCAAGACGCCTCCTGGCATAAGTTTGCGAATTATACATTTTCATTCATTCATTCATACTAGGCGTTCCAGTGATGGATAAGGGAAGCACATCTAGCTGTATGACAGTCTCATCTACCCTTCACACTATTAGCTTGTAGGCTGTGGTGGGGGTTTATCATATAAAGATTCCCTTCCACGTATTAGACGTCTTTAGCTTCTCAGTTATACTGGCCATTTAAGGATGGCTTTAAAAAGCATTTATTCATAGTGTTTTCCAGCTAGCCTCTTTCTAGCCCACCTGCCCTCAAATGGCCGGCTTCCCACCACCATGAAACCTTATCTGTTATTTCTGAAAGGCATCACCCATTTCGCTAAGTCATCTGAAAAATTACACTAGAATACGTTGCTTTTAAAAAAATTCAAAAAATTTACTTTTTAAAAAAGTTCAAAAAATGTAATTGTGAAGGTGATCTAATTTTATTAAAAAAAATAAAAAATATATACACATGCATACATAAACTAACTTTTTTTCATCCCTCTACATCCATTGAGCTGTTCATCTGTCATCCACATTGGCTAGTGTCCATCACAGCATGCGGTATGGGGCAGTGGTAGGGCCCACTTCAGACGTTGCCTCCATTGCACTATGAGAGACCCAATTTTTCTGCCTGAGCACTTCAGTACTAGGACTGTTGGGCCAATGCTTGCAAACAGGATACTTTTTGTTTTTCCTTTGGTTGTCCTTTTTCGTTTTTTCCGGAATCTTTATGCGTTTAAATTGCCTTTAGGTTAATTTTGTTGAATGCCGGTTGTACCTTTTTATTTGCCTAAGAATCGTATTTTCCTATATGTTTTAAAACTAAAAAGGGCTGCTGTACATATACTGAGTACACCTACCTGCTAGGAGGCACCCACACAGTAATATTACAATTAGATGCAGTGGTTAATTAAAAAATAATAATAATACAAGCATAGAATTGTCACATTTAGGCGGCAACATGTTTAATTGTTTTATTTTTATGGCATATGCTTGCAATATAAAGTAGGGAAAAAAACATTACACCAGCTTTCCCATGGGGCAGATCTTTGCCAGTGCTTGTTTTAAATGCTTACCAGTTGTAACAGGGGCCCTTCCGATCTTTATGACATTACGGCTCCCGAAGAAGGCTTGAACTTGGAGGCCGATTGGTGTGGAAACTGCCCAGTCAGGAGAAAATGAGCACTTTTACATTTATATCCCGTCCCACGTTAACCTCTTAGTTTCATTATCCGGCCGTGTATGGAAGACGTTCAACTAAGATAGTGCCCAACTGCAGGCAGTCTGTTTTTACTAGACATTGAATCATTTCTGGCACTTTTGTACGTGAGTGGCTATTTTTTGCGCGTCTTTCACTGTGCTCGCCTTCCAAAGAAAATATTTTCTGCCCGTTTGCCAACTCTCCCACGGCTGGTTCGGCGCCCTTGTTTTTGCAGCAGATGCTAATGCTGTGTAAAATGTTTTCGCTTCGTATGGCGGCAGTTGAAAAGTATCGGGGTTTTTTTTTCTCCGTCTGCGCCTGTCTTGCCGCAGAGCTCAGGCTGCCGATTCTCGTGAAGTTTTGCCGCTCAGCCAGGCTTTCTTCCAGGACCTGAAACCTAAACCTACTTTTCTGAATACAAGACCCGCCCGAGCGCATTGTTTATCGGGATTTGTGCGAGAAATGAGGTGCCTGAGACATCTTCGAGTTTTGGGTTAGGGGTTATTTTTTTTGAAAACATACTTTATTGATTTTTTTTGCCAGACATTCAAATAATACCAACAGAGGTAGTGACTGCCCACCCATCCCAGCGTTACAGTGATCAATTAGGCCCCTTTCGTGCCATCATCTCACTACACCTCCACCATTACCGTGTTCGTGGAACCTCTCAGGAGTATAGATACATAAAGTCATCAATTCTCAAACTCATGGCAATCAGTTCACATTGCATGTATAGAATTCCCAATTAACATACATACCAATAATAACATCCTCTCCCTGACCCCCCCCCCCCGCCACCGGTGTGTTCTGTGTGTCAGATTCAATACAATAAATAGGGTACTTGGAGATTGAGAACCAGGAGGCTCCTACCGGGTGGTACAGCATCCTGCTTGACTCTTTCACTCTATTCTGGAACTTCCCCAGACACTTGGGTTAGTACTGTTTGAACCAGCCCCTCCCATGCTCTTGCCGCGCCGCCATCACCACATATTGCCTCGCTATTGTAGTTTTAGGTTCTGCCAAACCCCCCTTCCAATGCTTCTGAATGGCACGTACCAGGGCAGCATGTATCAAGAAACCTCCCCTAGGGAGATCATATCTTTCCTGTAATACCTGATACGGCAGCAACACCCCATCCTCATATAGGTCCCCTAACAAGTAGATCCCTGCTTGCTCCCACTCCCACAATGAAGACCAGTCTCCTCCATGGGGTAAAGCAGTCAGCATTCCCAGTGGTATCATAGGCGCATAAGGGTGGAGCACACCCGCTCTTCACTGACTCCTATTCCAGTACAGCCTCAGGGTCTTCTCCTCCAAGGAGAGATCCCTAGGGACCAGTCGCTGCTGCAATACTACAAAAGCTAGGACATGTCTCAGGATTCCACTGCATCTCAAAGCCTCAGGGCCCCGAAACTCCATGGCCATCGCCTGTGTAAGAACCTGCAACTGCGCCGCTAGGTAATACAGTTCCAGGGCAGGGACCGCCAGCCCGCCCTCCGCTTTAGGGCTCATCAGCGTCGTTTGAGCCTCTCTGCGCTTCCCAGACCCCCAAAGGAACCCCACGACCATCGATTTCAATTGAGAAAACACGGAGCATGGTACCCATATGGGCAAGGTCCTAAAAAAATACAGCAACCGCGGAAGTGCCACCATTTTCAACAAAGCTATCCTTTCCATTACCGACAACGGAAGTGTACTCCAAAATGCCATGCTCCCCTTAAGGGTGCGCACACACCTCCCTATGTTGCCTTCTGTTAGACGGGACCCCGGAGGGTCGGTCGAGCAAGGGGGAGAGGCCTCCTAGCGAGGGCCCTCTCCTTCAATCGTACGGACGAGCAACTACCCCCCCACAGATGGACGCCACACAAAGATAAGTTCTGTACACTTTTATCGGTATTCTTAGGCAGGTTAACTTGACGATACAGCAGGACCAGGATACAATGATCCCGTCAATTTTAGTCTCTTGGGAAAGGGGGTAGCGGGACAGTCTCAGTACCGGTCCGGTACAGGGATAGCGGGTGTGTAGCTCTCAATCCTCGAGCTGGAGGGTTCGCAAGTAGGGGCCGCGGAAGCGCCAGCAGGCCTATGGAGATGGTTCACGAGGATGGGCCGCGGCAGCGCCAGCAGGCCTTCAAGATGGTTCACGAAGAGGATGAGCCGCGGCAGCGCCAGCAGGCCTTCAAGATGGTTCACGAAGAGGATGAGCCGCGGCAGCGCCAGCAGGCCTTCAAGATGGTTCACGAAGAGGATGAGCCGCGGCAGCGCCAGCAGGCCTTCAAAGATGGTTCACGAAGAGGATGAGCCGCGGCAGCGCCAGCAGGCCTTCAAGATGGTTCACGAAGAGGATGAGCCGCGGCAGCGCCAGCAGGCCTTCAAAGATGGTTCACGAAGAGGATGAGCCGCGGCAGCGCCAGCAGGCCTTCCAAGATGGTTCACGAAGAGGATGAGCCGCGGCAGCGCCAGCAGGCCTCCAAGGATGAGTTTGTCTCGGTGTCTCTCGACTCCAGGATACAACTGCCTTCCTGCTCTGGAGCTACCCCAGTTATAGGTCTGGCGCCCTTTGATGTCCGGACCCTCGCACTTGGGGCTCGGGGGGGTTCGGGATGAGGGAGTCCAGACACCCAGCAGGGGGGTGGAGCCAGCGCCCAGGGAGGCTGGGGGCGATCGAAACCTGGCGGAGGGGAGCCATCGACACTCCTTCTTCCATTGACTCGCCAAGTGGTCTCTTTACCCCCTGGGTGGATGGTGGTGCCTCGATGTCGGGGCTTGGCTGGGCCTGAGGCTGAGGTCGACCCGCGGCCACAAGGCCTGGTTGTGGCGGGTCCAAGATGGCGGCTGGGCCGGGGCCGGTGGTTCGGGAAGGGACCCTGGGCCAGCCGAGAATGTTATGGTTATGAGCCGGGGTTCCGTCGGGGAAGAGCTGGGGGTTGACCCGGCGGGTTGCAGGTGTGGTTCTTGTCCGGGGAACAGGGGTAGCAGTAGTCCACGACCCGCCATGCGGGGAGGGGTCGGGCCTGCCACGAGGCCTGTCCAACATGCGTCCCCCCCAGCTGAAAGCAGGGAGAGTCACCCATCCTCTTGGGTAATCTCCTCGCCGAGGCGGAAGAAGCGGGACAGGCCGTCTGCGTTGGCGTGATCTTGGCCTGGGCGATGCTCCACAGTGAAGTCCATCCCTTGCAGGGAGATGGACCAACGCAACAGCTTCGGGTTCTCTCCCCGCATCTGCATCAGCCATTGCAGAGGACGGTGGTCTGTTTGTACTCGGAAGTGGGTACCGAAGAGATAAGGCCGGAGCTTCTTGAGGGCCCACACCACGGCGAAGGCCTCTCGCTCTATGGTGCTCCATCGTTGTTCTCGGGCCAGCAGGCGTCAGCTGATGAAGGCCACTGGTTGGTCAACTCCTTCTGTGTTGATTTGGGAGAGGACGGCCCCCACGCCGTGATCGGAGGCATCTGTTTGTACTATAAATTCCCGGCTGTAGTCGGGGGCTTGGAGCACGGGGGCGGTGCACATGGCGGATTTGAGGTTCTCAAAGGCGGCCTGACACTCAGGAGTCCAGTGAACTTTCGGGGGGTTCTTTTTGGACGTGAGTTCTGTGAGGGGCCCCACAATGCTGCCATAGTCTTTTACGAAGCGCCAGTAGTATCCGGTGAGCCCCAGGAAGGCGCGGACCTCTGTTTGGGTTACCGGGGGCTCCCAAGCCTGAATGGCAGCGATCTTGAGTTGGAGAGGGGCCACCTGGCCACTTCCCACCTGGTGCCCCAGGTAGGTCACGGACCCTTGGCCGATTTGGCACTTGCTGGCCTTGATTGTTAGTCCTGCCCGTCGGAGGGCGGTAAGGACCTCCCGGAGGTGTTGGAGGTGTTCTGCCCATTGGCGGCTGTACTCGGCAATATCGTCCAGATAGGCAGCGCTGAACTCCTCCAGCCCCGCCAATACTTTGTTTACGAGCCTCTGGAAGGTGGCGGGGGCGTTTTTCATTCCGAAGGGCATCACTTTGAAGTGGTAGTGGCCATCCGGGGTGGAGAAGGCGGATCGCTCCTGATCATGATTTATTGTTGGTGGCACTGTACTAGCGGAGCAGCTTTACTTTTACTAGGGTAACACTCTTGTGCAGAACTGCCTTTCGAAACTAGGACAATATTGGTGTTTTTCTGAAGGGTTACAATACTCTTAGTGGGACATTGGCTGTGTTTCTCTTCAGGACTGACAGCAGGTCTCATTTAGAGATTAATGGATTTAGTGCATTACCAAGAAAAAAGGCAGCTACCCCATCTGCAAACTCTGTTCTCCTGCCTCATTTAGAGGTGGTGGACATACAGGGTTTCCATCAGCACAGCCTCTGCAGTCCCAGTCAGAAGAAACCCTTGTCCTAGTGGCTCACCCACTTCTAGGATATTAGATCGCAGTGATCCTCATCTCCACCCTGTTGAGGTCAGGGTTACCGAAACTGGATTACCTGCCCACGTCTGCCATGCAAGGCACCCAGGGCCTGTGTAGGAAGTACAGCCAATAACCCTGGCACAGAGCTAGAAAGCTCCCGGAATTAGGGCGATTTATTTGCAAATCTGAAAAACATTGCACCCTCAGCAAATTGCTCTGCCTGAACTGCATCTGCTGCACCAATGGATGCACTCATGGCATAAAGATCCCTGCTAGGTGGGCATTGCTCTCTAGTCAGGGCAGAATATATCTTAAATCGGGGCCCATACCTTAAATATGACATTACCAGAAGCTTCCTGCACTACTTTTGCTTTTTAGGTTTCGCCTGCACATCGCTTGAAGAATATCTTGTATTTAAAAAAAATAAAAAAAAACCTAAAGAGGGACTTGGAGCCCTTCCATTACTTACCATTGGCTGGCTTCCATGTGGCTTTCACGTCACTCTTGTTTCCTTGCTTCCTTTTGGGCAGCATATTTTCCTCACCTCCGTCATCCTCTAGGGCATTGAGTCTTCTTTGACCTACTGCGGAGCCTGGACCAAGTACTATTTCCAGTGGCAAATGTCCTTCCAGTGGCCCCAGGCACGCTTTTGTTACTTTTAGATATGACTCTTATTAAGGGCATGTTTTTGCAGTCCCCTCCCAAACTCCTGCGCTATTTTCAGTCTTTCTTCTTCCTCTCTCAAGATTGCTGTTGTTTCATGCAATCCCCACCCCTCGCGAAGCGTTCCCCACCCTCACACCCCATCTTGCTTTACCCCACAAACACCTCTGCTATTTTTTAATATTTATATGTTGCTCACATGTCGAAGGTTACCTCATCCCTGCGCATTATTCTGCGCGGGAATACACTGTTTATAGCACTCCCTTGCACGCAGAGTCGTGCACTCACCGAAAGACCAAACACTGCCACTCACACTCAGGCACAAATGCTCACACAGTTGCATCTTCAGGTATGCACTTCCAAACACACATAATTGCAGTCAGACTTCCAGCAATCTTGTGCTATTTCACATATTCTGTCATGCGCCCAGGCCTATCCCACGCACTGCAAGGAAATGTAAAAAAACACAAATTATTATTATTTATTATTTTATAGCATTTGTAAGGCGCGCAGCTACCCACAAAGGGTTTCCCGGCGCCAGAACCGCAAAGCACACAATATCACTGGGGAGAGAACAGACAAAGCAATTATTTATTGAACAGCCAAGTTTTTATGCTCTTTCTAAAATTCACATAGCTTTCCTCCTTGCGTATGTGGATAGGCAGTGAGTTCCACAGCATTGGTCCCAGGTAGGAGAAAGATCTCCCGCCTATTCTGGCTCGTTTAAACCTAGGTACCACAAAGTTCGCCGCTGTGCCTGAGCGCAGATTGCGATTTGGGAGGTAGGGTTTAGCAAGGGCCTGTAGATATTTGGGGGCAGTGCCAGCTTTGATTTTAAATAGGTAGCTCAGGGCTTTGAAACGAATACGGTTTTCAACCTTAAGCCAATGCAGATCCCTGAGATGTTTGGTAATCCTAGCCGATCTAGGGATTTTGCAGAGCAGTCTAGCCGCAGCGTTCTGCACTAGTTGCAGACGCTTTATCACTGCCTTATTTGAGCCCAGGTATAAGATGTTACCGTAATCAAGCCGAGATGTCACTAAGGCGTTGACCACGGTTTTCTGGGTAGTAGGTGGCAACATCCAGATGATTTTGCATAACCATTTGAGAATGGTAAAGCATATACCTGCCACTTTGTTAGCTTGCTGGGACATGGATAGACTGTCATCAATGATGACCCCAAGGTTTCTAACCTGAGAGGCTGGAGATGGAAGTTTACCTAATGATGGTGGCCAATGGGAATCATTCCAGAGATCTTTATTATTCCCTAACAGTAGAACCTCTGTTTTATCTCCATTTAGTTTGAGTTGGTTGTCAGACATCCAACAAAAGATTTCTTGGAGGCCTACTTTTAATGCAGATGGGGTAGACACGTCAGATTTGGAAAGTGAGAATAGGACTTGTGAGTCATCTGCATAAGTCATTAAACTCAGCCCAAAATTTTCTGCAAGATTGGCCAGTGGTCGTAGGTACAAATTAAAGAACAGAGGGCTCAGAATTGATCCTTGTGGCACACCGTGAGGAGAGTGGAATACCTCAGAGCATGCCTCCGAAGAGGAGATCTGGAAAGTGCGGAGGGATAAGTAGGATCTAATCCATTCCAGAGCTTTGCCTTCGACACCATTCTCCCCCAGCCTGTCTAGCAGTATGGAGTGAGAAATGGTGTCGAAAGCCGCACTGAGATCCAACAAGACCAGTGCTACTGTTTGGCCGTCATCCATAAGCTCCCTGATCTTTTCTGTGACCCCGAGCAGGGCCGTCTCAGTAGAAAAACCACTCCTAAACCCAGATTGGGACGAGTGCAGGAGATTATTGTTTTCTACATAGGTTGAGAGTGCCTTATGGATGTGCGTCTCTAAGATTTTGGAAAAGGCAGGTAGTAGTGAGATTGGGCGATAATTAGCCAATATCATAGGGTCTGCGCCAATAGATTTCGCATAGGCATAACCAATTGGCTTTGTCAATGCTTGTTTAAAATGAGACCAAAACAGCACTTCACTCTAGGAAATGGCTGCATCATGACCAAGCACTGGGACAGGTCAAACATGCACATCATGTACAAAGCTTTGAGTATTGCATGTGACAGCTCATTTTGGGAGGGCTGAGGACCTGGAATGTCTCTTCCTGCAGCTGGAGAAGTGGGTTTCTTTTTAGGTCGAGGGACCGTAGCTCTCACAGCGAAGCAGTGAGGGGCGGAGTCCCGAAGAATTAATGTTTTAGAGTTAGGGGCTTGAAACCCGCCCCTTTTCTCCATTGGCTGGCCTCGTAAATGCTGGCCAGCCATTGGAGGAGAGGGGCGTCACTCCCCTTAAGCCCCGTATTTTTCGGATTCGGGGGCGTGTTTTTTTGCGTTCTTTAGCCCTGTGACGTCATCCGTCACTCAGCTAAAAACACGCACCCGATTCCGAAAATTTCGTAGCTTTGTGGCCGCCATTTTTGTTGTTGTTGTTGAATGATTTTGACTCAGACGAGTGCCCAATTTGACTTGCTCAGTAAATACGTGGACCTTCCTGTGATTAAGTCTGAGAGGAGGTGAGTGCTGCCAGGAAGATATGACGACATAATAGACCTGACCTCGGAAGCGGCGTATTGCGTTGCATTGTAACTCCTACCTCTTCGCACGCCTGCATTCATCAAGGCATCCCTGGGCCAAGTGCCATGTGCTCCGCCGCCGCTGTCTTTGTTTAAAATGCTTTAGAAGTTATTTGTAAGTACGTAATACTTGCTCTCCCATTTAATACCCAACTTGTGTTTTTGCTTTGCACGGGAGGACGAGCGTTTCTCCAGTATGACGCTATTCCAACTTTTATCACTAGAGGGTACCGCTGTACCACTCACCAGAACTTAAGTAAACAACTGCGTGTCCCGCTCCCTGAGGGAGTAGGTGGCCTCTCTCCTGATGTAGCGATACTTGAGGGGTCCGTCGGGTAAGAGCCTGCCGGGAGGGGAGGGTAAGATGTGCCTGTGATGCTAATCAGAGCTCAGTGGCTCGCGATGGAGGTTGAAGCCCCCTCCAGAGTCGCCGAAGGATAGTGGGAGAGAGTACTGGGCTGGCGTCTCAGTGCGTGTTCGCTTAGCCCTGCATGAATGTTTGGTCATTCATTAAAACATACCATCCACGATTATTTCACCCCAATCGTGGCAAGCCGACACGCTTGAACTTAGAGGAACACATCGGTAAGTGTTGGTACAGTGACCTGCCCTGCCCTTAGGCTTCTGAAACAGCCCGACTTGCGCCAGGAGATTATTTGCTACTCACAGTCCCAGCTGTGTGTGTGGCGATTTCAATCCAAAAATAGCAATTCTGCGGTAAAATGCTGATCTCCTCTCTCTCCCCAATAGCTGAAACTAGCGGGCTGATCGACCCACTGTACTGCCCAGCATCCAGTCGCTATGGGCACGGTGACAATGTATGTATGTATGTATGTATGTATGTATTGGCCTCCAAGATTCAGTAGCCTGCCAGATATGGCAATGGCTGTCCCTGCTGGTATGAACGGTTTCTACCAGTGCCACATCCACAGCCTTGCAAGGGCTGGGTTGGTTTTTGTGGGAGAGGTTGGAAGGGCGGTCGTTCTCTGTAAACTAGCCTTTGAAATTTCTATATTGATTGCGAAATTGCTTGGCTGGTGTCAACTGCCTCAAATATTTGCTGCGATGTGACAACCCTTAAATCTCTGTAGCATTGAATCAGCCTTTTACCCCCAAACAGCTCGGAGACATCGAGGGGCATGTCCATTAAAGATACTTGCATGTCTCCAGAAAACCTAGTTCATCACATACAGGCTTGCGTTCAGAGTAGGAAGCTGGTGCCAACAGTTCTGTGGATGCAATCTGTAATATCCAAGACAGCTCTGAGTGTATACTTGGCTGCATCCTAGCTATAATGCATTGTTTGGGCTAGTGACGATCCAAGGTCCCCACAGAGCATGGGTATAACCGCCCATAAGGCAAACTGCATTAGTGGATCTAAGCTTTAGACTGGTCAAAAAAACATTCTTTTTCCAAATGTATAAATTCTTTGTGAGTCCTTATCAAGAGTGTTGGTCAGAAAGGAAATGGGATTATACCTGCTTGTTATGTACAATCATATTGTCTGTATCAGTTGTCCAATTAGGAAGTTCGGATTACTGCGGTGTAGACCAATCCATGTCTCAGCCACGGACTTTGGAATCATGCGGTACCGGAGGGCAAAATTATGCAGAAAGGGAAGCCGAATTATGTGGCACAAACAGGCACATTATGAGGCCTAAATCAGTACATTTTGTAATAGTATTACTTTGTTATTTGGTCTTTTTGAACGTATTAATACTGTATTGGAATTAGTGGCACCTTATTAGCACCAGTTTAACACTCCAATATAGCAATAAGCAACAGAAAGGTGACCAGTCGACCTTTGCAAAGGGCTTTCCACTGGACAGCAACATGGGTCACTGCGTTCTTGGTAACTTTTCAACCACTTAAGCTAGAAACAACATTTGTCTGTTAAAATCTGCAGATTATGCCGCATCTGTGAGACATGAAGCAAATCTATAATTATACGAAAATCGAAACGGCTGCAAAATTGCATAATTCCAGTGGCCCTCCTCATAGCTATACGTCGATTAACTGGTGGATCATGAGCATGGCATAAACCTTGTAGCCTGAAGGGCATCATTTAGGGTTTCATTAATTAAGATTAACCACTCAGATGAAGCCAGATCTTGGCTCAGTCAATACATTTGGTTTTATATTTATAGTTGACACCTGCAAATCTAGTGCTTCAGCTTCCCTTCGAACCAACACTGCAAGCAAAGCACTTTCTTCCATTGGAGGTCCAGTCTACCTCGAGTCCAAATCAGAACCAACACTAGCAAAAATTCTCTGTTCTTACCCCATCAAGGCACCAATAATTAATTCTACTAGGGTTCCATAACCACTGGTTATGCTCTATAATTTTACAATGCGAAATAGGCCAGACTCTACCACTTTGCTGACCTTAGTAATGTTGAATTCGCAGTATCTTATATTTCAGAGTGGAAACATTTTCAGCTTTAATTATTCACAACAACATTCTTTTTCTTACTCATATATGTGATACTGCTAACAAAGACTGTCAGAGTCAATAGGTGTGGTGGTTTAGACTTTTGCCCATTGTTGTGTTATATGCCTGGATGCAAAATACCAGAAAACTCAGAGGCACCCAGATACTGGTCAGATGGCACGCTCTGCAAAGTACATGATAGTAGTTTATACTTTATGGCACACCCTTAATTAAATAGGCCAGGCCTCTTGAAAAAGTACACTTCTTTGGCCAAGCCCCTTTTTAGAAGGTCCCCAGCACATAAACGTTTCATCCCATTTCAGCGTCTAGACACCTCACCTTTCAAATCTCATTTTCATTTCATTTCATTTCATTTAAAGCACTGGAAATAATATTCCTAAAAGGCGTATTGCAAGCTTTCAAGGAGGGACTCTTGGAGTGTACATATAGAAAGGTGGGAGAGGGTTCTGGAGTGGGAGTCCAGTTTGCTGGCATGGAAAGGTTGGTTGTTTGGTAGGCAGATATGGAAGTGTATAGGAATCACATTTTTGCAGATCTGAACAGGTGGAGGGCACCATGTGTATATATGGAATGGTAGAGGTTAGAGGATGCAGGTATTGAAGAGGGGAGGGCTCTATGAGTGTGCAGAAGAAGAGGAACCACGGAGTGCAGATATTGAAGGGTACATACATGTAAGTTAAAGATATGCAGGCGGCATTAGGATGTTTTGGGGTGTGGCTATGGAGGGGAGAGGACTAGCAGTCATGAATGAAGCAAGAAGCATATGGGAGGATCCTTGGTGATGCAGATATGACTGCAGGAGGGGTTCGGGGATGCAGATATGAAGGGGGCTCTTGGCAAGCAGATGTGTAGGGTGCAGTATAAAGCTCTACGATGCACATATCTAGGTCAGCGAGTGATTGAGGTGCAGATATTGAAAAGAATAGGGAGGGGGTTCTTGGAATGCAGATCTGATTGGTACAGGGGGTGGCATATTTGGAGAAAGGCAAGAGAGTGAATATGGAGGGTCGTAGGAAAGAGGGATCCAGGGGGTGCAAATGTAGAGGGTCGAGGAGACGGTTCTCCATGTGGAGATATAGAGAAGGCAGGAGACTGGATTCAGGTGCACGGGAGGGGATGTTGCAATCTAGCAATGCGGATATGGAAGGTGCAGGAGGGAGCTCCAGGGTGAAGATATGTAGGAGGTTCGAGAGTACATCCAGTACAGAAATGGAGGAAGGATGTAGGGAGTTATGAAAAGTGCAGGCGGCAGCTAAGGGATGCAAACACGATGAAGATTAGGAGTGGATTTGGTGCAGATATGCAAGGAGACATCTAGGGGTGTGGATATGGCAACGGAGTGTAGATGCAGCTCTTGGGTTACCTATACTGGGGAGGCGGTAGTGCAGGTCTAAGAGAAGATATGGAGGTGACATAGGGAAGGGAATCTACATGCTCAGTTTTGGGAGCTGCTGTAGGAAAGATTCATGGGTTTTAACATGGTTGGCAAGGACAGGTCTGGGGGCTGCAGATATGGGAGTGTGGAGGGAGCTCAGGTTCGTAGATTTGGAGGATGCTGAGGTGGCCTCTTGAGACGCAGATCCAAATAGGACTTATGGAAGACTTTAGGTATGTGATTGTGGCTTGATGGAGTTATGGTGTGCTTATGTGCAGATTGCAGTGACAGACGGTGAGGAAGGACTAATGTTGCATGGCCACTGTGGTCGACTTGATGCAGCATAGAAGCCGAACAACTACACCAAGATGTGTGATCTGCAGATAACTGACCAAGGGTCAGCTGGTCCCAATGTCTGGCCCGATCGTCAATACGGCGGTGGGCCGGAGCCACCGCTCGCCACAATGTCATTGTGTGCACCACCGCAGTGTGCCCGAGTCCGTTGGCGCTGAGCCAGGTTTGCGTCTGCACCACACCGCAGGCCTCAAAACATCACAGGATCTCTGCTGCAAAGACGGTCACCGGCGATCATCAGCGATTGCTCGTATCAATGTTGTACTGCACCTAATATATCTGCCTTCCGATGTGTGTCAGATGTCGGCAGATTAATGCAGGATAGTTAAGGGAGAGTGGCGGGGGAGGACGGAGTCGCGCTAGTGTTCGGCCATCTTCTCCGGCTGCTGGCCACGCCCCCGTTACATCACACTTTTGAAAGTCTAAATATATCCAGTCTCAAAAATTCTACGAACAATATAATGAAAGGCAGTAGATGAGATTCCGTTATAAGCTATCCAGTCCTATTGTGCGCGCTCCACCACCATGCAGAGCTCATCCTCCTCCTCCTCTAGCAAGTCCGGCATTGTCATCTCGCCTTTCCGCCTAGAGGAGCTCAGCAACCGGCTGGCGTCTCTGCAGCAGGAGAACAAGGTCCTCAAGATCGAGCTAGAAACCTACAAGCTCAAGTGCAAAGCCCTGCAGGAAGAGAACCGCGACCTGCGCAAGGCCAGCGTCACGATCGTGAGTACAGGGGCGCGGGTTTGGCGTCACCGTTATGAGTCAGCGCTTGCGGGGGTGGTGTAAGCTTGTGTCTTCCCTCTCGGTGTCTGGTGTTTTCTGTGCCTCTGTTTCCTGCTTGCCATCCCGGTTTTTCTGTGCCTGTGTGTGCGTGGCTCGGTCTGTGTGTGTGCGTGGCTCTGTCTGTGTGTGTGGGTAGCTCTGTGTCTGTGTGTGTGCGTAGCTCTGTCTGTGTGTGTGCGTAGCTCTGTCTGTGTGTGTGCGTAGCTCTGTCTGTGTGTGTGCGTAGCTCTGTGTCTGTGTGCGTGCGTAGCTCTGTGTCTGTGTGCGTAGCTCTGTGTCTGTGTGCGTAGCTCTGTGTCTGTGTGCGTAGCTCTGTGTCTGTGTGCGTAGCTCTGTGTCTGTGTGTGTGGCTCTGTGTGTGCGTGGCTCTGTGTGTGCGTGGCTCTGTGTGTGCGTGGCTCTGTGTGTGCGTGGCTCTGTGTGTGCGTGGCTCTGTGTGTGCGTGGCTCTGTCTGTGTGTGGCTCTGTCTGTGTGTGTGTTTGCGTGGCTCTGTCTGTGTGTGTGTGCGCGGCTGTGTGTGTGTGTGCGGGTGTGTGTGCGGGTGTGTGTGTGTGTGTGTGTGTGTGTGTGTGTGTGTGTGTGTGTGTGTGTGTCCGCGAATACTCTCTACTTCTCTCTAATGCTCACCTATTGCCATTGTAAATGACAATACCATTTATTTATGTTTTAAAAAAAAAAGAAAAAATGTCATGAGCAATGCCAATAGCTCTACCTTTAATAATGCCGAGACCATTGCATTGTAAATGCTTGTTTAGATTAGATCATTGGGGCACAAATTATAGTTTGGGACAGCTCCAGGGAATAAAAGGAGTACCTCAGACTGGATAGCAAGTAAACGTTTGGGTACATGCAACAGGTAGAGTTGTATGCTGTACATTGGTCTGTACTGGAGGAATACTTGTGTAGGAGTCAGAAAACTAAAAACAGTTTTGGAATATGCACATTTTCTGCAGTTATTTAATCAGTCTCTCTCTGAAATGGAGTGATGTGACCGAACTTCGTTACATCCCAGGTCCACAGCACAATATCATTCCACCTTGGTCCTGTTGTTCCTTTCTGGTAACAGGTTCATTCTGGTGTTTATTCCTGATTCCGAGATGGGCAAATCTAGCAGTCAGGCCTGTGGCATTTGTCCAAGCATACCCCTCCAGATATTACTAGAAAGATGTTGCGCGGAAAAATCCGTTCAGAAAAGGGGGAAATCTGAGAATGTAAAGTGGGCTAAAGCAGTGACTGCTGGTTATTCCACACTCTATCCTTGCAAATTCACGACAGCGTGGAAAAAAAGCAACCGTTCAGCATCAGTACCTCTTCTGAACTGTTTTTATGGTGGCATAAAACAGCAGAAGGCGATGCACTGTTGGCAGCTCATCTTGTATGCATCTAACATAGTATGTATACATCATATAGTGGATGGTCACCTTGAGCCCAGCATCATTAGTCATCAGGACTTGCCACATGGACCACAGCTGTACATATTAAAGAGAAACCTAACTTACCTCCAACCCAGCACTCCCACCAGCCTTAGCCACATGGATATACCACACACAAATGAAATCAGAGCACCTTTGACAGAAAAACTCGCTTATATTGAAACAAGATCACATAATTCCCAGATATACAAGCCAACAGGCATGCCATAGAGAAAGACATTACTCGTGTTAATGCTACTGTGTGTATTAGGCAATGATCTAGCATATATTCAGCACAACATATATTTTTATGTATGTACTTTATTTTACATTTTTACTGCGCCAAACATGTTGCTGAAGTCTGATAATAAACCAGTTCCAACAACAAACATCCACATCACAAATCCAATAGAGCACTTCAGTTATACTATGACTTCCACTTCCAACATAGGTCAGACATGTCGTGTAGCCAACAACACGTATAGGCAAACTACCTAGCAATTGGCATCTACCAGTCCTAAGAGCTTTTCCAGCAAATGATAAAGCTGTTTCGACACATACCATATAGTGTCAGTTAAAAGAAGAAATGTTTGCCACCTGCCCACCAACACGACCTCCCGTGGTCCACTTGTCAACAGAATCTCAAGACAATCATTGACCTCATTCAATAAATGAACATACACATACATTTTGAGGACCAGAATGCAGTACCCAAAATACAAGATCGGTCATTGACTCAGACTCTGGTTGGTGAGGAAACTCCTAGACCATGTGGAATTGAGTATGCCACACTACAACCACCAATCCTTCATTTGTTGCCAGTGGATACAGTTGGTGGACGACGGCACTCACTGCTTTTGGGGACTAGGACGTATAGTTCAACATCAGACAGAGAAAGGCGGTAAAGGAACAAAAAAAGGAGGAAAGTAGGAAAAAAATTGGAAAGCAGTGAGAAAGGAAGAACAAGGGGACAGGGAGGGCAAATAACCGGAAAGAGTGAGATAGAGACAGGAAGTGTAGGGTGGTGGAAGAAAGAGGCATGAGGAGGAATTAAGCCTAGGCAGCTTTGGTATTGAGAAGCAGTGATATTCGACAGTGTGGACGGCGGGCTTCGGAGAAAAAGTTGAGCCCTGCACTATTAATTGACTAATTGTGCACTAGCTTAACCGCACAGTCCGTAGTCTCTGTGTCGGAAGGGTAGGTTCAGCTTCTATTAATGTTACAGGTACTAACCTGGAATTTCATTACTCAGAGTCCCAGACTGGAACAGCGCAATTAAACACTTGATTGACCAGATAAGATTTGTTCCAGCTGCCTTCAGGGGTTTGTCTGGAGTGTAGTCCTCTCACGCCCTATCTAAAGATCTTGTACATGGAGGAGTTTGTTTGTTGTGTGCGGAACCGGTTCGACCACTATGATAAGCTGGGACTGGTATTTAGGGCAGTCGATGGATGCTTCCGTTGCCTGGATAGTGAACACAACACAGTGTACATCAAGGCCTCTACTTGGTCAGCATTTGAACTCCCTAACCCATCACCCTTTCCATCGCATTACAAAGTTGGCAAAGGGTTGGCATAGCCAGTTGGTCTGGGCTTAATATGCTGACACATGCAAGATTAGCACTTTAGATGGAGATACTCAACAGGGAGTTAACCGCAGCGGTCTGAGAGTGCAATAGTTGTGTAGTAGTCCCACATGCAGTTTAGTGCAAGCACTCAAGTGGAAGTGGAAGGGTGCAATCTGCCAGCCATTACCAGTAGGTGAGATGTATATACTCCAAGGGACTGGGCCAATACATAACTGACCAAGACACAAGCCAGTGCCAGAAAGAAGCTAGTTGAAGAAAGATCATGTTTGAAGAGGGCATACCCAAAGCCTGCTCTATGTATATTGTGAGCAATGGGTGTGGTTGACCGCTCCGGTGTCAAATTAGACCTGAAGAACAAGATGAGTAAATGTGTTAGATTAGTCTAGACAGAGTTTAGATGCGCTCTGCAGGGCACCATTAGAGTTGATAATAAAAAAAAAATGAATGAATGAGGGTGGGTGGGTATTTATGTGGTTCATAAGACTGACATGGCAGCTTTGGTACCTATTTGGACTTGTAGGTATTTGGAGTCTTGTGGCAAATGTTGCATTGGACACTTCTACTCATTTTTGTTTTATAAATCACAGGTTTGCTTAAGAGCTGGAACTTGCTCCTGTACAAATGCATAGCCCTTGAGGTCTAGGCTATAACTATGTTGTAATAACGAATAGAAATTACTTAATTAACATTTTGCTTGAATATGGGAAATTAAAATTATAAAAAATACATGAAATTAAATGGAAAAAAAACGTTTAACTAACACTAGTAACCTGGACGTTTCCTTTAACATTTACTGGACACTAACACCGTTTTAACCCGGACTTGTGGTCTGACCTTAAATAAATCACTACATAGTACCACAACAGCAGATAAACTTAAAATTAATGATTAATGAATACATGCATTATATGTCCCTTTGATTTTATTGACGTAGTTGTTATTTTTTTGTGTGTTAACTGCAAAGGGTCGAGAATACCAACAAGTGCGTTGGGTATGACTTATTGTTATGTCCGAACTCAGTAAGTCAGCATTTGCGCATGTTTATCTACAATTATTTCCTTTCATGTAGAATCTGCATCTGCTAATAACGATGATGTTATTCTACCGTTTTAAGCTTGAACATACCAGACAGTGCAAGCTGTCTGCTTGTGAAAGAACTATTGTGAAATTACAATGGTTTACAGCCTTTCAATTGCTCAACATTGGCTGACCTATTCTCACTCTTATTTGCTTACTTCTTATGTGATGGCTTGCCTTCCTCTTCTTGCATTTATACATCCCTTGGCGCATAGCTCCTTTTTGATCCTTTTGATTTTGCTGACCTATAGCCTTCCACTGCTCACATTTAACTAACGAATTTTTTTGTTTTGATCCAGCACCCTAGGAGATTGTATGTGTTTTCTATCGCTCTCACCTGTGCTACTTGCCCCCTCAAATAACAGCCCCACGCTGTGTTACTTCCCACTTGTCCCAGCTTTTCTGTAAAAGGGCTAGTTTTACTGGGATAAGGCTGAAAACAAACTGCAAGGATTGCTTCTGCTTTATCTCCTGCATTCAACTTATTGTATGAAAGCACACACTTTGCCATTCAAAGGCTTTTATAGCACTGGGAGAAGGACCATCAGCTGCACTCACCCAGCTGGTGTCTGAGGAAGAAGGTGTACTTAGCATCTGCTTACATTTCTCCTGTAGACTGATAAATGTGCTCCCTAGGCTACCACAGAGGAGCAAATGGCTGAATCCTGTGTAATGTAATTTAAGCATGGGCAAGTGTTTCCTTATACATTCTGGCTCTTCCTTATTCTATTTAAATTCAGTTCAAAGATCATGAGTAAAAAGCACTTGAAAAATAAACTATTCCATTTATAAAGATTGAAAACATTGAAGCGAATGTACAGTTTAGAGATACCATAAAGTACAGTTTAGAGATGCTATAAATTATGTTCGCTTTTCCTCCTGTATTTTGAATTGTTTTTTTTCTTTGACTTTTTTTAAACAATACTTTCCAAACATTGGCAAAGCCAACAACGCTGCACTTGCATTATAATGGCATGAACTATTTGTCGCTTTGCCAGTGCTTGTTCTGCAGAGCTTTTATAATGGGTGACATATTGCCTCGCCCCTCCTCTCCCTCTCACTAAGTACCCATTTTGATTATAAGACTTTCCTTCTTGTGGACATATTTGAAACCAAAAATAGACCATTTTCACAATAAAACCCCACCAGCTCATACTGTTTTCTCCTGTCTCTTTCAGAGTTGTTCTTTCATAGCTAATCTCCGCCAGCATGGGCATCTTCAAAGCAGCCTTTTTCATGCAAGGTTGCATAATTACTATTTATTCAAAATTCATCCTTTAGCTAAGTGAAAAGTGGTACAATTGCATCTAAAAATCAAACCTGCATATGCAACACTAGAGGCGAAAGCTGTTTTTAAATTATCTACTCTAGCTCAAAGACATTTTTAGAACCTCTGAGAAAAAATTTGGACATCGAAACATCTGGAAAATAGAGCAGCTTTCCTAGCAGCTCAAACTACTTATATCTCAGCTTCAAAGCAGCCAATCTCTCCTTCCTGTCCTCCAAACGTGGCTCGTCTTCTGTTAAACCAGAGGCTTCTTTAAAAAGGCCTTTTACTTGAGAGCTTCGCTGTACCATGATCCCATAATCACTCCATTGGCGGAACATTGCATCGAAACACATGACTTTCTAATTTCTACAGTCAAGACATCTGTTCCCTCAGTTAACTGCCCTGCTCTTCAAGCCACTTACAAACCCAAAAGCTTCACACTTATTTTTATGTACAGTCCATCTCAAATGAGAATATTAGGCAAAGTATCCAGGAGGCTGGTCCTAATGATAAATATAACAGTGTATCGCTTCAGCCTCCCTCTCCTGCTGTTGGCATCCTGAGTACAAAAGGGTATCATCCATGACCTACTCCGTCAATCCCGAGTCAAACCCACCCTGATAAAACCATCATTTAAACATCTGACTAATTTGCATTCTTTTGCTTTTTCTGATAAGGTTCCAGTAACAGCTCTTACATCTCTGCTTTAGCGGTTTATTGAATCCATTTCTGTCCTACAATTTTATCAGTGTAGTTTCTACAAATCCAACATATCACAGACTGTGATGATGTCAGTCAGAGATTCACCCCACCCACACCACATTTAGTTGACTTGGAGGAGTTCTTCATGTCCACTTAGATCCGAAAGCAAACTACATCATTCTTTTGCAATGGCTTAAATTGGGCTCTGAAATCACTTCTTTTCGACGGTTTGAAATCTTCCGGAGTTCCATCTCTTTCGAAGCTGTGGAGTTAGAGCTCACTGAAGTCTCTCCCCCCCCCATATCCCTTCTGTGCTTGGATACCCACTGGGCCTGAGCTAGGATTTAACACATTTTTTTTGTAGATAAGATTTAGGTCAGCCACCCTAAGTAAGTCCTCCCTCCCCTCCTTTTATTATGGTTGTGAAAGAAACTCGGCCGCCCTAGGACTGCTTGTAAATATGAAGGGAACAGAATGCGCTTCCCAGTACAGTTTCTTCTAAGTCCGGTCTTTAGGTTCATGCATACCCACGAGATGCCATTTGGTGATACTACAGGCATACAAAGGGAACATTTTAAATAAGATGCCCACATGCTGGAGCTCCAACTCCTTTTTGGAATTCCGTCATGTTTTTGAGGAATTGCAAATGGTTTCTTCAACATATTGATATTTAATTACAATCTCTAACACTTAAAGCTGTCTTTAATGTCAATTTCTACTTGGAGGGATGCACTAAATCCAAAATCTCCAAATAATTTCCTTTTTACCATGAAAATCATTTAGGAGGTTTGCACCTCCAACCCTAAATTTATTCATTGGGTGGTTTAATTTTTGTATTAGGCAAAATCTGTTAATTTTAAATAGTTATTACCTTTGACTTTTTTCTTTGTTTTAGGGTTAGAATTTGACTGAAAATAGAAGACCCTAAAACATTATGTTTCTACTTCCATGGGACTGGGAGTCTCAGCAAGCCTGTTATTCCTATACATTTGTGGAAAGACCATGGCCAAAGAAAAACTCCCAGGGCGAGTTTTACATAAATGCATTTTGGCTTGAGAATGCTGGCGAGTCTGTTTCAGATAGCATCAGACCACATTCCACACAATTAAAGATTAACATTTTGTTCTCTACGATGGTCCATGTCCAGTTGACCATCTTATCTAGCAATTTAAGCGGCCTCTGGCAGCAGAACAAAAATAAGATTTAAAACTAAAAAGGCAGCGTTTCCTAGTCTAATCATGAAATACGTAAATATTATCATTGCTGGAAAATCGACTGTCAAATGTAGTTTAACATTGGCTTCTTCTAGAGAGTTTCATACCACCTACATTGTGTTCCAAATAGGAGGTGTCACTATTGCACTAGGTAAGAATGCAGATAGCAAATATGCACTTTTCTCTGTGTCTTTAAAAGTGGAAAGATTATGTTCTAGCATCTAGTAAAAGAGACTAAATAAAACACAACAAGAACATTTATCAGATAAGATCGACCTCTGTTTCGTATCTGGCCAAACTCTCAGGGAAATAAAGTTTTACAATCTCAGGGAAATAAAGTTTTACAACGTCTTGTTGGCGGCATCTGTCCGCCTTATTTCAATGAAAACGTCCATTCTGGATAAACGCGAAGAGGGCCCTTATTGACCTTTCTGTAATGCCCAGGACACACCGGAGTCCCCCTTAGCGATGATGCTTTATGAACCAGTAATCATATGGTCTTCCCTGTAAATTCATCAAATTGGCATGCATCACATGCATGTTCTTATTTGGGATGTAGGACAAACCCATTTTGATTTGTTTTTGGTGACGATTTCTGACTTCAAAGTTGCACAAACTGGGTGGCAGTTCTTTCGTCTTAAGCAAATATGACTCATTTTAAGCCTGTAGATTTTAACTTGTGGAATCAAGGCCAGGCTTGTTCTCTTCGTCTGCAGCTTGAGGCTACAGTTGTCCTCTTCTTACTACAGCCTTTCTTTGTTCCAACCCACAGCCAGTGCAACAAAGACCAAATTCATCTTAAATAGCCCTGGCCTGTTGGCTTTGCCAATACTTGTTTTTTATTTTACTGTGTGCAAAGTATACACAAGACAAAAAAGCTTTGTAAGTTAGGTCCGCAATTTGGCCTCTGGGCGCTGTAACTGTTTTGTAAATTGACAGACATGGCACAAGGATTATTGAATAATGTGTACTTAGGACAACAATTACTGCTTTATGTCTGCTTGTAATATTGATTCCTGAAGAATTTATGCCGGGAAGTGCTTCTGTGCAGTGCCTACTGAAGAAGAAATTGCTGTGCAACGGATCAATTCTTCAGCGGATCTTAAGTAACTCTGATCAAAAAACATGATCAACTTTCACATCTTTTGATCACCTCTCTAATTCAGGTTATCTAAAGACTCTTTAAGTAAAAGTACTGGATCATCTCCTATTCCAAGACCGGGAAAGTTTATTGCGGAACATAAAGACGTTGTTGCCCTAATTTGTGGCACTTGTTAAATGCCTGCTAACGTAAGGCATTGTATACCATAATTTGTAAAGTATGTGGCAGTGCTGCTAGAGAAGACATTTTCGCTTAGGCCTTGCAAATCTTGCAAATTTCAGAGCCATGTCTGTGATCCTATAGCCATAGCCAGTGCAACATCTAGACCACACAGTTACTGCCATGCAACTTGTAGACTGGTTTTACATGCCGGATTTCTTTTAAATGGAATTTTGCCAAAGAGTAAGCACAGAACCTTTGGTTCTCTCACAGATAGACTATCTTACAATATATGTCCGGTGCTGATGATATCTTCAATACTGTTGACAATACACTCTTTCTCCACAGTTACTTTCGTCATGCATTTTGAGTAAAATGACAAACTGGATCATTGACTTTATTTGTATTCTTCGACCCAGTTGACAGCCCTGGCACCTTACGAGTCCACATCAACTCCTCTACTATGGAGAGTGCATCAACGTTTTCTATGCTCTCCCTTTTTGATTATTTTTGCAGACCACTGGCTGCAGTATTTCAGAAGTACGGAGTTAAGGTTTTATTGCACATAGACCAAGCTCCGCTTCTTTTAACCCCTTCCATGCGGCCGCGATTCCCCTAGTGTGCTGTAAACAACACGAACAGGGGAGGGCCGTGACGAACCCCAGCCGTCATCAGCACACGAGCACCGTAGTGCATGAGGGCTGGGGTTCGTCATCAGCATGGAAGGGGTTAAGATTCACACAAAAAGGTGCATTTGTTAAAGTTAACATACTTGCAGTACTTCTATGTGCTATAGGGTGTGCGCAACTTTACTAAAATACATTTTCCCCAAGTCTGAAATTCAGAAGACACAAAAAATGTTGCTGTGTGGCCTAATTTTACGGTCCAGTGCCCAAGTCCCATTCAGGTTCTTGAACCTTCAGCATCCTAGTGCAGCCGTTACTAAACTGTGTTCTGGGGAGAACAGTTTGAGGAGCCTCATGACTGCTTGGAAAATTGAATAACTTTAATAGATTAATACAGTGTATATAAATAAAGAAGCAAAAAGGAAAACTGACATTTTTAAAACGTTCTGTAAAAGTGAAGGGGTTTGAAATTGGTGGCTTGATAGGGTTAAAACATTAGAATAGGGATATTTAGGGGAGGTAAAGGCCCCTATATCCCCGCTGCAGGAACCAACATGTTTCGCCAGTGGCATGTGCCCATCCGGGTCACAATAGCCTTTTTCAGGGTATGGATCCATTGTCTTTTTGGTCTTCACCTCCACTCGGGTGTTTACATCAATTAAAAGATGGAAATTCTCCAGTTACCCACTCTCCAATAATTGCAGAGAGGAATCCTTTTTACGAGTTCAAAAGCACCTCTTCGGTGGACTGGTGTGCGTAAATGGACATCGGTGGTTCTTTGGAGTACGTGTGACTACAGGACCACATTTCCACTAGGGTTTCGGGTTCAGAGAAGTGCTTTTGAACTCCTAAAGGATCCATACCGTGACGTAGGCCATTATGACCTGGATGGGCACGAAGCACTGGCTGAAACATGTTGGTTCCTGCAGTGGTGTTATAGGGCATTTACCTCCCCTAAATATCCCAATTCTAATGTTTTAACCCTATGAATGGGACACATGAATAAAGGCAAATTGTAGTTATCAAACACACACTATATAAATGAGGGTCTAAGGGCTAGTTCAATGACTCTGTACTGGATACATGCCCCCAGAAACAGAACTAATTACAACAAAAGGTATCCAGGAGTCACAACCATGTTTTGCTCTTAGACTGACCGCCACACGACAAACAAATTAAATTTTGAATTAAAAACAGTTGTTCAAACACTCGTACATATAACATGCAATCAGATCTGACCAATCATGACGTTAATTTTTTACTGAGTGGTGTCAGTATGGTGCTGGTGTGATATTTACAACTTTTTTTCAGTTGTAAATATCACACCAGCACCATACTGACACCACTCAGTAAAAAATTAACGTCAGTCTCCTTACTCACACAGACTCTATCTTCCAACTAATGTGACTGTCTGTATACTAACTCCTGGGTAAGGAGAACCCAAATGATGTAACAGTGGTGGTACAGAGCGACAACTGATGGGAAAAATTCCTAACCCTGATTGCATGTTATATGTATGAGTGTTTGAACAACTGTTTTCAATTCACAATTTAATTTGTTTGTCGTGTGGCGGTCAGTCTAAGAGCAAAACATGGTTGTGACTCCTGGATACCTTTTGTTGTAATTAAATTGTAGTTATCCCCTTGGATAGTTTAACCACAAGTATCTGCACCTCTCGATCCCTTGTTGAGAAAATAATCTTTCCTCTGTATTATTTCTTTTTTCCTTTCTCACTTACTTCCCTCACCACTCTTCTTCATAAAAAACTGCGCTCCGTCCAGTGTGGTGTTCTGCGCCTGGACTTTTGATGCCACCCTATGATGAAGCATGACACTGTAAAGTGTGTGAGGGCAGTATTAAGAAAATATATGTCTTTTCCTTCCCCTTTTGCCTCTTGTATTTAATTTTGGCGTTGTCCTATTGGAAGGTCTGACAACAGACGAATTCCCTTCCCCTTCCTCGGTGGGTAGCATTTTTGTTATTTTCAGTCCTTCTCTCCTGAGTGAATTTGCAGTTTTGGTAGGGGACTCAGAGAAGGCTTATCCCCTTGACTCTTCTTTTTGTAAGATAGTCTATGGGTGAACTGCCAAACACATCAATGCAGTGGTGCTGATGTTGTTGAATAGAAGACGATAAATATGAACATTACCGGCGCCATCTTGTGTAATATAGGCCTTTGCGTGCGCGTAAGCGGCAACCATTTTGGACATCACGGCCATTTCATACACCTGTGTGTCACCCTGACCCCACCATCATCTCCCACGCTCTGATTAAGCCAAGCACACATACTGGGGTCATAACAGCATGACAGTGCCCCGGAGTCACTTCCCGCGCCAAACCCACTTGTCCTTTCATCCTCTATGCACAGGCAAGCCCCCTTTTATAACCTCCTTCCCTGCACCTGGCCACTCAGTCCGGTCCCAGGCACTAACCAACCCCTGTGGACATTGTTTATTGCCTACACATGGCAGGGCTTGTTTCACCAACAAAGGAGCCTGACTTGATCAATAACCCAAACCCTTAGATCTGACCGATCCCACGTACTTTTAGATCCTGTTGGAATGTCCAGCTGCGAGATAGCGATCATCTGTTACATCTGGGTGGGGGACGATTGCAGCAAGGTCTGTGGGAACTAGCTTAAGGTGAGGATTCCAAGGATGTTTGAATATGCAATAAAGTGATGTCAGGAATGTTTTACCATGTAATAAACAGACAGAAAATAGTATAAAAGGCCATGCCACGGAGCTGCAGTTTGAGTACCTCCTGACGATAGCCCTGGTGTCCGAAGTGATGTACTCTCCTCTAGAGCAATAAGCTTGTTCTTCACCTTCCAACTCCCAGCGCCTGCCTCGTTATTTTGATCACTAATCTTAGAGTGAATTAAAGGTGGTTTGCACCAAGCTGCAACGAAAGTCTTGAGTCTCGCTGCTTTTCATCAATGTAAGGGGTACAGGATGCTGTAAATGCTGATTCGGTTGACGGGTGTCTTCCTGGGACCACAGAGGTCGATGTCCCTTGAAGTCAAGACAAAAACAGTTGCTAGTGGTCTGCTGATCTGTGGTCACAGCAAAACCAGTGGTTCCCTTTAAATGAGGCTAGTGTCCATCTTGGGCGACCAAGCTGCAGTCTGACAACTCTGGTCCAACAGACTTGGGTGCTACATTTGAGTGTCTGAACTCTGTCTTCCAGGCTGTGCTTCAGCGGTCAAAAGCGATTAAGCGATTGTATCTAACCCACCGAAGTGGCTTCTTCAGCATTTGTGGCCCTGAAGCTGTAACAGGAAGCGATTCAACTGACTCTTGTAGTTTACCTGTTCGGTTTGGGGCTCAGGATGACTTTCCTCGAGCAGGACACCACAGTCCCAGTCCTCCAGTTCTCTCTCTCATTAGCCAAGAATCAGCAGATGAAGTCCAATCTTTGGTACAGCTTCTCTTTGCTGCGTCCAGGGAATAGCAAGGCAGCACTTCCTTCAGTTCTGTCATCAATGCAGATGTGATCTGAGGTCAGTGTACAAAGGGTGCCAATTTATGCCCACGACCTGCCCTCGGTGATACAGTGACTGCTAGCCAATGGGTTACCAGGTCCCCTCCTGCCTGATGATGACTTCCTGCAATGAAAGTGAAAAGTGAAAAAGCTTTTATTGTTTCAATTATTTAAAATCATTACAATATACTAACTGTATAAAAATAGTTATCTAAAAAAGAAACAGAAGTTTTATTCCCTGGGCTTTTACCTCCAGTCAATTAAACGTAAAACCTTCATAAAGTGTCATGTTCTGACTATGCAGTTTAAAAACAATGTGCATTAAATGTTTTTAAATTGGGGGTGTGTCCGCCTCTCTCCTCCATCCGGACCTACAGTTTCCTTTTTGCAGCTCTGCGTTTGTGGACAGTCCCGCACGAATTAGGTCTGTAAATTTCCCCAGCCGTGCTACTGTTTGACTTGCTGTAGACGTAAAACACAAGTCCAAAATTTCGCAGCATCGATTGCGGCCCTGAGCTCTGCAAATTGGAATTACCAAACGTTGTCTCTCTCTGGCTAACTTTGGGCAGCAACACAAGTGATACCAGGATTCCTGGTGGTAGTCACAGAGTCTGCATGCTACTGATTTGTCCGGTGGGGCCCAGCTTGGGTTGAACTCCACTATAGGTAGTGCCAGGAGCCTCATGTGAGTGATCTTTTTTCGAGTTGGAACGGAAAGAGCTAGTTCAAAGTAGGGCTGTGCTTTACCCACTTTATTAGAGGCATCCAGTGCGGAGAGATTTGGGTGATAATGCAGACTAGCGATGTCTCTTGCAAATGATATTTGCTTTACCTGTCGGTTTACTGCTCTTTTCCATACTGCAGTTGAGATGTTCGTGTTGGCCAGGTTTTGCACCTCTATTTCCAGCAATTGATTGGCTACTGCCAGTTGCGCTTGCCATGGCGATCCGCTTTCTTCGAAGATTGTTTTAATTTGCGCTTTCAAAGCCATTGCTGGTGCACGCAGGGTGCTAGTGTAATATTTTATTGTGTCTCCCAGGCAAGAGATGTCGGGTTGGGAAAGTCCCAGCTCCAGCCTTACTCTAGCTCTCCTGGCCTGTCGTGGGATGCCCAGCACTTTCTTGTATGCAGCAATTTGAAAACTCATATAGAAGTTGGTAAGGGCTCCTGGGAAAATTAAATGGCCATAATTAACTGAGGGCAATATTTTTGCTTTTAAAACTTTCAAGATGGGGTCCGTGGATGGGCAATGTAATTTTCGATTGAGGTTTCCCAGACTGCGGATGATTCTTGCCCCTTTGCTTCTTAAATGCTTCAGATGAGCTGTTGTCTTAGCCCCCTCCGTTAGCCTGAGGCCCAGGTAATTATAGTTTTTGCAAGTTCTAATTTGCTGATCACCCAGGCGCCATTGGGCTATGTGCTTTCGAGGATACTTCCCAATGATGAGAATCTTAGTCTTCTCCTGGTTGACCCCAAGTTGTTATTTTGATTAAACCTGTTTAGCGCATCTAGGGCTTTCTGTAGGCCTATCCTGGTGTGGTCCAAAATTACAAGGTCGTCGGCATATTGAAGTATTTGGAGCCGCTTGTTCCCCAGCTTTGGAATGACTAAGTTTGCCCCCTCCAATGCTTGGCCTAAATCGGATGTGTAGATGTTAAACAAAAGTGGTGCAAGAACACACCCCTGTTTGAGGCCGTTATTTGTTGGGACCTTATTGGTCATTGATGATTGGCTGGTCTTAATCCTTACCCAGGTCCCTTCTTGTAGAGACCTTATTGCCTTAAGCAACTTTTCGGGAATGCCCCAGTTGGTGAGTTTACTCCATAGTATGCCACGGTCTACGCGGTCAAATCCTGTGCTATAGTCCACAAAGTAGCAAAACAAGGGCGGTTGAGCGGGCTGAGTCGCATGTTTGGACAGGTATCCCAGGGCTATGATGTTGTCTACTGTGGAACATTGTGGTCGGAATCCAGTTTGAAAGAAAGGCAAGATGTTGTGCTCCTCCGCCCAGCTTTCTAATTCCTTCAGCAGCACTCTAGCGAATGCCTTTGCTTCGATATCTAGCAAGGCCACGAGCTATTTTAATCGAATGATTATACTTTCGTTAATAGAAATGTAAAAGAAACAAGCATTGTAAATGCAATAGGTCTTGCATTAGGAAAGTTTGAGCTATTTGTCTTGTAAATGACAATTTTTTTATTTATGTGTTGGTTTTGAAAATAGCTAAATTAACAGCTTTGTCATTTACAATGCCAATAGTTAGAACTTTCGCAAATGTGACAACATATGTTGTATTTACGTGACTTAGATGTATTGATATTACAAATGACAATGGCTTTTAATTTTTTTAAATAATTAATACTTAAATAAAAGTGATTGTAATTTATAATGGCAATACCTTAAACTTTTGTTAAGATTATGTTCAGTGTATTTTATTGTGACTAAAATCCAAGAACAGAAGTGAAATATTAAAAAAAAATTGTGACATTTGTAATAAAGCTTGAACAATTGAGAGAACATATTTGAACCAGTTGTTGTTTAATGGTTGCGCAGATTGATGCTGGGGTGGCGCTGAGTGATGCTGTGGTGGCGCTGAGTGATGCTGTGGTGGTGCCGAGTGATGCTGTGGTGGTGCCGAGTGATGTTGTGGTGGTGCCGAGTGGTGCTGTGGTGGTGCCGAGTGATGCTGGGATGGTGCTGAATGATGCTGGGGTGGTGCTGAATGATGCTGGGGTGGTGCTGAATGATGCTGGGGTGGTGCTGAGTGATGCTGGGGTGGTGCTGAGTGAGGCTGGGGTGGTGCTGAGTGAGGCTGGGGTGGTGCTGAGTGAGGCTGGGGTGGTGCTGAGTGAGGCTGGGGTGGTGCTGAGTGAGGCTGGGGTGGTGCTGAGGTGGTGCTGAGGTGGTGCTGGGGTGGTGCTGGGGTGGTGCTGAGTGGTGCTGTGGTGGTGCTGAGTGGTGATGGGGTGGTGCTGAGGGATAATGTGGTGGTGCTGAGTGATAATTTGGTGGTGCTGAGTGATAATGTGGTGGTGCCAAGTGGTGCTGTGGTGGTGCTGAATGATAATGTGGTGAGTGATGCTGGGGTAGCGCTGAGTGATGATGTGGTGATGCAGAGGGCAGAAAGGCACAAACAAGCTACTTACTCAGATGGTCAGGTTTTCATAAGCAGCCCAACAAAAACGTTGTCGTGTTCTATAAAAAACGAGTGTGCATAACCTATAACTCTAAAATCTACACTGAGTAGTACTCGAAGAGTGTCAGCGTGCAAGGTTATTTAAAATACCTGTTTGTGTTGGGGAATTGTAAAAGTTCAAACTGTCAGGACGCCAACGTGGAGATCCATGTGCCGCCTAAAATAAACAACATGTGCCGGCATTTAAAGGAAGCTGTTACCGACTAGCAACCATGTACAAATAGTATGAGAGCGAGTGTAACAGGCTGTACTCACCAAGATGAAAATCTACTCGCTGGATAAACCGCTCACCTGCCGAGAGGAAAATCTGTCCAGTAAACACGCCACGATGCGAACTGAGTTACAGACGCATTCATTGCAGTCCACGCCTAATGAGCTCTCAGATACATAGGAATAGAAAGAGGACTCACTGTGGCTGCCATATTGTAATGGTGAAATGCCAAATAGTGCAACATGTAAATGCTTCAAATCTTATTATGTGTCAATGAACCTATCAGCACTCAATATACCTACTGACAACTCTTCTAAAACATGGAACAACAGTTGCTAACTCGATAAATCCGATTATGCAATAATCCAATACGGTACTTCTCATTAAACCCCTCTCCTGCGGTGTACAAAGTGTATCTGGGTTGAATCCCATTTGAATCGATACAAACACTCGTTAAAATGAAACACGATCCTAGATCCTAGCAAAGTAAGGCTGATTGGATTGAATCGATACAAACACTTGTTAAAATGAAACACGATCCTAGAGCCAAGCAAAGTAAGGCTGATTGTTGTTGTCGCAAGCAAACAGATAAATGAATAGACAAAGACACATCTCTTGTACGTGATTAAACACCATGTTGATCATACTGAAGGGGCAACAAATAAAAAAAATAAAAAAGTACACTGGGAGGGGGGAGGAGAAACGCGAGACGCGGCCGTGAAAGTGAAAGTACAGCCGGCCGGCCGGCCGTGAATAATTAGGGGAGGAGAAATGTCTGAGGCAGAGCGCACACTGGGGGAAGCTTGTGGGAGGGAGGCTGGTGACTTTGATGCGTGCACGCGCTTTTCACGGGCACTGCATGAAATCGCCCTTTTGGTTAAACTCTGGTTAAGCCCCTATATTCTCGCAAGCGCATTGACAGGCGAGACCTAAAAATGACTGATTATGAGATGGTGAATGAGGAGGCTAGAAACAATCTGCATCGTTTCACTTGCCTGCACAACTCACCTATTTGATACTCTTAGAACCTTCTTAAGCTCCTGTACTGGAACATTGATTTCATTGATCATCGTACAGTTCTTTTCTATATTTTTTGTTTTTTGTCTGGTTAACCTTTTAAATACGGGTGTTGGCCAGCGGCCAACACTCGCACTACCTCCCAGTGTGTTGTCAACCATTGGCTGACACTGGGTAGCTAAATAAAGGTCCCTCTGGTGCACTGTACTAGTGTCCTTTGTGGTTTTTTTTTTAACGTCAGGCTGCTCATGAAATGCTTGCCAAACAAAATGCTTTTTTTTTGTAATAGTGCCCCATTCTGCTTTTTCACTTATTTGTCAGCTGCGGAACTTTCTTTACATGCGGCTCATTTAAAGAAAGGGGTGCGTCCTCCATTAACGTGAAAGAGTAGCATGGGGCGCTTTTACAAAAAAAGTATTTGCAATGCAATAGGTGTCGCATTTGGGAGAGTTTAAGCTATTGTCATTTACAATGCCATTAGCTCAAACTCTCGTAAATGCAAGACCTATTGCATTTCAAATGCTCGTTTCCTATGGTGCTCGCTTCCGGCACAGCAAGGCATCTTACTCTTGAGTCAACCTCATTTCTCTTTCTTACTCCCTCTCTGTCCTGCCCCCACTGTCTCTTGATCTCACTCTTGAAAGTTCTTTTCATCTCTGCTTTGTCACGGAGGAAAAGCATACTATTAATAAAAAATGAGTGACTTTACCCATCAACTGCAGAAACCTTCCTAAATTATCACATTTATCTTATACTTAATTTCCCATCTCTTCCAATCATCAACTTTCTTCACCATTTAGCCTCTCTCTGAAGTCAATGATGCGGACAGTGAAAAGGATGGTTCTTCATGGACTACACTGCACCCCTTCCCGCCTTTCAGACGGTGTTCTGCTCAACTGAGCTCAATCTCCCTGCTCAGAAAATGTGTAAGTGTAGCGGGCCATCATATAGTGCAGAAATATCTAATTTGCCACAAGAGAATGCAAATTAAGTATTGAAAGAATTTTATCAAGGTTTTTGCAAAACTTTATGGCTGAAGAAGCTGCAGGGCCCTCATTAATCTAAAAGAAAAAAGCAATAATAATAAAAATAGTTATAATTATAAACAGTAGAAACATTTAGTAGTCAACGGACTGGTCCTGCCCAGCTTAGTCTGTGGTTCTGCGTTACTGATTGAATTTGCCAGGTGGACTCGGACCTCTGAAGGCTGCGTGTGGCACAGTCCTGCGGTTTGTGACATCTGCCGGTTGATATACTCGCACCACTGATGATAACCAAGCATGGCCTGTCCTTGGAGGCTTGATCCCAGTAAAGAAACGCTTGCTTCATTATTAATGCATTTTTGAAGCACTGTGAACATGTCAACCTTGCCTTTTCGCAGAGAGCCCATCTCATGAGATATTTACCTTCGGCCTTATAAATTTACAAAAAACAGGCAAAAGGAAATGGCTTTCACTGGACAATACACATTCATTGCATCTTGCTTGTAAGAAAGGGTCCGAAGACTTTTTGATTCATCATACATCTGGATTTCTAATATTATGTTTGCCTTCATTGTTTTTCAATGGAATTCTCGGAAATCTTGGTATTGAAATTCAATGTAAAGATTCCTCCTTCTTTGTTATATGAAATGCCTTCTGTTATGCACTTTTAATTTAGACTTAAAAAAATATGCATTGGTAAATCAGACCTCTCAATTTATTGTTAGCTGATCCTGGTATATATTGAGTAGCCTCTTTCTTTCTTTCAGTTCTCCGAGAAACCATTTTTTCATTGCCCAATGTTTATAGTACCGTAATCCATTTTAGATCTGATATTTTCCAAGAACTTTTGGTTTCATTAAAATTGTATGTATAATATATTTGCTTATAAGGGCTTTCAACCAACCCTCTTTCTCCATTGGTCTACAATTGTGTCATTCACTTTTTTTCAACCACCCACTACACCATATAGCATGGAGCAAAGGGTCAGCCAACTGCAGCAATTCGGGAATGTCACTGTGACTTCATTCTGCCCTTTTTCAAGGGGCACATCTGCATGAAATGTATGGTTCAAATGTGTACTAGGGACTTCTATGGCAATATGTGCTTTTTAAGACCAAAAATGTGGTATACTCCTAGTAGAGAGTGACACCCAGCCCCTCAGCAGCCCCTCAGCAGACTCGTGGTAGACTTGTGCTTGGTAGCAAGGGAGATTTGATGGAGCTTTAGAGTCTTTTTTAACTGTACTTTTATGAGGGAGGTTGTGGATGCTCTTTGATTCAAATCTGCCCAAGGCTTCAAAACATGCAAAAGACTAAATGCTGTATACGTACTGATGCACCAAAAATTGGTTATTTTCTGTAGCCAGGTAACACCATTCTGACTTCCCAGTAGTTGGAGAAGCTCCAGTGACTGGCCCAGTTGTTCCTCCAGTTTTGTTTCATGCTGCAAGTTTAATGTATTTAGCACAGACCCTGACCCCATTAGCAAAGACTAACTGGTTTGACTGCCTGGACTGATGTGCTTCAGATCGCTTAGATAAGTTTACTCCTGTTCTATGTGTCTTACTTGTCTACGCTCTGTGCATATTCTCTGCCCATCTTGCGTTAGACATACCTGTACTTCGAGTGTGTCATACATCCATCTCCCTAGCCGGTCTTGTTGCGCCCCTTACCTTGTGGGAGCAGGGCTGGACTGGCCGTAGCGGGCACCGGGTGTTTCCCTGGTGGGTCGGAGGGGTGAGAGGCCGGTTTTCTGCCCGTGTGGGCGATTTGGTCCCCGGAGGCCGGTATTGCAGTAGTGCTGCAATATCCAGCCCCCTGTAACAAAAGTGGGAGTGGTGCTTCTTGCTAGCACCCCACATCCCCGCTGCCATGGCCTGTCAAGCAGCAATGAGCCAGGGCTGGTTGATGTTCCCAGTCCGGCCCTTCGTGGGAGCTTGTAATACTCCCTTTACGCAAGAAGTGGATATAAGTAATTTTTTACTTCCCCCTTCTGTCTTAGACTAGTCTGCTTGCTTCCTGAAATCTTCAAACTCCCTGTTGTATGGTTCTGGAGCTGTCTCGGGTTTAAAGTGTAACTGGCCCAAAGAATGAATAAATCCAAGTTATACTTCAAGTTATGTTATGTTAGCTGTACTTATATGGCGCATAGCTACCCCAACAACGGGGCGTCACAGCGCTAGCGGGTGGGAGACCAGGGAACACGGACGCAGCAAGCATACATATCCTGCACTAGATGGATGAAAACAACCAGGTTTAGATGTGTTTTCTAAATGCTCAGTGATCGTGTGTGCTGCATGCCGAAAGAGGAATCGAGTTCTAAAGGGCTGGGGCAAAGGACCTAAAAGAACTCCCTCCCGCTCTACTCCTGAGTACCCTAGTAGTGCAAGCCAGATGCAGGTCTGCTGATCGCAATGCTTGTGTTGGAACATATCGTGTACAGAGCTCCTGCAGTATCTGGGGGGCCAAACCATGTAAGATCTTATGGGTGGTACAGAGAGTTTTGAACTGGAATCTCTGTTCGGTAGGCAGCCAGTGTAGACGGTGTAGGAGATAGGATGTATGGCAGTACTTAGGGAGGGCAAATGGAAAGCAGGCAGCTGCATTCTGTGCCCTTTGAAGTCTCTTCGTGACCATTTTCTTTACACCGAGTAACAGTCCTTTGCAATAATCGAGACATGACAGCACCACCGAATGATCACCTGACGGGTGGAAGCATCAAAAAACCCCAAGATGGGTTTCACGATGTGATGAACCTTCCACAAGTTAAGTTAATTGACATGCTTCCTTGTCTCCCAGAAAGTTGCTAATCTCCTGGGGGTCCGGCCGTTCCAGATGTAAGTTAAGATCGGAAAGAGACACGTTAGTGATAGATTCCTTACCTTAGAATATCCCCAGGCGTCAAACTGGATCCGGAAAGTTTTGCTTAGCAGTACCCTTGCGCGTCAGTAGGTGGTGTCATGCGGCTCCGTGTCCGTCGCTGACGTCGTATGTGCCGAGATGACGTCACGGAGACTACTTAGGCGCCACCCATGAGCGCTGACGTCAGTTCTTTCTTTTTCCACGCCGAAAGTGCAGATCCGGATTCAGCACGTACCTCAGTTGTTTTTTGACTACTTTTTGAGACTTTTGTCTCTTCCTCTGGCTCCTGGGGCACGTAGGGATGCCTGGCTTTAAGTCTTGTGGGTCGTGTCACCGTAACATGTCGGTGGCGGACCCCCACGATGTGTGCCTCTACTGCCTGGAGACCGACCATGACTATCGGGACTGTCGAGCCATGGCCTGAAGGCCTTGCAGGAGCGGCACCGGAAGTTGCTGGAGGTCCAGCACTCCTCTCACCGCCGCTCCGGGTCTAGGGGCCAATCGCGGGACCGGAGCCGTCGCACCTCAAGATCTAAGTCTTCGCCTTCAGATTCCGGCAAGCGACACCATAAAAAGAAGTCAAAGAAGTGTGTCTCTCCCCGGAGGGGGACAGGGGCTCTGCCCCTGCGGTTCCTCTGGAGCCGGGGAGTCCCGCGGCCTACCCGCTACATCCGGGTCCGTTGGCGACTCCCGAACAGATGCAAGAGTTTCTTGCTGCCATGGACTGCCTCTTTAGGCCCCGGGCTCCCGCCGGCGCTCCTTCGGACCCCGCTGTCCCGTGTCCAGATCCTGTTGGCCCGGTGGCACCGGCGCCAGCCCTTGCGCCACAAGATCCTGCGCCGTGGGCTCCGACCCCGGCTCCACAAGGTGCAGCGCCGCTGGCTCCGGCCCCGGTGCCACCTCTGACTTCGCTGCAGGCGCCGTTTATCCCACCCCAGCCTTGGTTCTCGGACCATTTTGTACCGGCCTGGGATCTGCATTGGGATACGGCACCTGCTCGGCCCCGCCGGCGGCGTTTTCTGCACCGTTCCCGACGCCGCTTCAGCCGGCTCCCTCTACTCCAGAGCCAGACGAGGACTGGGATGGCTCCGAGGACCCCTTGCGTGTGACTCCGAACAGGATTGGGTGGACGACCTTCAAGATGCGGGCGAGCGTGATGTGTCTTCTGACCCGGGGTTTGCCTCTCCTCCACCTACTATGGAGGAGGGCGCTTCCTACACCGTGGTGCTACGTCAGGCTGCGGAGGCTCTCCGTCTCGACCTCTCTACGGTGGCCCTTAAGACCAACCTCCTTACGTAGGTGCTCCAGACAGTGTCTGCGTTGTCGCAGCTGCTGCTCCCTTTCAATGAGGCCCTCACTGAAGTCCTCTTGGGCACTTGGTTGCGACCGGCCTCGGGGGCACCAGTGGATAAAAGCGTCGCTAGGCGTCACCGCCCAGCGCCTGGTGAGCCTGCCTTCTTGACGACTCACCCCAAGCATGAGAGCCTGGTCATTCAGGCCTCGACATCGCAGAGTGCCTTCCCCATGGCTCTGCCGAAAAGGCTAGACCAATTTGGCAAGAGGTTGTTCTCCTCAGCCAGCTTGGGGTTGCGGTCGGTTAACACCGCCTGCTTATTGGGCCGTTACTCCCACACGGTGTGGGATTCGGTAGCCGAAGTCTTGCCTCAGTGTTCTGAGGAGGTTCAGGCTGTCCTTTCCCAAGCGAAGGCAAGGATGCGGCGAAGTTTGCCATCAAGTGTGGTTTGGACACCGCTGATTCGTTGGGAAGGGCGATTTCCACAACTGTGGCGTTGCGGCGCCAGGCCTGGTTGTGTTCCACTGGGTTCTCACCCGATGTCCAGGGCTCGCTCATGGACATGCCCTTTGATGGCTCCCGCCTTTTTGGCGATAAGGCCGACAATGCCCTGGAGCGCTTTAAAGACGCTCGGGCCACGGCCAAGTCTTTGGGTCTTTCCACAAAGAACCTTGCCACGCCTGGATTTCATTCCTTTCGTGGCCAGGCAAGGGTACCCAAACATGCTCCTCCAACAAGCCTGTGCAGAACCAGCCTCAGCGTGGCCGTGGATTCTGCAGGGGCAGGTCTGGTAACCAGCACGCGGGTCAGTCCACCTCTACCCCCGCTGCTTCTGCCTCTAAGCCTTCCTAATCCGAGCTTCAGGGAGCACCCCACGCCGGTGGGTGGCAGGGTCTGTCACTACCTCCACCACTGGCGCGAAATTGCATCGGACAAGTGGGTGCTGCAGATAATCTGCCAAGATTACTCGCTCCCCTTTCTGTCCTCCCATCCAGCCATGCCACCACGGTACCACCGCATGTACGGGGATCATTTGGCCCTTCTCCATCAGGAAGTCACGGCCCTCTTAGCCAAGGGGGCCATTGAGTGCGCTCCCGGTCAGGAAGTAGGGAGTGGTTGTTATTCCCACTACTTTCTCGTCCCCAAGAAGGACAAGGGGGGCCTGCACCCTATCTTGGACCTCCGGGACGTCAATCGCTTCCTTCGGAAGGAGAAGTTCAAGATGCTGACTCTGGTTCAGGTCCCGGCTGCCCTGGACCCTGGAGACTGGATGGTAGCGTTGGACTTGCAGGACGCTTATTTTCACATTCCCATCCTGCCAGCCCATCGGCGCTACCTGCGGTTCACGGTGGGCCGGGAGCATTTTCAGTTTGCCGTGCTCCCCTTCTGCCTTACCAGAGCCCCTCGAGTGTTCACGAAGGTGATGGCGGTGGTCGAAGTTCATCTGCGCAGGTCAGGGGTGTGAGTCTTCCGCCTACCTCGATGACCGGCTGTTAAAGGCGGGCTCGCCCCAGGCAGTCACCCACCTCCAGACTACGACCAACCTCCTGCATTTGCTGGGGTTCTCAATCAATGTGCCGAAGTCGCACCTGAGTCCCTCTCAGAAGCTCCCTTTCATCGGAGCGGTTCTGGATTCAAAGTGGTTTCGGGTTTATCCTCCCGAGCAGCGAGTCCGGGATATTCAGGCTATGATTCTGCTCTTTCAGCCTCTATCCCGGGTGTCAGGATGACCCTCCGGCTTCTGGGCCTGATGGCCTCTTGCATCCTGTTGGTGATGCATGCCAGATGGCTTATGCGGGCTCTGCAGTGGGACCTGAAGTTCCAGTGGGACCTGAAGTTCCAGTGGGCACAGCATCAGGGCAACCTGTCCGATCACGTCCAGATCTCGGAGGGCGCTGCACAACAGTTGCAGTCGGTGGGTCATGGATAGCGATATGGTCAGTGTCCGATCCATCTCCCTTTCCAACCTGAGCACACAGTGGTGACGGATGCGTCCCTCCTGGGATGGGGAGGCCACATGGGAGAGGCGGAGATCAGAGGCCTATGGTCTCCGGCGGAGTCCCGGCTCCATATCAACCTTCTGGAGCTGCGGGCGATCCGGCTTGCACTCTAGGCATTCCTTCCTTCTGTCCGGGAAAGTGTAGTGCAGGTGTTCACGGACAACACCACCGCCATGTGGTATTGCAACAAACAGGGCGGGGTGGGGTAGTGGACATTATGTCAGGAGGCTCTGCGCCTCTGGACATGGCTTGAACATCAAGTCATTACCTTGGTGGTTCAACACCTGGCAGGTTCTCTGAACCTAAGGGCGGACGAACTCTGCCGCCGGTGCATGGTGGATCACGAATGGCGTCTGAACTCTGATGTGGCGCAAGGTATCTTTCTGCAGTGGGGAGAGCCTTGGTTAGATCTATTTGCCACCTAAGAACGCGCAGTGTCGTCACTTCTGCGCCTTGAAATTTCCAAGGCGGCATTCGCTCGGAGACGCTTTTCATCGCGAGTGGAGCTGCGGTCTATTGTACGCTTTTCTGCCTATACCACTTCTGCCCAGAGTGCTGAAGAAGATCAGGCGCGACAGGGCCCAAGTAATTCTTGTGGCTTCCGACTGGGCTCAAAGAGTATGGGATCCCGAGCTAATCAGTATGAGCGTCAATCCCCGATCCGTCTGCCTCTTCGGGAGGATCTTCTGTTGCAGCAGCAGGGCACGGTCCTCCACCCGAACCTGTCCAGCCTCCACCTCCATGCATGGAAATTGAGCGGCAACAGTTGACACCTTTCGAGCTTCCTCCCGAAATCTGTGATGTCATTCTGGCAGCCAGACGTTCCTCCACCAAAACGGTATACGCCTGCAGGTGGAACACATTTGTGGCATGGTGCACAGCAAAGGCTGTGGATCCCCTTTCTGCCCCTCTTTCTGAGGTTCTTATGTTACTTCTCTCTTTGGCCCAGCATCTCCGCCTTTCTACGGCTTCCATATCAGCCTTCTCTTTTTAAGTCCCCGGTTGTTAACCATTTCCTTAAAGGCATTACGCATGCGTTCCCACCTGTTCCCTTCATAATGCCTCAGTGGGACTTGAATCTTGTCTTGACTTTTCTGATGTGTGCTCTTTTTGAGCCCCTTTATAACTGTCCTTTACGTCTTCTCACCTTGAAAACGGCTTTCCTGGTAGCTATCACCTCTGCCAGCATCACTTTGCCCACCTTCTTTCCGACTCCGCATCCTTCCAGGGAAGAGGAGAGGCTCCATCGTCTGGACCCGAAACGTGCGCTAGCATTCTATCTACAGCGTACGTGACAGTTCTGAGTGGGTGATCAGCTCTTTGTTGGCTACGTGGGCGCCAAACAAGGTCGGGCTGTGCACAAACGGACCATCTGCCAGCGGGTCGTTCTGTGCATCACGTTCTGTGCAGCAGTGCATGTTACTCCTTGGCCAAGAAGATGCCTCCTGTGGGACTGCGTGACCATTCCACCAGGGCAACTGCAGCCACTACTATCTTGGAACGAGACAGTTCCTTGCAGGACATTTGTCAGGCAGCTACGTGGGCCTCGCTGCACACGTTTACCAAGCACTGTTGCCTTGACAGTTCAGTCCAAAGGGACGGCTTCTTTGGCTGTTCTGTGCAGGCAAGACCAGATTTGATTATCACTGCTAACCCACCTCCCCTACCACAAGGTCTATTCTGTGTGAGCATCGAATAGCCCTTAGGGAGGGCTAGGGCAGGGATGGCTACGGAATCGTTAGTTAACCATGTTTCTGTTAGGAAAAGTATATCCGTGTAGAGTCCTAAAGGAAGTCAAATATTTCTGCTTGATGTTTCACAAGAGACCTACAGTTAAGGCTGTAGCTATTAATAGTAGTGGAGCAGGGCGTCTCGCAAGAAGCCTCAGAGTCCCCCTTGGCTCTGAACCCACACTTATTGCACAGCCTCTGAGGGGTGTCTAAGTGCCAATCATGATCAACACATGGCACTCTGGCTTGCATGGCAAACAAGCACTCCCTAGAGTAAGTATGTCTCAGGAGTGACAAGTGAGTGTCGCAGGTCAGGTAGATGCCCTGCCAACCTACAATTTCAAACATGTCCGGTGGTTTAGGAGTCTGGAACTCCCACCAGACCTCCTGGGGGTGCTAGCACATTCCCGGCACCTGTAGTTAGCCCATTGTGACTTTGGAAATCAGGTAAAGCAGCACTGGTGACACTTCAATTGTGTCCAGTCAGAGTTTTACTAAAAATGGGATTAATGTTAAATATCAACTGGAACTTCATGTTTTTTGTACTCATCTGACCCCCTAAAATTATCATTGGGTTTTTGGATGTATTAAATATTTTTTTACTTTGAAACTCTTGGCAGTTTTTCTGCTGCAGAGACATAGTAAGTTAAATTCCTTACTGGTCCTGCTGAGAATATAGGACAAGGGCACACTTATTATCGCACACTTGCACCAGATGTTTTATCTGGCACGTTAAAATCCATTGACAAAAGACTGCAAATAAAGCCACAGTAAGAGGACCGAGACCAAAGCTTACCAAGAGTAGTGACGAACTTGTGTACTTGTCCTCATAGGATAACACTGTCTGTAGCTGTATTTGAGTTGTAGGTTCTACTGTGTAAGTGCTAGAACGTGTTTGGGTTATCACTAAGCCCCTGAAAGGGCTGGAATCTATGATTGGTTTTGTCGTTTGTCATTATTCTAACTGCCATATATATGTATGTGCCATTAAAGTGCTGTTTTCTAAAAGTCTAGGGACTGATTTATGAAACTGTTTTGCAGCTGTAAAGTCTGTGGAGATCAAAGTCGCAGGCTTGGCAATCTCAGAACAGTGTGTACCAGGGTACTAAAGATGCATTGAGTCAGAAAAAGTGTTTCCAACTCCTAAAGTGCCTTTTTGCGATCCTGGCCACCTTCCAAAGCAATGAGATTTGTTAAGGGCGTCCCACTTTAGTTTGTGTTTCAGTATTCAGTGAATCAATGGTTTGCGACCACAGTTGCGTTCATTATCCACTCATTAGTAAAGAAATCCCCAAAGGGGATGGTATGAATTAATTTACAATCAATATAATACAAAAGCGTCTACATTTTAGGGATGGCTTCCATCTTCTGAATGGTGGATGCCATCAGGGCAAGAAGAATGTCGGCCAGGGGACCGCTGAACGCTCCCCACAGTGATATTCCCTCAATGCCAACTTTTAAAGTAGTAGCCCCTGTCCCTTTAAGGATACAGGGGATGATGTAAAGCAAATAGTGAACAATCTGGCAGTGCAAATTCGTGAAGGGATGTCTGGTGCCCCTCGTAAGCCTCCATATCTCCATTTGGCAGCCATCACAAAAGGGTTTCTGCTTCATACAAATTAAGGAGGAAGGAGATTTTTGCATCTTCCTGCAAATGCGCATTGTGTACTGCAACTGCTCACTAAATAAGTTGCAGTGCAAACTAAGGTCAGATCGCAGCTCGGTTGGTTTTCAGAAAACACCACATGGATTGCGAGCAGAATTTAATTCATTAGGCACCTAACACAGTCTATACGCTGAAGCGTGTTTTGTAGGATTTGGGTGTGATACTGTATCTGTGTTTCAAATGGACACCTCTTTGAGTAAGCCATCAGTGCTTGACCCATTCTCTATGGAGAACCAAGTGCACAAAAGTGGTAGACTTTGGACCACATGTAGTAAATTATTTTACTGTTTCAATCAATTCGAATCACTGTTTGTGACTGCAAAAACTGTTTTGCTATTAAAGCCCTTTTCGGGGTCAGTACATGTGGTATACATGTACTGACCCCGAAAAGGGCTTTAATAGCAAAGAGGACTCCTAACATGGCTGTGCCACTTCATGCGGAATGTTGGAAGGGATTTGTTGGAGGTGCCGCTTTCTTTGCAATTTGCTATGAGTTGTATAAATTTTTTCCACCCAAATCCAGTCGCAGTATGACCGACTCCCATGTTGGGGTGTCAGCAGTGGTGTAGCGGAAGCTGAAGGGGGCCCCCAGCAAAGTACATGGAGGGCCCCCCGGACTCACTCTGGAGCTCTCAGGACAGGGTGCTTAGCTGAGGGGGTCCACTGGAGTTCCAGGCCCCCCCCTGCACTGCAGAGTCTGTCGGGGCCTTTGTTACGCTACTGGGTGGCAGTGCATTTGCAAAAAGATGGTGAAGTCACGCTTCCTCTTTGTGAATGTAAAACAGCTTGTTGGTGAGTAGACAGTGATCTAACGGACCTCCTCCAACTCTCAACAAGCTTTTCACAAGAGAATAGGTTTCGTTTTAAATGCAGCACTGTTTCCTTTAAGGAAAAAGTGCTGCATGAAAGAAAAATTACTTGATTGAAAGGCGTTCACAGACATGGGGGTCTGCTGTTTGTATCAAGCTGGCAATCCCATCATAGCGACCAATTGGAGTGAGTCACAGTTTGCGAGCTACCTCGTTAATATTCTTGAGGTAGATCTGATTGTGACCCCCCCACTGAATAGGAATTTAACAAACTAACCTATTGAGGCATTGGTCCGTTTAATACATTTTTACTGGTCACAAAATACTGGTTGCAAGTTCCGACCAGATTTGTGCGACCCGTAATTAGTACATTGACCCTGTTGTTAATGTTTAGGAGTAGTATAGTGCCTGGGGCAGGGACACCCAAGATCAACAACACCCGCTATTGATTCTGCCCACCAACAACGGACTGCCCCAAGAGCCAGGGAAAAGCCCTCTCAAATGCCCTCACTTCACATTCTTACTCTATATAATACTCACTTGCGTTCTTTTCTCCCCTAAAGGTATGGATTTTGCGCTTTTGCGCCGCTAGATTGAACATTCCTTTCAGGTATTATTGTCGAGATGTGCTAACGGATATTGTAGCGCAAGATATACTGTTCCGAACTGACCTCTGGTTTGTGCAGTTCACCTAGAATGCCTGGCAGAGAAGCGATTGTTTTCATGTAGGCCCAGATTCGCAGTGGTAAATGAATTCAGATTTGAGTGTTTATTGCTTATCGTGGTATCTTTTTGTTATGTGTAAAGAATTGAGATGGTCCTTGATCTCTTTTGGTCTAAATAGTGTAGTGTGTTGACTCTTCAGTATGTTAGTAGGAGTACACGAAAATCATTTTTGTTTTTCCATTATTGCATACTTGTTCAGAAACTTGTACGAGGTATTCCTTGAAATTACGTGGGGACCCAAGAACTCTTTCTAAAAAGTGTTTGGCCCATATTGATCAAGGTTTTGCGTTGGCCTGGCGCCATGCAAGGGGACGCAAGGGCAACACAAAACCTAAATGAGATTTATCAAGCCACGCAAGGCCGCCTTGCGTGACCCTGAGGGGCTTGATAAATCTAGAGTAACGCAAGACTACACTAATCACTGTCTTGAGTTACCTTGCGGCAAGGAGGAGTGCCATGGGTGGAGCGTGGGTGTTCCCACACATCCACCCATGGATTCGAAAACATTCCCAGATGTACCACATTGGTGGGAAGGCGTACAATTCTGACACATTCCCAGGACTACCAGAGGTGCAACGAGGAGAAATATCTTTATTTCTCCTTGTTGTTTCTATGCAGCACACTTACAAGAGGAAAATGCCTCTGAGGATTCTTTATACCCCTTCCTGCACAAAAATAAATCCGCCAACAGCACAGGCACCCTTGCACCATGCACGTATAGAGTTAAATGCAGGCATTCCTTCCCAATCACGCAGCACAGCAAGATAAATATGGGCCATTGAGTTTAGTAGTCCTGTTCAACCATTGGGATGTAACTGTGACATTTTGAAATCACACTTTCAACTAGTCGCACTGTCTCAGTTTTCATTTGTTTTCTTGCTGATAAATGACAATCACAAACGACTTCTGTCTTTCTAAATGCTGCCTTAGCCTTTAAAGCACTTGTTCATAACCTGTGGACTGATTACCTCTGGGCGTCCACGACACCTGCCCAGGGTCTCCGTGACTGCTTAGAAAAATTAAATAATATTTACAGATTAATAAATTGTATATAAATAAAGATGCAACGTGTGAAATTAAAAATTCTAAAACGTTCTATAAATATGAAGGAATATGAAAATGAGGGTTAAAAAACGTAATTTGTACCCTCCGTTTGATTCATGGGAGCAGTGCAAGTGCATCAAACCGAATATAAAATGGGCAATGAGTGCCCTTAATTGAATTTAGACTAACTCTAACCTTCCCATTAAAACTAAAAGTTCTTTTTTTTTACTGTATTTGTGAATTCAAATATTTCATAATTAGTTACCTTGTTTGATGAATGCTTGTTTCTGTATGTTTGTGTATTGTTTTGTAGTTTAAATCATGGAAGTTGGTTAGGCCGGGGTCCCTGGCTCCAGAAATGACTCAATGGGAGTCCTCGAGTTCCAGTAATGATTAAATAGGGGTGCTCAGAAATCATACAGTTAGGAACCACTGCTTTATAGAATTGATGAGTATTTATTTAGTTTAATTTTTCTCTACACTTTTCTTTTCAAACCATTGTGTTTTTCAGTGTTGCCAAGAAGGCATTTTTGGTTGCTGGTGTAACACCATTTTCTTCATATTTTTTGCCTTTTTAGAGGTTTCATTTGTTTAAAATTCACTTCATTTTCACCGAGTTAAATAAGAATAGCCAACACCTAAAACGGGCTTCTCAAGACGTGTATCTTGTGAGCTACTGGTAGCTGTCCAACTACCTGCTAGTAGCTCTCCTGTGTACATCCCATCCTACTAAATTTGAAACTTTTACTTGTTTAAATTAATATATGTATGCCAACATTGTCTATTCAAGATACATGTGTTTATTTTCAAAAATCATAATCTGATGTTTAGAGAAAGATGGCTGAATTTCCAAAATATATCTAAAGCCAATTTTTGAGTGATAAATATTTGGGTAGATTTATTACTCTTATTATGAGTTTTTTGCCAGGGGCACTGTGCTGTGCCTGGCATGTATTACCTAAATAGGGGTTTTCAAAACAGACCATGCCTTTTTAAATCTCGCTTAGGCAGCGCTGTGCATGTGTGCTGTCTCTTCGAGACATGGCTGTATTTGCAATATGGACTTAAAGCACTGCCCATCTTTTTGATTGGTTCCTCTTACTGTCCTTTGTAAATTCTGGCTTTTGTTTGGTGAATATGCTTACTATTCCTTCCTTATTACTTTTGTGAGCCCCCATGAGGACTGGCCCATTTACATGTGCTCTTAATCTTACTGTTATTTATGATAATCTGTGCGCACTCTTTTTTTTTTTTTGGTGGCTTGCAAGCTGCTCGACAACAACATGCTTCTCTTGTCTTATATTTACAGTTTAAGGCAACGGAAGGGAGTTCAACCATTGATGGCTTCTGCCCCTATTTTTACGATCACATTCGCTTTGCGAAGATCTTGTTAACGAGATGCTTTTTTATTTTGTGGCTTGCCAGCTGCTCGACATCAACGTGCTTCTCTTGTCTTGTTCTGCCGTGGAGCTTATGAGGCATTCTAGGCCCTTCCACTCACCTTTTGACTGGTGCTCCTGTCCCTCACTCCTCCCGCCACGTTACTTGTTTGATTTTTGACAACTTGGGCTTTTTTTCAGTTTACTTTGGTATAGTTGGCTTGTGCTGGGCTAATTCTCATGGCGGATTGCGCTCCTTTCAAACAAGGAAACACTAGTTTCTTACATTGGTGGAATTGGTATCTTTCCTGACTCTTCCCTTTGTGACTTTGCTTGTTCAGAGGCTGCGCTAACACCTTGATGGTCCGTATTAGCTATGTTGTTCTCGTTGGAGACCCGCTCCACTGATCTCTATCTCGCAGCTGCATCAGTTCAGCTGCTATTGACTAAGAGCCATCAGGCCTGTAACTGTGTGACAAGTACGTTGTAATTTCCGGCCCCCTGCCCCACCCTCTCGAGCACTTGTCTCTTGTCCAGGGCCCAGTACTGAGCTGATGTTGTTGAAGGGGACTTGGGCTCACTGGACTCACGCTGCCAGGTGTTCTCCAGCTGACCTTGAGCGCTCATGGCTGCCTGGGGCAAAAACGAGGGTGGTGAGTGTGACCCGCTGTTCCTCTCCGCACCCATTGCTCTAGTGGAGTCTGTTAGTATTTAGATTCTGCACCCAATTCAACACAATAATGCTTTATTATCATTGTTATACTTAAAATTGTTCTTGAAGTTTGCTAGTTTATAGCGTTTATAGTTTTTTGACGCTTAGTTTGAAAGTTAGATAGTGGAAGTAAAGGCGCACATTTTTTGTGTATCCTACAAGCACGATGAAAGTATTTACCTCTGGCAACGTTAACATTCTGTGTTGCTATTCTTTTAAGTTGCCGTTAGTTGCTAGGTGGCCAACATTTTTGTACCGTCTTAATGGTTTTACATAGGAGGATGGTGATTTGTCCAGCACTTAGTTTTCATTTAGTTGTGACAGTCCTGTAATGTTTGCATGTTACATGTAAACAAATATTAAGTGGGAGAAGCTAAAAAGGCCATTTCTCATGCAATTGCTCTGGTGTATCCAAGTATTCAGAGTAGTTTGCATTTCTGTTCTATATATTGCATCCCATCTCTTCACTGTATATAATATTTAATCTGAAGTATTTCGCTTATATATTTTTTAACAAGAGCTTTCCACACTCATGAACAGAACAGCTTCTAGGTGCTCTGGTCGGTGGTCGTAGTTTGGGCAGTGGTCAGCAGGGTATATTCTGAATTGGTGATGATTTTGCGCAAGAGGTCAAATTTCGGCTCGGCCCAGAGACCAGCAAATTTCAGTAGTATGAAGAGTGCTGCAAATCATGGGAGGTCTGTAGTCGCAGCTATCCTAGATGCCTTTACCCCTCCACCACCGTAAACCTTGAGCACTACTGTGCTCTTCGCCACCACCAGAGATGTTGGGTGATAGTAAACAGGGAGTGTTTTGTGACTCGCACACAGACTGCAGTCACTATCTGTGGATTCTCTTCACTCTCTGCTGCATGGGACACAGATTATCACTTTGGCAGAGGCCTGCTTGCAGAAGCATGAAAGGAAGATTATGTTCCGTATGTGACTGTTTTCAAGTTAGTGGGTTTGAAATATTCTCCAATCATTTTTAAAGCTAGCTACATTGTTTCCCTTAACCATGCCATTCTCCCTTTCCATGTGAGAGATTTTGTTTTTCTAAAGAGATGTTTACAGATGGGGTATGTTGAACCTCAGCGAATCTCAGCCAAGCTTTCGCCCACCTCCCTTCTTATATCTCCTTCTTACGGACACTACCCCCCTCACATCTTGCAATTCCACTAGCCCTTCTTATCCCTCCCTCACACTCTGTCTCTTCTCTATACTGCCGGCTCATACATTCTCTACCACTTTGCGCTGTACAAAAGTCCACCTCTTGCATCTCCCCACCCACTGGGTGCACTTCCTACTTGTCCCTCTCTCTCTCTCTCTCTCTCTCTCTCGCTCTCGCTCTCGCTCTCTCGCTCTCTCGCTCTCTCGCTCTCTCGCTCTCTCGCTCTCGCTCTCGCTCTCTCTCTCTCTCTCTCTCTCTCTCTCTCGCTCTCGCTCTCGCTCTCGCTCTCGCTCTCGCTCTCGCTCTCGCTCTCGCGCTCGCTCGCTCTCTCGCTCTCTCTCTCCCTCGCGCTCTCTCTCTCTCCCTCGCTCTCTCTCTCTCTCTCTCTCTCTCTTGCTCTTTCTCTCTCTCTTGCTCTTTCTCTCATACTCTCACACACTCTTCCTGCCACTCCCTTATTATTTCAGTTCAGGTCTTCAAGCACAGTTTCTTTCATGTGCCTTTTCAATATTACTGTCCCTCAAACCCACTTCTCTCCTCCTCTTCTTAGGGTATCTTCTGCGTACACAGGAGATCCCTTAGCATAACCTGAGCATCACCTCAGCACCAGCTAAGCACCACCTCAGCATCACTCGGCACCACCTCAGTCTGCCCTTGGAATCCGGCATTGATATTCCCCTAGTGTCCGTCCACTGCTCGTGTTGTAATTTAGGTACTATTCCCCCCCTCCACCCTTTCGTTGTTTATGTCCCCTACCCCATAACAATAAAAGCTATAACTAACCAGCATTAGAACAGACAGAAAGAGCTGCTAGCATTGCAAGGACAAAAAAACACTAACATTTTTATGTTAATTATTTTTTAATAGGGTTGTTCAGTTGTACATGATGATTTCTTGGTTATACATAGGGTAACAAAAATGCTTAACACTTTATTAAAACTTTTCTACGTGCTGCACAGCAGCCACACTGCTCTACAACCTACCCTAAAGACAGTGGTTCCCAAACTGTGCGCCGTGGCTCCCTGGGGAGCCGTCAAACCTAGCCACGGGAGCCACACACCAAGCACTTTAATGCATTTAATGTTGAAGGGTCTGTTGGCTTCAGTTAAACTAATTATACTTAAACGCATGATGTCGATGATTTGTTAGTGACATGCCTAAAGCTGAAAACATAGTGCTTTATTGATGGCATGTCGAGGGAGATGACCTCTGTATTTCACTGTATCCCCACGTTCCAACACTCCCCAAATAAGCGAAAGATGCCTGATTTATTTTGTTGGACTCATTAGATAGTTTCATTTTTTCCTAAATGCTTTTTACACCAATGCAAGTTATCCAGAAAGTACAGTTGGTTCTGTCTGTTAAACACACTAAGTGTTATTAAGTATTGACATTTGTACTTAAATCATAGGTACTTCCCTTACACATTTCTTTCAGTACACATACATTTCCAGACAGGCTTGCTCTCTCCTTGAGCACAGTGAAGGAAAAACACCAAATATACAGCATAATGCCAACAAAAAAATCGGACACATTTATCTTATTTGCATTGATTTGGAGGCAGTTTTAGGGAGGAGACAGCTAAACTAGAGCTGTATGTGATTCACCCTGCTGAGACAGGTGTGTTGGCATGTAAGACATGGGTAGAAATGGAAGTGCATGCAAATATTCTTCAAGCACAGAAATACTGTGGCAATGGGCCCTAAATGCATAGGAGTGCTATCTAGCACTGTAAGTGGGATAAAAAAAGTTTGAGAGGGTACTCTAAAAAAGGCATGAGCAAAGAAGTGCAACTAAAAATATTTTATTAGAGGTGCCACCTTAGTAATACGAAACACCCTTCGTATATGATTATAATGCCTTTATCTCCCTGAAAATAATTGGGATGAAGCTGATGAAGTAAATACTCCAGAGGCTGAGCTACTCCAGAGGCCGTGTTTACATCCACACCACCCTCTAAAAAAAGTAACAGTGGGGAGTCACAGGCAATGGCCAATGGGTCAAGGGAGCCACGTGTCGAAAAAGTTTGGGAACCACTGCCTAAAGACATTGGCAAATCCAAAAGCTGTGATTAAACACTTACAAGGTCCCAAAGGCGAGACCTATTGGCTATGCCAATGCTTGTTTACAATACTGCTGGCAAGCCTGTCTGATACACCAAGGTGATTATTGCTGGTAATCTTACGTATGGTGGCCACTGATGTTATCTTGTCTGATATGGTCATTATTACAGCACTGATTATATTAGTAGCTCGCAGCGAGCACACCACACTACCCAAGAAAGCTAAGGTCCTAATACTAAATGAAAAGACACTACAGAAGAGTCTTTCTGTGCAAGGAGTACCTTGATCACCAATGTTGTAATTGGCAAGTATACTGTCACTGCCAGAAGACAAAATACTCATGCAAACATTACTTCACATCCACCCAATTTGATCTGTATGCTTCAAATTCAATCTGCAGCTCCTCTCAGAATTTAGTAGGGTTTTCTCTAATGTTGGGGAATTGTTTCTTAATGCTCATCAAATCGGAGGAAGGTCCAAGGAACATGGACCATAATTCTGCCCCTGTCTGCCTGGTAGTTTATCAAGGAAGAAGAGAAGAAGAGTAAGGATCCTCTTTGTCAACATGACTTTATGGGAAGACAGAAAACATCTTCTAGACAGCCATTCTGTGGTTTTTCTCAAACTTTCTTGGGTAATGGTGGGGCTGCTTTCTTGGGGGTCTCTACACCCTGGAACAGATAGTACATGTACACTGGACCGATCCATGGTAGTGGAACTGACCTCCTTTCTAGCTGGTCACACTCTTCTATGTTATGTTATGCTATGTTAAAGGTTCTTATATAGCGCACGTACACCAAGTGGTTTCATGGCGCTGAGTTCCAGTAGAAGCTGCTGCAAAGGAGATTTAGCCATATGCTTGTCGGAACAGCCAGGTCTTTAACTGTTGCCTAAATGGAGCATGTTAGATTTGGGGGTCTCTAGTTGGCACAGGTAGGTACTTGTGACAAATAGGGACCCTTGCCTCTAGTCAGGGTAAGGGGTACACTCCTAAAATAACCCCTGCTCACCCCCTTGGTAGCTTGGCACAAGCAGACAGGCTTATCTCGGAGGCAGTGTGTAAAGCCTTTGTGAACACATACAGTAATCCAAGTGACAACACTACAGATGGACACCACACAAGTTTTATATGAAAAATAAGTATTTTTTATATAGACTTAATACAAGACCATAAACTACAAAAATCCACAATACTGTACTTAAAATGGTAGAATTAGCTTAGTTCTCTTTAGAGCTTAAAATGCGTCACTTTGAGTCAATGTACCTTAAGATGCAACACGCAGGGCAACAAAAGTGTTGCAGGAAAGGTGATGCGGTAGTCCCTTACACACAAGGACGGTGATGCGTTGAAGATCATGTGCAAAAAAATAAAGATGGCGCTTTCTCCATGAAGCAACATGATTCCCGGTGATGCGGCGGCGTCTGCTGCGACGTCTATCCTCTTCTTTGGCGATGCGAGATGCTTTACACGATGCAAGCCGCGACAGGCCCTGCGACATGCTTCCCAGTGATGTGGTGGCGTCTGCTGTGACGTTGATCCTCCCTCCTGGCGATGCGAGCTGCTTCCACAACGATGCGAGCTGCGACAGGCCATGTGACACTCTTCCCGGTGATGCGTCGGCATCTGTTGCGATGTCAATCCTCTTCTCTGGCGATGAGCCGCACCAGGACATGCAACTTGCTTCTCGGAGATGCGGCGGCGTCTGCTGTGACGTCGATCCTCTTCTCCGGCGCTTTGTTTTGTGCAGCCGCAGTTCGGCAACATGCTTCCTGTTCTTGAGTTGCGCTTCCACCTCCTTGCAACAAGCAAGTCCTCAACAAGTTCAGCACAACTTCAGGAGTTGGTGGGTGAAGTTTGTTGTCCCTGAGACTTCAGCAGGAGGCAAGCTCTGTTCCAAGCCCTTGGAGATCCTTACAAGTTGATGAAAAGTACACAAAGTTCCTCTTTCCTTTCTTTGGCAGTCAGGCAACCACTGCAGGCCAAACCCCCAAGCAGCACTTCAGCTTAGGGATAGTCTTTCCTCAGTTTCTTTTGGTTCCGCTCCTCAGCAAAGGTTTCTTCTTGTTGTCCAAAAGTGATCTGATTTCTTGGGATCAGGGTCCCAATACTTATACAATCAAATCACAAAAAAGATCCCTGTACCAAGGACAGGTATTCTATTTACTCAACATGAGAGTGCACTAGCTCTGGACCTATTATTACAATGTGCTAGAAACAACCCCCTTTCTCTTTACAGTGAGGTGTGTTTTCTCTAATGTTTTGCTGTCCATACACAAGGCAATGCTTGTATCTTGGAAATTTAAAATTACAGGGTGGCAATCAACTCAGTGTCCAATGAACTGCCCTCAATCAAACAGTCCATCATTCCAAACTCAAACAGGTGAAAGAATGAAAAAATGTGTGGTGGAGAGGAAGGCACCTCACGGGCGAACAACCCTCGGGGAACTTGGCAGATGTTCTTACCAATTCTATGCCCCTTTCTCATCATCGGTTGCCATTCCAATCCAGAAAGAAATGAGTGTACAAAACACAGAAAATGTACAACACAAAAGCAAAAATGCGTGTAAAGAGGTGCTAGACAGAAAGCTTACAACAATAGCCAACTAGTGTGACCAACATAAACGAGTGACATAACATCATCAGACACACTCATTATATATCTTTATTGTTCGTATTAGTGTGTACTGGTGAATTAAAACAGCTGGTAGCTTAATAATGCGTACCAATACCTGATACCGACATGTTTCACTGCCCCAATGCTTTTGGCAGATTCATCAGGGTATTAACACTCGGTCACTGCACCGATTGTGGACACCTCTTTCTGGACACCTGATTCGGCCCTGTCTTCTCATACCAGTTGATCAGGCCACCATCCACTTTGTTTTAGTGTCGATTGGTATGTCAATCGTACAACTTCGTAACCTGGACTTCAACTCGTCCCAGGAACCATATAATGAGTGTGTCTGATGATTTTATGTCACTCGTTTATGTTGGTCACACTAGTTGGCTATTGTTGTAAGCTTTCTGTCTAGCACCTCTTTACACGCATTTTTGCTTTTGTGTTGTACATTTTCTGTGTTTTGTACACATTTCTTTCTGGATTGGAATGGCAACCGATGATGAGAAAGGGGCATAGAATTGGTAAGAACATCTGCCAAGTTCCCCGAGGGTTGTTCACCTGTGAGGTGCCTTCCTCTCCACCACACATTTTTTCATTCTTTCAACAGTTTGAGTGTGGAATGATGGACTGTTTGATTGAAGGCAGTTCATTGGACACTTTGATTTGATTGCCACCTTGTAATTTTAAATTTCCAAGATACAAGCATTGCCTTGTGTATGGACAGCAAAACATTAGAGAAAACACACCTCACTGTAAAGAGAAAGGGGGTTGTTTCTGGCACATTGTAATAATAGGTCCAGAGCTAGTGCACTCTCATGTTGAGTAAATAGAATACCTTGGTACAGGGATCTTTTTTGTGATTTGAGTGATTAGAGTGGAGGGCGATCCCCTTTGTACCTTCTGTTTCCCTCTTAGCTCCCCTTGTGTTGGTATCCCAATACTTATACCCCAAAATCTTTTGTCCTCTGAGGGCAGAGGGGCCTTCGCCTAGTCCAAACCAGTTCTGGTCAGTCCTGGAGCACTTTGTTGACATGACTCCTTCCTTCCTTTCACTGTGCAGGGCAGAGACATCAGATGCACCACAGGAGGTGGATCCAGCATTGTGGAGGGAAGGCACAGCCCTGGATCACTCTGTTGACGTGACTCCTCTCCGTTCACAGTGCAGGGCAGAGACATCAGATGCACCACAGGAGGTGGAGCCAGCATTGTGGAGGAAAGGCACAGCCCTATTCAGGTCCCAGGTGCAACTCCTCCCTCCGATCTAGATGCAGATTTCTCTATTCACCACTGGGCTGACTCACCCGGTCTCCTGGAACCCCCAGCACTGTCATTCAAACTCCAGACAAGGAATTCACAACCTAACAGAGGCAGGCTTGGATAGTTAGACAAGAAAATACCTACTTTCTAAAAGTGGTATTTTCAAACACAGAATGTTAAAACCAACTTCACTAAAATATGTATTTTATCATTCTGAGTTCAGGCATACTAAACTCGAATTTCTACCATGTTCCCTGAGTCAGTTAGGATTATAAGATGTAATAATCTAACTGTCCATTCTGGCCTATGGAGAACAGGTAGCCTTGCAATAGTGAAAAACGAAAACAAGTGTAATTCACTATAAGGGCATGCCACACACACCAGGACATGTTCTACCTTATACTTACAATGTGCCCTGTCCTTGGGCCTACCATAGGGGTATCTGATATGAAGAAAAGGGAAGGTTGAGGGGCTGGCAAGTGGGTGCACTTGCCCAGTCAGCATGGCAGTACCAGACTGCACACAGGCTCTGCAATGGCAGACCTGAGACACACTTTTACAGGCTGCTTCTGTGGGTGGCACAACCTGTGCTGCAAGCCCACTAGCAGCATTTGGTTTACAAGCCCTGGGCACACTCAGTGGACAGTACTAGGGTCTGACCAGTAAAACAAATCTGCCAATCATGGAAGCACTAATTCATACATCAATTTACAATAGGGAGCACTTGCACTGTGGCACTGGACAGCAGTGGCACAGTGCCTAAAGCATCTAACACCAGCAAAAACACATGAGGCAACAGCAAAAATGGAAGGGAGACCCTCGCCAAGGTGCCAGGTTTAACAGAGCAATAGAGGTCAAAGAACAAATCTCCAAAGTGAGAGAACTCAAGAATTGGGGAGCCTGGACCGCAAATCTTAGTCCCCTGTATTTCTTCCGTTATGAGGACTGGATGACCAATGGATTCGGATGGGAAGATCTAAGGTACTGGATAGTAACATACCGCTGAATCCGGGAGGATATAAATACTGGACTGCTGCCATGAAGAGCCTTAAAGGTGATGCTCCTCAGCTTGGATGTGCATAGTTTGTGCTTCTAACGGGCACTCTGTCACTCGGTCGTATTGTATAACTTGCATGGGCATTTCCTCCTTGTTGCCAGTGGTCCTGCAGTCACCTCTCTGTTTTCAGGTGCATCAGCAGCTGCTTCGGGCGGCATGGGGAACATATCGAGCAGGTGTTTCTCCCTCCTTGCTCTCTTTCTCCTTTTTCGTGGCTCAGTGATCTGGGGTAACATGGTGGAGGTTGAGTTATTGAAGCACAAGTAATTGGAGCAGAAACCTTACTCTGCCCCTAAGGTGTCACCCACTCTTTTAAATATTTGGATGTGCCTTTACCATACTAGTGAAACATAAAATGGGCAGGAGTCCCTTTTAGTGGGAGCTGGCTATGTTCAGATTTTCTGGGTCCTACAAAGCACACGCGATTAGCAAGGAAAGGGGTCTACTGGCTTTGTACCAGTAGCTCACCCTGAGGAAGAAGGGAAGGAAACTGTAAACCTGTTGGATGCCTTCATTTATATTTTGTCAAACTGATCTTGTGACTGGAGGGGTGGGAATGCATTCTGTGCTTGTTTCTGGTCCAGGGAGGGAGTGTATTCACCTGTTAAGCCAATTTACCAGGTACAGTGCTGGGCCGTGCTCCATTCTAGTCCCTCCAGAGAAACTTTTCTTTTACCAGTGGCAAATTATGTCATCATGTGGAGTCCAACTCAAGTAGTCTCCTGTCTTCTATTTGTGGAGTCATTATCACAGCCAATGCACAATCTAATAACATAAAACACAACAAATCAGAAGCTCTAAAAGTCTATCATGCGTTTAATGCAAAAAAGTGTTGCATCAAATAATCAAGCGACAATTTGTATTTCAGCTAAACAAAGTTCTCGTTCAAAAAGCCAGTTGGAGCATGTAATGCTAAAATGCATTCAATTCTGGACAAGTCTTATACACTTTTCCTTGTATACAAGCCTATGAATCATGGATATGTGACAAACTGTTACTTCAATTAAACTATCTTAGGAGCAGGAGAGGAGGGAGGATCTTCTCAGGGAGAGAAGTCCTTGAAATGAAGATGAAGATAACTTAACGACCTGCAGAATTCACTATATTCCTAAAATTAAGATTGTTTGCCAACACTGAAAGTGTAGCTACTCTTTACTATGAGATGGGAAAATCTACACATGTACTACCACAAATAAAATTGCTTCTAGGTGTATGAGAATATTTAAACGGAGCATATATGTTAAGGCTGATGAACACTTGAGGTTACCATAAAACAGATATCCAAATAAGATCATGTGATACATCAAGGCATGTTGTGATATACATTTGCAAGGACGCATTAATATTTAAGACAACAGAAATACGTAGTTATGTTTTCTGACGACGTCCTTGCTGCTTGCTCTGTGAGAGCCATGACACCTGTGGTGAGCGCTTTACAATCAGTGGTCTCAGAGGCCAAGCTGAGCTTCATGTTGATGTATTGTATTGTAATAGCATTTAATAGTATTTACTACCCCTGACGAGGTGTTGAAGCGCTTTTACCCCGAGTAGCACTCTACTCTGGAACCCATGAAGGATTAGTGGTGAAATCAGTATAGTGAAATATGAAATTCATTTGAGCTGTGGATATGTTAGTCTTTAATTTGGATTCAGAAGGATAGTGGAGGGATAGAGAAGGGAAAAGGTTTGCATTTATATAGTGTTTGCCAGCTCTGAGGCGTCGAAGCGCTTCTAGGCGATCAGCCCGGTACTCCAGAACCAAAAAGCATTAGTTGTGAAAATAGTCTGGGGGAAATATGAAATTTGGGTGGTGGATATGTTAGTCTGTTATATGGATTGAAAATGATAGTGGAAGGATGGAAGAGGGAAGGGTTCTTATTTATATAGTGCTTGCTACCCCTGATGAGGTGTTGAAGCACCTATTGGTGGATAGCACGCTGCTCCAGAAGACAATGATGTCCCTCTCTTGGGTAATGTGCAATGTCCTCTGTGCCATATCCAGCTCTGACAGGAACACTACTGGCTCCTGAGTTAGCCCTAAAAAGAGAACGCTGACTGACTGAATTCCTCCAGCTCCAGCCCGTCACACGTCATTTGATACCCAAACATGAGTACAGTAGGCATTGTCCACCAAAGTCCTTCCCCTTGTCTTATCCACTCTTCCATATATCAGGTAAACAGCACTTTCTTGGGTCCTATTCAGTTTTCCTAGAACACAACCGTTGTAACATTTCGAATCATTTCAAACACATCCTATAGCTCAGCAAATAATCTGTTCTCTGGTGGCTTCACTTAGTTAAAAAAAAATTCATGTAGTTGCCAGCCCTTGCTCCCAGTCTTCACTGGGCTCCTCCTGCCCTGCAGCAAGTGCTGACACCACTTGACCTTGGATATGGGAATGGGCGACCACTGACTAACCATCCATGATCACAGGGCCATATACTTTCTCACAGCAATCCTCCTTCTCTGCTGGGAATGGCTCCCAACTGCCACCAGAGTCTTTATGCGTTTTCATGTAGGTCTTTAATAACTCTTCGCCAAAATGTTGGAGGATAGAGTCTACATACAAGAGTCAATGGTCACATAAATAAGAGACCAGTTCTTTATTCCAGAATAGACCCTTAGGTTACAGCAATAGAAGGTAGGTCTTGTCAGGGATCCATTATCCAGACATACAGGGAATGCGGGGACACAGTATACTCCAGCTGTGTAATTGGCTTTTATTTTTCAAGTAGGAATCCACTGTGTGATGTAGCATTTTTCTGATTAATGATTGAGTCTTGGGTATTGTGTGTGTGTGTGTGTGTGTGTGTGTGTGTGTATATATATATATATATATATATATATATATATATATCCCCTTTCTTGGTGTATCCTTTGAGTTATAATGTTCTTTTACTAGGATGATGTAATATTCTGTCATTATATCTCATTTTCCAATATATGGTATATCTGTGGAATTAGGTCTTATTTTACAGATCATAATAAATATATTGTTTATAACACATCAGTTGGGCTATTTAATTTTTCTTGTGAGGGCACATTGTTCTTGTGATGAGTTTATCAGAAAATACCTGTATGCTGTAATGTTGTTGTCCTACTCTGGCACGGAGTAGATATTGTGCGCTGTAGTCTATTTCTCCTGGTCAGCTCATGTGCGATTCAGCCATTCTTTTAATAGTCATGAAACAGACTCTGCATAAGAAGATCTCTTTTATGCACATTGAATGATGAGCCCCTGCTCATGATATGTTTCAATGTGGGCAGTTATTCAGCTGTGTTAGCTAGGAGTTGTTCAAGTAGCATTAATCTAATCTTCCTTTGTATAGCCTAGTTTTCCTGAATTGACCACTTCAATCTTCCTGAAAATATATTTGCATTAAATGTTTTTGTTTCTTTCTCATCAGTGAATTGTTGGTGTTGCATATCCAAATTGATCACCGTCTTTTTTTCTTTCATGTGCGCAATATATACCTAGAAATATCTAGTCTTTCTTCAGGAATCTAGAGCGGTATTAGATGGTATCACTGGAGGTGAATTTAGACTTTGTTTTATTTTTGTTTACTGTTACCTTATTTTTGCTTTTATATTGCATTGATTGTGAGTGGTGCGTGTCTTACTTACACAATATACTGGTGTTATGCTCATTTGACAGCCTTACTGCACCTAAGATGGGGAAACCAAGGCTTCAATTTGTGCCACCGGCTGCATTTGGTTGGCACTGGCACTCATTTTTAGGTCTTGACTGGCGTACACTGCGCAGCAGTGTTGCGCAGCTCGAGAAATTTTGTTTTTTAGTTACTGGGGTTGAACCCGCCTGAATCTTCCATTGATAGCACCATAAATGGAGGCTAGCCATTGTAAGAGAATAATGTCACTCATTCTTGGAGCAGATTCGTGGGCGTTTGTGTGTTTTTAAGCCCTGCCCCCTTTGTCTCGTCATGAAGAGGTGGCCAATTGTGGGTGTTTCCTTTTTTTTTTGTTCAGGATGTTTGCGGCCGCCATTTTTTCATGGAGCTGGGGCGGGCGGGTCGCGGAAGCGCTTTATTGTGCCTTTAGCGCTGGGAGAGCTTTATTTCTTCTCTAAAGCGCCTGGAAGCGCTGTACTTGTCTTCAGCGCCATGGGAGCGCTTTCTGTTCGTAGCCGGTGCCCACCCGGTATTTTCCTCGCTAATTGTCAAGTTTGGAATCCCTGGCGAGTGCCCACCCCGCCAGGGACCTTGCGGCGATTTCTTTTTTTATTGCCGAGTAAGTGCCCACCTCGCTTTATATTTAAATTAGAGAGGGTGCCTACCCCTCGTTTGCCCAAGATTGTCCCCGGCGCCCGAACCGGAAGTCAGGCAGGCCGAGGGCGGGACTGCGGGACCACAGGAAGAGGCCGGGAGCCCACTCGCCTCCTCTGGAAGCTGCCGTGTCCAGAGATATACTGCCGCCGCAAGCACCCCCCCCCACCCCCTCCCCCCTAGGGCTCCCAAGAGCGTGGGAGAGCCCCGGGGAGTGAGAGGAGATATAGAAGTCCAACCGCGAGAGCCGCAAGGCTACCAGAGTAAAGGGAGAGCCCCGCAGCCAGTGAAAGGAGCCGCCGCCTCGAGGAGCAGTGCGGGAACGACTAGGAGCCCCCGCCAAAGCAGCCCGGTGAGTGTGGGCGTCTGGGGGGGCTCAGCAGTGGTTCTAGAGCGGGCCCGGAGGGGTGAGGGCCGCTCCATCGTTCCGCCACAGCATCCTGGGGCATTATTGTTTTAGAGCCCGTGAGAGGCTCTTGGGCAGTTTCTGATTCAGAGTCCCCCGAGCGGGACTCCAACGTTCCAGGCATTCCTTAAAGTTGCTAGCCGCGTTGCTCTCTGCCCTCGCAGGTGCCCTCCGCTCTGAATCCTCTGCCATCTGATCTCACCCCGAGCCCTCACTCACTTCTTACCCCTGTACTCTCAGCTCTTACCCCTCTGCCCTCAGCTCTTACCCTTCTGCCCTCAGCTCTTACCCTTCTGCCCTCAGCTCTTCCTAGGCCCTCACTTCTGGCACCTGTGCCCTCTGACCTCAACTCAGGCCTCCGGCCCTCACCACGCTGCCCTCTGCCCTTACCTGTGCCCTCATTGACTCTTGTGCCCTCAGCTCTCACCCCTGTGCCCTCAGCTCTTACCCTTGTGCCCTCAGCTCTTACCCTTGTGCCCGCAACTCTTACTCCTGTGCCCTCAGCTCTTACCTGTGCCCTCAGCTCTTACCTGTGCCCTCAGCTCTTACCTGTGCCCTCAGCTCTTACCCCTGTGCCCTCAGTTCTTACCCCTGTGCCCTCAGTTCTTACCCCTGTGCCCTCAGTTCTTACCCCTGTGCCCTCAGCTCTTACCCCTGTGCCCTCAGCTCTTACCTTTCTGCTCTCAGCTCTTACCCTGCCCTGTGCCCTCAGCTCTTACCCTGCCCTGTGCCCTCAGCTCTTACCCTGCCCTGTGCCCTCAGCTCTTACTCTGCCCTGGGCCCTCAGCTCTTACCCTGCCCTGGGCCCTCAGCTCTTACCCTGCCCTGGGCCCTCCGCTCTTCCTAGGCCCTCGCTTCTGACTCCTGTGCCCTCAGCTCTTACCCCTGTGCCCTCAGCTCTTACCTTTCTGCCTTCAGCTCTTACCCTGCCCTGTGCCCTCAGCTCTTCCTAGGCCCTCGCTTCTGACTCCTGTGCTCTCAGCTCTTACCCCTGTGCCCTCAGCTCTCACCCCTCTGCCCCTCAGCTCTGACACCTGTGCCCTGTGACCCTCGCCGGTGACCATGGCCAGCACGGCGGGGGAGATCGTGGCCTTCCTGCTGGCCCTGTCGGGCTGGATGCTGGTCTGCTCCACAATGCCCACCAACTACTGGAAGGTGTCGAGCATCGACGGCACGGTCATCACCACGGCCACCTTCTGGTCCAACTTGTGGAAGACCTACATCACCGACTCCACCGGCATCTCCAACTGCAAAGACTTCCCGTCCATGTTGGCCCTGGAGGGTGCGTCCCGACGGGGGGAGGGGGGGGAGGCTGTGTGTGTGTCTGTGTACGTGGCTCTTTGTATGTGTGGCTCTGTGTGTGTGTGGCACTGGGTGTGGCTCTGTAGGTATGTATGTGTGTGGGACTCTGTGTGGGTTTTTGTGTTTGTGTGAGGCATTTGCGAGAGATTAAGCTATTGGCATTGTAAATGACAGTGCCATTTATTTATCTGTTTTCAAAACCAACACATAAATAAAAATGTTGTCATTTACAATGCCAATAGCTCTAACTTTTTCAAAGGTGAGACCGTTGCATTGTAAATGCTTGTTATTTTTAGGGACTGCAGCTTATTTTTCATCATCAGACTTCAACTCAGAGCCCACGACTTCTTGTGCTCGCTGTGATCTACTCATCTGTCTCTCCTTTTGCTGTCGGGTACTGCACATTATGCTGTTGGCAATCCCGTTTCTTTCTTTGTTGATGGATGAGCACTGCTTTGACTGTATGCTTAAAACGTGCAAAAAAAATGTTAAACAATAAAGATTTAAACAAAAAAAATCAGACTTCAACGGCGAGCAAGAGAGAAAAGCAACAAAAGGGCGAAGAGAAAGATAGAAAAGTGACATGAGATAAAACAGAGATGGAAAACAACGTGCAAGAGTGAGAGAAAGAAAGTACATGGTGGTGGAAGAAAGAGGCATCAAGTCGATGTCCTGTTTAGGCATCTTTGGTGTTTTGGTACCCAGCGTTAGGCAGAGGTGGCGGCCACATGAGAAAGCCTTTGGGCCCCTGCATTTACTCTTTTTGTGTGTAAATTAATTACACGGGTCAGGCCCTGTCCCACTTAACCATGGACTGTAAAAAGGTGATCTGGATCACCCTGCTACACTTTGCTTGTGTTTATACCCTGATATCTGTGAAATACAAGTTCCCAGTCCTCAGGTGAACAGTGCCAACATTGACTCTTAAGCCGCAACAGTCGTCCTTTCTACATGTTCTGTTAACTTCCCTTCCACCAGAAAGATGGCTTTAAAACGGTTATAACCATAATTAAATGCCTTGCTAAGCTATTTCTACTCACACCTAATGGCTGAGTGCAGGACCAACCCGGAACCAAAGCATCAGCTTGTGCGTTCTAGTTACCACAAAAACCTTCCTCTGGCGCAGGCTTGTGCATTGTATGTCAGGTACTAGCTTAATAGCTAATGGCAACGTGAGACTTCTGTCAGCACTCACTTAATCTCTGACGCGGGCAATTATCAGCCATTGTTGGGTTTCTAGAACAAAAGCTACCACAGAAGTTTGAACAGAAGGCATTGAAGAGGTATGCACTCTATGTATGTATACATCCTATTTTTAGTCTTCGTCCACCCTGGATATTTTTACTTCATCTTTACTTATGATTGACGAGATGAGGGGCACTTTTGACTGGTGGTAGTGAGAGAATCTGAGGAGGCGGTCATGGGGCATTGGGCCTCCAAAAATGATTCTCACACCAGGCGCCACCAGCACTAAAGCTGGCCCTGTATGTTCAAACCGAATGCGAAAACTCTTAAAAATCTATTGCTTTTAGCCAGTTTTTATGAACACTGTGTTGCAAAATGCAGTAGTGGCCCTTACCTTTTTTTTTAGATGTTCATAGGCTGTAAGGGAGGTGTGAGAACACCATTGAGCCCATCTGGGAAGGTGGGAAGCTTTGTAAGAAAGGCATTCAGTCATGACTGTTCAGTGCAAATCAGGACTGATATTCCCACCCCACTTCTCTCAAAGGTTGTGTACGATCACAAATTATATTAGAATAATTAATCTTATTTTATCAAGCTGTCTCATTAGAGGTACCTGCTCTAACTAATTGGAGGGACAGGTGGCTTTCCTTGGCCACCCTTCACAAGCCTTAGTTTGTACATAGTACAGGTAGCTCCATGGTGTTTTCAATGGTTGAGCTACAGATCTTAATATCTACATGATATCTTATAGTACTGTTAGTGTTGTTTCCCTTGTCAGATGATGTTTCCTTTCATATATCGTCAGATAGCCGAAGCCTTATGAAGTCTGCTTTCTCAGGTCATATTATAGCATTAAAGATCTGTGCTGTGGGCATCACTGATTGTTAAAGACCACTTATCATTTCTCCCTGTAATCTATGCCTGCTGAGGACCATACACTTTAAACAGAATGTCTTGGAATGGACAACCCATGGCAGTAACCAGCTAAGTGGAGTTTAAACATAAGAAATGCAATAAAGGGACCTGCAGAGCTGCTCAAAGGTGTCCGCTTACTGAAAACCATAACTGTGTGCCAGTCTCTCGCACTTCTTCATCCATCACACTGATAAGGGCCGTATCCCATAACATGATAGCCACACCTCAGTGGTCCTCACTCATGGCATGGATACACTTTCCACGCAGGATCAAAAACGAAACATCATCCTTCCAACCACACTCTACACCAGATGTCTTCAAACTATTTTGCTCTGGGCCCCCCTAATAAAAATGTTTTGAAGCTGGGCCCCCTCCAAAACTATAGGGGCAAGGATTTGTGGAGGGGGAGGGATGATCAAAGGGGAGGTGGGATCATGACATCATTTCAGGAGTGCTTTTCTATAGCTCGTAATCTACACTACATGTTGGACTTATAAAAAAGCAATAGCATCAAACAAGAACAGATTGACCAAAATACTATTGCTCATAATTGGGGTGCTGTGGGCCCCAATGCACTCCACCTGCTGCACTAATGATGGCTGTAGCACTGAAAAGCAGGATATCTCCTCTTCTTTCACTCCTTCCCCACCATGTCTAACCATCACTTCAATCTCAAAACAAGCCCAGTCTCTTTCTGAAAGAAAATGAGCTAGTGCATGCTGCCCGCCTTTTTTGCACCAAGGGCACCATCTGCCTTATGCTAGCAAGGACAAATAGCCCCCATGCCCACTTTTATTGTAAAGCATTCATAATTGTGAGGCAGTGGGCCCCTGGACAAAAGTGACACTGCACCTGTATCAATAATCATAGCTTCTTTCTTGCTGTCGACTCTGATGTTTGCTAACAACATGGGCTCCCATCTCACACCATTCCTTTCCCTACATCTCTTATCATCCCTCTCCCTATCATCTGTCTGATACCCAAATCAAGGTGTCTTCTCTGCTTCATTTCTCCCCTCCCTTTGTCCATTGCTCCAAGGCTCAAAAACACTGGCACAGGAAGTATGCCCTGGGACTCTAATCCAGCTGCAGCACCACTGATCCCTACAGCTCTGCAAAGTAGGCTGTCTACTCTACCAACTTAGCAGGGCCGTTACTTCTAGGCCAGATGCCCAAAGCAGGCTTTCTGCCACTCTGTGAAAAAAATAACAACAAAACACACATTTAGCCTGCCCTCCTCCCTAGTTGCTCGGGCCCTCTTCCGTGCGCTACAGTGGTGACCTGCGCCCTAATGCTAGCAAGCAAAATGCACACCATGCTTTTTTTCAAAGTAAGACTTCCATAACAGGGGTCCAGTGCCCACTCACAGGGGGTTTTGGGGGCTCATGTGCTCTGAAACAGATAGTAGAGAACTAAAGAAGAAACATGCCTTCTCCCCAAAGCACCCGCTACCTGAAAGAAATGTAAATGTCTGCAATGGTTAAATCACCAAACATAAAGGCTGCTTTGGAGCCATTGTAGGTTTTAATTAATGGAGTCACTCCGCTTCATGGCAACAAATATTTTTGTTTTAGAGGTTATATTAGTGTCCATTAAAATGAGTGCACCCTTTTAATGGACACATATAAAAATATTTACACTAGATATAGTCTGAATGCTTATCACTAAAATGTAGATTTTTAAAGCACTTGTTTTATCTTAAACAATGTTTTGCACCAAACTGTTTTATACAGTGTAATACACTTTTAAAGTAATGATAAAGTAATGACATTCACAGTGCTTTCTATCACAGGCTGGGCCTCACAGCACTACAAACAAGTTACTATTCCTCACTGCACCAATCCGGATTTAATTCTGTGACTCTGTTCAGACATGAAGACATCTGCAGTGATCACATTAGACACAAATGAGGTTTCATAAGGTAAAAGAGCATATTTTCCTTTGATTAGTTTAACTCTCATTTGTTTTTTATTTGAGGTGTGTGAATGGTTTTATATGCAGTTACCTGAATATTTAAAAAATCCCATAAAATGACAAAAGTGTTCTTCCTTTTAGGCATGTCTTTGACTCAGTCTTCATACTCATGACCCTGCACTGTGCAACTCATTAGTACTGTCCTCACACCTTTTTTTTGGGCCTTTACCTGCTGCATGTAAGAGAAGGCAGCATAGAAACTCGCCTCTCGCAGTTCCAGGCTATCTTCATTTAAATATAATTGTAGACCCTTTTGCGCCGCCCTGGGAACACACCCATGGGGGGCGTGCTCCCCAGTTTGAAGACCTCTGTCCTACACGATGTAGCATGCTACTTATGTAGACAAGCGCTTTAGTGTCGCCCATAGTGGTTGAACTGCTACACAAATGTAGCAATACAAGAAAATACAGTACCAGAGTTATAGGCCCGAACACCTTGGTCTCATTACGAATGTGCATGAAACAGCCTGTGGTGTGTTGCAATGAACATTTCCACCCAGCAGGGGTCAGTAATTGGTTAAAAAAATGTACATGTGGTTCTGACAGGCTCATTGTAATCTCGCACTCTTTATATGGGCACCAGAATATGGACAACAATGGTCTCTCTCCCCAACATTTGAGACTGGGGGCCTCTATGAAATAGCGTGCGATATGATCTGAAAGATGACGATTCCATCTTGTGACTTTTAGTTGCCTGCATTTAACTGGACCTAAAGTAGAAACGTGCATAATGACTGTTTTCAACTGAAACTTTAGACTATTGCAGCTTCTACAGACCGGATCAATGTATAGTTCACAGTGGTTTAGCAGTGGCAACTAGCGTACCATTATTTCAGAGGCCCAGTGGCAGTGAGTGCATTGGGTTTCACTATACACATGGGTAAATGTGCCCCAAAATGCAAGCAAAGACCCTGCCTGCACCCTAAGTGCTTGCTTGTGCGAGTCCGTTTAATTCTATGGAAATACTCAATATTAAAGAAGAAATTGGACTACGATGCCTGTGACCGCCTCTTGTTCCCCGTTGCAGTGGCGCGGTACGTCGGTGTGCCAGGACAAGACTTTGTCTCAGCTTCGTTCTGAATTCCATATTGAAGGAAACAATATCTATTAAAAAAGCTTGTTTGTTTTGCTGGAGAATGTTGAACACCTCCATTTATCAAGTTTCTTGAAAAATGAATAATGTATTCCGCGGAGGAGTGCATAATCGCACTACTTACTTCACCAACCCCTCAACCCTTTCACAGCATTAAAGTCAAAAGGTAAACTCCATGCAAAATTACCTCTCATACATACGCACTTTATGGGTGCAAAATTGCCAGCAAGCATGTAAAAGCTCAATTTTCCATTTTTGTTTGTGTTGTGTAGTTAGAAATATAATTCTGGTACGTTTTTAGGTTTCGCCTGGCGTCTGCTGCACAGCAGCGTTCGCGCAGGCGAAATCTTTTGTGGCTTTGTCCCGCCTCTCTCTTCCATTGGCTAGCTCCATAAATGGAGGCTAGCCATTGGAAAAGAGAGGCGTCCGTCATTGTCCAAGGCGATTTGTGGGCATTCCGGCGTTTTTTTTTTTCCCTCTCCGCCCCTTTGTGGACGTCATTGCGGCGGTGGGCAGTTGCTTTTTTTTTTTCCAGCAAAGTTGTGTTTTTGTCATTCCGCCGAAGATGGCGGCCTGGCAGTAGCTTACTTGCAAAGCTCCGTCTTGAAACTTTCGAGCTCGTATATGTAATGTACCTTTTGCACCTCGTGTATTTTTTTTGCTCACAGTTGTCACTTTTTCCTCATGTAACTCAACGTCTGCTTTTGTAATTTGTTCACTCTGTAATCACAGTGACTCGTGTTTCCGAGGCTCTCGTTCTGTAGGGCTTCCACTCATTGAGGCCCAGATCCTGCCTCGGCCATGGGAGCCTCACCTCTCTGGGACGCGGCTCCCGTCCCCCTTGCTGTATCTCCCGCTTTTATTGGTCTTTTTGGCGATCACATTGGCCTCCGCGGTATCAGGGCACAGAGGTAAGTATAGAGTGACTGGGGATGGGCAGGGGGCATAGAGGCGTAATGGGCTGCATGGCAATGTTCTGTACCATTACCTCACCGGGACCGGTGCAGTGTAAGGAGTGGTTCGGCAGGGACCGTCTATCCCCGCTGCACCCTCTCGTCTCACGCCGTGTCTTTCCTTCATGCTGACGCCCTTGTCTTCCAAGAGAAACCTTTGAAGACGCACGTGTTCTCGGCCGTCAGGGAAATTATCTCCAAGAAGTGACAGCGCCTTCCTGGCTGGCTTCGGCGGTTCCTGGGTGAGCAGAGCACGAGAAGGTAAGAGAGAGGAACCAACAAGCATTGGTAAAGCGTGAGGGGTGTGTGTAGAGATGGCTTCACTCGGGCCCAGCAGTGTGATGGGGGAGGTTGTGTTTATATGTGTGGGATGCCTGACTCCGTGCGCGCGCTCTGGTGAGCGTCTGTTTTATTTCTGCTTAAGCGCTGTAGTTTGGCACCGGATGTTTCAGCAGAGAGCTCTCTGCCACTCTAGGTCTCGGGGCGCCAGTGTTGCATATCGAGATTTCCTGAATTCGGTAAGTCATTAAGTTCTACAGAGGGGATAACATATTCACATAACTACGCATTTAAGCGCTTTACAAAATAAATCAAGCGCTGCCATATGGACCTATCTTTTCTTGGACTCCGGATATTCTTAAATCGCCCCTGTGCACTATTTGGTGGCTGGTCGAGGCTCTCGGGTGAAGTTATGCTGACGCTTTGGGAAGCTGTATACCAAACATGCAGCGTGGTTTTAGCCCGAGAGTGTTAAGGGTAACAGCCCTTAACTTTAGGTAGAATGAACTACCCAAAGAGGCACAGACAGGGTGGACACATTGGTCCATTTGGTTTGGACTCCGCGTTCTCAGCCCTTACAAGTAATTTGACAACCTCAGTCTTGTGGGAGTTGAGCTCATCATAGTCTAAGTCTATTAGATTTCAACACCTGATCACTTGTTTCCGGATAAGCCCAGACCTAAAAACATGTATTTTGGTGACATGAGCAGAGATGGCGACCTTGTGTTTGTTAACCAACATTTCCTCTCTGTTCCTTTATTAGCTCCTATTATCACTCTGTGAGATGGGCCCATTTCTCGTTGCCACCTTAAAGTGACCGAAATGCTAATTGCTCAGCTAAATTCTCAATTTTCATAGCACACAAAATATGTGAAGGTTTAAAAAAAAGTCAGACAAGATATAGGCAGCAAGATACAGGCAGACCACATTGCGTTCTGCAGGCTTAATTGCTCGTACACTATGGCAGTCTCTGGGTGTGTGTGGCTCTGTGTGTGTGTGTGGCTCTGTGTGTGTGTGTGGCTCTGTGTGTGTGTGTGGCTCTGGGTGTGTGTGTGTGTGGCTCTGGGTGGGTGAGTGTGTGTGTGTGTATGGCTCTGGGTGTGTGTGTGTGGTTCTGGGTGTGTGTGTGTAGCTCTGGGTATGTGTGGCTTGCTCTGGGTATGTGTGGCTGGCTCTGGGTGTGTGTGGCTGGCTCTGAGTATGTGTGTGTGGCTCTGGGTGTGTGTGTGTGGTAGTAATTGCGGTCTGCTGAGCTCATCCGTAGGGTACACTAGGTCTCACATTTGCGAGAGACTAAGCTAATGGCAATGTAAATGACAATGCCATTTATTTATCTGTTTTCAAAACCAACACATAAATACAAATGTTGTCATTTACAATGCCAATAGCTCTAACTTTTCCAAAGGCGAAACCATTGCATTGTAAAAGCTTGTTAAGTTTTTGCCAGTCATAATTCCCGTTAGGTGGGGGGGTGGGGGGCAGCAGAGAGAAAATATAATTTTGCATGCTGTAATTATGAAAATAAAATTAAATCAGATCACGATTTGTACAGTAGTAAGTACCATCTAGGCAACTAATTTCCTTAATTACTCCGAGTAGTTTACTCAAGGAAGGTTGGCTAAGTAGCATTCCGGGGTAGCTAAAGGTTGGTAGATTTGCTGCCGTTCATTGAACCGGGGCTTTCCCTAGCTAGCTTTGCAAGGAGACTTTATTCATTTTTAGATTAGACCTAGGTACAGCTTTAGCTGTCACAACCGTGTCATGTTTTCCCAAAAGATAATAAAAATACATCTATGTATACCTGAAGGTGTTGTGGATCAGTCTTCTTCTGTCCTTGATCTTTTCAAGTGTCCTTCACATTTTGCCTTCACCCACCACAGCATACAACATGTTTTCTGGGTGGTCCGAGTACGTTATTTGCACAGCGATTTATGCCCCTGGTAATGTCATAAAGTGCGCTGATTTGGGTCCGGTTCTTTTAATTGTAGAGTACCAGCACTTCTCAGAAACCAGCAGATACTCTGGTACAACAGTACCTGCACTTCACCTTTCCATTTCATGAACTGGAGCTGATGTTAAACCACCAAGGAATACTCTATGCCGTCCACCCAGGAGGGACAGAGGCCTCGCCCATTGGAGGTGGTGTTAAACGTCCAACTGGGTGTTCTGTAGAGCCCACCCCGGAGAGACGGAGCCCTCGCTCATTGGAGGCGATGTTAAACCACCGAGGGGTTCTTCTGTAGAGCCCACCCCGGAGAGACAGAGGCCTCGCTCATTGGAGGCGGTGTTAAGCCACGGAGGGGGGGTTCTATAGAGCCCACCCAGGAGAGACAGAGGCCTCGCTCATTGGAGGCCATGTTAAACCACCGAGGGGGTCTTCTGTGGAGCCCACCCAGGAGAGACAGAGGCCTCGCTCATTGGAGGCGATGTTAAACCACCGAGGGGGTGTTCTGTAAAGCCCACCCTGGAGAGACAGAGGCCTCGCTCATTGGAGGCGGTGTTAAACCACCGAAGGGGTGTTCTGGAGAGCCCACCCCAGAGAGACAGAGGCCTCGCTCATTGGAGGCCATGTTAAACCACAGAGGGGGTCTTCTGTGGAGCCCACCCAGGAGAGACAGAGGCCTCGCTCATTGAAGGCTGTGTTAAACGTCCGACAGGGTGTTCTGAGGAGTCCACCCAGGAGAGACAGAGGCCTCTCTCATTGAAGGCTGTGTTAAACGTCCGACAGGGTGTTCTGAGAAGTCCACCCAGGAAAGATAGAGGCGTCGCTCATTGGAGGCGGTGTTAAACCACCGAGGGGGTGTTCTGAGGAGTCCACCCAGGAGAGACAGAGGCCTCGCTCATTGAAGGTTGTGTTAAACGTCCGACGGGGTGTTCTGTTTTGTGGAGTCATCCCAGGAGAGACAGAGGCCTCGTTCATTGGAGGCCATGTTAAACCACCGAGGGGGTGTTCTGTGGAGCCCACCCAGGAAAGACAGAGGCGTCACACATTGAAGGTTGTGTTAAACGTCCGACGGGGTGTTCTGTGGAGCCCACTCAGGAAAGGCAGAGGCCTCGCTCATTGAAGGCTGTGTTAAACTACCACAACAGGGTGTTCTGTTCTGTGGAGCCCACCCAGGAGAGACCGAGGCCTCGCTCATTGGAGGCGGTGTTAAACCACCGAGGGGGTGTTCTGTGGAGCCCACCCAGGAGAGACAGAGGTCTCGCTCATTGGAGGCGGTGTTAAACCACCGAGGGGTTCTTCTGTAGAGCCCACCCAGGAGAGACAGAGGCCTCGCTCATTGGAGGCGGTGTTAAACCACCGAGGGGGTGTTCTGTGGAACCCACCCCAGAGAGACCGAGGCGTCGCTCATTGGAGGCGGTGTTAAACTACCGAGGGGTTCTTCTGTAGAGCCCACCCCGGAGAGACAGAGGCCTCGCTCATTGGAGGCGGTGTTAAACCACCGAAGGGGTGTTCTGGAGAGCCCACCCCAGAGAGACAGAGGCCTCGCTCATTGGAGGCGGTGTTAAACCACCGAGGGGGTGTTCTGTAGAGCTCACCCCGGAGAGACAGAGGCGTCGCTCGTTGGAGGCGGTGTTAAACCACCGAGGGGGTGTTCTGTGGAGCCCACCCAGGAGAGACAGAGGCCTCGCTCATTGGAGGCGGTGTTAAACCACCGAGGGGGTGTTCTGTGGAGCCCACCCAGGAGAGACAGAGGCCTCGCTCATTGGAGCCGGTGTTAAACCACCGAGGGGGTGTTCTGTGGAGCCCACCCAGGAGAGACAGAGGCCTCGCTCATTGGAGGCGGTGTTAAACCACCGAGGGGGTGTTCTGTGGAGCCCACCCAGGAGAGACAGAGGCCTCGCTCATTGGAGGCGGTGTTAAACCACCGAAGGGGTGTTCTGGAGAGCCCACCCCAGAGAGACAGAGGCCTCGCTCATTGGAGGCGGTGTTAAACCACCGAGGGGGTGTTCTGTAGAGCCCACCCCGGAGAGACAGAGGCGTCGCTCGTTGGAGGCGGTGTTAAACCACCGAGGGGGTGTTCTGTGGAGCCCACCCAGGAGAGACAGAGGCCTCGCTCATTGGAGGCAGTGTTAAACCACTAAGGGAGTGCTCCAGGGCTTTCAAGTGGTCTGAAAAAAATGCGGGGTCTCTGAAAGGGGCATGGCCGATATAATTAAGGGCGTGGTTTAAACATTTATGCTACAAATCTGTCCTCAGCATAATGTGCCGCACGGCTGGTATATTGCTGCTTCTGCTTTTGCCTCCACATATATAATACAAGAAGTAACTTTACACCTACAAGCCAGGACTTTTGGCTTTGTCAAAGGTTGTTACGTGCACAAGATAAATATACTTAATGCGTATATACAACTTTTTGCTTCGTTGTATATATTATTGAAATTGCTTTAGTTCTTGCGCGAGAGGTTGTGGCGTAATGGCCAGAGCTGCTAACTTTGGAGCTGAGGAAGCAGGTTGGAGTCTCAGCATCGGCTCAACATCCTGTGCTTCTGGACAAATCACTTAATCGCCCGTGCCTACCAAAAAATACATGAATATGTCCTTGTTGGTGCTCATGTAAAAAAACACTGAGTGTTGCAATATAGAACTGTAAAAAATAAAACTACACCAAAAACTGTGACCTGCTGTAGAGTTAAGATTTTGTTTCTCTATTCCGAGAGTGAGGAGGAAAATGGAGAGCCCGATAGGGACCTGTCTCGGCACCTGCTTTTAAGAACTGCCCTTGCTGCGCACCGGCAGGACCCGGCCCACTTAAAGCCCCGGAGTACTCTATGGTGTCCTCCCAGGCGAGATTGGGAGCCCACCCATTGGTGACTAGAATCACACACCCTTTTATTTTCTGCTGAAGGACCACGACAAAGACTCCTCCTGTTACTTTTCTGTAGCCCCCCTTTGAATGATGTTTTGAAATGCGTTGACTTCGGTGGGGCTTTGTTACCAGCAGACACACTGCAGCCCGGCCTCTGACGTGGCATTTCCAGCGCTTCCTTCGGAAACGGTAGCGGAGGACGGGCCTCGAGTGGAAAGTTTACGAGGAGCCCTGATCCCAGGGATTTCGTTTTTCCACGAAAGCTTATGGAGTGTCTGCCTGATCACTGTGTCTTGCTGATTACAGCGGGGACTCCTCAATGGCTTTTACAACGCTCTCTTGCAGCTCCTGGTTACAGCCCCTTCTCTTTGGCTCTGCGGCGCTTTTCATAAGAGGGCTCACGAATGAACACTGCTCCCATATCAAGGACAGGCAAAGATGGCACTTTTCGCTCCTCTGGGCTCCCCACCGGTTTCCACAGTACATTGTGCTTTTCTGTATCATTTACTGCTCTGGTTTGTCTCTTCACAGAGGACATTGAGACTCAAGGTAGAACACGCTGGTTTCTTTTTATTATTATTATTAGAAAACAAAGAAGGCCCCATGGCAGTAGCATGTGCCCCTAAGGAAACCTGTCCTCTGCTGGTCAGACATGGAATAGAATTGCCGCCATGATGCCAGGGCTATTTCTCCTGTGAAGCGATGAGGGCGTGATGTCGCCAAGAAGGTCAACATATCTTGTAGGTTTCAGAGGTGTCCCTTGGTGGTTTAAACAGATAAGTCTTTAAGACGAAAATTCAGCCCACAGCCTAGCTGGGCTTAGCACCCCAGCTGGGGGCTGGGTTAGAACTAGCCCTGAGAACAGGGAAATTAAGGGTGGGGCAAGACTTAAAAAGTCCTTTGATGGAGATTGACTTTGTGCTCTGAACCTGTAGGATTCGCACTACTTGTTGACAATAAACCAGAGAGGATATCTTGCGTGTTTAGGATGCATCATGTTTGGAGGCATTTCTAAAGGGCATGAGTTAGCAATGCCGCAGACTGCTGCTACCGGTGTCTAATCCCCATTTAAGTGATGGCTGAGCCAGCGGTATTGTGGAAGCGAGTTTTGGTTGTAGATACCCATGATAGAAGGTGATCAGTCAAGCTGCTGTTCTATTGCTTGTACGACTGACTCCTCAAGGCTCAGTCTTTGGAGCTCTGTTTCCCTCCTTATCCTGTATAGCACACTGCACAATCCATTCCTTTGAAGATTGGATGGCGCCAAACAACTTCAGAGACATATTTTACTAAATGCAAGTTCAAAAGGTAATCCAATGGACCCTGTTCTGGACTCCTGGAATCTATCCTAGCAATGTTTAGGGACAATTTTAATTGGGTAAGAGCCTGCCACCGCAACAACTAAAATCCCTATTGTGAAGACCGGACCATTAGGATAGTTTGGAGGTGTGCTACTTCTCGCAGTCCATCACCAACAACATATATGATGATATGTCATAGCCTGGATGCTTACCATGTGAACTTGTGCGGCAGTCGCACTTGGTACAGCCCGCCGCCTGAGCAATTCATGAATGCCTTGGTTCCCAGGGCCTACCTGAGCTACTGTGCTTCAATTTCAGGACAAATCACTTCTGATCTTGGCAAGAGCATATGTGGTGGTGCCAGTGCCTGCTCTCCAGCAGCTGCCGGAATTGGAATGCGCTTGGTTAGTACAGTGACCATACCAGTTTAACGTTCCACACTACCCTTGAGAAAGGACTGCAGGGTCGCTGGGCAGCTTAAAATATAATATTTACTTCTGTCGAAAAAAATGAAGAGGAACTAATACATTGGGTGGGTTCCCAGGAGGCTTCCCTTTTTTCTGGGTGGGATTAGACACAATTGGAATGCTTATTTGCTAATACAATTTTACATAAAGGCATTTCTTGGCTCCAACACTATTTGTTGGAACTAAATGTGCCTCATAAGCACAAGTGTGGGAGTGTGATTTATCAATAGACCTTTCAGGCGAACTGTAGGTCAACATTTGAAGTCGAGCAGCAAAGTCCTTTATTAATGTGGCTTGCAAGGAGAATGCCTTTAAACTCCTGACCCAGTGGTTCCTCTCTCCCACCCGGCTTCATGCTATCATGGGGCGTTCGGAGATCTGCTGGAAGGGTGGTGGGGAGAGAGGTACCTTTATACATATGTGGTGGACCTGCCCTCATATTCAGAGACACTGAGGGGAGATTTGACACACATTTGCCAGAGTATGGGCAAACGCTAGTCCTATTGTTGGGTGGTCTAGGAGATGATTCTATTTTTCCATTAGGAACCCCTCTGTGTACACTAATTTCTCCGCTTCTGGTTGTTCGATTTCCTTTAGCTGAGGTATGGAAGCAACCCGAAGTCCTGCATATTCATGTGGTCCATTTGTGCTGTGGAGAAGTTTGTCTATTATTCATTATTCACAGACACCATTTCATACAGTGTGGAAGGCTTTTGTGCCCTATATGGCAAGAGACCGAGGGATGGATTTCTTGGCTACTCGTCCTCCTGAACTCATTCGCAGGGACAGCCATCCAGGGGGTTGCGTCAGAGCCCCCGCCCTCACTCTGAGGACATGCCTATAGGGGTTCAAATGGGTTGGGGAGATGGTGGGTGTGGTTGGGTGGATGGGTTGCCAGTCTGTATAGACATGTTTTGGACAGGCAGCTGATGTATGTCGTAAGATTCATGTATGGTGGGGATGCTGCTTTGTGTTCTTCTTCTCTGCCATTATTGTGTATCTCAATTGTGTGGAAAAAATCTATATATATATATATATATATATATATATATATATATATATATATATATATATATATATATATATATATATATATATTTTTTTTTTAAATGAAGAGGAAATATTTAAATATGTAGTTCATTATGTAGGATTTTAGGAAACGCGCCATTTTTTTAAAGCACATTCTGTCAAAGATTTTTGATGCAATGACCTACAAGTACAGATGAAAATGTGCTCTTTTGGCAGTTACAATATTCAGGCCTTTTTTTTTTACCTTCCACATGTTGATTCTGATTAAACAGTGGATAAGAGTAAGGCTTGGAAGAGGGTTTGGTGACGTCATTGTCGAAAATGTACTGTCACGGTTAGAGAGTAGCTGGAGTGAAGTAAATCAGATAGAAGCAAGCCCAGTTGGACACATTTCATATTTCAAGGCAATTAGAGAATTTCTGAGAAATAAGGAACAGTTCATGAGCATGACATCGTTCCCGCGAAATGTAGATTGTCAACCACTGCTTTTTAATCAGTAAAGCAACCAGATTCGTAATATTTTATTCTATGCCATGGCAGTGAAAACAAATGTGGCCCAATAACTCATTGTTTGAAGCAACTGTACTAATAAACTCGCATTTGGATATTTATTAGTGCACTGCAAACTTCAAATCAAATTCGAGTTAAATCCCGTTGTACAGTAAAATTGGCATGAGAAAAATGCTTTTAACTGTCTTACAGGTTGCATGTAACAATTACTTTGCACTGGAAAGCTGGTTCTAAAAGCCACAATATATCTTCAGTTTAAATCTGTGCCTAAAGGTCAAATTCAATCACTTGTCAAGCTAAGGCTTGAATCCATCTCGAATACTACTGGCAGGATGTGCAATATTGGTTTTATGGTTGTCACGTAGAGCAGTGGTTCTTAAACTTTTCACTTCTGTGCACCCTCACTTAATCATTACTGGAACTCGGGGACTCCCACTCTTCCCAGGAATCATAATTGGAATCCAGGTGCTCCTGCTGAGTCATTACTGGAACCAGAGGACCCCGCCATATGCATTTTTGGATGATTTATTTATAAAGTTTTATATAGCGCGAACTTGGAACTGCAAAATACATAAAACTACAGAAACAAGCACTAATCAAACAAATACACAAATTATTAAAACAAATTTAATTCACGAACAAATATAAGATAACAATCAGCATTTTAACTAACTTAATATTCAGTCTCCTGTTTCATATTCCTTCATATTTATAGAACTTTTTAGAAAAGCCTAGTTGTACATTTTCTTCCTTATTTATATAGATGTTATTAATCTGTTAATATTTAGTTTCCCAAGCAGTCGCTGACCACCTAAGCAGGCTTCGCAACTTCCCCCGTGATCCTCAGATTCCAGGTTAAGAACCTCTGATGTAAAGCACCAATGCCTTCAGGCGCAAGTGAATTACATTATGCAATGGAACTATATAATGTACGGTTAAATGAGCCAATCAGAATAGTTGGGGAGCTCCCTTGTTGTTGGACAGAAAATAAATGTTTATCTTCCACTTAGCAAACATTTTAGCTTCATCGTCAAAGTTTCAAAGCACTAGTTCTAGAACAAAGTCTCATGTAAAGCACAGACCGTGGCAACACGTCATCCAGCGAAGATAACTCAAGAACGGCGTTAGTCCAGGCTCTTTATGGTGGAATACAAGTTTGCCAAGGAAGCGTCCATGTAATGGGGCGGTTTCTTCTGCAACACTGGCCCATTTATAATGTACAGTCTGCTATTGCGGGTACTTTTTTTTTAAATGAGTGAAGTGCCTTCAGGGCAAACATTGAGAAATCACTTGAGACATATGTTGTCTTTTGTTTAAGTAGTGGAGATAGGTTTCTTGTGCCCATGACAAACGTCCACATACGCCCTAATGATGTCATGAGACGGAAGACCCAAGGCGGAGGTGAATGATCCTATCTCAGTTAAACAGTAACCGAGGAGGTAAAAGGTGATTGTTAACAAGCAAAAGGAGCAAATGTATAATCCGGATTTTTTTTATAGCATGAGGTGAGGTGAACTGTCTTAAAGTAGCATGGCAGTAATGTTTCAAGGAGTTTAAAGGTTTCATGGTCATTTCTAGTTTATGAAGCGCAAAATGAGTTTTTAAAAAGAAAAAAGCTTACATATTTTAACCACAGTTCTTCTGCTCCAAACTGGATTTAGAGAATGAGACCAATCTTAATAAGCCATTGATGTAGACGGCACAGACCTAAATATATGTTCGCTACAAGACAGTAGGTAACACAGTATGTATGCCCTTGGTTGTGAGGCTGAAATCTGAAAGAGACAAGTTAGTGATAGATTCCTTACCTTAGAATATCCCCAGGCGTCAGACTGGATCCGGAAATTTTTGCGTAGCAATACCCCTGCGCGTCGGTAGGCGTCGTCCGCGGCTCCGCACCCGTCGTCGCCGGAGTACTTAGACGCCGCCCATGCACGCTGACGTCAGTTCTTCTTTTTTCCGCGCCAGCTAGCGCAGATCCGGAGAAGCTCTACCCCTAGTCATTTTTTGACTAAACTTTTTGATCTTTTTGATAATTTTTTACTCGAGTCTTCGATTCTATCGGTGGCAGTAGGGATGCCCGGGTTCAAACCCTGCTCGAAGTGCGACCGACTGATGTCGGTTCCCGACCCCCATCGCCGGTGCCTGAAGTGTTTAGGCCTCGACCACGACAACCGCACCTGCTCCGACTGCTGGGCCCTGACGTCTTAAGCTAGGCGGGAGCGGTCCCACAAGCGACTAGAGCTGCGGCAGTCGGCCCCGCGCCGTTCCAGGTCCCGGTCCCACGGGAGGTCGAGGGACCGGTCGCGGGGTCGGAGTCATCGCAGCTCCGGGAGTGGACACCGGTCGTCAGGATCCAAGTCCTCAGGTAAGAGGCATGAGAGGTCGGAGAGACGTCATCGTTCCTCCGACCCACCCCGACGCTCGCACGTTGCGGCCGGGGGTTCGGGTGACACCACCCACGCGGCTCCAACGGAGTCGTAAGCGTCGCCGCCTGCCCCACACCTTCGGGTCCCTGGGCACGGCGCGTCGCCGGAGGAGATCAAGCGGTACCTCATGGCCATGAGGTCCCTCCCTCCTCAGCTGGGTTCCGTGGCGCCTCCGGGCCCAACGGTCCCGGCTGGAGGCCCTAGCGGGTCGGGTGCTTCGGCCCCGACGCCGTTGGGTGCTTCGGCCCCGGCGCCGCCGGCGACTTCAATCCCGGCGCTGCAGGACCTCACCGGATCCGCTTCCGGATCCCGGTCGTTGCCGGTCGACCTCACAACCTCACCGGCGTCGGCCCCGCGGGTGTCGCCCCCGGCGCCCGCTGTGGACGCCGTCCCCAATCTTCCCCTCGGTCCCACTCTGGCGCCGGAACGGCGCCCGCTTGGGGCTACTACCGACGGCCTTTGGAGATTTTTATTTCCATGAGGAGGCCCCGTCTGTTGCCCCTGTTTTACAGGAGACGGGTGACGAGGGTGACTGGGAGGTGTCTGAAGACCCTCTGGCATTGGAGTGCCAGTCTCAAGAGGACTGGACATATGAGCTTGGGGAGGCCAGTGGTATTGACACTTCGCCGGACACTGGATTTGTCTACCCTCCCACCGTGGCTTCGGAGGAGGGGTCTACTTACAGTGTAGTGTTGACGAGGGCGGCCAAGGCCTTAAACCTTGAGCTCCCCGTTGCGGCCGTGAGGACTAGCCTCCTCACTGAGGTCCTCGAACCGCAGACAAGCTCCAGTGAGCCCCTGCTGCCGATCAATGAGGCCTTGTGTGACATTCTTGTGGGCACTTGGTCCAAGCCCGCCACAGGTCCGCCTGTGGATAGGAACGTGGCCAGACGCTACTGCCCGGCCCCGGGCGACCCTGGCTTTTTGTCCACCCAATCCACCCCCGAGAGCCTGGCTATCCAGGCCTCCACTTCCCAGACCGCATTCCTGACGGCTCCGCCCGATCGGGAATCCAAGAGATATGAACAATTCGGGAAGAAAGTGTTCTCGTCCCAGAGTTTGGGGCTGCGGTTTTTCAATGCCGCTTGTCTCTTGGGCCGCTACACCCACACCCTGTGGGACGCGGACGTGCTGCCACAATGTCCGGAGGAGGTCCGGGCTAAACTCGCCCAAACCCTTGTGGAGGGTCGAGATGCAGCGCGATATTCCATCTGGTGTGGGCTGGATACCACGGACTCACTGGGCAGGGCGATGGCAACGACAGTGGTGGTTCGACGCCACGCCTGGTTGAGGTCCGCCAACTTTTTGGCCGATGTCCAGGCCCCACTTCTGGACATGCTGTTCGATGGCCGTCGCCTCTTGGGCGACAAGCCAGACCATGCGCTTGAGTGTTTTTAAGGACTCCAGGGCTACGGCCAAGTCCTTGGGCCTCTCGGCCACACGCCAGCAATCGAGTGCCTTTCGCTCCTTTCGTGGCCACGGAAGGGGCGCCCCCACACGTGCTGCCAGCCACGCACCGCAGAATGTTCAACAGCGCGGTGGCGGCCATGGAAACCGCTGTGGCGGCGGTCAGGGACCAAGGCGAGGCCAGTCCACACCTCTCTCCGCAGCACCTGCCTCAAAACCTTCCTAGTCTGAGTTTTCAGGCCCATGTGATGCCAGTGGGAGGCAGGGTTCGCCATCACCTCTTCCACAGGCGCAATGTCACATTGGACAGGTGGGTGCTGCAGATCGTCCGAAGGGGCTACTCCCTCCCCTTCGAGGCGACCCCTCCAGCCATGCCACCGCAATTCCACCGCGTATCGGGGGATCACTTGCAACTTCTGCAAGAGGAAGTCACGGCCCTCTTGGCCAAGGGGGGCCATCGAGCTCGTTCCTGGGCCAGAAGTAGGGTGTGGTTGTTACTCTCACTACTTTCTGGTACCCAAGAAGGGCAAAGGGGGCCTACGCCCTATCTTGGACCTACGGAACGTCAACGGCTTCCTCCGGAAGGAGAAGTTCAAGATGCTGACTTTGGCTCAGGTCTTAGCTGCCCTGGACCCTGGAGACTGGCTGGTAGCGTTGGACTTGCACGACGCTTATTTTCACATCCCCGTCCTGCCGGCCCACCGGCGTTACCTGCGGTTCACGGTAGGCCACGAGCACTTTCAGTTTACCGTGCTCCCCTTCGGCCTTCCCAGCGCCCCACGGGTGTTCACAAAGGTGATGGCGGTGGTCGCAGCTTATCTGCGCAGGTTAGGGGTGTCAGTCTTCCCCCTACCTCGACGACTGGTTGTTGAAGGCGGGCTCGCCCCAGACTGACGTCCGCCACCTCCAGACTACGGCCGGCCTCCTGCACTTGCTGGGGTTCTCCATCAACGTGCCAAAGTCGCACCTGTGTCCCTCTCAGAAGCTCCTCTTCATCGGAGCAGTTCTAGACTCGGCGCAGTTTTCGGTTTATCCTCCCGAACAGCGGGTTCGGGATATTCAGGCTCTGATTCCAAACTTTCAGCCTTTATCCCGAGTCTCGGTCAGGTTGACGCTGCGGCTTTTGGGGCTGATGGCCTCCTGCATCCTTCTGGTGCATCATGCCCGGTGGGTGATGCGGGCTCTGCAGTGGGACCTGAAGTTTCAGTGGGCCCAGCATCGGGGCAACTTGTCCGATCATGTCTTGATCTCGGAGGGCACTGCAAGACAGTTGCAGTGGTGGCTCACGGACCGCGATTGGGTCAGTGGCAGATCCCTCTCCCTACCCCACCCGGAGCACGTGGTTGTGACGGACTCGTCCCTCCAGGGCTGGGGAGGCCACATGGGAGAGGCGGAGATCAGAGGCCTCTAGTCTCCGGCGGAGTCCCGGCTCCATATCAACCTTTTGGAGCTGTGGGCGATCCGACTGGCACTGAAGGCATTCCTCCCCTCTGTCCAGGGGAGTGTAGTGTAGGTGTTCACGGACAACACCACCGCCATGTGGTACTGCAACAAACAGGGCGGGTGGGGTCGTAGACCCTATGCCAGGAGGCTCTGCGCCTCTGGCAGTGGCTGGAACATCAGGGCGTGAACCTGGTGGTTCAACATCTGGCAGGTTCTCTGAATGCCAGGGCGGACAAACTCAACCAACGGTGCATGATGGATCACGAATGGCGTCTGAACTCGGATGTGGCGCAAGGTCTCTTTCTGCAGTGGGGAGAGCCTTGGTTAGATCTATTCGCCACTGAAGAGAACGCGCAATGTCATCAGTTCTGCGCGTTGGAATTTCCGAAGGCGGCACTCGCTCGGAGACGCTTTTCGTCGCGAGTGGAGTTGCGGTCTATTGTATGCCTTTCCGCCTATACCACTTCTGCCCAGAATGCTGAAGAAGATCAGGCGCGACCGGGCCCAGGTTATTCTTGTGGCTCTGGACTGGGCACGAAGATACCGGTATCCCGAGCTACTCAGCATGTCAGTCGATCCCCCGATTCGTCTGCCTCTTCGGAAGGACCTTCTGTCGCAGCAGCAGGTGACGGTTCTGCACCCGAACCTGTCCAGTCTCCACCTACAAGCTTGGCGATTGAGCGGCGGCAGTTGAGGCCATTTGACTTGCCTCCCGAAGTCTGTGATGTCATTCTGGCAGCCAGGCGTCCCTCCACAAAGTCGGTATACGCCTGCAGGTGGAACAGATTTGTGGCATGGTGCACAGCAAAGGCTGTGGACCCACTCTCTGCACCCCTTTCTGAGGTTCTCCTCTTTCTTCTTTCTCTTGCCCAGCAGGGCTCTGCTCTGGGCACTCTCAAGGGGTACCTTTCTGCCCTTTCCGCCTTCTTACGGCTACCTGATCAGCCTTCCTTGCTCAAGTCCCCCATTGTAAATAGGTTTTTGAAGGGCATCACCCACATGTTCCCTCCTGTTCCCTTCGTGATGCCCCAGTGGGACTTGAATCTTGCACTTACTTATCTTATGTGTGCTCCCTTTGAGCCGCTCCATAACTGTCCCCTCCGTCTTCTTACTTTGAAGACTGCTTTCCTGGTGGCCATCACCTCTGCCAGGAGAGTGAGTGAGCTCCAGGCTCTTTCTTCTACACCTCCTTTCCCCTCTGTCCATCCGGAAAAGGTTGTGTTGCGGACGAGACCCTCTTTCCTGCCCAAGGTTGTCACGATCTTCCACATCGGGCAGTCCATTACCTTGCCCACCTTCTTTCCACCTCCGCATCCCTCGAAAGAGGTAAAGAGGCTCCACCGTCTGGACCTAAAACGTGCGCTCTCTTATTATCTGGATCGCACACGCCAGTTTCGGGTGGATAACCAACTCTTGGTTAAGTGGGCGCTAAGAAGGGAAAGGCGGTGCACAAGCAGACCATCTCGCGGTGGATCATCTTATGTATCCAGGCATGTTACTCCTTGGCCAAAAAGGATCCCCCTGTTGGATTGCGGGCTCATTCTACTCGGGCCACGGCGACTTCAACTGCCCTGGGCCGAGAAGTGCCCTTGCAGGACATTTGCCAGGCAGCTACGGGGGCCACACTGCACACGTTTGCAAGACACTACTGCCTGGACAGCCAAGTCCGGAGGGATGGCTTCTTTGGCCGTTCAGTCCTCCAGGACTTTCTGGTGTGATTATTGGTTCGCAGACCCACCACCGGGGTTGGTATTGCTGGGGTATCTATTCTAAGGTAAGGAATCTATCACTAACGTGTCTCTTTCAGATGCACAAGTTACTACTTGTGTAATGATATATCGGTAAGAGACATTAGTTAGTGATAGATTCCTTACCGACCCACCCATCCTCCCCGTTCTGCGAACCGATATCTAGGGTTAAGGTCAACCCCTTTCAGGGCCCTAGTTTCATGGCACCAGTGTTGGTTCTATCATGGCTCTGCGTATCTGGCGCGGAAAAGCTGTGTATCAGAACTGACGTCAGCGCGCATGGGTGGTGTCTAAGTACTCCGATGACGTCATTCCGGCGCTAACGACGCCGACTGACGCGGAGCCGCGGTTGACACCTACCGACGCGCAGGGGTATTGCTACGCAAAAATTTCCGGATCCAGTCTGACGCCTGAGGATATTCTAAGGTAAGGAATCTATCACTAACTAATGTCTCATACAGATATATCGTTACACAAGTAGTAACGTGTGCAACAGCCTTCTTCCTGGACTTAGGAATTGCACCTGAGATTTGCTGCCAGTCCGCACTTAACTTAAATTCATTTTTTTTTTTTTAAATAAATGAATGTGGGTGGGTGGGACATAACTATGACCTTGAATTTCACACAGTGTGGGAGTGGACTTAGTGATATGAAGTAGATCCGCTGTTCTCATTCATAGGGGTTGTGAGCTGGCAGTGCGGGCTGGACTTTTCCTATTGGAGCAGAACCAAGACTGATTGCGTGTGGTTGATCCGTGTCTGGGGTGGCGCAGTGGGTATAAAGTGGTGAACTGGAATGCATCTCAGGACGATTGCCAATGGCTGAAACGTTTGCACCCGTTGCTCTTGTTAGAGTTCTGTATGAGTAATCCATGTTTGTATTTAGCACATAGAAACTTGCAAAAACACTAAAGTATTCCCAAAGCAGACTGCCGCCCTTGTACCTGGCTTCAATGCATGGTTGGGAGAGTGTATGTTTGCAGTGTCCCCTATATAAGACGTATGGATTGTTGGGGCCGCCCCAGTTTTCCACTGGTCTTTACGCTGCGCTTGGGTATATCTGTGACACAGAGGAGTACTTCCTCGATAGGGGCACACTTTAGAAGTCACTGAATGGTCCTAGGGCTTTCGATTTTCATGCACCTACCCTTGTTCTGCCAAAAAATACGCGTAATAACGTGTAAATAGATATATGCCTGATATTGCATTTCTGCCGTTTATGAGCCAGGAACATGCTAGGTGATATTAATACCCGTTTTGTGATACCCCCTGTACCAACCAGTCTAGGCGTGATTCGAACCCGTGGCATGTTTCAGCAGCGACTGGTTCATCCCACAGAGCTGTCCTGCCAGCTGTCAAGCATGTAAGGCACATTGTTTGCCGCTTGCACCTTGTTTGGCAAGGGGATGGCATTTTGAGTTTAACATAGTCTTGTAACCGCAGCTGGTAAAACCATAAATAGCAACTGTATTTCCTCCAGCAGCATCATGGACGCCAGCAGCAGACATAACTCCTGGCAAGAAGGGGAACAGTGTTTACTGTGTGCACGTCGGAGCTTTGTACTGTCTAATGCAAACAGATGGCACACACAGAGGAAAATATTTTGCAAGTGGCTTGGGTTTTTGGTCAAATTCCTTGTCTGGTTCTGCAGCAAAGACTATGCCTTTCTGTGCTTCTGTACCAACGCATCCCTCGAAATTGGTATAATGCCAGACCTCTCAAGCCTGCCCATTGCAGAGGTATTTGTGTGTGGCAATGAGGTTCCTCAGACAAGCACTTTTCTTATAACCATTGGCAAAGCCAGTAGGTCTGACATTTGCCAAACTTTTTTTTTCTTCAAACCTATGCAGTAGGCTTTAGAAGTTCAAAAATAATACGAAGTAAAACTACCTGCATATACTTGCCCCAAAAAAAGTAAAATTGACTCATTGCAAAGATAGATAAAAAAAAAACCACATGAAATGAATGCAGAGATTTGCCCACCTGCTCGGGCATTGAAGTGAACTTTTCTTTTAGGCAGATCTATTAATGAAAAATGCTGTCAGTCAATGTGCCCCCCCCCCCCCCCCCAATGCCTTACAGCGCACCACCTGTTGTTCTGGTTCTGGTGCATGGTCAGTGGGGAGAGGCAAGTCCCTCCCTACATCGCACGCCTGTCATAATGGGAAATGGTGTGTGTGTGGAGGCCGATCCGTTCTACAGTCCACGTTTGTCTCTCTGGAGAGTGGTCTGTGCGGAGAAGCCAGTCCCTCCCTACACCCTACAACGCCATCCGTTGTGTGGAAAGGCCACTCCTTCCTACATCAAACTGCACATGCTTCTCACCCTAGGAATTGTTCTATGTGGAGTTCCTTCCCGCTCCATACAGAACACACCTGTTGCTCAAGAGCGGTCTGTGTGGAGAGGCTAGTCCCTCCCCACACCCTAAAGCGTGTACCCGTCACGATGGGAAGTGGTCTGTGCGGAGAGGTCAGTCCCTCCCCACTACTTACAATGCATGTTTGTCTTTGAAGAGTGGTTTATGTGGAGAGGCCAGTCCCTTGGCACACGTTACAGCACACATCTGTTGCTCTGGGAAGTGGTCTGTGGAGAGGTCTTTCCCTCCCCACACTTTAGAGTGCACATGGGTGCACTCTAGAGTGCAAATGGTCTATGCGGAGAGGCCAGTTCCTCCCAACAATGTACAGCGCACTCCCATCCCTCTGGGCAGTGGTCAGTTCGGAGAGGCTAGTCCTTCTACACTCCGTACAGCGCACCCCGTTATCCTTTTAAGAGGTGTATGCATACCGGCCAGTCCCCTTACAAAGCCTATTACTTATCAGGGGTGTGGAATTTAATAAAATGTCTACTTGTCCATGGGGCAGGTAGCTTAATAAATCTATTTGTCCTGAAACAAAATCCACTTGCCGCTTTGGTGCCATGTAGTGCAGCAACAAAGTAAGGCAGCAATCTAATTATATAGGAGCTCTGATATAGCCTCTCTGATTATGCCAGGGCTCATACCATAGTAGTGTTTGAATGCTTGCAATCCCCTTATGTTGCCACGTTTCCACAGATCTACATACTAGGGCTGAAGGTAGTGGTAAGCAACAGTTCCAGGGTTAGAATGCCCTTTTGAGTATGTGCAAACCTACCAACTTGCATGTTTTAAGGGTTTTAAACGACTTTTTTCTAATCTTTTCCCATACTGAGAAATGTTGGAAATTTACTTGTGACAATGGCATATGTAAACCTTCCAGAGTTGGGGAAAAAAGTAGTTGGATGGGAAAGTGACGATTTTTGCATGAGCAAATCTACACATGCACATTTTTTTTTGCTTTTGCCAATGTTTGTTATAATGGTGAGGGCCCGGCAGCACCCACACCAATAAGGTTTTACAAAAACCATGCCAAAAAAGTGACACGTTGACAAAACTAAAAAGCTGACTACCAATGCTTGTTTATTTTTGTTTACCATAATCTTATTGAAACTGGTTACACTGATTTTCCATTATGGATATTTTTGGGGAATACTAGCATGCATCAACACGTTACTAAGTGATGCTGCAAAGAAATGGTACCTGATATTTTACAGTAGTTTAGCAAAATGTTTATTTTCCTGTTTTCATTTTTTATTAAAATTTTATTTTGAAAGCAAAGAAGCATCAATATTGCTTTCAAGCTTTTGCAAATATTTGCATCAAATCAGAGAACATTCTGGGAGCATTATACATAGCCTCGCATTGCTAAACTTTGAAAACGTGTGTACACATTTTCATACTAGAACCACTGTCAATAGTGCAGTTGGAGCTTACAACTTTTACTTAGAGCGCTCACCCTAATAATAAAGGCTTTCAATTAACCGCATCGCTGCTGCGGTGATTTTTGCGCTGTGCGGCATTTTTCTAATTACCGTGATACATGACGAGCTCAGCTCGTCATCCGCACACGTCACCCGTGGCTGATGACAAGCTGAGCTCGTCATCAGCATCGAAGGGGTTAATGAACCATAAATACAAGTTTGAACAGCACTAACCTCTTAAGTGCTGCGTCGGGGCGTTGGCCGACGGCAGCACTACCTTCCCAGTGCTGCGCACGTCCATTGAGCACTAGTTCGAATGGACAGCGCAGCACTGGGGAGGGATATTTGCGCCGCATCTAAGGTGTTAACACATGGGCAAAAATATTACCTTAACTGCAGACAGAGCCCTTCCCTGATCCATAATGTGGTCCTGCAATCTGGCAGCCAAAGGGTTTGTGCTGCAGGAGGTTGGACCTACTTTTCTCAAAGACAAAATACACATGAAAACCTGTTGCCCTTGAACCTAAATACGGCCAGTATCTCACCAAACCCTAGTACACACAGTCTTCACTTTGTACAGAAGGCTTAATGCAGAGGTTGACTGCATCATTGGTTTGTTTTTTTGTGTGTGTTTTTAAATTTTTGTTCTTTACTGTAAGCCATACTGCACAGAAGCCAGGCCGCTGTGCAACATGGCTAAAAAACATTGAGAAGGCCAATAGATCTTGCAAATGCAAGACCTATTAGTTTTGCCAATGCTTGCTTTATTTTTGGTGTATAAAGTTCAGTGAAACACATTTTCATACATACCAACAGATCCGATTGTGGCAGGAGACTCACGACTTTTAACACCCTGGTTTTATTTCAGCTGTCTTCCGCTTTAAAATACCCTCTCTTTCAATGTTAGTCAAATGTAAAATACATTTCCCTTATTTATTTTCTCACCATCTCCCTTTTCCCAACTGTTGGCATGTTTGCATTCCCTATCCTTTGTTTGAGTCGATATAGTAATATTTGAACAGAATTAAAGCAGTTGCTTTACTTGAGTTTGTCTTCCTGTGCTTCGCTTTGCTTGTTTGTGTATGTGCCGGATGTCATATCCTTTTATTTCCCCCATTTCCTATTGGTCAGTCATCAGGAATCTATTTATCTTAGCCTTGCAGGGAAGGCCTCAGAAGGCAGCCTGGTGTCTGGCATCCTTGAACACTGCTAAGCATTACAAGAAAACTGTATAAACGTTAATTGCTAAACAATAAAGTGGTATTTAATTGTTTCCTTAGAGATAGAGTTGTTGACACTTCATTAGTGGATTCCATAGTCCAGAGGACGCCTCTAAAAACATACATTGTTCCAGAATCTGATTGGGCATTGTTACTCCTATACCTATCTAGTTTCCGCAGCTGTGAACCATATGTTGAAATTAGGAAGTCCCCCCCCCCCCCCCATGTTTTAATTTTTTATTACAGTAATTCAAAGGGGTATTACCTAAGCAATATTATCCACAGAGGAGGGCATTCACAGGTCGTTAACGACTGGGGTGGAATTGCGCCCTACTCCACCAGGTTCATTATTACCTGGGAGTGCCCTCCCTCTTCCATAAATGTGTCCTTACTGCATGAGGACTTTGACATCCGTCACAATTTTCGCTTTCTGCAGTGCCATTTGATGACTAATTCAGAGGATTCCTTAACATTTTTCATGAATTGATTAAAAAGGCTAAATCTTCAAGGGCTCAGGGACCTGGTGCTGTCCTTGTGGAAATACTGAATGCGGAAATCCACTAAAGTGCAACTATTTTGAGGAGTCCCTTTGAAAATTATATTAAATTAAGAGGTGCTACTCTTTTTTTTTTTTTATTAGGTCGAGCAGACCTACCCTCAATGCGTGAGCATTGAAGGTGTCTGCTTCAGACCTATTGTGGCCCGTATTTAGGAATGTGGACAGCTACCAGACGCGCGCTTTGACGAGGTCAGATTTCACCTCGGGAGCGAGCGTCTGATAGCTGCACATGCGCGGTGCAAAGCCCTTGCTCACACACAGACACAGGCAGCCCCCACTCCTCTGCATGCACGCACGCACACACACACACACACACACACACACACACACAGGTGCGCGCATGCACACGCAGGCATACGACACACATACAGGCACACATACAGGCACACTATCCCCTACCTCGCATTCTCTCTCAATCACACAGTCACGCATGCGCACACACATTCCCTCGCGCACACACGCACACACGCGCGCACACACTCCCACCCCCCCCCCCCTGCCCCCCCCAGGCATACACACAGGCACGCACGCACTTCACATCAGTCCGGGGCCCCACTCACCGACTGCGCTCCTCCGGCGGGGCTCCTCTCGAGCTCCGCTCCTCACGGCGCGGCACGTCTCGTCTCCTCTTCTGAATCGGGGCTCCCTCAGGTCAGAGGAGCCCCGCAACAGGCGCCACACTCCTCCTTCTCCCTGGCCCCCTCCTGGGGACCCGGGCTACCCCGGACCGGCAGGGCGCTCCATGCGCTGGCATGCCTGTTCACGGACCTCGGGAGGCGGGACTTCCGGTCGGCCGCGAGCGGATTGGCCGGCCGGCCAAGAGCTTCCGGGTCGCCGCGGGCAGCGCGGCGGCACCCTCCCTATCACTACAAGGGCAGGGTCTGTGCTCTTATTGAACTATGAAGCAGCCCGTGGATTTATTTTTGGATTTCAAGCCTGCTAATTAAATTGCTGAAGCTTTGGGCATCCATTAACTCACGCAGTTATACTTTTTTTTTACTATTCATAACTCTTCATATGAAAACGCTTTTTACATAATCTGTATTAGTTTTGAAGTATAATTATATATACGGCCCGCTTCCTCCCACAGTGCCTTAAAATAGGTTATAACAGGGGTCTTATCTTGTTATGCAGTGAAGTCACACAAATAAAACCTCTGGGGCCTATTTTTCTTACACTGTTCTTTGGCCTCTCAACTAATGTTGATGCAGATAACGTAGCTAATTTGTTTTAGCATATAAAATATTCATGGCTTAATTTTATTAATTCTGCTTCAAGGCAAGTTACCCTATCGTGGAGCGATGTGTGTCTACCGCTCTGGTTCTACATACCTTATTAAGCCTGCTTTCAGAGCAATGCCAGAAATTGCAATTTGTGAGTGGGTTAAGGATCTTCAAATAGGTAACAGTGTATGGGAAGACCTTTCAGTAAATATAGATTGGATGTTGCTGTCCATTCCTCCCTCGCCACCCCCTCACCCTCACATCCCCTCACCCTCACATCCCCTCACCCTCACATCCCCTCACCCTCACACCCCCTCACTCTCACTCACACACTCACCCTCCCTCTCACCCACCCACCCTCACACACCCTTTCACCCTCACACACCCTTTCACCCTCACACACCCTTTCACCCTCACACACCCTCTCATCCTCACCCTCCCTCTCACCCACCCTTACCCACCCACCCTCACACCCCCTTACCCTCACACCCCCTTACCCTCACACACCCTTACCCTCACACACCCTTACCCTCACACACCCTTACCCTCACAACACCCTCACACACCCTCACTCTCACACCCCCTCACTCTCACACCCCCTCACCCTCACACCCACCCACCCTCACACACCCTTTCACCCTCACACACCCTTTCACCCTCACACACCCTTTCACCCTCACACACCCTCTCATCCTCACCCTCCCTCTCACCCACCCTTACCCACCCACCCTCACACCCCCTTACCCTCACACCCCCTTACCCTCACACACCCTTACCCTCACACACCCTTACCCTCACACACCCTTACCCTCACAACACCCTCACACACCCTCACTCTCACACCCCCTCACTCTCACACCCCCTCACCCTCACACCCCCTCACCCTCACACCCCCTCACACGCCCTCACCCTCACACACCCTCACCCACCCTCACACACCCTCACCCTCACACACCCTCACCCTCACAAACCCTCACTCACCTTCTCACCCTCTCACCCTCACACACCCTCACCCCCTCACCCCCTCACCCTCACACACATCCGCACACACCCTCTCACCCTCACACACATCCTCACACACCCTCTCACCCTCACACACCCGCACCCACCTCACCCTCACACACCCTCACCCTCACACACCCGCATCCTCACTCACCCTCACCCCCGTCACCCCCCTCACCCTCTCACCCTCACAACTCCACACCCTCACCACCCCATACCCTCACAACCCCACACCCTCCCCCTCACACCCTTGCACCCCTCACCCACACTCTCACACTCACACCCCCCTCACACCCCCTCACCCTCACACCCCCTCACCCCCACACCCCCTCACCCCCAAATACCCTCACCCCCACATACCCTCACCCCCACATACCCTCACCCCCACACACCCTCACCCTCACACATCCTCACCCTCACACACCCTCACCCTCACACACCCTCACTCACCCTCACCCCCCTCACCCTCACACACCCTCACCCCCTCTCACCCCCTCACCCACCCTCACCCCCTCACCCACCCTCACCCCCTCTCACCCTCACACCCCCTCACCCTCACACCCCCTCACCCTCACACAACCTCACCCTCACACACCCTCACCGCCCCCACACCCTCACACACCCTCACCCTCACACCCCTCACTCACCCTCACACCCCCTCACCCTCACACCCCCTCACCCTCACACCCCCTCACCCTCACACCCCCTCACCCTCACACCCCCTCACACACCCTCACCCCCTCTCACCCTCACACCCCCTACCTCAACCTCACACCCCCTCACCCTCTCACCCCCTCACCCTCACACCCCCTCTCACCCCCTCACCCTCACACCCCCTCACCCTCACACACACCCTCACCCCCTCTCACCTTCACACCCCCTCACTCCCCCTCACCCTCACACCCCCTCACCCCCACACACCCTCACCCCCACACACCCTCACCCTCACACATCCTCACCCTCACACACCCTCACCCTCACACACCCTCACTCACCCTCACCCCCCCTCGCCCTCACACACCCTCATCCCCTCTCACCCCCTCACCCTCACACACCCTCACCCCCTCTCACCCTCACACCCCCTCACCCTCACACCCCCTCACCCTCACACAACCTCACCCTCACACACCCTCACCGCCCCCACACCCTCACACACCCTCACCGCCCCCACACCCTCACCGCCCCCACACCCTCACACACCCTCACCGCCCCCACACCCTCACACACCCTCACACACCCTCACTCACCCTCACACCCCCTCACCCTCACACCCCCTCACCCTCACACCCCCTCACCCTCACACCCCCTCACCCTCACACCCCCTCACCCTCACACCCCCTCACCCTCACACCCCCTCACCCTCAAACCCCCTCACACACCCTCACCCCCTCACTCACCCTCACACCCCCTACCTCAACCTCACGCCCCCTCACCCTCTCACCCCCTCACCCTCACACCCCCTCACCCTCACACACACCCTCACCCCCTCTCACCTTCACACCCCCTCACTCCCCCTCACCCCCCCTCACCCTCACAAAATCACTATGTGCTACCACAGCATCACTGAACGCCACAGCATCACTCGTTTGCCATCACAACATCACTCAGCGCCACCACATCATCAATCTCTGCGACCATTCAACAACACCTGGTTCAAATATGCTCTCTCAATGTTTGAAGCTTTATTACAAATGTAACAAAACATGTTAAAATTTCACTTCTGTGCTTGGAATTTCGTCACAATAAAATACACTGAACATAATCTTCACAAAAGTTATTTACAAAACTTTAAGCTATTGCCATTATAAATTACAATAACTTTTATTTAATTATTAACTATTAAAAAAATTAAAAGCCATTGTTTTTTGTAATATCAATACATGTAAGTCACGTAAATACAACATATATTGCATTACAAATGCTATAGGTGTCACATTTGCGAAAGTTATAACTATTGGCATTGTAAATGACAAAGCTATTAATTTAGTTATTTTCAAAAACAAAATATAAATAAAAAAAATTGTCATTTACAATACCAATAGCTCAAACTTTCCTAATGCGAGACCTATTGCATTGCAAATGCTTGTCTCGGGGGAAGTCTCATGTCTCCGATGTACAGAAAAGGGGCACTCTAGTTTTCCTCTCCTATCATTATTAGATGTTGCATGTAAGGTTTTTTGGCATGTATATATTTGAAGATTTGGAAGTGTGTGTGGAGCAAAATGAAATGGTACTAAAATAACAAAAGCACTTAGGCAATTTTGCTCTGAGGCAGACAGTTATTTATAGCTCTTTGTGTTCTTATAAAGAAGCATGTTAAGATTAAAAATTAAAGGGTACTTAATCTTAGCGTACATCCATTTCTCAAATGCCTTTGATCGCGTCAGTCGACAAAGGCTATGGCTGAACAAGTCATTTATTGCAGCTGTTGCTAACATTATGTGAAGAAAATGGGTGTGCTTCCAGCTTGGAAGTCTACACGGCAACCTCAAGTAGATTAACGAGGCCAGTGGCCACGAGTGGGGTGCCCTCTGACTTCCCTTGTTTTCCCACTTTTTTGTGGCTCTATCCACAGTTCACTCCTTCCATCGAAAACTAGATACTCCAGAGATATCTGTATTAATGTATGTGGACAACCCTATTGTAATCGATTTGCTGGTCTTATCAACACAAGCTAAGTTCACTTGATTCCTTTGTTCTAACTAATAAAGTAAGCGTAAATGTGTTCCAAAATAAGATTGACTTTTTTTCCAATTGGTAGGTTGGTGGTAGGCGCAAGTGGATAATGTGTAAAGAGCTGCTGGATATACTCCTGCAATGTAGTATAAATACCTCAGCTCGACTTTCTTCCTGAATTTAGGATGGAAAGCACATTGTAAAATACAGAGGAGGCTATGGCAGCGTTTATTGGGAAAGGGCTGTTAAAAATGTTTTCCCTTCCATTGGCAAGAGCAGGAGCAAGGTTGAAATCCCGAAAACGATCTATTATATGAAGATCTCCCTGTTTTTCTTTTTCTGGGTACTCTGCATTGTTTGGCTTCTGTTAAGGTCGGGTAGGCCTGTGGGATGTCACCAAAGGAAGGTTATGGAAGAATTTTATAGTGGTTCCTCTTGGGATGGCTTTTTATAAAGTTAGTAGGGAATTAGGAGCGATGAGTGAAAAATGTTACTAGTTATACCAACTTCTGATATTTTTTTACCATTTGAGTCGAGCCTTGTAATCCTCAATCCGTTTAATTTTCTTTAGTTATTTGATGATGCATAATAAATATTAGCTTTTAATATGCTGACTACTCTGGCTTTTCAAGAAATAGGTTTGTAGAAGGTAGAATACCGCAGGATCATCTACTCTTGTACTGAATTGCAGGTTGAAACAAGCATTTTCAGCAGTAGGTCTCGCATTTGCGAGAGTTTAAGCTATTGGCATTGTAAATGACTGCCATTTATATGTGTGTTTTTAAAACCAACACACATATAAAAGGCATTGTTATTTATAATGCCAATAGCTCAAACTCTCACAATTGCGAGGCCACTTTAATGGTGGGCGCATCCTTTACTTTAGACGCTGCTCGCTTTATTCGGGTAACAGTGAAAGGCGTCTAAAGAAAGGAGCGAAGTCAACAATAAAGTAAAAGCGCGTTATGGGGCGATTTCTCCCAAAAATAAATATACAAAGGTTCTGTAGCGCAGCTGCTAAAGTGAAAGCGGACCGCGCTGGATAATTAAATAAATAAAGAAGCGCTTCTGCTATAGTTAAAGCGGTCTGCACCTCTAAATTAAATAAGCCCAGCCTTTCTAGTTATAGCGGACCCGCCTCCATTACAATTAAAAATATAAAAGCGGGCGGTGGGCTGCCTTGTAGGAAAGCACTTCATGGGTGGAATAGTGGAAGATCATTAAAGAAAATAGTGCTCACAGACTAGATAAAGCAGACCGTGTAACACAAGTAAAAGGTCCAGTCCTTTTGGGAGGTTACAAATGCAGACAAGGCGGTACCAAGGAGGCACTGTTAAGCCTATTTATCTATCAAAAGCAACGATTTCAAAAGGACAGTAACAGGGAAATGGGCAGAGCTTCTATTCCATACCAGAATACAGTATGCCTCGCAGAGCATCACATGCTTTGCCCAGGCTTGACCTAAAAATTAGTCCAGTCGATAAGTACTGAATTGAATAGACCATTACTTAGATCAGTACAAAATGAGACCACAGATTTGCATGACCCCCAGAGCGAAGTTTGTTTAGGTTTAGTTGAAGGCATTTTTGGAACTTGATGTTGGCCGTTTTTTCTGTATTTTAGACCTGGGGCTGTCTTTGGTGGGTGACAGGGGCTCAATAAGATATTCAGCCTCATTTGTTCTTTGAGTGCACCAGATTTGCATAAGGACTTTTGGGTGCCAATATGGCTACCATGTATTTTTGTTGAATGAAAATTTAGTCAATACACTTTGATCACTTTCACTCTGTAATTTTGGTGTACTGTAGCTGATCATTAGGAATGCAAGGCAGAGTCTTTCTGGAATACTGAGAAGTGGTATCAATAAACACAAGTGTTAGTAATACTTAGAGGCCATTACATTTGGCTGGAGTTTGGCCCGCATTCCTTCTCCTGTACCCCCGCAACTAATGATCCCCCAGTATCAGAAGAAGGGGAACAGGAGCAGCAAGGGAATTAACATTAAATAAAGTTCATGGGGAATAATATGCAGGAATCTGTGTTTCAATGATATTTCTTGCATCAATTTCACTATTTTCAACCCGGACACTGTTTTGAACTAGCAAAGTGTTCAGGTGAAAAACCAGTGCCAGTGGAATTTTAGTATCCGGCAAAAATCCAATGTACTCTTGCAGTGGGGAGCCATAGTCTCTGAGGGCGCAAACCCTGCAATGGAAATCACACGGATTGAAGCGTCGACTTTATCATTCAAATTTGACAAGAGGAGGTAGAGCTGGCCTTTGCTAAGGAAGCACCCTCGGCTTCAGGAGAAATACATTCGGCTCTTACTGGTGGTAGTGAACTAAATGAGGAAGCTGGGGGTCCCTTTTGTGTCCACTGGTTAGCTCTTGTATGAGCAGGGACTGACCCCTGAAAACAAACATCCCCGGACCTCCAGTAGCTCATCTACGTCACCTACGGGTTACCTGCCTCAGGCAGAGGATGGGGGGGGGGGGGGGGGGGGCTAATGCTGTGTTAAAAACATCACCCGCCGTATGATAAAGGACTAAAACCACTTTAAGCTGGCAGATCAGACAGAAACGAATAGTCCTGGGCAAGGACAAGGCTGGAGCTAGATGAGAAGGACGCTGCTGTTGGCATAACCTTAATGTACACTGCTCCGTGCACTCCTCAGAACAGTGGTGCCTTGTCGCCCATGCTACAGGCCGGCCCTGCTGGTAAGACGCAAAATATTTAGAGCAAAAGATGAGGCCTCAAATCACGGTGCTTGACAACTCAAAGGTGTGCTGATGAAGGAAGTGTTCAACTAGCAGATATATAGACTATAGAGCCACGCTATTGAACTGCGTCGAAAAATGCCGGTCACCACGGTGTACGACCACAAGAATACTGTGATAATACCGAAGGCCAAGCCAAGGGATTTCACCTGCTCTCCCCATGTTCCTTCATTTATTAAGTTGCTCTGGTTTGGAATAAAGATGTTTGTGTTTATTCAGTACTGCTTGTAGCCGAAAGCCGGTAGATCAGGCCAGTGCAGACTCTGTCCGCTTTGTAGTCAGAGGAGCAACCTACAGGTGGTGAGAGGTTTCTCATTTTCACTTCCAGCTGGGGACAGCACAGTGCCTCACTTGGAGACCATCAGCTCTCTTTCTGTTGTAGTCTCATCATGGCTGGGAATGGATGGCACCTCACACCATGCCATGGAAGGAAACAAAGGCACTCAGTTTGTTGTCCCTTCATAGGGGCTGAAGAGTCAAACTGTGATTTGGAGGCTTACGTTTGACTTTACTTTTCTAATCCCCACATGTAAGAGATATACATGCATGAGAATGTCCGATTTATCTGTACCGGTAATATGTTGGATTGCTTACAACACACTGATATTATACTGAGACAGTGAATCATAAAAGCGTTTAAGGTTATATAATGCAGTGTTGGTTACAAGGTGCAGGAGGCATGTGCTATCCATACTGTTACGTGATAAACTTTAAGAGCGCTGTTTAAAAACCTAAAAATAACTAAAGACTGAGAAAAAACAATAAGGTTGTACCCTATGCTTCGCAGTTTGCATGCAGCTTTTTGATGCTAGTTCATAACTTACGGTGCTATACTACAAGGATTGTAATTTATGACCTTTAGGAAATACACAATGATCTCGGAGACAAAAGAAGTAGCCTACCAAGCTAGCTACATAAAACCAGTTCAGTAACCTGCATGATAAAGGTAAACACCACCACAAGATTCTTTAAAATTCAGATTCTCTGTTACCAATTAAGTAAATCAAAGCAGAATTACTGTCACATTCGTCCTTGTTGAATGTTGCCAAGACTCCACGCCACTCCCACACATGCTCACAACTGCCTTGGGTTGTATAACACAACTGACATGGCACATCCAGGAATTGCACAATTTACAAATCTTGTAACTCATCACTTGGCAGAGAGAAGCTTGGGTGCACTCAGACACCGGGCTTAATAGAATAAGTGCCAGAGCCCATAGTTTTTTCACAGAAGCCCACAGTCAGTGACGCCAAAGATCAGTATTGCGAAACACAAAAGCTGTTTAGTTTTGGTTCCACCTCATGGATCTTTCATCCTCCACTCCCCCACCCTTTATCTCCATCTTGCAGCTCCTTCTTCATTCATGTTTCTCCCTTCTCCTTCCCATTTTTTAGGTTTCGCCTGCACAGCGCTTGATCTGTGCTTGAAAAATCTATTTTTTTTAATATAAACTTAAAAGGTACTTGCATCCCGTCTCCTCTCTTTACTTGCTTCTCAATGGTTCCTTTGTGTGCTACTTACTTTTCCTTCATTTCTCTTAGCTGTTGCGTATTTTCCTGCATTTACCAATGCTTGTTCCCAGGCTGCTTCTCTTATCTGTTTCCCATAGCCAGAATACTGTTAACATCTGCTTTGTGAAAGTATTTTATCATAAAGTTTTGCCTCTTACTCTTGCAGCATGTTTATTTAACAATTTATCACCTGAGAGATTAAGTGATTTGCATAAAATCACAGGATGTTGCACTGCGGAGGCTCCAACCTGGATCCCCAGCTCTCGAGTCAGTAGCTCTGGCCGCTGCACCACATCCACTCCACTCCTGTGTTATTTGTCACGGATCTCTTTCCTTCTCCCAGACGTTGATTGAGGAAAACAGCTCTTTATTCATCACATAGGCGAAACCTATGCATTATCAATACTTTTTTGCCTTCCTCTCTCTTGCTGTGGGTCATAATCTGCTGATGTAATCCCAGACCCCAAAAATGAGTGCCAGTGGGCCCCACCTACAGCCACCACGTCAAATCAAGCACTGCAAAGTTATAAACCTAGGAGTCTCTTAGTGTTTTTCAACTATTAATAATAGTAGGAACCATTATTTAGAAAATTGCTACAAATAGCAGGTTCCACTTGATAATGTTTGTCTGGCCATGTACAAATCTGGTGTAGTATGATAAAGTCCCAAACATTAGTTGTTGTGTAATGCAACGTGATGCAAAGCGGCTCAAAAACAAGTGCCGGTCAACTTTAAGGTGCAAAATTTGTTTTTGCGTCTAAAGTTACATGAGCACTGCGCTAAATAGCATTTATTTCTTATTGAAATAACATTCCTAGGCAACTAAAGGCCAAGCGAAAATCAAGTTCTATACATTCTGAATGATATCAACACAGGCTCAGTGTACTACCATAATTCAGTTAAAGTTCATTTTATTCATACACATTTTTAAAAATTCTGACATAAGCAGCCATAATGAAACATAAATAACATCACAAACAATATACCAACACATTTAGTAACATAATCACTTTACATTCAATTATGAGACAAATAATTAAACATGATCTAAGAAAAAAATAATATTCATGTGGTAAAAACCACAAGTGGCTAGATTTGGTAGATGTATACTGTTTCCCTGTCCTAGGGACGCCTAGTATCTTCAGGGGGTCCTTGATTTTTTTTGTCCTTGATTAAAATTGTCCAAAGAAGGCCTAAGGGGGCGGGAACAGTATAAAAACTCAAAGGATTACACGGAAAGCCACATCAAAAGAAGTCATGCGAGGTTACGCGACCTGGCTTTGTTTGGAATCCTACAACCCAATAAGAAACCGAAATAAACATTGGACGTGAGTAGGAGTGTGTGACATCCTATCATTTTCCCATGCATAGTATAACCAAAGTTACACATTTTATGCTAGTCACCCTTGGATGGTTGTGTGAGTAATCCTTGTATTCAAGGGTTTCCCTCAGGTACATATGTAATGCTAGAGGGTGTTCAATCTGGACTATCATACCCTGGCTCACTGCTAAATCAAGCTTAACGTTACGAGAGCTCTATGGTATTTTATCATCGGAAAAGCACAACGGTGCAGATTTTCAGAGTTGCATATTTTTGGGTAAATCTAGGCCTGATTCTTCGTATAAACCTATGCTTCAGAATCTTAATGCCCTCTGGTGACATTGTACACCTTGGAAGGATTAATCTGCAGAGATAGTGTATTTTCAGATAGGCCCATGCCCAGAATTGGGAGCCTCAACTGTTTTTAAAACTCTCCAAACTGTGAAGGTAAATTGATCCAGGAGTGTAGGGGATAGAGGGGTGTAATGGGTGTTTGAACATTATTACTCCTCAGATCCAGATCCCTTTGTCAACAAATCAGAAGAAATTCAGACATTGTTTACAACAGATATTTTTCTGCATTTGACTACAATCGTCATTCTCGTGGTGAAGTTTGGATCCTGCAGTCAACAGTCTGCCAGAAGCTCTTGTTGTGTATGCTACTAAGGCAATGTGAAACCCACAAAGTCTGAGGAGTAAGATGGCGATTTATCAAGGAAGTTGGCTCTGCCTTAGGAAGTGACCGAGCACATCACATATCTTGCCTCAAGGTAAGAGTGTCCTCTTAGGCTCATTGATGTAAACATGGCACTTTGATTCTCTTTTATGCAGATTGATGTTACACCGGAAGCCAGCCATGTTGGAGCTGATAAACCTTCCAGCCAGCTTGGAATGCTGTTCATATTGAAATATTCCATCATGGAAGTCTTGTAAAGTTGGAGCGGCTACCAATGCAGGTTCATTCAGGGATGAAGGAGTGCTGACATAACATATTGAAGCTTCTGTGGAGTACCGACATAACATATTAAAGTTTCAGTGGGATACCGACATATTATATTGAAGCTTCTGTGGAGTACCAACATAACCTATTGATGCATATGTGGATTACCGACATACCCTATTGATGCATCTGTTGAGTACCAACAAAACACATTGAAGCTTCTTCTGTGGAGTACCGACATAACATATTGAAGATTCTGTGAGGTACCGACATAACATATAGAAGCTTCTGTGGAGTATCGAAATAACATATTAATGCATCTATTGGGTACCAACATAACATATTGAAGCCTCTGTGGAGTATCGAAATAACATATTAATGCATCTATTGGGTACCAACATAACATATTGAAGCCTCTGTGGAGTGCCAACATAACATAATGATGCATCTGTGGAGGACCAATATAACATAATGATGCATCTGTGGAGTGCAGATATAACATATTGAAGCGTCTGTGGAGTACTAACATAAACATATTGAAGCCTCTGTGGGGTACTGACCTAAACATATTGACGCTTCTGTGGGGTACTGACATAACATATTGAAGCTTCTGTGGAGTACCGGCATAACACATTGAAGCTTCAGTGGGGTACCGACATAACAGAATGATGCATCTGTGGAGTACCGACAAAACATATTGAAGCTTCTGTGGAGTGCCGACATAACATATTGAAGCTTCTGTGGGGTACTGACATAACCTATTGATGCATCTGTGGAGTGCCGATATAACATGTTGAAGCTTCTGTGGAGTACCGACATAACATATTGAAGCTTCTGTGGAGTACCGACATAACATATTGAAGCTTCTGTGGGGTACTGAAATAACATATTGATGCATCTGTGGGGTACTGAAATAACATATTGATGCATCTGTGGAGTACTGACCAAAAAACTAAGGCATCTCTGAAGTACTGATGAAAAATATGAAAGCATTTATGAAGCACTTGCACAAAATGTCGAACCGTCTGTAGAGTGCTGGCACGGAGTAGTGAGGCATCTGTGAAGAATTGACCCAAAACACTGTGGCACCTGTTCAGCGATGACGCCATATATTGAAGCATCGGTAGAGTACTGAAACCACATATTCACTCTAGTTCGAAACATCTGCTTCCCTTTGACTTTCCTGTTTTTTTGCCTTTCCCTTTTGTTCTACAACCACAGAAATTTCTAACGAAAAGCCCTTAGAGTAATGCTAATAAAGGGGTATTGCATCTAATACCACCGCCTTAAAACAAAGCCTCAATTGAGCACGTGCGAGACCATCTATACGTGACATCATACCGCAGTGTTAAATTACTTCCCATCTTTACCCCTGCGAGGGTTCAGTCCTTTATTCAAAAGTTATCCTCCAAATCCTCGTGTGCCTCCAGCACTTCTGACCAGAACCAGTCCAGTCTGGCACATTTTCTGCTGAGTATTTTTGTCTTTGCTTGCGGTGTTGTGCTTGGACGGCTGGGCTCGATTTGAGGGAAAAGCGCAGTGTTTGCTGTTCTTAAAATACCCGCTTCTTTGGCAAAGCTCGTGGCGTGGCACTTACCTTTTCCCTCATTTTGGGAGCGGGGCTCTCGACACTTCCTCGCACTCCACCCCTCTCCAGAGGTTTTCAAAAGTCAGCATGAAATATTTGCCGTATTGAGAGCTCGGGAGCGGCGTGTTCTCAGATCTGCATTAGGTACACATAAACAAACAAACAAACAGCGTGTGCTTTCCTTGGCCACACGCCATCAGGGCACTCTACCATGCTAATCCTCCTACAAAAAGTGAACAAGCACTGGCAAAGCCACTGGGTCTGCCAACCTCGCACAGTGCTGTTTATTTTCAGTTGCAAGTACGTGCCATAAAAATTAAAAGCAGTGAAAAAGAAAACCGGTTTTCCCCCTAAATATGGCGGCCGTATGCAAAAGCATTTTATTATAAAAAGTGAACCCTCGGATAGAATTTAAATAGAACAGTACATGTTATGTTATATAGACTTATAAAGCGCTCATATACCCAGGGGTGTTTTGGCGCTAGCTGGCGAGGCAATCTCATCTAAGCTTAGATTTAGGGGCCATTGTATTCGATGTTAGTCACACAGAGTTTAATAACCAGGTTTTTAAGGCTCTCCTGAAAGCCAGGAGGTTGTTGATCTGTTTAAGATGCGGAGGCCGGGCATTACAAGAACGCAACTCCTTTTCTCAAAATGTCTGCCTCACTAAGAAAGTAGTCTAAATTTGGGGACGATTGTGTTGCTAGAAGCGGATTATTTTAAGGTTCAAGATAGCCTGCACCACATAAATTGGTGCGTCCAAGCAGGCAGGTTTAGTGCAAAAAAAGAAGTGTTTTGAACCCCTTTTCAGTTTTAATGTACATGGAAGGTAACTATCATTACAGTTGTCGTGAACAAAAGGTAGTATTGGCTTTAAATTAATATAAATGGAAGATACTGTTTAATCATATCTGGAGAGGATGTGACGGTGTGGACGACTTTGGAACTGAGGAACCAAGTTCGAATCTCAGCTTAGCTCAATTTACTGCGATACTGGACAAATCACTTAGGGCCATATGTATCAAGCTATTTAGCATTCGCAAAGGCCGAAATTCTGCGAATTTCGGCCTTTGCGAATGCTAAATACCTAAATGGTATGTATGAAACCTATTTGCATCAAAATAAGGAATCGCAAAAATTGCTATTCCTTATTTTGCGATTGCACTTAAGGAATCGCAAATTTTGTGATTCCTTAAATGCAATGTATCAAAGAAAAAAAATGCCATTAAGGAATCGCAAATTACCACCAACTTCTAGTTGGTGGTAAGTTGCGAATTCTTTTAATAATGCTTTTTTCAAACAAACCAAAGGTGCCATATGACGCACATACATGCCCTTAGGACATGTATGTGCGCCATATGCCCCCAAATGTCTTTTTCAGGGGTGCATCTGGGTGTTCTTGAGACACCTCTGCACCCTTGAAAAAATTCCTAATTTGCGATTAGCTAATTGCTAATCGCAAATTGCCCCTTCATTCCTATGGGCCTCCTGGCCCATTGAAATGAATGGGTAATTTGCGATTAGCAATTTGCTAATCGCAAATTAGGAATGGTAAGGAATCGCTATAGAAAAGCGATTTTGTACATACATACCGTTTTGCGAATTCCAAATAGCGATTCCTTAAAATTCGCTATTTGGAATTTGCAAAACGGAACTATGATACATATGGCCCTTAATCTCCCTGTGCCTAAAAAAATAATGTGTTCTTATGTAATGTAACTGGTGCTCATGTAAAGTGCCCCAACACCTTTGGCTCGAGGTAGCACCATCTAAAACTGCAACAACAACAAAAAAACATAAGGATGACAAAAAAAAATAGTTACATGGTTACATAAAAAAGGATAAAAAATGGAAAGAAAAAATAACTGCCAAAATAAACTATTGGCCCACTAGCCTTGACACTACTGAAGTGCACTCATTTTTTTTTTTTTAGCCAGTAGTACGGGTGATAAGGGAAAAAAGAAAACATTTACATGCAAGAGGGCCAATGGCTGAAGTGAACTGACCCCTTGTCCCATGCAGTATGGTAGGCGGGCTGTAGGAAAATGTGAATGAGAGATAATCGGGCCAATAGATGGATGAGTGCTGACCCAAAGCCCCTCTCCCAGTGTATGTATGCATATATATGTGTATTTTTTATGTATGATTTTCTTTTGATTACATGAGACTGGTGAGAGGAGTAAAATTGTTTCTTGGCTAACCCTAAAAAGAAAAACTAGTAATACGTCCTGTCCTGTCTTGTTCATTAGCGTAATGCCCTTTGTAGCTGGTGGGATTAATTGGCCATTCTAAGTTAATTCCCTTTATTGTTGTCCTCTAAAATTTATTGTGTCACCCGGCCATATTAAACTTCAATAGATCACTCTGGTAGAACTGGTCCGTGCTCATTATTTCCTAATATCGCAGATATGTTTAGTTTATTCATAAACATAGTTCATAAATGCAAATCAGTCTTCCATAACTTCTTAAACTTTTGGGAGAATAGCTTAGTCTTCTCACTGCAGTTAGACACTCAAAATAGCTGCTAAAGCTCAAAGGTTATTGATGGGGTATCCAACAGAGGTACAAGCAGGCCCGATCAACGCCTGATTTTCCGTATAGCCATATAAGACAATTCTGCATACACTGGATCTTAGTGGAACTCCGTGCCATAGAAAGTGGTAAGCCTGAAAATCTGTCAGTGATGGAGCACTCTTAGACTATATTGAATACCCCTCGGTAAGGTAAACTGTGTTTGCATTGGACAGTCTTTACCGGTTTCACAGTTCTGAGCTTCTCACCCTGAACAAGGGGCAATATTGGCTCTCTGTGTCATGAGCTCACCGCTTTCTACCAAATGTTAGAGGTAAATCGAAGCTTTTCCTCTCGCCATTTGGTATCCATATGAGAGGTTCTGTGTGCCACACCAGCTCACCAAAGTCCATGTGCACTTTGCGGAGTGACTTAGATTGTCTCTCTTTATTAAGGTACTACATAATTTGAGATATTGCTTATGGTTGCTTGAAACTGCGAGCATCAGAAGTCTATGGATCTGTCTTTTGGTAACTCAGTATCATGGACTTTTAGACCTGGCAGGAGGAGTTGGCGATCAGAGCATGACGAGTCTGTACTCTGCACAAGAGAAGAGAAACTTTACTTCAAAGTTCTCCTGGTGTAAACAAGTGCAAGACCGGACTTGTTTCTTGTTTGCATTGAGCTATAGCTTTCTTTCAAAGGCATGTGCCACTAGCCCTTGCTATGGGCACAACATGCACACACAAGAGTAAACACACACAGAGATTCTTTGCATGCTATTCTGACCAAGTCCATGATTGATCGCCGACGCCATTTTAGTGCATTCAATGTCTTTGCGTCCGAAGTTGTCCGGCATGTAACGGTGGACCATCCTCGGAGGCTGAGTGAGGTTCTAAAGTTGGAGTCCGCTCTCAGGAAACCACTCTTGGGTACAGCAAGTCCAGGGTTCATTGCTCCAAATGTCAGGACTTTCTGGGAGATGGCACGCGTTCTCTTCTTAATATTATCCCGTTGTTGCTGGGGCATTTCTGGGAACGCTGAGTTTATTTTAGAACCAGACACTGACCTAGAGCGACATAGAAAGGCAGAAAAAGGAGAAAGGAACAGAGAGGTAGGAAACCAGTGAGAAGGGACTCAAGGGAGAAACGGCGATTGAAAGAGAAGAACCCATCGTGCGATAGGGAGAGGAAGTGTAGGATGCTGGAAGAAAGAGGCGTGAGATGGAACTCAAGACAAGTAGCGGGCTCCTGAGAAAAAAATTGGGCTCCCGGCCTTTTATTTATTTTTTCTTGCTTTTTGGCACCAATTAAGCAGAGGATGTGTTGGCGCATAAAGGACTCTAAACAACTTTGAAGTGCCGAGTAACTGGCGTGCTGTATATAACCCGCAGTCTGCTGGTGTGAGAGACTTCAAACGCGGCGACTTTCATTTTAAATGGGCGAGTCTGAATACCTTGTTTTAGTTTTTACGAGGCACCTTTACCAGCCCTTGTCAACAAGTACAGGCAGGGAGTTCTCAATTGTGCTGTTCATTGGGCGTGTCACAAGCAACAAGGCTTATTCAGAAACGGCGTGAACCTTGTAATAATTCACGGCAAAACAGCAGTTGCATTTAGAGCCGTTAACCTTACAAGATGCTGCTTGATGTACCTTCTGCCGCCGCGTCGGTGCTCGTGACGTTACTAAGTAACTTACCTTGAATGGCGAAGTCCCTTATCTAGCGTTTCCGCATGGGTCGGCCATATTTTGGCGGGTGTGTGTTAAAAGATGGACTTTGTTGTGACAGCTTGTGCCTTAAAGTTTTAAAATCCAATAAAAAAAAAATAGCCTGTGGGGCGGGTAGATCTTTATTATAGTTTGAGGTTCTAATGTTATTTGGTCGTGCGTTATTACTATACCAAAATACAAGTACGGGAAGAAAGAGCGATTTACCATGACAATAACTGTTAACAATGAACAATATTTTTTTTTATCATTTCTTGGACAATATGCATCTTATACCATCATCCCGGTTATTCCACATCACCCACTGCTCTCTTTAAATGTTTAAGCTCCCTCGGCTGAAATATGCCTTTAATAATATCCACTGGATTTTTTTGAGAAATAAGGCAGCGCACAACATAGGTTTTTGATTTTTCCTTCATAACCCATCCTCAGTTCTCACTTCAGTTGCTTGGCTCATTTTAAGTGTTTTTCAGGGTATGTATTAAATACATTGAAAAGTGCTAAGGGATATCTGTCTTTGTTATTTCTTAGATGAGCCTTTGATTAATTTTCTACAGTGTTTTTTGTTGTTGTCTCGTAATGGTTATATTTTACACAATTCTGAGAAAATATTGTGATACTTTTTTGTGGCGCTCTTTAGGGGGACCATTCCTCTAGATAATAGGGGGTCGAAAGCACCTGACTCAACAAGTGCTGTAAAAGGGCGTAATGTTGGGTGATTCGATGATTCTGTGTCACTGGGACTCCACTTTTTCGTGTTCTAGGTTTTGATTCAACACATCAGTTAGTTATTTAGTTTGTAAGCTTGGTTCATTTAATTGGGTCAGTTGGCCCAACGCACCTCCCAACAGCGAACCAGTAGGCCAAAGGCCACGATAGAAAAAAGTGGTGTCCTAGTGTGGAGCCACCTTGTCAGCCTAGTGCATGTACCCCAATATGAGCAGGTACACAGGGCCTTCCTCTAGCCTGGTTTAAGGCTGCTATGACTGAAGTGAAGTGAGCTTCTCACACCTTTGGCACTGCACCTGCTTAACAAATGATAGCTAGGCTCTTCAGCTCAACCCCGTTGCTATGCCGGTCCACCACAATCGTAGCGCAGCCCACAAAAAGAACAAAAGAGCACAACAGTGTGGACAAGTTAATAAGCTGTGGTTTGTGATGTCGTAAGGCGCTTTAATCCTGCTGTGAAGCTTTTCTGGTTTAGCCGTGTGCCAGAAGCTCACTAAATACATATATCAACATACATCTGCCAGTTAGCTCCCTTTGCTTCGTTTCACCAGCGCAGACAGTAACTCCAGGCACTCGGCCAATTAATTCCTCTGAGTGGTCATTTATTAAGAGTACATTTTGGAATTAAAAAAGTGTTGAATAAAAAAATGTTCATGGGACGAAAGTATCCCCTTCTATAATACTTTCTCTTTGCCAGCAGGTAATTATGTAATAAAATGTGTGCCAGCAACACTCAGACATTGGAAACAAGGGTAATTTCCCATTGTTGCACTACACTACAGGCTGGCACTGGTACAGTACACACAAAGCATCAGTGTATGCGTCCAGTTTGTGTGCTGAAGACTGGCACCAGTGCACGCGCCTCTGTAGGCTTCCAACTGTTATGCTGAAGGCTGGCACTGGAGCCAGTTTCTGGGCAGAAGGCGGCCACAGCACACACCCCTTGCCTGTTCCTCATCTTGGCCCTGAGTGCTGGCATGAATGCAAGCACACGTTACTGTATTTCATGTCTGAACGGGTCGCTCAACCTCGCACTCATCACTGCTTCTCTTCTGAGCTGCTTCCTGGCACTAATGCCCAAATCTGGGCATTGCCAATCGAACCTCTTGCGTGGTCATTGCGAGGAGCTAAAACATGGCAGCTACTTAAAAAAAAAACATTCAAGTGGTTTCTATGTCTCTTGAGAATAATCTATTTACATGAAACTCTACATCGACCTTCCCCACGTGAAGCCGGGGGAGAAGATGTGGTTTAGTGGCTCAGTTGTTAACTTGGGAATCCCGGCCTAGACAGTTGAAGGCAAATCGTGTGATTCTGGGCAACTCACTTAATCTTCGTTAGCCCAAAAATGTTGTGTGTGATGTAATTTTGCATGAAACGTAATATAATTGTGCAATTCAAATATATGTAAATGCTTGTTGAATTGACTCGTAGTTCGGTGGTTTTGAACCCTTTTAGTTTGGTTGAAGTGCCTGACCTATCAGTATCAGGCTTCTTCGGTTTTGTGGCTTCTGGCATCGTAGGAGTATTGCCTCTCCTTTGAAAACGGTACTAAGGGGAGCTTATCCGTGGTCAGCTAGACTGCAATTATGCGGTTCTACACCCACTGCGTGTTATGCAAATTTAGGATGTATCAGACCTCAAAGTAGTCCTCTTTCGGCTGCAGTTTTAAACAAAAAAAATGCGTCTAGCTCAGACTGATTAATATTTGTAATTAAAAAGGTTAACAGGCCACTTTTTAGTTCCAGATTGCTCAATTCAGGTGTTTTACTGGTGTTGCCGAGTTGAAACCTTTGCAGATGAGTACTAATATGTGTGAAAATGGCAGAATACTGAAATAATTTCACAGAATGTGATGCATTATGCCGTTTAATTTAGTCCATTCCTGCTACACAATTTGGTCTCTATTCCTGCATAATTCCAGTGGTTTTGCCAGTCCTACATACTGTGCCATCTGTACTGACTTGGATGGCTCCAAATTTTTGTACGTAATTAAATGGGCCCAGTATTCTAAAGTGAAAAAAAAGGAAAAAAGGAGAAAGATATTGTGAAATGTAAGAAAAATAGAGGTAATAGTAAGGATTATGTTAGATTAAAATGGAATGCTAGCGGAAAAATAAAGGTGTCCCCACCCCCTCAAAAGCAATGTACAAAGAAACCCCTCAAAGTTAAAGTTGAGTTAAAACAAAAGTATTTATCCAACGATAATACAACAATCTTTGGAAAACAAGCACCAGTGGCGATAACTCCTATGAATCCTCAGTGTAAAGAGAGAGTGTCCTAGAAGTAGGGCCACCAAGAGATAGATAGTTGGCGCCACCCTACGATTACTGTAGGGTCTGCAATCAGGTGCTGCACCCAGCTACCATTTCACTTGATGACGCTCAGTCTTTACCCACTGAGGAAGTTACCTTCTCCCCAGCCGCTTGCCCAACCAATGAAAATGGAGCATTTAATCCACAGCGACACACGTCTCAGCTGTCTTAGACAACACCAGACTTGTGGAGTGAATGTGGCTTTCATAATGGGTGAATGTAGGACTCTCTGGCACCTGTAGATCCTTGTGCGTGTATGCCTAGAAGTGGAGGATTTCATACTTTAAAATCATTGACCGTATAGTTGCATGGGTAACTCGACTCACACTGGTATACTCAAGTAGTCCGAGTAACTTGTAAGTTACATTGATCAGTGCCCCAGTTGGACCAGAATATCCTCCCTGCTCACCTCCGCCTCTCCAACTCTTGGAACAGTCAGTCCCGGAATCCAACACCGAGAGCTATAGGAACACTATTACATTGTACAGCAGCTGGAAAAAGGAACTTAGTGGCAAGAAATTGCGGACAGGATCTGGGGAGCTTGCAATACAAGACATACATATTTTATATAATATATAAGCAGAGGTTGTTGAAGTTCAGGAAGCGAATGAACGCACTTGGACTGTAAGAGAATCCTGCAGAACACAGGTAGTCCGAGTGGCCCTGTCTGCCTTGTAACTGAGTTGTGTACAGAGAGTACCTCTGGGCACTCCCCTGATTTCTAGTTCTTTGAAAGCTGGGCCAATCAAGGATAGCAAACTGTTGGTGGGACCAGAAAGTATCGGCATATTGTTGGTTCCCAACTTCAATGGCAGAAGTGTGCTTAAACTTTGCAATGTTCTTAGAGTAATTAAGAGTGATTCAGATTAATTCACACATTTGTTCAAGTAAATGTATGCGCTCTAGTTCAGTCTGCTTAATCTTTAGTGGTATGCCCAAATGTGGTTCCTTTTTTTCCGGTTGAAACCTACTAAAACCTACTTGACAGTGTAGCTGTCTGGTGTGCTAATATCTTGGGGATATTTGAAAATCCTCCCAGGGAAGCATTCCGTTCATTCCTTACCATTGCCTGGGTTTTGGAACTCACATTTGCTTGTTTTCTATTTGGTGGCTTTATTTGTTTTAGATTGTCCCAACTTCAGTTCATCCCTCTTGTGGAGCATAGCCTTTTAACCATATTCTTCCATGAGTGCTCTCTTTCTGTAAACAGGTCTTTAAATGTTGTTCCTATCTTGTTACATATGCTGCAGATTCAAAGACACAGCTCAAATGTCAAGGTCTATCTTCCCAGGGAGCTTGGTGTTTACTTTTCTTTCTCCGACTTAATTGTAAGACGATTTATGTGACAATCTTGATCTGAAAGTGAGGCTTTTTCCTAGAACACAACAAAATGTAAATGCCTGTTGATGAACTCTGCCGATATTTCATAATATATCAGAATCAGGAAATCACAAATGAAGCACAGTTCTTGTAATTCCGAAGTGTGGTGGAAATAAATATTTTACTACCCTTAAATCGATACACTAGGTGATGACATTTCCAGACATTGTTTGTATGATGTATACTTTTATCAGTAAAACTTTGCTTTGTGTCTCTGCAAATGTTATGGTCATTTTAATTGAAAATGTGTTATCTGAAATGGCAATGTGCTACCACACCATGCATACTCCACACTAAGCCACTCCACTCTACATAATTCTGTGCCACTTTAACCCATTCTACAACACACCACTCCACGACATGCCACTCAACTCTAATGCATGCCACTCCACTCCATTCACTCTACCCTATGACACGTTTCTCCATGCCCCTCATTCAACAACAGAACACTCCATGCCGCAACACTCTGACACAACGCTGCACTCCACAATGCTGAACTCTAGCACTCCACTCTACAACACTGTACTTCACTCTATGCCACTCCACTGTATGGCACTTTACTTCCCTTCCCTTCACTCTACTCAACTCCACTTTACTCCACTCTGCTCTAACCCATCATACTCTACTCTATGAAGCTCCACTCTACAACACTCTATTCCACTCTATAACTCTCTCCAACACTCTACGCAACTCCCTATGCAACTCCCCCTACTCCACTTTACTCCAGTCTACTCTGACACACTACTCCTCTCTACACCTCTCTGGGGATACTCCATAACACTCTATGCCACTCTACTCTACAACACTCTGATCCACTCTATGCCACTCCAACCGACGACACTCTTCTTGACTATGCTCCACTCAACAACACTCCACTCTATGATATGATTCTGTACTCTACTCCACTGTATGCCACTCCACTCTAGGACAATCGGCTCCACTCTACCACACTCAACTCCACACCGCTCCACTCTACTCCCTCCAAGATACTTCATGACACTCCACTCTCTGAGACTTTACTCCACTCTTTGCCACTCCACTTTATGATGAGCTACTCCACTCTGTTACAGCTCTCATCCAGTGTATGCAACTACCTGTATGGCACTTTACTCCACTCTGTGTTACTCCACTCTACTACACTCTGCACCACTCCACTCTGACACTCTACGACACACTTCACTACTCAACTCTACTTCACTCCACTCCATTCTACCTCGCTCTATGACCTTTCACTCCAATCTGCTCCCTACACGGCATTCGTCGCCATGCCACTCTGTTCCATGCTACTTTATTCCAACCCTCTTAAATTCACTCCATGACCCCCCACACCACTCCACTCCACGACACAACTCTCCACACCACTGTCTTCTACACCACAAACTTTATTGCCACGTTGAACAGCTGACACGCTGGTGTACAGCATGCCTAAAACAAATTGGCAAAGCCAATAGTTTTTACATAGGTGAGACCTACTGCGCTGCCAATGCTTTTTACATTTTTTACTACTCCTGAGATTCAAGTAGCCCGTCACAGAAAAGGCCAACAAGGTCAAAAGCGGTCTGGGGTTTCCTGTGTTGTAGTTGATAGCGGATATACTCTTGCGGTTCTCCTAGTCTGTGCCTTTTGGGGAACAACTTATCAGCATATGATTGGTTTCAGATGCAGATGAAAAAATATTAAGGCAAGGTCTGTCTTGTCTTCTCACGAAGATCACTTTTGGGGCATGGGCAGGACTGATTTGCATTGAAGATTGAGCCAAAAATGATGGAATTCATTATAAGTAGTTATCAGCGGTTTGTTGAGTTAAGCAATTTATCAATTACTGTTTTGCTGTTGATCTAATAATGCCTATAAATTCTAGGGAACAGAGACTTAACTTAGAAAATGAGGGAAAGAGGTAATGGTTAAGCCCTGGAGCATAATCGGAAGTTGTCTGAGGTTTGCCTTTGCAGAATAATTGCGCCCCACTTCACCACATTTTTCCATTTCCCTAATTTGACTCCTCAATGTGCGTGCCAGACTGCGACTGCCCTCCTGAAGGAGCGGCATGCCGGCCTCAGTCTGTGCTGAGCAACTCCGCTGCCATGTTTGTGGTTAATGCTGGCACAACTCGGGTACATTAAAATACTGCGCTCAAGCAATGCTGGCAGGATCTTCTCTAGAGTTTGTGCTTACCTAGGCAAAGATGGACAAATAGGCCCTTCACATTTCTGCAAAAGCCACAAGGAAATGAGCAAGTTGTTCAACATAGACATTGCACTCTTTTCTGTGACTATTAACAATAATACAGGTTTCAAGATACATGCAGACTGCACAGCTACAGGATCCATATCTCCCCAGCCACCTCAAGGCCATGGATCTGCATGTCTGGCACTGATGAGACACAAATGAATAAATGAAGAGATTGCTGTAAGAGGAACATTATCAATCTGATGAATGGTTCACAAAAGAGGTCTAGGATATAATACCACACTTATTTGAATTTCGGGAATTTTGTTGGCATATGGTGCGGTGATCAAAGGAAACGAGACACCATAGTTTCCTAATGTGTGAAAAAACTTTCCACAGCAAACAATTACAAGAATAATTTGATCCGGACACATTAAAGGTAAAGAATTAGTTCCACCAAGTGTTGTGAGTAACACATTACTTTATTCTTTACATTTTGTACTCCTTTCTTCACAGTAGCCAACACGTTCGTCCTATTTAAGGACTTCTTCAGGGCTCATCAATTGTCCAATAAATTGCATGTGTGTTCCTTCTCAGATAAAATACTAAATCTCTACGCTATTGAGATCCCCAGTGAGAATAACGTTTATCCTAATGTTTCCTTCTGTAATTCTTTTCGGAGAAGTGGCAGCTTCGGTGGCTGTGCCTCTTTGTTTAGAATCCGTAGTTGGGATGATATTAAACAGTATGGCTCCTTAAGTAATATATGGTCATTGTTGACTCGTGAATCATTAGATGTGTTCCGGGCAAAGTGTCCCTCTATCGGCGTTCAGCACTGGGGATCTCAATGTCGTAGAGATACAGAAAAGGTATTACAAGGTGTTTTTTATCTGAGAAGAAGCAACACGCATACAATGTAATTGACAATTGATGAGCCCTGAAGAAGTCCTTAAATAGGACGAAAGCGTTGGCAACCTCGGTGCGTCCATTGGGGCGTAGGGGCGTTGCCCCACTAAGCCACATGGACGCACCGTCGACAAGAGCACAGCAGCACACCCAAAATTATTTTTGCATTGGATTGGAAGTTATAAGTGGCGCAGCACAGCGCTTCCCGCCAGGAATCCGGGACACACCCGCTGAATTCTGAGTGCGCAGGTGGGGGGGGGGGGGCGCTGGCTGGTCTGCTGCTGCTTGAGTGACAGTCCACACTCAGCTGCAGCAGGCCACCAGCAGTATTGCGCATGTGGAATTTTGAGCTGTAACTTGCCCGAGCATGCGCATTATTAGGCTCACTAAAGTTCCCCTTAGAGAGGGACCGGGGGGGGGGGGTGCTGATTCTCACAGCAGCTGGACGCAGCCCCCGGTGTTACAAAGGGCTAGTAGCCAGTGTGCCCCCCTAGCCAATCCTGGCGCTGCATGCAGCACCAGGATTAGCTGGTCCACCACGCAGAAGGGCAGGGAATCCATTATTGGATGCCGTGCGTGGGTGGTGCAACACTGCCTCAGCCACAGTGCATATGGCCAATCACTGTGTGACTTCATGTGAAGTCATGCAGTGATTGGCCACAGGAGGACGCGCGCGCTGCTGGTGTGACGTTCCTTCCTAATCTAGGCTCGCCGCATCGTGCGCAGGCAGCAGTCAGCAGACCTCCCGCCTCACCGTCACGTCACGAGTTGTTCACGGCCCATGGGACCTCGTGGTCAGGCCTGCTCGTCGTGGTGCATGTGAATTCCCTGCTGGCTGGGGTGCAGTGCTCAGTGCTCCTCAGCTCCTGTGTGAAAAAGACAAAAAGTTAGATCTAGCGCACATTAGGACGTCGTCGTCTGGTCTGCAAACAAAGTGCAAACGAGGACTGAATGAAGTGAAGTGTGAATTTTTGCCAGGGCTGTGTGTGTTTTACGTTCCTGGCCTGTCTTGTTGTGTGGTGCTGTTGGTGAGTTGTCAATGTCGGGACATCGTGGTCAGGGCCAGGCGGCACCACCTGATATTTGCATCCTTTTCAGCAGGGGGTGTAGTGCTGCCACATTTTACCACATTTACCTCATGACATTTGCACCTTTTTTTCACAAGGCGTTTAACACCCACTGGTGATACAGGATCTTGAGCCAGTGACCTTACCACACTGACATGTGCCACAGGGGCCTTTACCCCCGGAGCATCAATCCTTAGCGAAAAGCATGTATCCCAGAGTGCAGAGAGTGGGGAATAAAACCCCTCCTTCCGCCGGCAGCAGTGCTCCCTGCAGGGCTGCAAGTCTTACATGCTTGTAATAGGCTGCAAGTTATAATGAGGTCTAAGGGCTCGTGATATGGACGCGCACAAACAGGGTGAAGGTGCACCCGCCAAGCTCTAAAGGCTCTGCCACTCTGGCAGTGACACGTCCGTGGCGCTTCCTTCAGGGGGGGTCTCCGCGGGCTCCGGGTCTGAGAGTGGCAGGGCTGGGGCCAGGTCAAGGTTCGAGGCCTTGTCACCATGTGAGGGCCGCGGCCAGGGCGCCCGTGACACACTGGCTTTACTCTTCCTACACTCTGGACTTTACCACACGGGGCCCCTGCCAGCTCCTACCACACATGTCACCACTGGGACTTTCACCAGATGGGAAGGAACACTCCCCCCACCCCGGCCTATGGGGCTGGGGTCAACCCGCCCTCATCACACGAGGCCCTTATTTTTACCACATGGGTCTCGTATCACAAGACTCCCTACCTGACTCAAAGCCTCCTCCAGGGCGGTGCCACCTCTTCTTCTGGGAGCTCTCCTCTTTTGGGGGGAGCGTGAGCGAACTGCGGGGTTCAGGACCTCCGCTCCCCAAGAGGGCCCCCGGCCGCCCCTCCGAGGAGAGCGGGCCACCTCTATCTACCCCTCACTGTCCATCTTCTACCTCACTCTGTTCCTCACTCTCCACCCCTCCTCATTACTCACTGTCCTTCTCCACTCCTCTGTCCCTCACTGTCCTACTTCTCTCTCGTCTGTCCCCTACTGTCCTTCTTCTGCATCCTCTGTCCCTCACTGTCCCTCTTCTCCCCTTGCTGTCCTTGTTCTGTCCCCCCCTTTCTTTCTTCTCTCTCCTCTGTCTCTAACTGTCCTTCTTCTCTCCTCTGTTCCTCACTGTCCTTATCCTCTGTCCCTCTCTGCCCTTCTTCTCCCTCCTCCGACCCTCACTGTCCTTCTCCATCCTCTGCCCCTCACTGTCCTTCTTCTCCATCCTCTGTCCCTTGCGGCAGGCCTGCTCGTCGTGGTGCGTGTGTAGATAGAAATATAGAATACTAATCTAGATCGGATCGATCCGATCCACATTTCCAGGCATCATGATCTCTGGAGTGGATTCCTGGCTGCTCAGTGCTCCTGTGATTGTGAAAAAGTAAGATCCATCTAGCGCACATTAGGAAGTGCAAATGAGGATTGAAGTTAGAATTTTTGCCAGGGCTGTTTTTTACACTATGTTGTCGTGTGTGGTGGTGGTGGTGAGTTCAGTGACTGGCTACCTGTACTTTCCATAATGGTCTTTAGTGGCTCCTGCAATGAATGGCCAGGTCTGGCTTTGGTTGTTGAATCTCAGTACTGCCTGAGATCATTGAGGTCTAGTACTGCCTGGGGACATTGAGGCGACGTCCTACCTTACTAACAGGCCAGTGAATTAATTAAACTGGCCTATTTAAGCCCAGAATGCCGCAGCCATTGACGCTTTTTAGCAACTGGGGGCCTGTGTGCATTGCTGTTGGTGGGTCTGTTTGGGTGGATACTTGTTTGTCTGCTCCTCTGTGTGCTTGGGTATGTGCAAGTTTGTACTCTGTTAGTTAAACATGTCAGCTTTTTGAGTGTGTGTTAAGCCATGCTTTCTTGCTAAATAATTGTGTTCATGTTTTTTAATTTAACCCATGGGGTGTTCCAACTGATCACAAGCAGATGTACAATACAATTATAAGTCAAATATACATAGGCACCTTCACATTTACTTATGGAGTGCTTGGTTGGCACGGGTCAGGGGAGGGTTTTAACCGGGGAAAGTTTACGCATTCTGCACATAGGTGTAGTTTGCGTTTTATACAAGAGTGGAGGGCCGGGAGTCTCTTTGCAATAGGAGATGCATGATACCACTGGCACCGACTATTAACCAGAACCAGCCTCCCACACAGGCAGGGCATCACTCAGGGTCACACATACCCAACGAACCACGAATTCTGTGTTGTGGTGTTATGCAGCTATCCGTCTCTCTCTCTCTCTCTCTCTCTCTCTCTCTCTCTCTCTCTCTCTCTCTCTCTCTCTCTTTCTGGGTACCGTACATCCCCCCCTTAAATCCAACTACAAATGTCACCAACCGCCCCTGTCTAAATGACTGTATCATTTACAACTAGTACAAAGATATCCATTGGCTACGAATGGTTGTAGTTTAGGCAAGAAAAATTTCAAGCACTGCTCAAAGCGTAAGGACGGTGACTAGGACCAGTAGGACTGAGAGTAATGAACATTACTGGTAAGTAATCAGGGCATTATTTTCGAGTATTGGTTGCTGACTGCTGACAGCTCTGCAGACAACAGAAAGTGAAACCATTCAGCACTTCAGAGGTTTGTGCTCCAGACCCAATGAGTGAAGCAATGGCTGTGTTACCGAGGCTGTTACCATTTTTAGCACCAACCAATAGGGCATCTTTTACTGTAATAACTGCACTTTCACAATTGCATTATTAACGTTCCTGCTGTCTAAAATTTGCTTGAAAATGCACGATTTTTCTTCTCTTTTTTCAAACTTTTCCCGAGGCGAGAACCCCTCCGAACCCCCCTTTTGGGGGTTCGGGCTCGCTTGCTCGCTATGGTGCAGTATGCAAATCAGTTTATGCCTCACCACTTTCAAATGTCATTGGCTACTGTGAAGAAAGGAGAACAACATTTAAAGAATAAAGGAATGTTTGAATCGCAACACTTGGTGGAACTAATTCTTTACCTTTTAATGTGTGTGGATCAAATTATTCTTATAATTATCAATTTGATAGCAGGGGCACTCTGATAGTTTTGCGTGGTAAATAAAGTTTGTGATCATGTTATGTTAGTAGCTGCGCTCAAAAGCAGCATTCAGACTGCTTAAGGCCTGTATGAAAGCAACGTACATAATACAAAGTACCATATATGTAACGGTGGGAAGAACATGAACATCTCATTTGCCTCACCTGTAAGAAAAAATTAATCTCTTTCTCAGTTGTAGGGTTAATTAAGCTTCACCTAAAATGAACATATTTTAAAATAAGATTCAGGATACCTTGGTTATCACTTTTTAAACATATTTTTCGCTGTTACTCAGGTAAAATGTGCAGCTTATATATTTTTATTTTTTAATGTAATTATTTTGTTAAGAGTGAGTGAGCCTTGAGTTGCAGCCATATACTAGTCTCGGTTCACCTTTGTGTTCTTTCACAAACAGACACAGAGGTAATAAAAGAATCCAACTGCGGTTAATTGTTTTCCTTGGGTAAAAGGAATTTGCTATCCCCTATCACCTGCCACCGTAGGCAAATGTCTGGGTGGGCCTGGTAATAGGGCCAGCTCCTGCTTTAGAAACAAGCTGCTGTGTGGAGAGGATACAGCGTGGCCCTGTTGACACCAAAGCAACAGGAGCAGAAGGTGTGTTTAAACAGAATTTTGATAGGAGAGAGACTATGGTTTCACCTGTCCAGCATCAAATTTAGACAAACAGTTTAATTTTTTTAAGCTACCCATTATCAAATCAAATTTCTTTTTTTGATTTTACCGATAAAACCATAAAAGACATAAGATATCATTAAAATTAACAAACGAGCTATCATAGTGAGACTAATTCATATTTTAAAACCCCAATCAGAAAGCATATGAGGAAAAAACACAGAAGTCAGAGTTTAAAAACTGTAACAACATTAATAGCAAGATCTGGTTTTATTGTCGGTCTTCATTATTTTGAGCTGTCAGGAGACCAAAAGATTCAAACTCGCTGAGATCCAAAACTAGCACTGCCTCCTGGGATCTAAACCCCCCGACACAAAGAAACTTACTTCATCTGTTTCTGCTTGCACTTTTAGAGAAAATTCGTCACAAATGTCAGATCCTTGGAACTCGGGTACCAGAATCGGAAAAGGCATTAGTGTGCATGGCAGACACAGGAAAAAAAATCATGAGGTGGCTCCTACATATGTACGTCTGCTACCTTAAGTGAACCAGCTTATGGTGCATTAAGCCCCCCCACATCAAAGGGACATTACTTTGCAGCACCTTATTACATTTGAAGGTACATAAGCGTACACTTTTTCTGGATTTTTACAAGTCACTCGATACCTTTGTCTTCAACCATAGTAGAAATGTTAGTAGGGTCATGGTTACTATGTTTAATATAGTTTATTTCATTCACCCATGAAGATTGGGAAGCTGAGCTAGTGACAACCGCATTAAACCGGTAACCTTTATATTGGACACAGTTTTCAAGCTGTCGTGCCAAGAGAACTTGTTGGTCGAATGAATCTGCTAGTAAGATGGTGTAAAGTAAAAACATTTATTGTGCAGTTAATTAAAACCTTTACAAATGATCATCTCATGTTGCGTATTCAACAGTTTAAAACCGGATTGAAACCGCTGTTAGAGCACATAATATAGCGGTAATCCCTGGACTCCAGAGGGGATTGCGGTCATTAAGCTAATAAAATTGTACAGAGCTAGCAAAAGTTTTATGGTCAGTGACTCAGCCGCATAGCAAAGTGGGCGGCCCTTGTTGAATAGATACTTAACAGTAGATGAAAAAGAGCAGAGTTAAGGACAAGGATGCAAGAAAAGTGCAGAGTGCAAAAGCGGTTTTATGATCTGTGCAAAGTTATTGTGAAAGGCCTGGTCAACCCCCATAAAATTCGTTTTTAGATAATCAGAGCAGTTGGCCGATCCCCGGTAGAGTGGCAGTATCCAAGATCGTGATGCTCCCCCGTCTTATCTACTACTTCACCAATCTGCCTTTCCAGATCCCGGCAGCAACGTTTAAGACCCTCGACTCCCTACTCACCGAACTTGTGTGGGGACATGGCCGCAGACGCATAGGTCTGGCCAAACTGCAACTCCCCTCCGACTCCGGAGGCATGGGCTTACCGGACTTCAGAGCTTATAATTACGCATGTCAACTACAATGGCTAGCCTACTGGGTGGCTGGCCGCAATCTTCATGAGATTAATATGTCGATGGACGACCATGCTAAGGGGAGGGTACACATCTTGCTCCTACCTGGCTCGGATCTTCCTAGAAACGCTCTGCCCCTTCTTAAACTGGCGATCACATATTGGCGGAAGGCGTTAAAGTACACGTCCCCCGGGACACCCTATGCCCCCACGGTTCCACTATTGGGCATACCACTAGGCTCGGGCACACTCACGGCGACCCTACTGGAGCCCTGGCATGACACAGGTGCGACACACGTAGGTGACCTGTTTGCGGAGGGACACCTGTTATCCTTCGAGGACTTCAGAACCACTCAGGGCGTCCCCAGCGGCTCCTTCCTTCTACACGCCGGACTCCGACACTACATCACACGCACATGGTCGCCTGACGGGCGGGAACCTGTTATGAACCCCCTCGTCACAATGCTCTACCTCATGGGAACGGGCGGCCATCTGACCAGATGGCTCACAACTAGCATCAAATCAGGGAGGGCACTTCCACTGACATCACTGCGGGCGAAGTGGGAAGAAGACATTGGGAGGCCACTGCGAGACAAGGAGTGGGAGCGCATACTTCAATTCCCTAGGAAAGTAGCTAGGAACCCCAAATACAAGTTCATTCAACTGATGTTACTACATAGAGCTTACCTGACTCCGCACCGTCTACATGTGATGTTCCCTGCAACCAAGAGTAACTGCCCCCGATGCGACACAGACGACGCATCATTGGTACATATGCTATGGCAATGCCCTAAATTGGGGTATTTCTGGACCACTGTCCATGCCTTGCTCGAGACGGCTGGTACCCTTCCCCGACCACCTACACTGGAACATACACTCTTGGACTGGGACCACCGACACGCACCAGAACCGTGGCGACACGCTTCTCGGATCTGGCCCTGTTGCTGGCGAAGCGTGCCATCACGATGAGATGGAAATCATCTACACCGCCCAACCCTGACTTGTGGCGGGCGGAAGTAGTGCGCTGGGGTAAGGCTGAGGGCGAGGCACTACAGAAGGAAGAGAGTAGGGGCCTTCGGAAAACTCCGATATCACTGGAATGGTTTGACACTTTAGGGGTCTTTGAGGCTGGCAATGACGGAGAGGAAGAAGATACTAGTGAATAGCCACTTGGAGTAGTACTATGCTCCGAGCCACTATCCCATACACGGCCACTACCCACGGTGCATGGCAATGGGGTGCGGGCGCCCCCGGCCCTACGATCACATTATCCCACCTTACCTGTGTGTTACACCAGAGCATACACTATGTATCAGAACATTGCTGGTGACCCATATGTCGATATCTCAAATATGTACCTGCCGAGAGAGTGACGGGAGGGATTTTGTTGGGGTGGTGGGAGGGTTCGGGGTTAGAAGGGGTTTGTTAGATTAAGCTGGTTCACCGACATCATAAAGAAGAAAATTGAATGCACTATGTTTCTATATGTGCTCTGAGCAAACGCATGCATGTGCCACCGTGATTAACACTGAGCTTGTATGTATGAAACTGTATGCTGTTACTGCTCTTGAAACTATGCTAATAAACAGATTTTTAAAAAAAATCAGAGCAGTTGGCCCGGGCCTACTGGAGAAGATGGCCCCAAAAGATCAACAAGCCAACATGGAAGGTGCAGATAAGAGCCAGCACAAGTTATCCCTAGGTTGCTGCCATTATTTGCAATATAATACCACCGGTGCAGCATTGAGGTGCATAGCATACCTCTCTGTTTACTCATGCGGTAAAAAGTGCCATGTGCATTACAAAATGAATATTTAGAACAGATGTTTAGCTCAGAGTGAATGAGAAGGGCGTAAAGCAAAGTGCAGCAATGTGCATAGTGCAAAATGGAAGATTTTGTCCTGTGCAAGGTTAGTTAGTTGGTCTGATGTTAGTTGGCTTAAGCAAATCTCCCCCAGCCCTCCCCTCTCCCCCCTTCCTCCCCAATCCCCCTCCCCCCAATCCATTTTTAGGTCGAGCTCTCGACCTATTGTGGCCAAGTTTCTCCTCAAGGGACGTAAATAGGTGCACACGCGCCGATTGCACATCGTGGACGCGCATCATGCCCCGCCCCCCCCAGCCGTGCACATCTTTTGCTCCACATTCCACATTCACAGCGGCAGCCTCTCACAATCACGCACACAGCCACACTCACAGAAGCGCGCGCACACACACACACACACACACACACACACACACACACACACACACACCACACACCATACACACCTCACACACAGGTGCCAAGCCCCACTTACCGCCTCAGCCGCCTCTCCTGACTTCTGCTGCCATCCACTCTGAGGGCGCGGGCTTCTCGCAAAGTCGGAAGTCCCGCCCCACGACTGCCGTGAGCGTGCACATCCCGAGACCGGAAGTTCGGGAGAGTGCACGCTCGCGGCATTTTTTTAATGTGCAAATTATCCTGTCACGGCCATGCAGCTTTACTGCTGCGCAGCCAATGCTTGGTTTTTTTGGATCCATTTCGCGGCCGATGCAACTAAACGCTGACGTCTTGTTTCCCCATTGTTGGCAGAAGGGAATCACCTGAAGAGGTCTGATTTATGCAGGGATTTACTTCTGCTAATAGGGAACTAACACATAAAACGCTGCCCTGCCTTGCTCATGAGGAGAGTCCGTAAACGGATGTGAACAGGTGATTTTTCGCATGAGGTACCAGGATTTTTTTTGCTGAGTGTTGGTTTTTATGAGAGCAGGTTTCTCTGTTTGAGGTGACTTCCCCCAAATGTATTTTTTAACTAAATCAGGACATGTCGTGCCTTTTTTAGCTTCCATAGCTTCTAGCCTGATGATAGTGCATAAAGACTATCGTGACGTAGACACAGATGCGATCACGTACGGTGATTAAGATTGTTTTCTTTCCTGCACTGTGCACTTTTAGGTTTTTTCTAAAAGTCCATAAAACTCAGGTTAAATGAGTTACTAATGTAAATCTGTGAGACTCGGGTCGTGTGTGAGAGTTCATGTTTGGTTGTTAGCGCAAAATATGGATGTACGTTTACGAAACCCCAGTGGGATTTTTTTTTAATCTTCACAAACAGGGGAGTACCTCGTCACTCAAAATCTAAAATGCACCATGTGTTTCTGAACCTATTGCATGGCCCGCGTGCTTTGTTGATCTTTCCCTTAATCAGTTTGTTTTAAGCTTGCATTTTATCTAACGGTCCTACAACATAATGGTGTTAAGGTTCAATGAAGTTATATTTGACGGAAGCAAATTTGCACCCATTTAAAAAATAAATATTTATGATTAGATATTTTAATTTTATTTATTACATTTTCGTCAAAGTACAGAATCAACAGTTAAGTGGTCAACCAGACAAAGGGCGAAAATGTGTCAGACAAGACATTATCATTTTTTCCTCAGCTACTTATTCCACAGCAGACATAAAATGTGCTTACCCTTGACCACAGTGATTGCGCAGCAGCGGCACATGGACATAGTGGATGCACGGGCTTCTCGCTCTTCTACATATTTCCTTTAAATGTGTATCCAGGGGGTTCTGACGACCATATTGCTTCCATTTTTCAGGTCCAAGATCATCCCATTTCACTCAACTCCTAGATTAGTTACTTCCACAATTGTCGTCCCTGTCCTGAGGAGTCGGCGCAAAGGGGCCCATATGTCTCTCGGGCGAGTCATTTCCAGGAGCATCCATGTGTATGTTTCTAGTTGTTCATTACTGTGGATCAAGTCCAACATTCACGTTTTGCGCATTGGCATACTACCCTTCCCCTTTGGCACGCAACCAGACGTTTATCTAACAGTAGTGTTGGGGCTCAATTGTTGTAACCCAAGCCAATAGTGCCATCTGAAGCTTGAGGATGCCCGGCATGTCTATCATCTTTGACAGGGACTCCAGCACCGCTCTTCAGAAACCCCTCATCCCAGGGAAACCCCACGCCAGGTGCATAAACCCTTGCTTCCACTGCCTGCAATCTTGCACAATGAGAATCTTGCCTAATGCCCCATTTCTATTTCACAAACGCTGTATAGGAGAGTCTATGAAAGTATCTTGAGTGAATCAGGCGAAGTTTGCTATTTGATGAATAAAAACATATCTTGAGGGTTGTGTGTGTCTCGTCCGTTAATGTGGCCTGAGGAGATAAATATTTCCTCTTCATAGAGCCACCGCCTATTTCACAGTCGTTATTGTCTGTAGCTAGATATGACATTATCATCACTTGTCAGACTGAAGTGTTGGTGGTGTGGTATTGGAAGCGCATGTGAATGCATCAGTTCGAGTTTTGCTCTGGACTTGAGTATGCACCAGGCCTACAGCGTGCCATGCACCATGCTGATCTCAGCCGACGAGCTTTTTGCATGATACATTTAACAGTGGTGTCAGGTTAGCCATAAACTGTTCCACCACCAAGTGGGCCATATAGGTTTGGGGATTAAGCCTGTAAAAGGCAAATTGGTTCTGTTCACATAGGTAGTATCTTTCCGTGCTGGGCGCGGCAAAGCTAACTTGTTGATATGGGAGAAAAATCAGTGGCAGCTGGTGACATTTGAAAGTGGTTGGGCGTAAAATTTGGGTATGACTTTTATGTTGCGGGCAGGCTTAATGGATAAACATTCCAGAGAAAAAAGATTGATAAATTGTGTATTTTAAAGGAAATGAATTTAGTGATGAAGCAATGCTTATAAAGCAGTGGGAACATATAGTCTTGGAATATTGAACACATTAAAAACTGCCCCATATCTACCTTCATTATATGTTATACAGCTACTGTAATGTGCAATGCACGTAAAATCACAATCTAAGTACAGGGGAGAAGTAAAACCAATTCACCTCACACTGAAGGGGTATGGAGTAACTGGCCGTACAAAGGCAGGGTGTATTTATTGCAGCTAAATATTAAACCAAATAGCCCTGTGTCACATCAATCACAGTAGTGTAATTGTGCAAAAGCCTTTCTAGATGATATAAATTGCCCTGGTGTTGTGGCGATTTTGCACTGACATTTTCAGATTATGTAAATTGCGCCGGTGCAACTTTGTACTGCCATTATCCTGCCTGGCAAGTTGACCGATGCAAAACCAACATTTGCACTTGTATGCCTGTCCTAATGTCAGTGGGAAATAGCCCAGGCTTGCAACAGTGAAATATTCATATTCTCAGGACACTAATGTGACCTTGGGTCCACCCTGCATCCCTCTTTTAAGGAACGGATGAGAGGTTGCAGACTATTCCTATAGGTGTCCAGCAACATTCTAGGATAACTCAGTGAGTTATAAGCTTAACCCTGTGATAACATGTCACTAGTCCAACTCACAAGAAGCCAGGGCCAACTCCGTTGTTCATGCTGCTGAGGCGGATAGTAATGCTAACTTACTGATAGTTGCCCGTGTATGCCGTACAATTACAAAATTGTGAAACTGATGTTGCAGGTGGGTGGTATACAGAAAACAAATTATCATCAGATGGGATCTATCTCTTCTCCATGAGCATCCTACAATGACGTCATGGAACTATAGAAATATTAAGATATGCAGCTGTCTGCCATGCATTATAGTCCCATTCAAAGCTACTCAACTGTTTACTTGCTATTATTAAATACATTCCTGATTTAGGATCGTGTTAGGGAAGCCTGTGACCTGGTGCATGACCCTGCCTTCTTTTAGTTTGGGTGTCAGCAATTTTCCAGGTGCAAATACACACATGCGTTATAGACAGTTTTGCGTTAAAGCGCATAGAGGTGTGTACCTGCCCACCATATGCGATATTTCTTAATGAACCTCTACCCTAATTAGTAGGCGGACCGGAACATCCATGTGGAAGTTAATAAGCCTTTGAACAAAAAGATCCTCTCTGCTTTATGTTATTCCTGACAGAAGAGTAGCCTGACTCTGGTGCCCTCCTTAGCTTCGTGTCAAGACTTCGAGCTGGGGCATTTGTATGCTTAGCCCAAACACAGTAAAGAATGCATGCCATCCATACATACAATTTCAAGTCTCTACTCAAGTCCCGCGCTCCCCTTCCCTGTTCCCCCACCCTAACACCAGTGTTCGGTGTGGCAGGGAAGTGTGACATGAAACAGGTGCCCATACCCAGTCTATCTCCGTCCCCTCACCCGCTGCCTCCCCGCCCCCACCCTCCAGCCATGACATTCATATCCGCGGTAAGTGGCGTCACGCTTGGTTCTCTGCAACTGGCATGTGTGTGTTTTAATTCCTGGTGGTGGACATACAGAAAGTGAAACTCACGAGCAATCAACGGGGCTCGGGGTGCACAACGTAGGCAGAGCACAGCTTTTTAAAGATGTTTGTTAAGGTGTACGGACATTTTCACAGCTTCAAGTTTACAGACTTTTTTGTTTTACCGATTTGCACACCTTGTTATTTAAAGCTACCAAAATGATGGAACAGAACATATAATTTGCAAAAACTGGTTATTTTCCTGCATGCTCCACTTTGTGGTTCTAGAAAACGATGGACTTGTAGAGAATTGTCCAGACAGTTTCCTCTGTGCATAGAAAAGATTTTCAAAAGGTACATTGCGGGAAATATTCGTCATTCATTTTTGTGCAGTGAAAATGGTCTCATGCCACAGAAGCAACCCAAACATCGTAGCCATCGACGCTTAGAAGCGAACAAACATACAGTGTGCTTAAAAAAGCTTCCCAGACACTGCAGTGAATGTCTGTTTCTACTGTGCCCTCGGGTACAGAGGCCATTCGTTTGGAACGCATGTGAAGAGAAGGCAGGGAGAGAGTGGGACCCTTCAGGTGGTTCACAAAACATGAAGATGGGGCTGTAGCAGCTCCCTGTGGAGAGTTGTCAGACAAGAATTTTTGAATGGACAGGTGGTGATCGTTGTGACAAATAAACAGAAGTGAATATGAGAGGTAGTTTACCACGTAGAGGCCAAGGACAACTCCATACTAGGTTCCAGTCCCTCTGGGCACCAAATATGCAGCTTGTTCCCAGTACGCCACTAGAGTCAGCCTCATGTTTCTGCTCAAAAATGTACTTGTGTGAGGGGAAAGCATCACGTCACGTCACCCTTAAGGAAACACATCCAATCACAGTTTGGCTTGATAATCAAGCTACACCGTGATTGGTTATGATATTTAATTACCCGCCACCACACAGTGTCTCCAAGCGCGGTACCACAGGGACAGGCTAATCGAACAACAGCGAATCGTAAATTTGCTCTCATGCAGTTTCAAGTAGAACAATCATTGAAAATGCTATAAGTCTCGCCTTTTATTAAGTTAAAGCCATTTGCTTTGCTAATGGTTTTGTATAGCATAGCAAAGGGCTTTAATTTAATGAAAGGCGAGACCTATTGCATTTTTAATGCTTGTTTACAGATGTGGAGAAAAGGTCCCAAGTTGCTAAGGATGTTGGCTCTTAGCAGTCCTTAGGCATCCGTTTCACGGCCAGAGCCAGCATGAAAGGTGTAACTAGAATGACAGCGGTGCTGCCGCAATCTTTGCAACGTTCCTCCTGGAGGCTCTCGCAGTATAAGGTCCCACATGCGTTCTAGAAATGAACACACAAAACCGCTGATCCGTAGTTCCTGCTGGTGTTCAGTCTGAGCCATCCACAGACGGTCATTTGCATAGCCGAGGTCACATGAAAGTTGCAAGTATGAAGGCGGCACAAAAGGGCCCCAGATTGCCGTGGATGTGGAAGGTTTAGGAACAAGAGTTTGATACTGTTGACGGGTTGATGAATATGTCGGGCTGATTTAGGTTGCAGGTTCTGCAGAGAAGGAAGTATTTGTGGGTCCCGATTTCGCCACAACTGAACACCTGTAACCGTGTTGATCTTTAGTGTGGTATCCTCGGGGTTCAGCCTGACAACAGATCCGAACTCCCAAGCAGACCTACTCTCTTCGAAGAATACATTTTCTTAGCTGTAGCAAAAAGACTGCAGATGCAAAGTATATGCGAGATTGTTTCCTGGTTTAAGCCGGAGAAGCAGCACATTGTACCTTGAGTTGCAGGCCGGGAGATGAGTTCGCAAATTCCACTCCCCCAGCCCGAGTGCCACAAGCCTGGCTTTTAGCCAAAGCGGAGAAGTTTATGTGATGTACTTCTGTTTGTTCCAGGGGTATAACAATGAGTTACTGCTCATGCGTGCAAGCGTGTGCTCGGAGCAGCCATGTCTTCTATTCTGCTCAGTGTTTTTGCAGAAGTTGCTGTAGCTTTGGAAATGCCTTCTGTGGCAGATGTTTCTCCCATGCCTCCTTGAGTGAAAGTTCTTTTATTTTTACTTGGAAATGGCGATTAAATGAGGATCCGATGTTCTCTAAATCATGCCAGTAAGATGGTGTAGTGATAATCAGGAGCTACTCCAGAGCTTTGTATGTATCAAGCAACTCTTTGAGAATAATATTGGCAAGCTAGTTCTCGGGCATAATGCATGCGCTGCAGAGATTTGTGTTTAAACAGCTGGTCACAGATTTTAATCAACTTTAAATATCTTAAATGATTAATGTGCCTGTAGCAAAACAAGGTGTCTAACTTACTGGTCACATGTGTGAAGCTTAGTAAAATTACACTGTGGGATCCAGGATTTGTTTGTGGCCTCCTTGTGTAAGCTGCAATCCACAGGTTTCTATACTAGTGCTACTGGACACCTCCCTGTGTCCCTAATAGGCAGAAATTCATGTTACAATCCCTCGTATAGATTACCCAGACACCTCACCCTTTTGCTAATATTTTGAGTTGGCAACTGTGATTCAGGTAATGTTTGAACACCGTATTCCTAATTGACATTTTTTTTCCAGCTAGACATGCTTAAAGAAAATCATTTTGCTCTTTTCATATATAGCCTCACATTAAGGATTGACCTCCCTACTGAGAGCATTTCTTTCTCTTGAATACCTCGGTTGTTGGACGTTACCTCTATTGTTATAGCTAACTGGCCCTCTGCCTCAATTTCTCCTAAAGCGTAGTATGATCTCTGTGACTTCGAAGACTTTTAAGTAATCAGTCAATCCTCTACATGGTGGCAAGGACTGTTCTATGTCAGACTATTTAACTTTCCATCTTCTTGCTTTACAAATTACGCCTTTGGTTCAAATATTTTCAGCCCTTATGAAGTGCCTATAGTCCGTGATAATGGGTCGAAACATTGTTGACATTGCAGCATGGACTTTTTGCGATATATGCACCACAGCCGTTAATACACAATTTCTTTATAAATTAAGTTTAGTTTCTCTGTCTGTTGCTCACTTCCTTATTGTTTTACCCACTTCTATAGGTTATGCTTGTCTTTACACAGTGTGGTCACTGGAGCACTGAGTACTTTGAATTATAAAGTAAATATGTCTCTTTGAGGCTGACACTTTGTCCCTTATTTCTTTACAAATAATTTGATAATTGATTTAATTCATATCCAAAAAATTAACGATTACCATTGCAAGTAAGGGATTATAGTTGTTCTACATTGATTGATTATATGATTTACTTTTTCCACTTGCATCCATTGTTTTGTATACTAATGTTCCAAGTAAAGCACCTAGTAGATCTTTGGAGCTAGGTTCTCACCACATAAACCCAGAAAATAATTTACTGAATTAGTATTGTGGGCAACTTTGGATCTCGAGATGAAGCGAATGGAATTCTCGTAACAAGAGATGAAAAGTGCAGTGCCGCTCATTTGTGAACACTCCTTACATTTATTCCCCGGTCTTGTGCCTTTTTTTGGCGAGGCGCAAGTTAGGGCAGCTGGTTGTTGATAATTTACGATCCCTGTACTTTCTTTAATGTGTTACCTTTGTGAGGTTGCTTTAGCTTGTGTGGCTGGGGTTGGGTTAATTTGGTTATTCTGTAGCATAAGAGTAGTTTTTTAGGTCTCGCCTGTTGTCGATGCGCATGCGCATCGAGCAAAGCGAGACTATTGCGAGTTATCCACTCTTTATCCACACTGCAAGGAATCGTGGCGATTCCTTGCAGTGCACGATAAATTTAAGGTCAATGCGCATGCGCATTGAGCTTATGCGCATGCGCATTGACCTTAAAAGTCACGGGCGCGTGCACGTCCGTCTTTGTTTACCCCTCCGCCCCCTCCCGCCGTGTCGCATTTCTCCTCCCCCTCCCCTCTCTTCCTTTCGTCTTCCTGCCGTGTCGCACCTCTCCCCTCTCCGCCCCCTCCCCTCCCCTGCCCGCCCCCTCCCGCCGTGTCGCATTTCTCCTCCCCCTCCCCTCTCTTCCTTGCGTCTTCCGGGCCGTGTCGCACCTCGCCTGCACGTTTTCGGCAAGGAACTTTGTCAGCGCTTGTCTCTTTTTGCCCACTGAAATAACCGTGTTTTATGTTCATCAGGCTACGTATGTGAGCGGAAAGAGCTGCTGGCAAATGGCTGCTGCAACATCAATGTGCCAAGTTCGCAGTTGCACAGCTGCAAGAGCTGCCTGCCAAATGGTTGTTGCAGTGTATATGAGTACTGTGTCTCCTGCTGTCTTCAACCCAATAAGGTTTGTGGGCTCCCGGCTTTTGATTGTTTTTCCCCTTTTCAAGGAGTTAGCTTGAATTAACTTGTGAGCACCTCTGCTCTTTGCCAGCAGGTTAGGTTGGAACAACATCTGAACCGGACATTTGTCATTCAGGTAGGTTAGGACTGGTTATGGCAGACTCTTCAGTAGGTTAAGTTAAAAATGTGTGTTCTTCCGACCAGCCTCAAGAGAAAGTGAGTCTACCATAGTTCTCTTTTGTCATCTAAGGGATTACTTTAGAAACGTGTCTTGCTTTCTTTGTAACCGGCTAACTAGACCTGTGACTCTTTTATATATAAGATCTCACTGCACATAAGGAGAAAATCTCTTTTCTTTAAAATAAGGTTGGTGCAAACCCTTCTGCTGGCAATTATTAGTGTTCAGTTCTCTTCTCTTAATTGTTTTGTTTAAACAAAGTCTGATACAACACAGAGTAACTATTTCTCAATACCGACTAACGAATACTGAAAATTAATTTACGCCCGGGGAAAGTGGTGGCAGACCTCTCCGACTTACGTTTTCTCGATCTCCAGCTCCACTCAAGCTTCTGCTGCTACCTGTACTTCCCAGTAGGCCATGTCGCACCTCTCCCCTCTCCGCCCCCTCCCCTGCCCGCCCCCTCCCGCCCGTGTTTGTTTACCCTTGCCTACTCTCTCTCTCCACTCCCCGCCCCCGTTCCGCCCCCTCCCCTTCCCGCCGTGTCGCATTTCTCCTCCCCCCTCCCCTCTCTTCCCTCCGTCTTCCTGCCATGTCGCACCTCTCCCCTCTCCGCCCCCTCCCCTGCCCGCCCCCTCCCGCCGTGTCGCATTTTTGTAGAAAGGCGCAGAGGAACCAAGCCAAAGCGCTGTTGGAAATGCAGCAAGCTTATCCGTGACCTCCTTTGGGTAGCCTCGGGCTTCGTTTACTCTACCTGTCTGGGCTGTTGTAGGCAATCCCACTGTCCTCGCTGTGGGCCGCCCCTGAAAGTTGCGCTCGTCAGTCTCTCCGAATCTCTGGGTACTGGTAGAATGTCTGCAGCATGCTTTTGGGCAGTCTCGCTGCACTTCCGGTGGGCACTTTTGTCTGGTCTGTTCTGTTGGAGCCTCACACCCTCCATGGCAGTGATGCTGGCAGTCTTATTGCCCTGAAAACGGAGGTCTCCTATGTGTTCCTGCCGCAGTCTCTCTGTCTAGTCTATGAACAGTGGCTACGAGGTGCTCTGTTGCAATCTCACTATCACCCCTCTGCCGAGCTGTCTACACACTGCCCCCAGTCTTTTAAATGGAAGGTGTTTTAAAGCCGCTCTTCATCCTTCCTTACTTGCGTCCTCTTCTTTCGTTTCTCCCCTCAGGCCCTACAATAAACGCTCCTCTCGCCCGTCTGCTCCTTTCCAGGCGCCCCCAAACCCTGACGGAAACCCCTCACAATCCTCTCTGAACCCCCCTTTATTGTGCTACTGCCTCCTTCACTCCTCCACATCACCCCATGCCCCCCCCCCCGACTCCCCTGCCCCCCATCTTCAGGTTTATTTCAATAATCCTTATTCTCCTTTCGTCTCCCCCTCGCCCCCTCATACCCCACACTGTCCGGTCAGCCGGCTGCCCTTCGTTCTCTCCCTCTCCCTTCTTCACGGCCCTCCCCAGAGTCCTCGCGCACCTGTGTTCACTCACACCTCCATTCTGTTCCCACGCACCTCTTTCCTTCAGCTATTTCTTTCCCTCGCTCTGGATTACTCACTCTCCCCATCACACCCCCAGACACCCTTTCGTTCACCTCATCTGCTTAAAGCCAAAAACTAGGACATTTCACGGAAATAGAAAAAGGACTACACCATAGTGGTCTCTCTCCTGTCACTAATGGCTGTGTTCGCATCTTGCTGTCACCGTGTCAAGTTGGTTTAATCATTTGGATGCTCCGTCCCGTCTTCGCGCCCCTCCCCCAGCACCCCGAGAGCCACTGAGCCGAGATGAAACACAATAATGGAGTCTCTCAGCTGAATGTTGTTGGATGTGGTGTAGTTAACAGCACCCAGCCGAAGCTAACTGGTTGGGTGACGTAGCTCCTGCCCCCCGTGCCCCCTCCCCACACACACACACAGAGCGAGGCTCTCCTTACAAGCCGCCCCTGCTACTAAGAGAGGGGCCTAGACCATGAGATTGTGAACTTGATTTAGTTAGTGTTCCAGGACCCTGCCTCTTTCTTTCGGGCGCCTGGAGGGATACACAATTGTGCAACCGGTAGACAGGGGGCCTCTGTCACAGCGACCTGGCCAGGGCTGGAGTGTTCGCACTAAGCACCCCATTTGTTCCGGGGTATAAGCCTGTTTTTTTAAGCATTACTCTCACTCTCTCACTCACTCTCACTCACCCTCACTCTCACTCACCCTCACTCTCACTCACCCTCACTCACCCTCACTCACCCTCACTCACCCTCACTCACCCTCACTCACCCTCACTCACCCTCACTCACCCTCACCCTCACCCTCACCCTCACTCTCACTCACCCTCACTCTCACTCACCCTCACTCTCACTCTCACTCACCCTCACTCACCCTCACTCACCCTCACTCACCCTCACTCTCACTCACCCTCACTCTCACTCTCACTCTCACTCACCCTCAACCCCTCACCCTCACTCACCCCCACTCACCCTCAACCCCTCACCCTCAACCCCTCACCCTCCCTCACCCTCAACCCCTCACCCTCCCTCACCCTCAACCCCTCACCCTCACTCACCCTCAACCCCTCACCCTCACTCACCCTCAACCCCTCACCCTCAACCCCTCACTCACCCTCACTCTCACTCATCCTCACTCACCCTCAACCCCTCACCCTCACTCACCCTCAACCCCTCACCTTCACTCACCCTCAACCCCTCACCTTCACTCACCCTCAACCCCTCACCCTCACTCACCCTCAACCCCTCACCCTCAATCACCCTCAACCCCTCACCCACCTTCACTCACCCTCACCCTAAACCCCTCACCCTCAACCCCTCACACTCACCCACACTCACCCACACTCACCCTCACTCACCCTCACCCCACCCCCACTCACCCTCACTCACCCTCAACCCCTCACCCTCACTCACCCTCAACCCCTCACCCTCACTCACCCTCAACCCCTCACCCTCACTCACCCTCAACCCCTCACCCTCACTCACCCTCAACCCCTCACCCTCACTCACCCTCAACCCCTCACCCTCACTCACCCTCAACCCCTCACCCTCCCTCACCCTCAATCCCTCACCCACACTCACCCACACTCACCCCCACTCACACTCACCCACCCTCACTCACCCTCACCCACCCTCACTCACCCTCACTCACCCTCACTCACACTCACCCATCTCACTCACCCTCACACCCACCCTCACCCTCACTCACCCTCACACTCACCCTCACTCACCCTCAACCTCATGCTAAAGATTTACAAAAAAACCCATTAACAATTCTAAAAGCACTAACTCTAATGCTGCGAGACCTATTGCATTTCTAATGCTTGTCTAGGTTGAAATGGTGACTGAGGAAATTTATAAGTATACTAGCAGCCCGCCCCAGCGTTGCCTGGGGCAGAAAGGGGCTGGGTGCAGCATTTGAGGCTTGCGTGCACTTCTGCCCCCGGCCCCCTCCCGCCCCATCCCAGCCCCCTCCCGGCCCCCTCCCGCCTGTGTCCCGGAGAGCCTGATCCTTACCTCAGCCGCCGCTCCCGCTCCAGGCGCCCCGCCCGCACAGGCCGCCACTCCATGCGCCCTGCCCGCACAGGCCGCCACTTCGCCCAGCAGCAAGCAGGGCCGCGGCAGTCCTCCCAGCAGGTCACGATCTTCGGTTGCTGAGTGTTGCCAGGGAGCGCAAACGCAAATTATGTCATCACGCAGACGTCGTGGCCGGCGCTACTTGCAAGGGACTACTTTATTTTTATTTCGAAATTTTTTAAACAACGTATATTTTTTATTTTTAATAGCCTATGTCCTTCTGCTTGCCCTGCGGTTTTCAAAGATGTCTTGGGTGTTTTGATTGGTGGTGTACTTTTCGAGTTTACCTGGCTCAAAGGTTTGTGTTCTCTCTTTATAATAGTAGTATAGATGAGGTGTCTTCCAATGTGTATCTCCTTTGATTTGATGTCCCTCCACATTCTTCAAACTTTTAGCTCTAAATGTAAAACTAGATGTTCAAGAATGGTGCATATAAATAAATAAATCCAGTATTTGTAAAGCGCACAGCTACCCGTAGGCATCCCGGCGCTGGGGGCCTGCGGGAAGATTAAGCGAGCTATTGCCCAGAGTCACATGGTGCTGGGCTGGGCTGCGTGTTTTTTCCAAACATTTAGCGCTTGTACTGGGAAGGAGGATTTGACCACTGTTTGGGATAGTAGAAAATGTGGAAGTAGGTCCATTGTTATACCACAACACTCCATCTCAGAGGTACTAGAAAGATGTGAACCCATTTCTCAAACGCAGATGCTGGACCTACTATCCAAAGTAAAATCAATCCATGTACCCCACATGTCATTACACTACTTCCCCCTCTCTTTGCTCCAACTATTAAAAAAAAATAGTCCTGCTCCTCACAAATGAGCGCGTTGCACATGCACCAGTATTACCACTTCAGTAAGTAGTGAAGACCTATGATCTAATATTAAACATCATCCTAAGTAAATGTGTAGAGCTCACAATGTTGTAGCATCTTTTAAAAAAAAAAAAAAAATTTCTTTTTATTAAACAAAACCAGCTTCAGGCATATGCCTTATACAGTATATATTAAAAGCATTTATCAGACATGACCACTATCAGGTCATTGTAGCCCAGCTTCTGAAATAAAAATTATGTGTGGAGCCCCCAGCAAAGCCCATTGGAGTACGTGCCTGAGCACCCCATAATAACCACATGGTGTTCCACACAAGTCTCATCACATGCCTCTATATTCTGTCCAGGGCTCCCATATTTTCCCCCATTTTCGTGGGCAGCCCCAGTTTTGACATACCACCTGCTCTGCCCTGCTGCACCAATCCATATCACTGAGCCAGGCAGCCACTGTCGGAGGTTCGTGTGCTCCCCAAGCTCGTGCTGTGTTTCTCTTAACCCCCACACACCCCCTGCCAGAGCAAGCCACACTTTGGCCACGTGAATTCCCCCTTAACACCAAGAATGTGCTATCTGGGCTCAAGCGGAACTCGTACACTCGTTACAGCTTCCATTCCCGGGTAACACCCTTCCAAAATTTCTGAATCATGGGACAGGACCACAAATTATGGAAAAACAAACCTTACTCATCGCATCCCCTGAGACATCTGTGGAGCCCCCTCCCTTATTATACACCTGCGCCATTCTCGAGGCATATGACCTGTGGAGGATACGGAGTTGGACCAGTCGAAGTCGCACTAGGCCAGCTATTTCCCTAGGGCATTGGAGGGCCTCTGCCAGGCCCATATCTGTTTCCCAGGCCTCCCGCAAGGGGCCCAAACAATCTGGAGTGTTGTTCACCAGTTTTTTGTACGTTATTGACACCGCCTATTGAATCATGGGGTCCAAGAGCAACCTGTCCTCCAATGGGTTGTATTCTGGGAGTACCGTCCCTTCTTTCGCGTGGCTGTTGTAGCATCTTTTGTCCCACCAGTTGTTTCTCTTCATCCTCAGATGGCAGACCTACCAAGTGCCCTGACAAGCCTTGCATTTGCAGATCAGAAATTGGATTCTAAATATAAATGAATGTGAACCAAATAACTTGCTACTGTCTGAAGCTGTACTTTCTGTCTGCATTGATTTCCTTAGCGCAGTGGACAGAAGAAACATCTGCGACATGTTGTTTTAAGTAATATTATCTTTTCTTCTCCCGCCAGGCTTGAAGACCTACTTGATATCTGGTCGGCGGACAAAAGAATGCAGTTGCAGCTGCTCTCAGACTATGCTTCCCATACTTGACTCTGGAGACAACTCAAGCTCATCGCCTGCTCCAAAGGAGCAAGGGGTATCGCTGCCTGAAAATACTGCTGACTCTGCAGAAACAACAAATCACCAGGAGAAGCCCAAGGTGAGTTGTGCAGAAACAATCTACACTGAGATCGGGTGGAGCAGTGTTCATTGGGCTACGTTTTTTCGGTAGTAATGTCTGCTGGTGGATTCCCATCAGGAAGACTATATCACAAAACTGGTATTTATATCTTGCATATTGTCATTGGTATCGCCTTGCACTTAGGCTGGCTGTCTGGAATGTATGCTTCGATGTAGCTCTGAAATGTTGTGCAGACAGTTTTCTGTGCATCTGCTATGATTTAATGATTTGTGTAATGACCACAACGTCCTTCAAGGTATCTGTAGTTGTTGTAACCCACTGAACCAATTCATAGATAGTTAAATGTCCTATCTGCTTAGTACATACATATATACATCAATTTAATGGGGACGTTTTTGTGTGCACTTGTTTTAAGAAAAACGTATTTATGTGCACTTATAGGTATATGAACCATACCTAATCTAACAATTACACCCGAACAGGTTGCATTATTTACAGTGTTCTATGTGATCACAAGGTGCGGGTAAGTGACAACAACAAACCTAAGGAAAGAGCCCTTATTGTGATCAGTGAGAACGGCGATAGACCAAAGAGTGGGCAGCAAATTGATGCAGTTATGAAATATTTGAAACTGATAGACTATCAATGAATGACTAAAAAAATTCACAAAACTCCTCACTTGTCATCATAATTTCAAAAACAGTATTTTCACTTATTTGCTGGCCATCCTATTGTCTATTGCGATCCTACTGATCACAATAAGGGGCCGTTTCCTCTGGTTTGTTGTTCTCACTAACCTCTACTGTGTGATCACCCGTCGCTGTTATATACTTCCTCCTTCACAAGTCGATGAGTAGTTTCTCTGATCCTTGTAGTGATTTAATTATTTGTCAGTGGGTAGGATAGCTGTTGCAACCCAGGTAGGCCACCATATGCAGTGTTTATCAAACTGAGTTGAGAACTCAGTGGGTGTGATATTCGACCAATGTGTACCGTTACTTTGTTTTGCATAGTTTATTGTGATTCTTTTCAACCATACGTATGCACATCGCTGTTTTGCTTACTTTCAAGTTGACAATTGTCCAGGACTTTAAAGTGGGTCTAACTGCAGCAGTGTGTGTAATGTACCCGGTGCTCTTAGTAATAATGTCGACCATCCCGACTCAGCATGAACGAAGTTGGCACTATGATGGTTCCGTTTTTTCTTTTGAACAGTGTAAGTATTATGTTGTGTTCTGTTAGAAAGTTACATGTTGCCATTTACTTTGCTTTAGTAATGTCTTGGTCTAACAAATGTGTTGTGTTCGGAGCTGTGAATGCTGAGGTGAAGGTTTAGTGCTGTATCTTGTTTAGTTCAGATTATTATGCTCTAGGTTTTGAAGTTATTTTAAGTATTGTTGGATGACAACATGTTACCATATATATAGCCCATGTTGGTTTTTGGAGTATGTGGTGTTAGGATGTTTAATTATGATAGGGTTAGTGTGTTCAACCTAAAGAGTCTTGTGTTTCGGTTGCATTTATTGCTGGAGGGCTTCAACATCTTGCCATCTGGCACTGTGCCTCATTTCTTCTGATTGTGTTGTAGGCGTTTAGGTGTTCTGTTTGTGTGTGGCATTGTGTAAACCATATTGGCATCGTTTTGGCTTGGTTAGAGTTAGTGTATATGCCCATGATGCTTGGCTATAGGTTCGATGGTGTGTCATTTCATCATGGTGTATTGTTGGTGTTGGGACACTCTTGTTTGTTGTTTTGTTGGAGAGACAACTGTTGCAGCCTTTATGGCTTGTAGCTATAAGCCTCACATATAAAGTGTGTTCTGTTTTTTTTTGCCAGTGTTGAGTGCTGAGGATTAGGACTGGGGACTTCAGTTGCATTAAAGTTTAGTCAGTTTTATCCTTCTTTGGCCCTGATACAAGAAAGAAAGAATGGATGGTAGATCAATGAGCACTTTCGGTTCCAGCTGCTGTAACGAATTACCAAACAAGATAACTGGTATATCCAACAAGCATTAGCAAGGACACAATGTATTACCTTGTCGAGCTTGCGTGAAAGTTTGATTCTTTTATTTTTATTACAAAATGAGCACCAAAAATATGGTGGAACTATAAAATAAAACATCCCGTCTCTAAAAATGGTGGGCCTACGCTTGCAATACAAATTTAAGTTACAAGAAAAATGAACCATCAAGTATCATTTTAATATAATAGCATGTGTGCTTCCTAGCCTTAATGCACAAACTATTTTTATTGCGCAAAGATAAGGTACTATTGGCTTTTAACTACTGTAACCTGAAAATATAGTTTAAACACACAAGGATGGGGATGACTGAAAAAAGGATAAAGAATTGATTGAAAAATGTACTGGAAAAGTGAAGCACTGAACCACTGTGTTGTGCCACTGAAGTGCACTTCTTTTTAGGTTGATATGTGCATGTAATAAGGTAATGTGCCGTCACGCACAGTGCAAGATAATTATATGGTCTAAAGTGGACTGATACATTGCCCTATGCTGTGGTGAGTGGAATCAAAACATGAATGACAGTTGGGCAGACCAGTGAGTGAGAAGGGCTGATTCAATTAGCCTGTATGTAGGTATCTATGAATACATTAGTATTACTCAAGAGAAAGTCAGGGAGTGACAAGAGACCCTACTGACTGGTGGGTGCTATACACGTATATGGAATTGTGATTCAGCACGCCATCTTAAATAAGGTGGCTTCATTAAGATCTGGTCAAAACTGGGGACACGTGAGAAGGATACCAGTCATTATGGTCTGGCTTTAAAGCACTACTGTCGCCAGACAATTATGTGAGCATCTCTAGAGAGGGACTTTAGCTCCGCTCACAGGTTTGGAGCAGGGAGTACATGTTTTGATCGGGTAGAGGTTGTTTGCTTCCACCAAAAAGAAAAGTGCTTGCCCTCCACGCACCTGTTATCATTTTGTGTATTTATCTAGCTGCCTGAGCTTGAACTTTCAGGGACACACTTGACACCGGAATGCTATAGAAGTATCTTAGATAACTAGACAATTGATGCTGTTTTTCTCTAACAGCAGCACATATGGGAAAAGGGCAGTGCTCAACCTACATGGATGTTTAGGCCTGGCCTGACAGTGCAACTGTCGCCTGACCTTTTACCTCTACCAATATTATTGAACAGTTCTTTGCTTCTGTACAAATATATATTTATTCCCATGCTATTTAATTGTAATGCTTCACATTACCAATCTGCATTCCCTTAGTCAGATCTTTTGGCCTTGCCAATGTTTTTTTTTTTTGCGAAGAAGGGTGCTGGCCTACATTTCAAAACCTTGCAGAATGCTGTCCAGGAAATTCCACAAAGGTGGACTTCAACCAGACAAATCAATCGCAAAGGAATAAGGGAGTGCTGGTATACATGTCCCTCAGCCACATACTGACTCACCTTGGTGAGACCTATGGTCACCGCTTTCTCTGCTGAAGGGAGACAGGAGGTGGCACACGCAGACAGGAGATGTGCACGCTAACGTTGCTTTATCACTGTTGTGCCCCTATCATAACTCAGCATAAGAGGACTATGATCCGAGATTACTTTGGGTAATTTCCTTATGCTGACTTTCCTCAACTCTGACATAGACATTAAAAAATAGCCCAATTTTGTGTACCTTTGATAGGGGCATGAAAAATAAGTAAACCCTGGATTATTAGGCACTTTATTTCCCCATACTTCCCACTAATCCATGTGAACTAATCAGGGAGCTCAAAGCTTTAAAGACCCGGCGTTTTCAACCTGTATATGGAGCTTTGTTGGTAAAATCGGCGGAGATATTTAAATCCCCACACATAACGATGGGAGTAGGCCAATTGGTTAGTTCGCTCTCTAATGTATTAAAAACCTCGGGGTCATCTTGGTTGGAACCATAAATCCCACAAATAGTGACCCCACAGGAAAGTTCTGCCAGCGCCCACCTTCCTAGTGAGTCAGCCTTGTTCCGCGTTATACCTCCTAGTGAATTGTTGCCCAGGATTGCCACACCTCTAATTGTCAAAGTCTGAGAGGAGCAGGCCAGAATCTCGAACCCTTAGATATTCAGCCAGTATCATTTCCCCATGGTAGGTGTGTGTCCTGTAGGCATAAAATATCTAACCGCGTTGACCTTACAAACTGTTCCAATCTTTGCCTTTTTTTCCAATCGTTTAAACCCCCATCGTTAAGGGTACATATATAAAGATTTGCCATTATTAATTGTACCTTTTCTGATTTGATTGCACCTTACCACCACCAAGTATGCACACTTAAAAGATCTAGCATTAGAAAAAATAACCAAAACATAGTACCATATATTTTCCTTTTCTTCTGAATTTCCCCTCCTGCGCTCTCTCTTCCCCCCCACCGCCCCTCTCCCTCCTCCCAACACCCTCTGAGAACGCTCAGACCGTGGTCTGTGCATGTGATGGATAGAGCGGTGGTAGACTGGGTCAAATTATATATTGTGTTATTTTTACCCACCAGAACCCACATATCATTAGATTACATAAAGTGCAATTGTGCAATAGGAATCAATAATCATCGAAAAAAGATTCACCCCACCATATATCCGTCCCCTCCCTCCTTGCACTAACATACTACATCCAGCTTATCTTGAAACTAGACTGAGCCTATGAATACTCCTGAAGGGAAAGAAACAGAAGACAAACTCATAATGTTCCCAGGAAGTCTTTGGCTTTGATTTCCAAAGAGAAATATTATGTCCGACCATCATGTATCACCTTTAACTGTGCTGGATTGATAAGATACACTTGAGCTTTCTTCTCCAGAAAGGGCCTGATTAGTTGCCTTAGCCTCCACCGTCTCTCTACCGTTGCATGGCAGAAGTCGGGGCGAACAAAAAATGAGACCCCCCCCGCTTGACCTCTTGGACTCTAGTCTGGCCTTCTCTGCGATTGCCTGACACAATAGAAAGTTGCCTAGGAAGACAAAAATAGCCTGAGTATTTCCATCACCCCTTTTAGTGTCTCGTATTTTGAACGGGGTGCTGTGTGCTCTTTGAACATCGATTGCCCAGTTCCAATCAGATATCTCAGGAAAGGCAGATTTAAACAACTTGATGATAAAAGTCCTAGCATCTGGCCCTTCTATCCCTTCCTGGATACCCAGGATTCTGAGATTGTTTCTCCTCTGCCTGTTTTCAAAGTTCTCCAGCTTCCACAGGATGTAACTGATTTGGGCACTATGAGCTTCTGCTCGCTGAGAGGCATTGGACGCCTCTGCCTCTGTTGAGACGATCCTTTCTTCCAGATTGGTCACCCTTTCACCAATGTGAGTACAGGCCTTGGAGAGCTTCCTCACCACCGCCTGCATCTTCCTCATTGCTGCCTGTGCCTTCCTACTATCCTGGCACGTCTCCTCCCTATGGGAGAGGATGGCCTGATGTATAACATCTAATGTGGTTGTAGGAGTAGGAGTAGGGGTAGGGGCATCCGATGGAGTTTTACCAGCAAGAGGTGTTGCTGATGAATAATCCCATTTTAAATTCTTTCTATTACAGGTTGATGGTTTTGCCAGGGGGTCTGACTTCTTGGTAGTATTTGGGGGGTTCGTGTCACTCCCTTCTGGGTCTGAATCCAGTTCGCTATTCCCTGGGGATGAACTCAAATCATCGGACCATTCTGCCCCTTCAGAGACTGACAGGAAGCAATCACTGGGATCGTTTTCTTTATCTTTACCCGAATCTAGGTTAGCCCTTGGTAGACAAATTGTGCCCGCATGTTATCATGGCCATTGCCTTAGCCGGCATGTGGGGTGCCCCTAATTCTGTAGTTGCAGCCATGTCCGGAGTCGTTATATCGCTGGTATTCACAGTGCTGCTTTCACCCCTGCTACATTATTTTTTTCCAGAGTGAGTTCTCCTGTGGGGATTCCCCTCATTACACCATTGTCACTTGATACGGGGGGCTCTACGGGTATGTCAGGCTTACTTGATACAGTGCCTGAGCTGACCGAGACCAGTTCCTTTTCCTTTACTGGTTGTGATTCATGATCTACCATGAGGTCAACTTCTAGAGCCTGCTTATTCCCACGGGTCGATGTACTGTCTGAGACTGCTCCCTCGCAACGGGTAGTTTTAGTCTGTCCAGATTGCTCTTTTCCCCGCCTAAGCAAATCCACAACTGTTTGTTCGTTCACCTGATTTTTAACAATGTCCCCCCCCCCCCCTTAACTTTTCTCACCGGGTCCATGATTGATGGCCGACGGGAATCTGCGGGCGTCTCTGCTGATCTCCGTTCTGCTGTGGCTTCTCACTGTAATCTGCGCACTGCAGCAGCCGCCGCCACTTTTGGCCCGGTGCTCGCTGCCTGCTTCGGGCCATTCCCGATTCTGCCAGACAGGTCAAAAGGTAAGAGAGTCGATCACTGACCGCCCGCTCGGCTATCTTCGAACAGACCGCCCAGAGCCTGTACTGCAGTCCTCGCTTCAGCAGCATGCGGGAATTGCACTTTTTTTTTTCTTTTCCCCTTCTTGCTTCTATCCGTTACGTTATCCTTATTCACCGGCAGCGGCACTGAAAAATCCGTCTTATGTCACCGCGGGTCTGGGAAACAGAAGAGACTTGACCCAGTCTCACTAGCGCTGCTTACGACCTTACTGCTCGGTCGCCATCTTGCTGTCTGTCATTTTCCATCTTCTGTGCAACTGTTCCTGGCGCTAAATGCATCCACAATGTCATTGGTAATTCCTGGAAAGGCATGTGACCAGAACACAATAATATATTGTAGACAACCAAGTACAAAATAATGCAACAGCCGTAAAACACTTTTATTGCAGACTGAGTATATACACCGTCTCAACTGCCTCCCCTTATGAACATTACAATTCACCATCCTGTTCCTAAAAAACCTCCCCACAAAAAAACAGCACAACCAACAAAGGAAAGAACTCTAGAAATGCTATGCTTTCTCTCCTAGCCAACCTTGTTTGTTTCCCGTCACAGTTCCGCACTTAATTTTGCTTACCAAAACAATCCGAAACTACAAGCATATACCACGTCTGAAGAAAATCAGTATCTTCCATTCAGCCTCTATGTGACACACGGAAAGACCGTACTGAAACATGCAGATCTGTTTTCTCACACTAGGATCAGGTAAATATGTCCTTGCCAAACCAAACCTCCTGCAGAAAGCCTTTTCTCTTCTCAACACTGCAGGCCAAGTAAAAATGACTCAACCAAACCTGTATAGACCTCACTTCAAGTTTTGTGTATCCCAACATGTCCACAGTCAATTCCTATACAAGCACAATCTTCTTCTTCGCCAAACTTTCCGTCATCGTTTTCAAATACAACTCAAGCCCTAAGAACATTTACATCATAGTTGTGACCACTGTCTTCTCCGTGGCCTAAGGAACCCCAAACTTCCCACAGGAAATCTGAAAACTCTCTAAAGCTTCCGCAATACTACTCAGCCTTCAGACCAGTCAAGAAGAAAGTGTTCAAGTAATGCGTCACAGACCTGTAATAATTGAGGTGTAAAAAAACAAAATATTTGCAAAAAAATGCAACCTTTCTCAAAAAGGGACCAGAAAATTTAACAATTCATGGGTAGGACTTTGTCCATCTAAAGCTTTTCTAGGGACTGCATCTACCAACTGGTATTCTTCAGGGTAAAGCAGTAACAAGAGGAAAAACGATGTATGGCCCATTATGCCATCAGCAGACTCTACCCTGTTTGCATCATTAAAGCCACAGCATCGCTCACTCTAGCATACTTTGCTGTGCTCAATTTCTATGAAATTAAATCATTCATTGACTTATCCACTGGCCATGAACATGCTGAGTGAGACAGAAATTGCCAGGGTGCTTTTTAGGAATCATCGCAATTGGGAAACGATCAGTACCTCCATCAGCCAGTCACCAAATGAGCTCTCGATCCTGGTTTTATCCTACATTCCTCTATTTCCTTTAGCAGTCTTCTACTAACCAAAACAAAAAGCTTGAAACACCAACTGTGCTTCTTCCACCCTCTAGTAATAACTCGACCAATCCTCCACACTAATTGGAATACAATCTCCCCCCCCCCCCCCCCCCTTGGAAACCCCTGTCTCTACCTACTTGTCGTTGCCGGGTGCCACCTTGCATTCAATGGCTTGCACTGCTGACCAGGGCAAAGCATGTAAATGAATGTCTTGCCCCGTAATGTACTCACTCATGCTTGTATTTACAGCATTCTCTATTGCAAATCCTTAGTGTGTGTACCCAATGGACTTCTCTTTGAAGCAGCTTCCCTCTAAACACCACAGTTATCCCAGCCAAGGTGGACCGTACTGGAAAGGGGCAATACAAAACTGGAATTCTACTAGCTGTATTGTATAGGTAGTTGGTGTCCGGCTTATTGTGGCCATTCATTGTAACAGTGAATCAGAATCCAGTTCACCCCTATCCACTTCTGCATCCTAAGCCAGCCTCCTCCTGAACTCATCATACTAAACCTATACTGTGCCACTAAATCGTACCAGTGCCATACCATTACTTGAATATATTTCAACAATGTCACGATTTTCACAGAAAACTTTCACAGTAAACTCTAGCATATATTAAAAATGCAATGTTTTGGTTCCCAATCCGAACCGGCTCTTTAGATCTCATAACCCAGCTCAGCCTCCTAAGACCCCTTCTTCACCTCTAGCTCTGTATGGAGCAGTTAAAAAATCTTCAGTAAACTTCTCTTTCAAATGCCTTAAAATGTCTACAAAAGGCTTTGTAATCCCCATGCATGGCATGTTTTTCACCTTCTCAACAGGCTTCCCACTCTTCTGTTTACTAATCCCGTCTTCCCTTTCCCTGTTCCTACTCCACTGTCTTCTTTTTGAACTCCTCTGAAAGTAACTGTTCCGTGCCAACTCCCTTATAAATCACATACTAACCACCTTTAAAACACTCCTCCCCTTCTAATATTGCCGAGAACCCTCCTCCCCGTTCCAGCAGACTTTCAACACTTCTTCCCATTCCATTACTCGTTCTCAATTTAGGTGCCTTCTTTGCAGCCTTCCTCTCTGCAACCGGTAGATTCCTTTCTGCCTCAGCCATGTCTGCTCCTCTCAAGTAGCACCTTCCTCCAGCTGGGCCCTGCAAAGCACCAGACCCCTTATTCCTACTATCCTTTTGCCCTCATTTTCCCCCATCAAATTCTCATCCCATCAACCTCACCTATCATTCTTTTACTGGATCTAACCACCGTTCTAGGATCTCGTCTTCCTCCACTCATTCTCATTCATTGTCATCCAACAGAATAGCACTCTTCATTCCGTATTACAGCACATCTCATCCCGTCCCCACCACACATACTTTCGCCGTCTCCACACCACAAACAGAAAGATATGACCTATCTTCTCAGGGGAGGTGTGCCCTACGCCAACCTCCAAACCTCTTTAGCATTGTTTGTAGTAGCTGCCACCAAGCAGCCCACCCTAGATCCAGCTGACATCAGACTGGGCTCTTAGAGCACACTGGACTCTCCTGCTTCCTGGCACCGCACGGACATCCACACCAGTCCAATTCACTCCCCATAAGCTAAAGACCGCTCCCATCTGGCCACCAAGAGTAACACTGGACTCCTAGCTGTCTCTGCTCCACTGTCCCAGTCTCCTTCAAACATTACTCGTTGCCCTACCTGCGATGTACTAGTCTCACCCTCCCCTCCTTCAGTAGCTCCTGGAATGCTTGCTTTTTCACCTCTCTATTTTCCCTCTTCCTCCATTTCATCAGTTGCACTTTTCTCCCTTTGAGAAACTTAATAAGAGGGAACAGCCATGGTGTTCTTCCTCATCAAGCCTCCTTTTGTAAACCGGTCACCCTCACCCTCAAACAAACCTCTTAATTTAACTTCCTATAACTTCCTAAATAGGCATGTCAAAAAGGCTCCTGGAGGCCAACGAGGCTCTCCACGTCACTCTCTGACCCGTTTCCAGGCTTTCCCACCCTCACTTCTGACCTCTCCATTCCTCCTGTATGCCTCTGCTGCCTCGCTTTCTGTCAGCCAGCACCATGACGAGGGATAACTGAGGTGGGATCAGGCTGCTCATTAGGCAACACAACAGACACCACCTGGTGTTCAGCCCTGCACACACGACTCACCTGCCGCCTCTCTAACTGCTCTGCACTGTCCTTAAAGACCTCCCTTGATAGCACGCCGCTCAACTGGCGCAAGTGAGTCCTGGCCAAGCAGCAACCACAAATCCCCATCCTTAAGAGTGCCACCTCCTACCTTACCTCTTTGGGGGCAACTTTACTAAGATAAATCTGCCACACCACCACATGACCTCCTCGTGAGCCTATCCATCCTAGATACTCTCACTTGCATGAGGGCCCCCAGGACTTTTAAATCCTCATGGATCACATCACAAACTGCCAGTAGGGACTCCATTAGGGATTCTTGACCTACCCCTACATGATCCACTTATTAAACTACACGACCTAAGCCATTAAACTACACGACCTAAGCCACTAAGTCGAAGTTCAAGAAATTGAACTATTAGTTGAGGCGGATGACTACCCATCTCATGGAATTATCACAACCCTTGTCAGGGTGAAACCCCAAGTCAATAAATTAACTGGAGCCTAACCCCCTGATGGATATGACCCAAAGTAGACAGACTGAACTTAAGGGAATGTGTAAAATAATTATGCAGTACCAGAATAGTAATAAAGTAAAAATGAAAAACAATAAAAATCCTAACCTGAATTAAAAAAAGATTAAAAATGTAATAAACAAATTGACACCAGAATGACAAAAATCCAGGAAGGGGAACTGGAGAAATTAATTTTTTAAGTGTAAGGTAGAAATAGCAGCAAAAAGCACAAAGTGCTAATGATAGTAAATGGTCCTGGTAGACCGGGACCTAGTTGGAATTTGAGGCTGACTGTCATGGAGTGCAGGTCGGATACACCAACCAGGTTCGTCCAGGTCAAAGATTTTACCTTCTGACTTAGTCCTTTAAGACCTAGTCCACCACTGGATTAACCTTCTAGAACCCCTCAGAACCTCAGGGAGGCACATAAAAGATTAATAGGATGTCAGACAGAGGCCAAAAGCCAGGTTCCGCTTCTGCTAGTCAGCTGGGTACTTCCAGAAACATTCCTTGTGTAGATTGTTGTGTTCCTGTAGGTTCAACAGGGTGTCAGCCTTATGAACCTTGGAGTTAACTTCTTTGTACTGAATACGAGCAGGAGCCGGTGTAGACATTCTGAGCTCCTCTCAGGTCGTAGGCAGCAGATCCAGTCCTCTTCTGTTCTTCTGCATTTTCTGAAAATGTTCTGTAGTGGGTGCCTGGAGGTGCCACATTTATGACTGACACTAGCTAATGGGTGGGAATGGCTCCCGGGCAGGCCTTAACCAAAGGGGGAAAAGTTCCCAGGGCCAGTGCTACCCGCTATGGGCATCTTCAAAATGGCAAAAATCATCAACCACAATTAACCAGGGCTTGGGGGGATATTTGTGGGTGTGTGAAGTGTACTACGGTAATCCTAATTTCCTCCTACATCTAACATTAAAATCCAGTTTGAGTCAGCCACTGTACCCACAATACACCCTAAGACAGAACTGTGGTAGGACAAAATCAGTCCGTCAGCAACCACATCATGGATTAACAATAATTGTCTTGGTACACTGCTGTCTTCCCTTTTAAGTGTGGCCCAAGGGTTATATGTAAACCCAACAGACCCGTCAAGTGATATGACACTGACACTTGAGTAGGATTTGACAGCAGTGTCAAAAGGAATGCCCACAGACTCCACCCTGCGGAGTTCAGAGGATTCACCTTTACCCCTTCCGCTCAGCTAGTTATTTGCTCACACTTATTCAAGGCTAATTACGGACTCGGAGAAACAGAGAACCAATGCAAATTAGCCTCCAGGAACGTCGAGCAGGGGAAAGGTAACTTTCTAAGAGGTAATTTTCTTTGAAATTTATTAAAAAACCAACCTCACCATTGAATTGGATTTTAAATAGCTATTAAAATAGTTGCCTAATTATTTTACTTGCTGGTTCCATTCGCAAGATACATTATTAGTATTTTAATCTGTACTCTGGTTTTCTACATAGGACAGCTAGTCCTGTCAGTGTGAAAATAGCTTTTGGGTGCTAGTCTCTGTAAGGTCATGTAAGCATTACATTTTAACATGTTCTGATTTTAAATGCCATGCAACCTGCCTTGCGGGCTATAAGGCTAATATAGGGTGACATTATTTAAAAGGAAGGTTTTACCTGTTAAAAAGGTTCATTACAGTTTTTACAATGGTAGGGCTTGATGCCATGGTTACACTTGCCACTGTAGTGGATAGCGCAATAGTTGGTGCTGTCCACCAGGGGTATTCCAAGCCCTGGAAATACTTTGTACCATGTACGAGGGACTTTTTAGCAAGTTTTATATTCCCAATTGGGAATATGGCAATTTAACAATGTGTAAAGGGGAGCACTGGCACATTAGCACCGGTTAGTAGGGGTAAAATGCCCAGAGCTCTAAAGCCAGCAAAAATGTACTGTCCCGCAATAAGCGAAAAATATGAAATGACCATGAAGAAAAGGTGGATTTCACTCGGGAAACATCATTTACCACGAAGGCATTACCACTACTAACGTTTACCACGTGACACTTACCACGCAAACGTCTTTACAACGAGGGTGCCTTCCACGACGTCTTTACCACGGGCTGGGGGGGAGACGTGGTATTCCTTCAAGTCGTTCTGCGTGGGCTTGGGGGGCAGAGAGGGGGCGGGCTCGGAGGGGGGCTGGGGGGGGTCTCCCCCCCAAAAATAACAAGCAGGTTACTTTAAAAAAAAACGAACATAATTTTAGAAGAAAAAGGAAAGAGCCTCCCCCAAAGACGTGCCGTGTACGTCAAAAAAGCAGTCCTTTTTTTATTTTGGTATACGTGTTTTGACGCTTGTTTCCATGGAGGAGGGAAGTAAGGGCTCGTAGAGAAAGACGTGCAGGTAAGACGTTTCTACGCGTAGTAAAATCCTACGTTGTAAATACCAGCGTGGTAAAGCCACTTGCGATGTAAAATTCGCGTGGTAAAGCCATGCGTGGTAATTGAAATCGTGGTATAATCATATATTCATTTCACTCACCACTCTACCACCTTTTGCTTTACCGGACGAACCTTCCCCAGGCCTACCTTCATCAGGACCTAGAATGGCCTTAGCCTAACTGTGTGTCATTATGCTGGCAGCCAAAGCATATATGGCAACAGGCCCGAGTTTTAAAGCTAAAGAAACGTAATATGGCTTTAAGTGGGATTTAAAAAAAATGGGGGGTCTTTCAAAGGGGCGAGGCTGATGTAATTAAGGGTGTGGCTGAAAAACACTTAAGTGAAAAATCTATGCTGAGCACAGTGTGATGCCCGATCTGCTGCTTCGGTCACTGCATCCAGATATATGATACAACTAGTAACATTACACCTACAACAAGCTAGGACTGTTGGCTTTGTCAATGGTTATTATTTGCACAAGCTAAATACGCAACAACTACGACTTTGTTGTTAATAATATTACTTCAGTTCTGAAATGAGGCTGTGAGAGAACTATGAGGAGTCTCTTAAGTTACATCACAGGCAGTGGAGGGTGGTACTGCTACAGAGTTAAGATTTTTTTTCACCTGCTTCTTATAACTGCTTGTGCTGAGCACTGGCAGGACCCGGCCCACTTAAATACCTGACCTATATTTAGTTTTCTCTTACATAAAATTGTTCCCACTTTAATGCAAGATGGATAAAATAACTCTTTCAAATTATGTTTTCACAATCTCCCTCTTTCAAAATGTGGGCAAGCGTGGCAACGCAGAAAGTCTTTGCCAGCCGGGCAGTGTTTTGCTCTTTCACGTTCCTCAATGCAGGGAGGGGGTCTCAGTGCTGCGCACTTTAAGATGCTCGCTAAATTACGATCTGCAGGAAACTTTGCATTCTTGCGCGTCCCTGCCCTGACATTCATTAGCAAAGCATTAATGTATTATTCAGAGCCCCTGGGCCCGGATCCCCGCAGGCTGCTTGGGGCGGCGTGAGGTGAACGTCGGCGGCTAATGAGGCCGGTGGAGCCCGCACGGGGGCCTGGCACTTCCGCTTGTGTGCAGTCTGGAGGGGGATGCGCGCCTCCCCGTGGAGGGCAGCAGTAGTGCTGCTGTTCGGGGACCGCCGCGGTCTGTGTACACGGGAAGCTATGAGGGGTAACACCACGTGCGGGTTAGCGCATACCTAGGAATGCCGCTTCACGTGTGCCTGCTGCCACGACTCAGCTGAGCTCAGTGGTATGTCTCGTGATAGTGAGAGAGGTCTTAGATTTTTTTTTTATTTTACTTTTTTTTAAAATGTTTTATTTATTTTAAATAGCGGGAGAGCTGCACTGCCCAGGGAGCAGAGGTTGCATCGGATGTGTAAAATGGATAATCCATTGACTGGATCTTGCTTAATAATTGTCGCTTCCGTGGGCTTTCCTGCATTTTACAGTTCGGAACATTTTTTTTTGTTTAGTTAGCTAAATGCACAGATGACGTTTCCAGCGCCAAGGCGCCATAGAGTATGAGCGCGCTTTATAAATTATTTTCATTTGTTAGCTGAAAAATGCAGATTTAAACGATTTTTTTTTATAGTAGTTGTATTTGAAGTGTTGCGTTTTCAATAGAAAAAAAAACAAATCTGTCTTAGAATCATTAAGTATCAGCGCAATCGCGTACATTTCTAGAATAATCCCTCTGTGTCTTTTTTAAAGTGCAGAATCCTTTGAGGAGTAATTTGCACATCTGGGTAGAAAAGCCCTTTGTTCCTTCTATGTGCGGAGGGAGGCCTGATGCATTAAGTTAGTGCGGCCGGCCTGGTATTGTGTAATACTGTTGCGAAGGAGGCGCTATGTCATCAGCTATGTATATTCTGCAGTATAGCAAAGCAGAAGGTTAAGCACAAGGCCGTGTATAGAAACAATATGAGAAGCTACTCCTAGGAGAGTGAGTGTAAATGGCTTTGGAGGGATATGTGTTCCTGTAATATTATTTTTTTTTTAATTCAAATCATTTTTATTTGACAAATAAGAGGAAGACAAGACAATACAATAAGGTGCAATAAAATACAATAACGTACAATAAATGCAATTCACTCAAGACTAGACCCTGATTATAATAAAAACACACCAATACAATACAGAAAAGAAAGTAAGACGTGATGGTCAATACATATACATATACAGTTGCATATTCATCGTATATCTCCGCCTAGGATCTCCTCTCTGTAACATCTATGAACGACTCACGGTATAGGGCATTCGTCAGGGACAATGGTTTACTGCATTCGTGCTTTACTTTTTGCCTGTGTCGCCTACGGAGGGTCAAACGAAAAGGAGGAAGCATCAAGCGATTTCCACAATTTGTTATGAGAAACACGCCCTGGGGACAAGTTTAGGGCTGGATTATCGGCCCCTCTCAGAAAGGACAACCATTCTTGCCACATTTTGAATGTCACTTCAGAGGCGTTTTTCCACTTGCATAACACTACTTTGCATGCCAGAGTGAGTAGTAGATCAAGGAGCTGGCGGTCAACAGCATTAGACAAGTTCGGGACGTGTATACCCAATATAGCATAGACAAATTCCCTGACAGGTTTGATACAGAAAATATGTTCAATGCAATCAAAAATTTTATCCCAATATTTCTTCAAGGAGGGGCAATTAAATATCATGTGGGCCAAGTCTCCCACTCCTGCGTCACAATTCCAGCACTTGGGATTATCCCTTAGATGAAGTCTAAAGAGCTTCTCTGGTGTCCAATAAGTTCTGTTGATTAACATGAATTTAGTTTGAGATAATATAGGAGAGACCTTGTTCCTAAAGGCAGTTGTATGTATTATGTCCCAATCAAAAATCACACCCGTTGCATTAGGCTCTTCTTCCCATCTTATCTCATTTCGTCTGTGTGTTTTTTGGGGGAGGGGGAGGAGCATTTTGTAGACCTTCGAGACGAAGTGACCTGCCCTAATGATACGTGGGATAGAACTCCAACGCCATGGTACAGAGGGTGTTAAGGAGCGAGCAGACAGGAGTGTTTTAAGTTTCAGGAAGTCGTAAAAGTCTATTGGTGCGAGGGCGTGTGTGGCTTGGTTTGAAGACAACGGTAAAGGATCATTCCCCTCGAAGAGGTCGCTTACCATATTGATACCTTTAGCGGACCAGTGTGTCCACTGAAGAGGTACCCCATTGATTTTTAATGATGGGTTATGCCATAGGTCTATGGAAGTGGACTTTTTGAGCTTTAGGCCTTTGTGGTTCGACTGATCTAGTCTCAGGAGCGCCCTTCTTGTGTTTAACAAGATATACTTTGAATGCGGTAGATACGCAAGATCCATGGTGAGTAGGGCCGGGAGTGGAATAGTGCCCATGATGGCTTTTTCGATATCCACCCATAGTGGGATATATTCTGATTCCCTGTTTAGCCAATGTGCGCCTTGTTTGCATAGGAACGCTGTTTGGTAGTGTCTGAAGTTTAGGAGACCCAGCCCACCTTTTTTCTTTAGCTAGCTGTAGCTTTTTCATTGATATCCTTGGTTTCTTCCCTTGCCACAGAAACGTGCCGAACTGTTTCTCTACTTTATGAATGAAGTCGTCAGAGAGGGTCGTTGGTAGCATACTTGTCAGGTAGTTTACCAGAGGTGTCACCATCATCTTCAGGGTCTCAGCCCTACCCCACCAGGATAAATATTAAGGGGACCAGCCATCAAGAAGTTTGTTTATTTTAGTCAGGAGTACATTCTCATTAATGCGTATCGTGGATATTAGATCGCTTTAAAAGTCTAAGCCCAAATATTTAAAGCAGCCTGGCTGCCACGTTAAGCCAGAGTCTCCTAGGATATCTTTACTACCTACATTATTGAGTAGTGGTGATGCAAACATGGTTTTTGGCGTGTGTTTTCCGGGCTGGTGATCCCATTGAAGTCTGTGGGAAGTTAGTTCTCTGATTAGAAGATGGGTCCAAGGAGGGGGAGACCCTTCAAATGAAAGTGAGTTAAGAGGTACGAAAATATTGTCAGAACACCTATGCCTCTTATACTTCGGTTACCATAGCAAGGAACGGAAATTCCGAAACTTCACGTGCTGGTCAGTTCCCGCCGAACTGGATTACCTGCAAATTCTAGACTTTGCTCTTATTGCAGCACCTGAAAACAGTTGTAGACACATCTCTGTGACTCCGAGTCAAAGGAACATCTCAAAACATGCAGTACCATTGATGCTAAAAACTGTGAGTTGCAGTTAGAAGAACCTTAAAAGCCAATTACTAGTTTTAGCCAGTGCTTAATTTGAGCCGGTTGTTGCACATGGGGCCCACCAGCACTTATTTGTGGGTGCCTGCATTTACTTTTCGTCATCAGACTTTGACCCAGAGAGTAAAAAACACTAAAGAAGGAAGAAGACAAAAACAGCAGGGACAAATAGAGAAAGCAGGTATAAAAAAGAACCCAAAAGATTGAAATACAGGTGCACAGATTGTATGGCGGTGGAAGGAAGAGGCATGAGATGGAATCAAGACTATACAAATGTGATATTTGACAGTCCTGACATTTGTCAGCAACAGCTTCGGACTTTTAAGAAAAACTTCAGGCGCCTGCACTTATTTATTTACAAGGTAAGGACTGGCTTTAGAACTGAACGGCCACAAAATCACATTCATTACTGCTGTCACATATCTGTTGATATGCATAATACTATACATTTTGTATATTTAAATTAGCTCTCTTTTCCCCTCTCCTAATTATTCGAATATGTCCTGAAGTGCGGTTTCCTTTCTATTTCTGACAAGTTCCAAAGCTCCTAGAGTGCTCTGTACCAGAATCATGTTTTTATCCAGAGAGGAGGGGCTGTGGTCAGTGGTGTCCTGTCCATTGATCTTTCAATGGTGGTTGTCCGAAGCGACAGATAATGGCCCTTGAAAGTGACGAGGTGTAAATACTCGCCCGAACTGCAACATTCAACAAACTCGATTTCCTCCAAAGGGTTTGGGTTATTTTGTAAAAATTGGACCAAATTATACTTTTTTTTAGTAAACCTTAGTTCACAGAAACATGCAAAAAAAACCAGTTTCAGAAGAGGGTCATCATGACGTGTTGCAATACTTTTGTGGTCGGCCTGTCTAGCCTGAATCTCTCCAAGTTTGTGGGAGATTCACCGTTCCATAGAAAACCTTTAAAAACAGCAAAGCAAACAGTCCTTTTTTTAGCACAATTACCTTTTAGTTTAACTTAGAAACAGATGTGACCGGTATTTAAATAAAAAATTGTAGTTTCATATGGCCTATCATTTTTTTGCAAAATGCGAGACAAACGCTGTCATGAAGGGTGGGGTAACTGCAAACCCTTAAGCCACATGGAATCGCTCAATCCCGTCCATCAAATTTTTTCTCTCCCTTATCTCCTACCATTCCACATCAGACAAAGACTGCCTTATGCGAGTAAAGCTTGGCCTTGCTTCAATATAAGCAATCCAACCCAAACTGCCAGGCCATGTCCCATTTCAATAGAAACGCACGCAACCATAGACTGGATTCAGCCTAGTTGAGTAAGATGAAGCTTGAGGCTTGTGGCCCAGTCAGCACGAGATCCACGTTTAGGCATGCCCGTCACAATCATGACATCACACTGAGGATCCCGGTAGAGATGGGTAGGCGAAGCTGCCCTGACCAAGGCCTCGAGCACCATTAAACCCCTTTTGGTTCTCCCCCTTGAAGCCACACCTACCGGGTACTGTTGACACCCGTACTCCTTGACCTTTAGGCAAGAGCAGTCCAATGCAGGTAGTACAACAGGAAGTTAAATGTATTATTGGTTGACACTTTACTAGGTCATTCCTTTGCGATAGATGTATATTATTAGGTCCTGAAGAATCGCAGCATAATTGCATTAGCGAGAAACATGTCGACCTCACGATACGAATTGTAGTCCTAGATCGTGATACGGAATCCTAATTTCTGGCGATCATAGGCTACCCACTGTTTTTAACATATAGCATGGGAACCACCAGAATAAATTGATCTCCGGTACCTCGTGCTGTATTTTAAATCACCTCCCTACACTATCCATTCTCTCCCTGGCCCCTCACTTGCACTTCACCCACAGGCTGTTGGAAAAAAGATCTCCGATAAAGAGCCCCTCTTTGAGGTGAGCCCGTAGGGCATTGCACCGCCTGCCCTACGAGGAGCAACCGCCAATGATGAAGCATGACACTCGCAAGAGTGTGTGAGGCCATTAATTCCAACAAATTGGATACCCAGGGTAGCCCTCCACAGAGCACTACCCTTTCTTTTTCTTTTTCTCCCCTTTATTGACCGTACCCTTCTCCTTCCTCAGGAACAGCCGAGTCCGTTTTTGTTAATCACACTGAGGAAGCCACCAAGACAATAACTGGATTTTTCCTAAAGTCTCAGCCACTGGCAGTCTCTCAGAGCTGCATACCAGCCCATCATTTTTTACCCACTGCAACTTCAAATGCCAACCTGTGCACCCCAACATTAGCTTGTCAGTTTCTGAAAATATGTGAATTTTGATATCGGATGTAAGCTTTTATTTTGAATAGTTACACATCTTTCCAAGCAAAAGCTTTTTTGATTTGCTCAAAAAGAAACAATTTTTTCCTGAAATACAAGCTTTTCATTTTAAGTAACATATATGGTTCTCAAAGCTCAGCTTGTCTTTTTGTCACGTTCGCCCATGAACAGATTCTGTTTTGATTGTCAATGTATCACTATCTTTAGCCAGTGATTTACACCAACATGCCATGAGTGGCCACAGTTATGACAAGAATCTTCTCCTTAGACACTGTAAGCTGATTTTTAGGAGGAAAAATATAGATCCATCTTTGCTAGAACAAGAGCTTTAAGTGCGATGATAAAGGTTGGAGGTCTCTAAATGGGACATAGTCCAGTAAGCGTAACTAAGAATCCTTTCCAAGAGTGGCTTAAAACGTGTAAACTAATCCCTGCACTTTTTATATATTTTTTTTAATTTGCGATTGTTGAGCTGTCTTAGCATTGTCTTTAGTTTCTTGCAAAATTCAGGAACTGAGGAATTGACTCTAATGTGCAAGGTTAGGTTGTTCCAGGGCAGCTTTGAGAGCGAGGTAGGAAAAGGCCTGGCTGCTGGATCCGTTTGTGCATATGTTGGTATTTGTGTTGGTATGTGTTTGTGTGTAGGAGTCAGTCAGGCTAAGTGGATGTGTGGGGTAGACATGTGGATGTTAATGCGATTATTGAGGACTATGTGGTTGATGTGCAAGGATTTGTTTATGTGCATGCAGAGTTTGAAGAGTGCTTGTTTGTGGATGGGGAGCTAGTGGAGTTCTTTGAGGTGCATGGTGATGTGGGTGCAAGGGAGGGGGGGTAGTCTGAGTGTAAGTCTGGCAGCTACATTTTGTGGAGCCTGGAGTCTTCTGGTCAGTTCCCCGTTGATTCACACTTAGAGTGTGTGCCGTAATCCAGCTTGCTGGTGATGGAGGCGTAAGTGACAGTTCTGCAGGTGTTGAATGAAAGCCATTTGAAAATCTTGAACATCTTGAGTGTGTGAAACAGGATGTGGAGACTGTGTACATTTGGCATGACATAACAAGCTGGTGGCGGACTATTATTCAGAGGATCTGTTAGAGACTTCTAGCCACAGATTCCTTACCTTTTGAATTATCTCTCGGCATCAGACTGGATCTGGACATTTTTTCTCGAGTAGTACTCCTGGGCACTAGTAGAAGAAATCGTTTGGTTCTGCGTGGTGCCATCCTCATCAGGAGTGACGTGTGCAGTGCCTACATAGGCGCCATCCCAGTACTTTGATGGTAGTTTTTTTCTTTCCACACCAGTTAGCTCAGATCCGGAGAAGAGCTACCCCTTAGGCATTTTTTGACAAACTTTTTTTTGGATTTTTTGAGGTTTTCCTCCTGGTGTGACAGTGATGTCCTCTCGGAAGGCCAGCTTATAGCCTTGCAGCGCCTGTCATCGCTCGATGTCAGTGACAGATCCCCATCTGTGTGCCTTTGGTGCCTCGAGCGTGACCACGATCCTGAAGCCTGCTCCAATTGCCGCACCATGAACCCGAAGACCTTGAGGAAGCGATCCCTCAAGCTCTTGGCAGCTCAACATGCAACATGGCGACGATCCAGATCCCAGTCAAGACTAAGGTCCCTGGAGCAGTCCCGGAGTCCAAGTTCCTTGTTGCACTCAAAGTCGTCAGGCCATTCGAGTAAGTCTAACCATAAGAAGTAGTCTAAGAGCTCTTCGACTTATCCCCATACGTCGGCTGACGAGATGAGGGAGCAGTGACATTTGAGGCCTGGTATCGTGGTAGAGCCTGGGCTGTCTCAGTGCCTCCCAAGTTTTTGGGAGGTGGAGTGACCCCAGCCCAATTAAGAGTGTTTCATGAGGCTATGCACCTCGTATGTGGGCGGCCTGTTCCCTCTGGCGTTGCTTTGGTCCCGAAGGTTTGGTTGTGGTACCTACTGGATCCACACCAGTGCCAGTTGTGCCCTTTGGATCCATGGTAGAACCGGTTGTTTCACATCAATCGACCCCAGCGCTGATGTTCCCGGTGCCCACTGGCAGTGCTGTCCCCATCATGATCTCTGACTCTTACATGGAGCCAGAGTGGTGTAGTTTGATGCCGACTCCAGTGCTACTGGAGCCAAGCCTTTCAGGCCAGAGCCTTGGCCCTATTCGTATAGGCTAGGACTCTGGGAGGAGTGGGAGGGGTCGCCGGACCCTGGAGAACACCAGTCTTATGATACAAATATGGATTGGTTTGAGGATTTGGCAGACAGAAGTGGACTGGATACCTCTCCAGAAACTGACCTGTTTTCTACTCCTACCGTGGCTTTGGAGGAGGGATAGGGAGCCAAGACTAACATCTTGACAGAAGGGCTTCAACCAGGGGTGTCCCTCTCTTAACTGCTTCTCCCGTTTAAGGAAGCTTTTACTGACTTTCTGCTTGGGACTTGGTCCAAGCCTAACTCTGGCTCCTGTGAACATGATGTTTGCCCACCACCCCACCCCAGGGTATCCCAACTTCCTCACACAATACCTTACTCTGGAGAGCTTGGTGGTCCAAGCCTCCTCTTCCCACATAAATGCAGGCTTATTCCCAATCGCACCACCAGATCGAGAATCCAAGAGGCTAGACAATTTAGGGCAATTCAGATAAGAAGATGTTTTCTTTCACCAGCCTGGCACTGCGGTCCGTGAACACAGCATGGCTTTTGGGCCACTGTTTCTGTACTCTGTGGGATACGGTTGAGGAGGTGCTTCCAACAGTTCCGGAGGAAGCCCCGTCCGTACTCTCCCAGGCGGTTGCCGAGGGGAGAAACACAGCTAAGTTCACGATTTGATATGGTTAGGACACCACCTCCTCACCGGGCAGAGCAGTTTTGTCGACAATGCTCTTACATCGCCACTCCTGGTTGATGACAAGTGGCTTCTCAAGGGATGTCCAAACATTGCTTATGGACATGCCCTTTAATGGCTCCCAATCTGCCTTTCGCTCCTTTCGTGACCACAGAAGGGGCTTTCAGCTGCGTCCATAACCTCCCTGCCATCGTGGCCTGCATCCCAGCCTCTGCACTGCCAAGCACGCTGTACTCGCAGACCCCCAAGCAGCCAGAGGTCGGGCCAGTCTACCAATCCCCCAGCAGCTGCAGCCTCCAAACCCTTATAGTCTGCCCTCTTGCCATCATGGGCATTCAGTGGGTGGGGGGGGTGGGCAGGATCCGCCATCACCTGCCCCACTGGCGGTATATAACATCAGACCGATGAGTTTTGCAGATTGCCCGAACGGACTACCCCCTCCTGTTTGTGACTAACCTTCCCTTCATGCTACCTGCTTATGACAGAATGACGGAGGATGACCTACCCTTCGTATAAAACATCAGACCAATGAGTTTTGCAGATTGTCCGAACGGACCACCCCTCCTGTTTGTGACTAACCTTCCCTTCATGCTACCTGCTTATGACGGAGGATGACCTAACCCTTCGTATAAAACATCAGACCAATGAGTTTTGCAGATTGTCCGAACGGACCACCCCCTCCTGTTTGTGACTAACCTTCCCTTCATGCTACCTGCTTATGACAGAATGACGGAGGATGACCTAACCCTTTGCCGCCAGGAGGTGACAGCTGTCTTGGCCAAGAGAGCCATAGAGAGGGTGCCAACACCAGAAGTAGGTCGTAGTTGCTATTCACGCTACTTCTGGTGCCCAAGAAGAACGGAGGCCTTGGTCCTATCCTAGACATGCACCCCCTCAATTTCTTCCTCAAGAAGGAGAAATTCAAAATGCTCACACTCACTCCTGTCTTATCTGCCCTGGACCCAGGAGACTGGACGGTAGAATTGGACTTGCAGGACGCATATTTCTCCATTCCCGTCCTGCCTACCCACAGGCGTTCCCTGAAGTTCACAGTGGGCCATGAGCACTTTCGGTGCACTGCATTGCCTTTTGACCTTACCAGAACCCTGCAGGTATTTACCAAGGTGATGGCAGTCCTTGTAGCTAAGCATTGTCCAAAAAGCAACCCCCTGAGGGCTTGCATTCTCATTCTAAAAGAACTAAGGCTGCCACCACTGCGTTAGCATGTGTAGTTTTTGGTCCTGGATATATGCCAGGCAGCACCTTTGGTTCCTTGCACAACTTCACAAAACACTACTGTCTGGACAGCAGATCTGTTGGGACGGGTGCTTTGCCTGTTCGGTCCTGCAGGACTTCCTCGTCTGAAATTGGTCCACAGACCCACCTCTGGTGATGTATTGCTAGAGTATCTATTCAAAAGGAATCTGCAGCTAGAAGTCTCTATTAGGTGAACAAGTTACTTTCCTTCGGTAAACGCCTTATCTTGTAGAGATTCTATCTAGCCTCAAATTCCTAGCCATTCTCTGTTATTCCTAAATTACGTTTTTCAGGTCGGCTTCATGTTAGGACTGGGTCATCTCTTCTAGTCCTGTCCTAGAGAGAAGGGGCATTGTGCCATCCTACTGCAGCTCATTCTTACTGCTCTGAATAATCATAGTAATGAATCTGCAGCCTACTTCAAGGAACCCTTTCCAACCTCTGCAAAATGGAACAGTACAGCGTATTCAGCTGATCATCATAATTAAAGAAAAGCAATAGAAGTCATTGTACGCACTGTGACCAGGGTGATTGTGAGTTACACTATACACTTCTCGTAGACAAGTTCTGCTCAAAAGCTGCTTCAATTACACTAAGCCGTTGTGAGTTCCTTCAAAGATGACTGTTCACCTCCAGCTCTACATTAGCGATTTACTCTTGGTCTTATATATTCCACCATCTTTCGTTGTGCGAACATGCTCACCATGCATCCTCCTTTTACCCATATTATTCACTGACACCCAACCCACTGTCAACCTGCAACTCCATCTACTTCCCTCACCCAGTCTCATGCAAAGTCTTATTTTGTCTACATCCTATACCAGCTCGCTTGATATTGATTTTAAACAACCCTCGTACCAGATTGAGGTTCCACAAGCCATTCACTAGCTGAATCAGAACGTATCTGAGCAATATGTAAGCTAAATATTTAACAATTCAATAAGCATAATTTTTTTTATATCCCTTCTAGATATACACAATACAAATACATTTTCCAGGACAGGAAGTACATCAAATCCAAGAAGCCATATTCCAAAAAGTTTATTTTTTAAATTTGTTTAGCCATGAGGCAGAATAAGCATATTACCAAAATGGCTGCCTCTGACTGAGCTTTGAGGCCTCCTCCCTAGGCCCCAGGCTGGAAGGCTATAGCCTTCAGGGAATACAAAGGAACAGGTAAAATGAGTGTCCTCCCCACACAATATGAGAAACTAGAGGCCATAAAGCAGTGGTTGCACAGAAACAACACTGAATGATGTTATATTGGTCTCCAAGACGACAGAAGAGTTCAGGGGAAGGGACAACAATGGTAATACTCAGGAGTCTGGGTAGTATGGCAAGAATAGTGCTTATGAAAAAGTAGGATTCGAAATATGAGCAAAAGTGCATTCTTCTGTTTTCAGTCTTGAAGATCAAAGAGGAGTGATCTGCAGAATATCCAGAAAAAACTGCTGAACTGGCACGTGTCTGCAACATTGCAGCATGCTGCTCAAGAGTCGAGTTCCCAAATTAAAAGCATGCTTTCACTACAGCCCTATCAACATCAGAAAAGCCCTACCCTTCCTACAATTTAGAAATGATGTAAAGGTCACCTCTTTCAAGAAAGCTACATTATTACACAACTGAGGGCACACCCAGATATATTCCCCCTCATTGCAAGCGATCTTGAATCACATCACCTAGATTCCTGTTCTACAAATACCAATACATACGTACAAACACCCATCTGGAAGCGGCTGGAGCTTTCCTTCCTAGATTGAAAGATGTTTCTGGAGAGGAATAAAATGCTTGACCCAAGTCCTAAGCATTTTTATTTTGTAGTAATTGTGTTTTTCAACTTGATTTCTTCCTCTGTCCACTAGGAAGCTAGGGCTAAATATGACCTTTTATGGCCTGGCCATCTTTGAGTACCGTAGGGATAAATGGGACTCAGTAGCCCAGCCCATTTACCCACATCCCAATTTCCTTTCCTTTTATCTCTACAAATGACACCACAAGTTTGAATTTACAAAATGATTAATGGTTTAAAACCTGCAATATACAATTTTTCTTGAGTGACTAAAATGCTATAACCTCCAGGGCAAGGAATTCTCTTTCTTTATACTATTACAAGTCCGCTTTGAGCTAAAGTTAAATATTACAAAAAATCTTATAAACATGAAGTCTTCACTGGTCTCGTGAACCAAAACAGTAAAACCATACCGAAAGATATTCTGAACATGAAGGGTACTCATGGGCTTGTCTTGTCGACAGAGATAGTGGAAAGTAATTTCTTTTTTATCTGTTGGTACTGTGTGGAGTAATCACTCTGGTCCTTGTAGTGCTCCGAAAAAGGAGAACTGCTAACTGCTACCTCCTTTCTATCCCAAATTACCATGGTAAAGTACTTACCAATTGACCTTTCATGGCTCCCTGACTGTGGCCTCCATATTTAGCAGATTTAGCTCAAAATAGATAGACGGCACTACCACCTTACAGTGACTGCTTTATATTGCATTGAGTTTTCTTGTCAAGAAGGACGTCTAGTAGTGATCATATCCTAATCTTCAGGATTAAGGGTATTGTCTTGGCTTTCTTCATGCCCACATAATACCCAGCCGATTCAACTAGCAGTCCTCCACCCTTTCAGGAAGTTTCCTTTGTGAATGTCCCTTAATCACTAGAGTGAAGAAATGAACTCCTCTCTCAATAGCAGAGCCTATCCTGGATAATAGAATCTCTAGCCATTCACTGTTAAACTCCCCTGCCCTACCTGTGGGTGTCCAGACCAGTGATTGTCACCCCCCCCCTTTGGAGCTCAGGTGGATCCTGGTTTTCACCTGAGCTGTGTTTACCCTTGTATCTCCCACTCATCTACTAAGGTTCGTGGTGAGCAGCAATCACCTTAGACGAGGTGTAAGGTGTAGGAGGTCCTCCTCCCGCGAAGAGGAGACTGAACCACAGGTTAACTCTAAAATACTGAGAAGCACTTGGGAAAGCTTCAGTGTGTTCTCAGCTTCCAACTTTTACTACCTTCTCTCTCTCTCACTCTTGAAACTAATTTGGCCATGTTAGCATTGGGGCTGAAAACTGAATTTGCTATAATATTGGAAGTGGAATTTATGCTGGTTATATGTTGATTTATTTGCCAATTTGGGGACACCTGCTTGACTAATGTGAATAAGGGCTGTACTGCTGTCTTGTAGTTAATTATATTTAGTTTTGTATACGATACACTGAGTACAAATATGACATTTAATACGCGTTGGGTTCTCCTGTCAAGACCCGGGGCATGCGCCTCCACGACAACTGTCTCCAGGGTAGAATGAGGAGGGGGAAGGACAGTTGGTGGCTATTGCCTGGTCTATCCGACCCTGTTACCTTCTCTTTTAATTAAGCCAATTTTCTCTGACCTGGGTTTCGTAGTGTCTTCATCTTTTCACCGGCGACGAGCAGAGTTGGACCGTGTTGAACGGCGGAGCAGGCATTCTGAGGCTCTTTGTCGAATTGCCAATTGTGGTGGTAGGAGCGGTGTGAATGGCAAGAAAAATTGCTTTATTAGAAGATAACAGTTCAGCACCCCTTGTTCCTTTTAAGGGCAGGCAGTGGTCCCTTTAAGGAAAATGAGCTGCTTAAAAAAAAGATTTCTTTATTGAAAAGCAATCAGACATGGCCACTATCCCTCTGATTTTTGCGACTTCCGATGGGTCACAAACCGAGACCTACCTCATCAAAATGAGGTAGGTCTTTTTGCGACTCGCTAGGAATTGTAAAATGGGTAGAACACGCGTTTGTACATTGGTGTTTGCGATTACCATTAGCGATTCACAAACATTTGCTATTTGTAATTGCAAACACTTACCTTTGTACATGTGGCGCTCAGTGTCTTACAACCAGATTCTGCATTCTGTGCCTCTTTTCAGTGAAGATAAATCCCAGCTTAGCAAGTATATCCCGAACACAGCAAATATCCCACCAAGGCCTATTGGTATTTAATTGGTTCCGCACAACTTGTAATCAGGCTATAGGATGGTATTTTGAAGCTAAGAGTTTTTGATATGTTCACTTTTTTTTTAAAGATGAATACCTTTGTTAGCTTTGTTTTTAAAGTTGTGAATTGTGTTTGTTATTTTATTGATTAAATATGATAGCTGCTTATATGTACTGGATATATTTTTTATTGTTGGTGAAGCACAGTAACACGTTATTATGCAAATAGCTTATATTTTCCCACATTCCGAATTGTTAATGTTGGAATTTCCTCCCTGCAGACCTGTCCTTCGTGCAACATTACATTTCCTCCAAAATGTGACATAAATGTTGAAGAGGGAGCTGTTCAAAATGGGTGCCAGGAGGAACACAAGAATGTCACCAACAAGGTAACTTTCACTTCACATGGTCTCTTTACTCTCTGCCATAACCACCTTTCAACCCCTTGTCAGTCCTCTCATTTAAATTACTCCCTCTTCACATCCTCTTGCCCATATTTGTAATGAATCATTTGCATATTCAATTGTCTGTGCATGCATCAATAAATAGACTTTTTAAATGTCATGTAGCGTGTTTGTGACCAAGTCTTCACAATTGCACTTGCCATTCTCCTCTTTTTGTACCTTTGCATTTAGGTCCTCTTGTATGGTTTACGGCACTGGTGATAATTCAGTTGTTTGCTTTACAACTGCGAGGTCACGCTCAGGCTGCTGAGCAATGATATTATATCTGAAAGAGACATCTAGCTGCAGATTCCTTAACTTAGAATTTCCCCCAGGTGCCAATCTGGATCCTGAAATTTTTTCAGCAGTATGTCTCCGCGCCGGGCAGTGTTAGATGGCTCTGTAAAGACGTCGTCCACTGATAAGATGTCAGTGGAGCCATAAAAGTCCCGCTGGCGCGCGGATGTCAGTTTTCTTCTTTTCTGCGCAGTAACGCAGATCCAGTTCATCCTGCTCCCTACCGGAGCCGGTGGTGCAGGAGTCGACCCAGAGGTTTCCACCAAATCCTGGTGAGGGGGCAACTATGGCCCAAATGAAAGTGTTTTTCGAGGCTTTGCAAGCCATTTTTTGGGCCAATGCCTCTCCCTGGAGCACCTTCGGGGCCCCAAAGAGGTGTAGGGGCCTCTGATTAGATGTTCGCCAGCGGGTTCGTCCTCTGCGCCGATCAAGGATCCTGGCTCAGTAACTGGCATCACTACAATGTCGGGACACAGCCCAGTGCAGCTTCCTGCTATGATGTTTGTGACATCCGCAGAGGGTTCCTTGCCACCAGAGAGTCGCTATACAACATTCTTTTAGAGACATGGGCCAAGTCAACGTCTGGAGTCTCTGTTAAGCGTACCTTTTGGGCAGCATCATCGACCGGCTCCAGATAACCCAGCTTGTCTTTCTCAGCACCCTAAGGCCGGAGGGCTTGTTGTGCAGGTAGCTTCGGCTTCGCTGAATTTGGAAGCTCCTCCCTCGCATCCACCAAGCAGAGAGTCTCTGTGGTTGGAGACGTGTGGCCGTAATTTGTTTGCATCCACTATTTCGGCCCTAAGGTCTTTGAATACATCCTGTGTGTTTGGAAGGGCTTCCATTACCCTATGGGATTCGGTCGACCGACTACTCCGTTCCCTTCCAGAAAAAGTTAGAGATGAACTTTTTCAGCTGGTACAGGATGGTCGTGAAATGCTTAAGTTCACTATCAGGTTGGATAGGTAGGGCTATGTCTAGTTCTGTAGCTCTAAGGGAGCACGCTTGGCTACTTGATTCTAGTTTCACTGAGAATGTTTGGGAGAGCCTAAAGGATTTACTATTTGATGGCCTCAAATTATTCGATAGCCCTGCTGATTCTGCAGTCCAGCGCCTCAGGGCTGGCAACTTGTGATTGGACCTTTAATTTGTTTTATGATGTCCATTGCTGTGCCTCTTTAGTTATGGTTTTCATGGCATTGGTAGTGTTGAAGTGTAAGCACTACTTCTGACTTATAGTAGACTTTCACTCTCCGGATTTGAGTCTTTACTTCCTGGATAGTGTTTGCAGCTGGGTAGGTGGTTTATTTATTTTCCATTATATCTGATAAGGAGCTCGTCTTAATAAACCATGCCCCTTTTTTATGGGTTTATGACTTACTCTATGTGGAGTATTGGTTTGCTATTGTATAGATTTTCTGGAATACTTCTTCTAAGAACTATTGTTGTGAGCTAAGGGCTCTATTTTCTACTTGTGATAGTCTTTCACAATGTTCTGTTGCATTTTCACACATTTGTTTTTTTTCCAAACCAGTGGCCTCTGTGATATGTTTTGCTTCCTAAGTATTTCTTTGAGTGCCTCAAAGCTTTGAAGAGGTTTAGCAAGTCGGATCGTTGCCCTAGTTCACAATTGAGTTCCTCCTTTAGGGTCAACAACAGCGTCTAGTATAAATATGGATTTAATACTCCAATACAGTCAATACCTTCCCAAGGCGGTATACAAATGTAATTCTGTCTAGTATACATTTCCTATATTCTGGAGGGCATGTACTTTTTCTTTCACATTTCTCAATTTGTGAGGTTTATGATTGTGTTTTCATGTTTGCCAATAGACAGACCGCAATTTTCTTCAGACAAATCACATATACTGTTGTGGTGGCGGCAACCCCTCCCCCCCCCTCTCCTTTTTGTTGGGGCGGTGAAAATGTTTCCAAATCTCTCAGAGATGTTATGTATGACGATATACGGAGTTTACATGTTACTGCGTGTTGCTGTACTTGTCATATTGTCATGCATCATGGGTGTTGTATGTACCTGTTGTTGACATGGACGTACTTCTATTTGAATTGCACTTTATGTGCGTCCCTTTTTGCTACATTTATATATATTTTTTGCTTGCCATGGTATTCTGAGCTGACTGGGACTCAAAGTTATGTTCCGTCTTTCGAAGTTTGATCATGTAGTGGGCAAGTTTTATATGTCTCTGCATTTTTGCAGTATTCATTGGCCAATTTTGTGTCTTTGAATGATTGTGGATGTTACAATTTGTCCACACTATATTAATCATGGCAAGGGGTGGTGTTCTTATTCCTTTGGGGAATGGGTTTTGACGGTCCTATTGAGTTTCCAGTAGGACATCTCTTTTTCTGCTTCTTATTGTCAGACTTTTTTTCTGTTTCTCATTGTCAGAAACAGCAGAAATTATGGGTCTTCTATCATGCATTTGAAGCTTTTGGTCATTCAGTCTTTTTTCCCCCCTATTGGGGTAAAGTGGTCATGTCTGTCAGAAGACTCTAAAAGCTTTTTTGACCCTTTCTCCTAACGAACCAATTTCCTTCGGCCTGTACAGTTACTTTTATTTATTTGCTTCATGACAGAAGTCATAGGTTCTATTATGAGCCAAGCTCTTGTTTTACTATTCCCATATGTACTGGGTCAGCCTTTAGTTGACCACCTATTCTCCTTGAGAACTTTTGTGGGATTTGTTCGCAGTCCCTCCTCCAGTGGCGTATAGCTATGGTATGTAATTCTAAGTTAAGGAATCTGCGGCTAGATGTCTCTATCAGATGTAAAAGTTACTTACCTTGGGTAATGCTATATCTGGTGGAGAGATGGTCTAGTCGCAGATTTCTTAACGCCCAACCCATTCTCCCTGCTCTGCAAAGGTCATTTGAGGTAAAGATCATACCCTTTCAATGCTGGCCTTATATGTGAGTAATCTCTATCTGAATCTAGGTTTGGTCTAAACAAACTTTTTGAGCTGGTTGCTTACTTATGTGAAAATGTTGCGTTCACCATCCTTTTCCGAATGTGGGTAGCTGGTAAAGTATGTCTGTACTTCTTTTGTACCCTGGGTTCTTTCTTCAGGGAACAGTTTTTAATTATTTCTTCATTCTATGCAAAGTTTCTTGGTGGCATTACACCTTGCCACTGATTCTGTCAATAGATCATGTAATGGTGTGAATTCACTAACAGTTTAGTGCTGTTGTAGGGTCTGTTGAACTATTTCCATATTGTTCATTACCATTTAGGATTGGTTCCTAGAGGGTATGGTCTCCCCTTTATATGGGTTATTCAGTAGGGCGCAGAGTTCCTTATGGCTCTGTGTTACATTTTGATTTATTATTATTGAAACCTATGTCTGGTATTTTCATACCATTTGTTAGGAAATGTTATTGTTGCTTCAAAGATTTTTTTATCTTTTTCGGCACACTGTTTCCACATCCAGTTTTAATAGTGGCTCTGCGTTCTGATGCGGAAATATTTCACAGTAGAACACGGACGTCCGTGCTCCAGAGGAGACTTATATGGCTCCAATGACGTTATATCCGCGGACGACGTCATTACGGACCTGTACGACACCGCCCCATGGCGCGCAGACTGACGCCTGGGGAAAATTCTAAGTGAAAGAATCTGCAGCTAGACTGTGTCTCTACCAGATGTAGCGTTACCGAAGGTAAGTAGCTTTTACTGTAGCACTGACATAAGTAGTCATTTGCCAGCAGCACTTGAGAGTTGCTACTAATTAGAAGCCAACCTTGAGTGCTGGAACCAGGTCACCCTAAAAAATAGGTGATTAAACGCTATGCTTGTTCTACACTTTCTGCTTCTTTGTGAAAGAACTTGGAGGCTGAACTTATTATTACTGCAGGACACTGCTATTCCAATGATAGAGAGAAGTTCTGGAATAGTCTATTACTGAATCCTTGTTGGAGCCTGCAGCACAGAAAAGTCTTAATTTTAAAGTTTGGCTCCAATGGCTTCCTGTCCAAGAAAACCGTAATCTTCCACAAAATATCTGAGATGGTTACAAGACCACTCCCAAGCATCTGTTCATTGCAGGATTGACAGATACATCTGAGCCATGTTTCAAGATCGTAGTTATGCTCGAGCTTGGGAGGCCTACATAGCCTACCTAGTATCAGCACTTAATGAGCAATATGCAGAAGTAACTGAAGTCAACACTAGAATCCTAGACAATGTTTTTGAGTAAACATTGTAACCGCTTTAGAAAGATTTTGTAATCCTCCGTCATACTGCTTTGCTCCCTTAAGGCATACAGGGAATTTATAGGTTTGATCTTGCTTGCGTCAGAGTTTTGTATTGTGCTAAAATCTGCCTTACTGCGACCCTGAATTACAGTAAGCATGCAGAAATGCTAATAAAAATCATAATATAGATAGTCACATCACACAGAGTAAGCTTTGTGCATGAACTGGTACATACTAGCCTTCTCTGGCCATGGTGGGTCTTGAATCTTTACAAGGGATCTACGAAAGATCTTCCAACAGTCAGATTCTGTATAGAGGTGTGCTGCACAGTTCTAAGGACACATTCATACAAGTCTGAGATGTATTGCTTATATAAAAAGAAAATATAAGGGGCAATTTGTGCTGGAGTAAAGGATTGGTCTTCAGACTTCAAAAGCAGTCTGAAGATATTTGTTGAGATGGCTTATATTGCGTCTTAGGACTTGGACATTGATCTTATTTTTGAGACATTTCTTTCTTTCTTGGATGTTTAAACTGTAGTCAAAAAATGTATTTGATGTGACTTTTGATTCATGTAACTAATTGCTGAGACAATGATGCTATTTAATGAGAAGACCTTAATAATCATTTATTGGCAGTAATCCATTTTGCACTGTGTAAAAAATGTCTAAAACCACCAGGCACATGGCTTTGTTTTTTTTCAACATAGATTTGTGATTGTCATACAGGTTGCGTTCTTTGGATGAACAAATAAAGTGATAATAGAATGTCTTTTGGAATTGTAGGTGGTCGTAGAAATCTGTGTGCATTTATATTGAAAAATAAGTTCTGTAGTAGGGGATCTCTGTGTATAGTCCTAATCTAGTGAATAGTCCCGCCCATGTGCGTGGACCCCGGAGCAATAAAAAATAATCTCTTAAAGTGTCGAAAAAATGCAGAACTGCACAGACACTTAAGACAGAATTAAAGACCGATAATGCAGCCTATAAAACCAGGCTACACTGTCCAGTACTTCCACTAGAAATTCCACCAAAAATCCACAAACAGCAAAGCCTGTCCAGATTTCCCTTGCCTCAGCAGCAAAAACCCCTCTGGAATGATGGAGAGGAAGACCTGGACAGACAAGCCCATTAGGCTGCCATTATGTGGCTCAGAACAGGATACTGTGCCTTTAAGAGAACTTTCCGGGACTTCATAGTATCCCAGAATGCACTGCAGGTCTCTTTTACTTTCAGTTCTTTTTTCCGGGTCCTGCAAGCAGGACCCTGGAGCATTGAGCTCTCCCTTTTCAAGGGTTTATTGGTGATTTTTCACTTTTATTTCAAGTTGAGTGCTTTCTAAAGTACTTGGTGCTTTTCTTCTTGGTTTTTGCACCCTTATTATGTCAAATATGCCTGCATTATTTGACAAATGTCCGGAGTGCTCCAGGAAGAAGGCCAAATCAGATCCCCATGAGGTGTGTATCCTCTGCCTTCCCTCTTCCCATGTCCCAGCGGAGTGTGTGATTTGTCAGGGTTTCTCTGGCAAGACCCTGAAGGACAGAAAAAAGATCAGGCTTCAAGGCCTTGAGGAAAGAAGGCTGAAGGCGCAAGGTGGGTCTAGAGGGGCTTCCTCTGCCCGTGCTGAGGCCTCTGGGGGGCTACCCAGGGGCAGAAAGACCAGCAAGCGTCCCCATTCTCCGTCTGGGTCGATTGCACCGACTACGGCGTCGAGAGGGATGACTACAGTCTGTTCTGTAGTAGGGGATCTCTGTGTATAGTCATAATCTAGTGAATAGCCCCGCCCATATACGTGGACCCCGGCAATCATAAATAATCTCTTAAATTGTCAAATCATGCAGAAACTGCAAAGACACTTAAGAGAGAATTTAAAGACAAATAATGCAGCCTATATCCACAGGCTACACTGTCCAGTACTTCAACTAGAAATTCCACCAAACACCACATACAACACAGCCTGCGCATTTTCTACCACAGAGAAACTTGCCTCTACCAGTAAAAGACTCTGGAATGATAGAGAGGAAGGCATGGACAGACAAGCCCCATAGGCTGCCATTATGTGGCTTAAATAATACTGTGCCTTTAAGAGAACTTTCCCGAACTTTCTCCCAGTATCCCAGAATGCACAGCAGGTCCCTTTTACTTTCAGTTCTTTTTTCCGGCTCCTGCTAACAGGACCCTGGCATTGAGCTCTCCCCTTTTTCAAGGGTTTATTGGATTTTTTGTGCACTTTGTGATTTTAAAGTGTTTCAGTTTTTGTCTTGGTGCTTTCCCTTCTCTCCTGTGTGTTTGTTCAGGTGTTTTAGGGCTCTAAAATGCCTGCCCTTTTTGACAAATGCCCTATCTGTGGGAGGAAGAAGGCCAAGACTGATCCACACGAGGTCTGCATCATCTGCCTTCCTGAAGCACATGTCCCTGAAGAGTGTGACATCTGCAAGAACTCTGAGGGAAAGGCTGAAGATTAGGCTGCAAGGCCTAGAGGACAGACGACTGCAGGCTGTAGGTGGGTCTGGGCAGACCGGGAAAGCTTCCTCTGCCTCTGCTGAGGCCTCTGGGGGGCTCCCCAGAGGCAGGAAGACCAGCAAACGGTCCCGGTCTCCGCCGGCGTCGATTGCATCGACGACGACGTCGAGAGGGATGACGACGGTGTGTTCCCCATCTCCCTGGGGCTCTGGGTCGAGACGGCGTGTGGATTCGACGTCTAAGGGCGCGGTGTCAGCGTCAGACTATCTACGTCGAAGAAGGAGCGACAGGCGTCGGCGCTCGCCGTCGAGGCGACACCGTCGATCGCTGTGAAGACTAAGATCGGCGTCGAGGGGTTCCTCGACGTCGAGGACCTTGAGAAGGAGGAGTCGACGCTCATCGTCGAAAATGGACTGGTCGACGTAGCGGAGGCGGCGTTCGACGTCTAGGAAGGAGAGGTCGACGTTGCGGAGGCGGCGTTCGGCGTCAAGGAAGAAGAGGTCGACGTCGCGGAGGCGGCGTTCGATGCCAGAGTCGCGGAGGCAACGTTCGACGCCGGAAAAGAGACGTTCAGCGTCGAGAAGGAAGAGATCTGCGTCTAGGAGTCGCTCCAACTCTCCCAAACGACGCTGGAGGAGTTCTGGCGCCAAAAGTCAGGCTGGATCTAGTGGAGGGCGCAGGAGAAAGCGATCGCCTGCTGAAGGGGCTGGGTCACAGTCCCCTTCCCCGAAGAAGTCACCGGGCTCGGTGTACTCGGTGGTATATACACCACCTCGGCCTAAGTCGCCCCCTCCTCCTGTACCTAAGGAGGACCCTCCCACCAACCCTCCGCTTCCACCGGGACGACCACTACCACCGCTTCCACCGCATGGGCCAACCCCCGGCTTTTCTAAGGGTGGAACCTCCTCCGGATTCTGTGATTGTGACGGCGGCCCTCAAACAACATGCCACCACCCAGCAGTTTGCGGAACACTTGCCTCGCGATAAGCGGGAAGACTTCCATGAAGTGCTAAACGAAGGGATGTTGGTAGGGAATCAAATTATCAGCGCTGCGGCAGATTCATCCCTCTTAGCGGCACATGGCTTTTGCCATGGGATTAACCAGCGACGTCATGCCTGGCTCCGCCTTACGTCACTGAAAGCAGACGCACAGCAAAGGGTAGCCAACCTTCCATTCTCTGGCGAAACCCTATTTGGGAAACATGCGGATGACGAAATGGCCCGCATGAAGGCGGAGGCCGAAACACTCACGGCTGTGGGTCTAGAGAAGCCCAAAGAAACGAAGAAGTCGTACCGCCCATTCCAACGGAAGTTCGGTGGGCAGGGCAGAGGACGTGGCCAAGCTTCGGGACAGTCGCAGCAACATCAACAGTTCCGTGAGCCGTTCCAGAAACGCCCGAAGGGCAGAGGCGGCCAACAGTCTGCACCAGCGACCAAAGGCCCGGCCGGGTCTAGGTCCTGAGCACTTACTTTCCCCGGATCTGTTACCCACTCCGGTAGGGGGAAGCATTCAATTTTTTCAGGCAGAGTGGAGAAAAATTACTCAGGACAAGTGGGTGATGAATATTGTTTGCAATGGATACAGTCTTCGGTTCACCAGCCCGCCTCAAGCAATTCCACCGGTCAGCTCGCACTTTCAACTGCGTGAGCTTCAGGCGGAGGCAGATATCCTGTTAAGGAAAAGGGCGATAGAAGACGTGCCTCTGTCTCAGAGAGGAAGAGGTCTGTACTCCTGGTTCTTCCTGGTTCGCAAGAAGGACAAGAACGAGTTCAGGCCCATTCTGGACTTGCGGCAGGCAAACAGATGGATTCGCAGGGAAAAGTTTTGCATGCTGTCGTTGAATCAGATTTATCCTCAGTTGCAACAGGGAGACTGGCTATGTGCTATAGACCTACAGGATGCGTACTTCCATGTGCCCATTGCACACAAACACAGGAAGTTCCTGCGGTTCCAAGTCGGCACCAATCATTATCAATACACAGTTCTCCCATTCGGACTAAAGTCTGCGCCGAGAACGTTCTCGAAGTGCATGGGGGTGGTGGCGGCACACCGGAGGAAGAACAAGGTGTTTGTCTACCCGTACCTGGACGATTGGTTGATCTAGGCCTCCTCCTTCTCGGAAGCTCGAGCACACTTCCAGAAGACGTGCGTTCTCTTGAACAAGCTGGGGTTGCACATCAACATGTCCAAGTCAGTCCCGACTCCGGTCCAATGCATACAGTACTTGGGAGCCTCCATCAATACGCTGTCAGCAAGCGTGTCTCCTTCGGAAGAGCGACGATTATCACTCCTTCGGAAGGCTCAGGCTCTCTTGACCACTCCATCTACAACAGTGAGGACGGTGTCTTCTCTACTGGGATCGATGGCCTCTTGTATCTTCCTGACTCCACACGCACGGCTGCACATGAGACCGCTGCAGGAGTGCTTGGAAGACCAGTGGGATCAGAGGAAAGGATCTTGGGACGACAAGATACGACTGTCTCTGCATGCTCTTCAGTCTCTGAATTGGTGGTGTTCAGCGGAAAATCTCCTCAGAGGGGTTCCCTTCCACAAGGACATTCCCACGCAGACTATCGTGACGGATGCGTCTCTCCACGGCTGGGGAGCGCACTCCGGAAGCCTACAGATTCAAGGAACGTGGTCCCCGATGGAGGCCACGTATCACATCAATTTCCTGGAACTCAGAGCTATACACTTGGCACTGAAGGCCTTTCATCCGTCCTTTCAGACCAACTCTCTGCTTGTACAGACGGACAATACGACCACGATGTATTACGTCAACAAGCAGGGGGGTCCGAAATCACGCACTCTGTCACAGGAGACGCAGGCGATCTGGCACTGGCTTCTGGCCAGAGGACTGACGATAACGGCTACCCATCTGCCAGGTGTGCAGAATGTTCAGGCCGACGCACTGAGCAGACTGATTCAGGAAAACCACGAATGGGTCATAAACGACGAAGTACTAGGAGAAGTCTTCGCAAGGTGGGGGACTCCAGACGTAGATCTGTTCGCCACCGCTAAAAACAGCAAATGCCGAGACTTCACCACCAGGTACTACCAGCAGGGGACGCTGGGGAATGCGTTATGGATCAACTGGTCGAACAGCTTTCTGTACGCTTTTCCACCCATTCCCCTGATTCCGGCGGTGCTCATCAAGCTGACCCGGTCCAGGGCTTGGATGATACTCATTGCCCCGGAATGGCCCAGACAGTGGTGGTTCACAGACCTACTTCACCGGTCTCTCCTTCCTCACATTCGGCTGCCATGCAGGACGGACCTTCTCACGAAGTTCGGGGGGGTAGATGTTGCACCCCAACCTCTCGTCTTTGAGTTTGGCGGCATGGCTCCTGAGATAGTGCAATATGGCCATCTAAATCTGCCCGAGGATTGCATGGACATACTAAAGGAGTCTAAGAGACCTTCCACTCGGACTTCCTATGCTTACAAGTGGAAGAAGTTCTGTATCTGGTGCCAGTCTAAGAACTATGACCCGACGACGTGCAAGGAAGATGTCATCCTTCCTTACCTTCTACATTTGGCGCAGTCTGGCCTTAATGTTCATTCTATTAAGGTTCATCTTGCTGCATTGACTGCCTTCAGGAAATGCCCTTCACAGACTTCCTTCTTCCAGATCCCTGTCATCAAAGATTTTTTGGAAGGCTTGAAGAAAGTGTGAGGCTTCCTTCGCCTTCATGGGAATTGAATGTGGTGCTGTCCAGATTGATGAAGGAGCCTTTTGAACCTATTCATAAGGCTTCGTTGCAGCACCTGTCCTGGAAGGCGGCGTTCCTCGTGGCCATTACATCGGCCCGCAGGGTGAGTGAAATTCAGGCGTTGTGTTGCCAAGAATCTTATACTGTATTTCATGCTACTAATGTTGTTATGCGTACTCACCCTAAATTTCTTCCTAAGGTTATTTCTGATTTTCATGTCAACCAGACCATAACGTTGCCTACGTTTTTTCAGAATCCTTCATCTCCAGCGGAAAGGTTTCTACATTCCCTGGATGTTAGGAGGGTGTTGAAATTTTATCTGGATAAAACCAAAGATATTCGTAGGTCAGACCAATTATTTGTCAATTCTGGATCGGTCAGGACAGGTCTTGCTACCTCCAAGCAGTCCATCTCAAGGTGGATTGTGTCCTGCATACAGTTGTGTTACCAAAAAGCTAATAAGACCTTAGGGGGTAAACCTAAGGCTCATTCCACCAGGGGAAAAGCTGCCACGACAGCTTTGCTCCGTAATGTTCAGATTGCAGAGATCTGCAAGGCGGCCACTTGGAAGTCGGTTCATACCTTTGCTAAGCATTACTGTCTGGACACTGATGCCAGGGCAGATGCTCAGGTTGGACAGGCTTCGCTGCGGGATTTGTTCGCACAATAGTGGTGTTAATTTCTTTCCTCCACCGCCGCTTTGGTGTGGGGATGGGCTTGCCATTCTATTCACTAGATTATGACTATACACAGAGATCCCCTACTACAGAAGGAGTAGTTTCTGTCCTGTAACTCCAGTACTGTAGTAGGGGTATCTCTGTTAGTCATAAGCGCCCGCCCTCCTCCCCGGTGGAGATAGTTATTCATTTAAGGAATGCTACAGGTCTGGCGTGTGACGCCTTCAAAAAGAACTGAAAGTAAAAGGGACCTGCTGTGCATTCTGGGATACTGGGAGAAAGTTCTGGAAAGTTCTCTTAAAGGCACAGTATCCTATTTAAGCCACATAATGGCAGCCTATGGGGCTTGTCTGTCCATGCCTTCCTCTCTATCATTCCATAGTCTTTTACTGGTAGAGGCAAGTTTCTCTATGGTACAAACTGGGCACGCTGTGTTGCTGTTTGGTGGAATTTCTAGTTGAAGTACTGGACAGTGTAGCCTGTGGATATAGGCTGCATTATTTGTCTTTAAATTCTCTCTTAAGTGTCTTTGCAGTTTCTGCATTATTTTGACAACTTAAGAGATTATTATTGATTGCCGGGGTCCACGCACATGGGCAGGACTATTCACTAGATTATGACTATAACAGAGATACCCCTACTACAGAACTAGAGTTACAGGACAGAAACTACTCCTTCCCTGTCGTCTGAGGCGAGGCGAAGCGTCTTCGACGTCGAAGGAACTGAACAGACCGCCGTTGAAGTCTCCTGTGACGATTTCGTTGTCGTCCTCGTCGAAGTCATCGTCGAGTGATCGACGTCAAAAGGCCCGGCGTCGGTGCTCACCGTCGAGGCGACTTCGCCGTTGGCGAAAAGGAAAAGATCGGCGTCGAGGAGAGCCTCGTCGTCGAGGAGTAGATCGCCGTCGAGGCGCAGATCGCCGTCGAGGCGCAGGTCAAGGCGGAGAAGGTCGCCGTCGAGGCGCAGAAGGTCGCCATTGAGTCGCAGAAGGTAGCCATCGAGGCGCAAGAGGTCGTCGTCGAGGCGGACGAGGTCGCCGTCGAGGCGAAGGCACTCGCCGTTGAGGGAGAGACGTTCGACGCCGATGGAAAGACGCTCGACGTCGAGGGACTGACGCTCGCCATCCGGACGCCATTCTTCGACGCCGAAGAGACGTGGAAGGAGGTCTGACGCCATGAGAGGTTCGCCAACGTCTCAGGCTGGAAAGGAAGGCGGATCACCGGGCTCGGTGTACTCCACGGTGTATACCCCGTCACAGAGGCCGGTTACACCCCGCCTCCATTGCCGAGGGGTCTCCCTCTGAGGGCCCCTACTCCTCCTCCTTTACCACCACTTCCGCAACCTGTACCTCGACCCCAGTTGCCAGAAAAGCCGCCTCCGGTCCCTCTGAGGTGGGTCTCACTGCCCAGACTTCCGACACCTCCCAAGGGGACCCCTAAGCCGAAGGCCCCGGCCAAACCAAAGTCGCCCGCTCTGGTGGAACCGGCGGATCGACCGAGGCCAAGGAAGTCGCGATCACGCTCCGGACGGAGAGGAAGATCGAGGAGTCGACGTAGATCCTCCACCAGATCAAGACGTCGCCATAGGAGGCGGGGATCTAGGTCCCGCACGGACTCCTCCAGGACCTGGTCCTATTCACCGACCTTGTCGGACTCCCCAGGGACAAGGTTGTCTCCGGTGGACGACATCAGCACGTTCCAGGAGGCTCTCCTGAGGGGAGGCTGCAAAATTGGGAATCACAGTGACGGCTCCAACACCCACGACGTCCGTGATATTTGAAACGCTTCACAAGAAGCATGTGTCTCGCCCTCTACTGCCACTAGTGCCTGGTTTGGTAGAGCCTGTGGAGGAGCTGTTCCTCACGCCAGCGGTGGTGAAGGCCGCTCCCTCCCGACTTCTGAAGAAGTACAGGGCCCCGGATTCGGACTTGGCCTTTCTGCGGATAGATCCGGTGCCTGACTCTGTGATAGTGACGGCGGCCAGGAAGTTACATTCTACCTCCCCGTCCTCGACCGTGCCGCCCGATAAGGAAAGCCGATGGATCGACTCGGCTGGAAGGAAGGCTTGTGGGACTGCATCCACGGCCATGAAGGCGTCCAGCGATACGGCGTTGCTAGGGCGGTATGACCGTGCCCTGTGTGACTCCCTGCAACAGTTCACGGAACTTCTGCCACGAGACAAGAAGGAGGACTTCCAAGAGATCCGCAAAGAGGGGATGCTGGTGTCAAACCAGGTCATCAGCTCAGCTGCGGATGTCTCTTTTGGCTGCCCATGGGTACTGTCATGGGATCAACCAGTGGCGCCATGATTGGCTCAGGCTCACATCACTCAAGCCGGAGGCCCAGCAGCGGGTGGCCAATCTGCCCTTTTCTGGGTAAACCTTGGTCGGAAAACATGCCGATGATGACATGGCCCGCATGAAGGCGGAGGCAGAGACCCTGACGGCTGTGGGCTTCGAGAAGCCCAAGGAAACGAAGTTCCAGAGACGGTTCGATGCACAGGGAAGAGGACGAGGGCAGTCTTCGGAACAGCAGCAGTTCCGGAGACCCTTCCAGAAGCGCCAGAAAGGTAGAGGGGGACAGCAGGCCTCTACAGCGAACAAGGGCCCGGCCGGGTCGCGACCATGAGCTGTTACTTCCCCTTTATCTGTTACCCGCTCCGGTGTGGGGAAGAGTTAAATTTTTTCTGGCAGAGTGGAGAAAAATTACTCAGGACAAGTGGGTGCTGAATATTGTTTGCAATGGATACAGTCTTCGGTTCACCAGCCCGCCTCAAGCGATTCCACTGGTCAGCTCGCAGTATCAACTGCGCGAGCTCCAGACGGAGGCCGATATCCTGTTAAGGAAAAGGGCGATAGAAGACGTGCCTATGTCTCAGAGAGGAAGAGGTCTGTACTCCTGGTTCTTCCTGGTTCGCAAGAAGGACAAGAACGAGTTCAGGCCCATTCTGGACTTGCGACAGGCAAACAGATGGATTCGCAGGGAAAAGTTTTGCATGCTGTCGTTGAATCCGATTTATCAACAGTTGCAACAGGGAGACTGGCTATGTGCTATAGACCTACAGGATGCGTACTTCCATGTGCCCATTGCACACAAACACAGGAAGTTCCTGCGGTTCCAAGTCGGCACCAATCATTATCAATACACAGTACTCCCATTCGGACTAAAGTCTGCGCCGAGAACGTTCTCGAAGTGCATGGGGGTGGTGGCGGCACACCGGAGGAAGAACAAGGTGTTTGTCTACCCGTACCTGGACGATTGGTTGATCAAGGCCTCCTCCTTCTCGGAAGCTCGAGCACACTTCCAGAAGACGTGCGTTCTCTTGAACAAGCTGAGGTTGCACATCAACATGTCCAAGTCAGTCCCGACTCCGGTCCAATGCATACAGTACTTGGGAGCCTCCATCAATACGCTGTCAGCAAGCGTGTCTCCTTCGGAAGAGCGACGATTATCACTCCTTCGGAAGGCTCAGGCTCTTATGACCACTCCATCTACAACAGTGAGGACGGTGTCTTCTCTACTGGGATCGATGGCCTCTTGTATCTTCCTGACGCCACACGCACGGCTGCACATGAGACCGCTGCAGGAGTGCTGGGAAGACCAGTGGGATCAGAGGAAAGGATCTTGGGACGACAAGATACGACTGTCTCTGCATGCTCTTCAGTCTCTGAAGTGGTGGTGTTCAGCGGAAAATCTCCTCAGAGGGGTTCCCTTCCACAAGGACATTCCCACGCAGACTATCGTGACGGATGCGTCTCTCCACGGCTGGGGAGCGCATTCCGGAAGCCTACAGATTCAAGGAACGTGGTCCCCGATGGAGGCCACGTATCACATCAATTTCCTGGAACTCAGAGCTGTTCACTTGGCACTGAAGGCCTTTCATCCGTCCTTCCAGACCAACTCTCTGCTTGTACAGACGGACAATACGACCACGATGTATTACCTCAACAAGCAGGGGGGCTCGAGATCACGCACCCTGTCGCAGGAGGCGCAGGCGATCTGGCACTGGCTTCTGGCCAGAGGACTGACGACAACGGCTACCCATCTGCCAGGCGTGCAGAATGTTCAGGCGGATGCACTGAGCAGACTGATTCAGGAAAACCACGAATGGGTCATAAACGACGAAGTACTAGGAGAAGTCTTCGCATAGGGGGGGGACTCAGACGTAGATCTGTTCGCCACCGCCGAAAGCAGCAAATGCCGAGACTTCGCCTCCAGGTACTACCAGCATGGGACGCTGGGTAATGCGCTATGGATCAACTGGTCGAACAGCTTTCTGTAGGCTTTTCCACCCATTCCCCTGATTCCGGCGGTGCTCATCAAGCTGTCCCAATCCAGGGCGCGGATGATCCTGATTGCCCCGGAATGGCCCAGGCAGTGGATGTTCAAGGACCTGCTTCACTGGTCTCTTCTTCCGCACATACGGCTGCCGTGCAGGCCGGAACTTCTCACGAAGTTCGGGGGGCAGATGTTGCACCCCAACCTCTCATCTTTGATTTTGGCGGCATGGCTCCTGAGATAGTGCAATATGGCCATTTGAATCTACCAGAAGATTGCATGGACATACTGAAGGAGGCTAAGAGACCTTCCACTCGGACTTCCTATACTTACAAGTGGAAGAGGTTCTGTATCTGGTGCAAGTCCAAGAACTATGACCCGACGACGTGCAAGGAAGACGTCATCCTTCCTTACTTTCTACATTTGGCGCAGTCTGGCCTTAATGTTCATTCCATTAAGGTTCATCTTGCTGCATTGACTGCCTACAGGAAATGCCCTTCACAGACTTCCTTCTTCCAGATCCCTGTCATCAAAGATTTTTTGGAAGGCTTGAAGAAAGTGTTCCCTCCTGTCCGGCTTCCTTCGCCTTTATGGGAATTGAATGTGGTGCTGTCCAGATTGATGAAGGAGCCTTTTGAACCTATTCATAAGGCTTCGTTGCAGCACCTGTCTTAGAAGGCGGCGTTCCTCGTGGCCATTACATCGGCCCGCAGGGTGAGTGAAATTCAGGCGTTGTGTTGCCAAGAACCTTATACTGTATTTCATGCTGCTAAGGTTGTTATGCGTACTCACCCTAAATTTCTTCCCAAAGTTATTTCTGATTTTCATGTCAACCAGACCATAACTTTGCCTACGTTTTTTCAGAATCCTTCATCTCCAGAGGAAAGATCTATACATTCCCTGGATGTTTGGAGGGTGTTGAAATTTTATCTGGATAAGACCAAAGATATTCGTAGGTCAGACCATTTGTTTATCAATTATGGATCAGTCGGGACCAGTCTTGCTACCTCAAAACAGTCCATCTTTAGATGGATTGTGTCCTGCATACAACTGTGTTACCAAAAGGCTAATAAGACCTTAGGGGGTAAACCTAAGGCTCATTCCACCAGGGGCAAGGCTGCCTCAACTGCTTTGCTTCGTAATGTTCCGACTGCAGAAATCTGCAAAGCGGCCACTTGGAAGTCGGTTCATACCTTTGCTAAGCATTACTGTCTTGACACTGATGCCAGGGCAGACGCTCAAGTTGGGCAGGCATCGCTGCCAAATTTGTTCGCACAATAGTGGTGTTATTTCTCGTTTCTCCACCGCCGCTTTGGTGTGGGGATGGGCTTGCCATTCTATTCACTAGATTATGACTACACACAGAGATCCCCTACTACAGAAGGAGTAGTTTCTGTCCTGTAACTCCAGTTCTGTAGTAGGGGTATCTCTGTTATAGTCATAAGCGCCCGCCCTCCTCCCCGGTTGAGAGAGATATTCATGTAAGGGATGCTACAGGTCTGGCGTGTTACGCCTTCAAAAAGAACTAAAAGTAAAAGGGACCTGCAGTGCATTCTGGGATACTGTGAAGTTCTGGAAAGTTCTCTTAAAGGCACAGTATCCTTTTCTGAGCCACATAATGGCAGCCTAATGGGCTTGTCTGTCCAGGACTTCCTCTCTGTCATTCCAAAGGGGTTTTTGCTGCTGAGGCAAGGGAAATCTGGACAGGCTTTGCTGTTTGTGGATTTTTGGTGGAATTTCTAGTGGAAGTACTGGACAGTGTAACCTGGTTTTATAGGCTGCATTATCTGTCTTTAATTCTCTCTTAAGTGTCTGTGCAGTTCTGCAATTTTTCGACACTTTAAGAGATTATTTTTGATTGCTGCGGGGTCCACGCACATGGGCGGGACTATTCACTAGATTATGACTATAACCGAGATACCCCTACTACAGAACTGGAGTTACAGGACAGAAACTACTCCTATCAATGTAGCTTAAGGTACAAACTTGCTGGCCAAATCTGTAAGTCAAATTGTAAACTGTGTAACTTATTTTGGGGATATCATACACACGAAGCTTCTCATATAACACCTGCCTCATTAACTCATTATGGAACTGTAAATTAAAATTGTGTACCGGAGCATCAATGACTGCTGCTAACAAGTTGGTGTCTTATTGTATGAACTGTGAACTGAACAAATACTTGATAGAGGAATCTTTTCACTGTACATCTAGGGAGCCTTGCCAATTATGCCATGATGGCCTTTCCATGTGAGAGTTGCCTTGCTGGCAGGAATACAGTATATTGTATATGCAGCTGAATTCACAATTTGTTATCAATTGGAGGTTGATGGTAACATGTGTAACTCTTGGATAAGATAGCACCATTCATTAATACCATTGAACTCCTAGACAATTGTGGCAAGAGGAAATTCTATGTCATTCCTCGAAGGCGAGGCCTTTTCAAGGTTCCCTCCAAAGTTAAAAACATTAAAGCAACTGCCCAGAATAAGAATAGAAATAGACTACTTGCATGTACCACCAAAAGGACACAAACGGTACGTTTTTGTTGTTGTGTTATTTTGTTTACAAAAGAGATTGACAGGCTATTAAGTAATACGTTTATTGTTGATTAATTAAAATCTTACATATAAAACCACCATCTTTTTAAACAATCAAATATACAATCATACCAAAGTTCTATCTTTGGATGCTATCCCTTCGGAAGTTTATAAACTCCTAATAGAGGACATAGCCCCAGTCTGGGAGACCCTGTTTAATCTGGTGTATAAGGGGGAGTCACATGTACCTGGGTCGTGGAAGGAGGCTACTATAGTCCTGATCCTAAAACTAACTAAAGACCTTAGGAAGGCGGATTTGTATTCACCGATATCCCTGCTTAATGCAGACTACAAGATCTTTGTCAGTATTTTGGCAGAGAAATTGGCTAAACTGGTACCTCAGCTCATACATCTTGATCAGTAAGGATTTATCCCAGGGAGGCATATCCAGAATCTCACTCACCAACAAATTGGCTGTATGGACCTTACTACAGCTCATTCTACTCCCTTGGCTGTGGTCACATTGGACTCAGCTTAGGCTTTCCACCGCGTCTTCTGGGCTTACCTATGGGAAGTGTTGGCAATAATTGGATTCGGCCCTTGTTTTATCACAACATTAAAACCTTTCTAACACTCTACAACTAGGATTCTTCTCAATGGTTTCCTTACAAGAATCTTCCCTATCACCAGGAATACACAGCAGGGTTGTCCTATCTCAGTTACTATGGCAAGATGTTCAGGTCACTCCTTTTAGTTCAGGTACTTATAAAAATAAAGTTGCATTTTATGATGATCTCGCAATTTATACTTCGGACCCGGTTCTAACTATTCCTAGGGTGGAAGTTTTAGTGAAGGAATTCGGGGCACTATCTGGTTATCTGGTGAACAACGCGAAGTCCGGAGTAATGTGTTAGAATGTTCCAAGCCGGGGGGGGGGTTGAAGCACAAAATGAAATTTGATATCTTGGCATAAGTTTAATAAAACCATTAGTGGCATTTCCTCAGTACAATTTGGAGAGGGAAGTAAAGGGGGTTTATGCATCACCAGCTAGATGGAAGAATCTCCCCCTAACTATATATAGAAGAGTAGATTTAATTAAAATGGTGATTCTCCCCAAACTAGCATACCTTTTTAATTGTATTTCCCTGACATTTCTAAAGTCTGTAATTGATAAGTTACAGGGCAAGCTAGTTAGTTTTGTTTGCCCATCAAAGGGAGCCCGGCTGGCCTGGAAGCAATTGAGGCATAAGCTTGAAAAGGGGGGACTGGCTCTTCCAGATTTAAAATTATACTCTACGGCTTTCCAGTTTAAAAACTGTAGAGTGCTTCTAGGTAAACCGGGGTTTCTAATATGGGGAGGATTGTTGGAAGAGATGGTACGGGAGTGGGGGTCTAAAGGCTTTCTGTATAGGTTTGGGGCGAAGAAGTTCTTTGAAAACATAGGGCTGAAGATTTTAAAGGCAGCACTTACAGTTTGGTTGGTAGTAAGAAAGATTATTGCATGGGCTATTTTTCGGATTTCTCCCCAATTTGGGATTTGCCAGGTACGGCGAGTGTCTTAAAGACTGGGGGCGTCTGCCATTGAGGAGAGCGGGGGATTTGAAGTATGGGGGGACCTCCTGACAGCGCAGGGTGTGTTTTCCTGAGAAGTTTTAGCGGTGAAGACGGGTAATTCTCTCTCTAGAGTCAAGTACCTGCAGCTGTTGTCTTGGCTGGCAGCCAATGCACAGGAGATCGGAGGGATGTGGGAATTTTTTATTTTTTTATTTTTTAAACCTTTATTGTACCTTCACATAATTACACAGCCATTTGCCTACAACCCAGAGGGCCGGCCGCTAATAAATGAGCATTGGATGTCATGCATAAAGTAAGTCCATACTGTGATCCTGTTGCTAAAGGCAAAAGGTGCATCATACGGTTAAGTGAAAGGTACAAAATTGACGTCATGTTGCAAATCAGTTACGGTTTTGGTTTTCTGTTTTTTATGAAAATAACAAAAATAACAATAAGGAAATCACATTGCGGTCATCTAAAAGTAGTAATGCTGTTTAGTTGTATTAAAAATCTACCTGACAGTATGTGTTGCTATTTATAGTCATGGATTCAAACCAAAGTGACGGGCATTAATTCCCATACATCCATGTGGAACTGTGTAGCAGTCCCTATCCTCCCTCGACCCCTCAACCCACCTCCCCCTCATCATCCGACTCCAACTGGTCGTCCTCTGGCAGAGGATCACAAATTTCACCACGATACACATTCCATGGGGACCATATCTTATTCCACTTTCCCGGGCACACACGGCTTAAGTATACCGCCCTCTCTGTCTCCATTATCTTGTCCATATTCATGCACCACTGCGACTTCGTCGGTAGTTCTGCCGCCCCCCCAACGCTGAGCGATATCTCTCTTGGCCACCATCATGCCTAACGCAACCCAAAGTTGGCCACATCTGGACAGGTCAGTCGGTTCCCACACATTTAGGAGACATCGCCTCGGTTCTGGAAGGAGCGAGGTCTCTAGAGTCTGTGACACAGTGCGTAGTATTTGTCTCCAGTAGTTTTGTATGCGTGGGCAGTCCCAGATTGTATGGAAGAAGGACCTTCCTCCCCACAGCCACGGAGACAGTAGGGATGTTGTATTTTATGGATGCGATGTAATAGTATTCTTGTGTAATACACTCTGTGTAGGACCTTAAGCTGTACGAGTCTCAGCCTGGCTGAGATGCCTATCTCTTTTGGGGACGCTAGTGCCTCATTCCACTCGTGTTCATCCAGGGCGTCCACTTCCCCTTCCCATCTATCTTTCAAGGGGGCCAGCGGGTCAGGTAAGTTATTTAGGAGTTTGCGGTAAGTCAATGATGTCGCTCGTTCAATCATGAAGTCAGTTACAAGACGATCCTCCAACGGGGAGGATTCTGGTAGATCCGTCCCGGAGGGGATGGCTGCAAGCAAAGGGTGGCGTGTCTGAACATAGCGGTATGATTTGTGTGGCCCCAGTTCATACAATTCCCTCAGGCGGTCGAATGAAATGACCTCACCCCGTTCCCACATGTCGCCCACTGTGGATATCCCAATGGTGTCCCAGTGAGAGAAGCCCCTGCTGTATCTCAGGTTTCCCAAGGCACGGGTGTCCCAGAGTGGGGTAAGCTTGGTCATTTTTCCCTTCCAGCCCAGCGCAGCTAGTGCCACATGCCACAGCGTTACAGTAAGTTTAGTAGGTCCCGTTAATTTTCGTACTTTACGTTGGTCGTAGAGTGGGGCTAGCATGTTGTTGGTGCCCAGTTGTGCCCTATCTGTTCGGAAAGCCGGGTCAGTCTGTGAGGCATGTATCCACTGGTTAATGGGCTTAAGGTGTGCCGCCCAGTAATACAGGTTAAGATTCGGCAACACAATTCCACCATCATACCAACCCCTGTGTAGCTTGGCTTGCGCTATACGCGTAGGGCGAATGCTCCACAGCTGACCAGAAACTACTGCTGCCACCTTTTTAAGGTACCCCGGCACCACCGGAAATGCCGTGTTTTCCAGTATGTACAGAAAGCGGGGCAAGGACTTCATTTTATACAGCGCTGCTTTTCCCAGCATTGTCAATGGCAACCCCGCCCAGAACTTGACGTCTTGCTTGAGCCGTTACAGTGGTGGCGTCAGATTTAGTTGTACGAATTCCATTGGATCCTGTGTGACATGGATCCCCAAATACTTGAAAGAGGAGCCAGCTAGTCTCAGGGGGCAGTCAGGGCCGAGCACCGGGACCTGGCCTTTCAGAACATACAGTTCTGATTTGTTCCAGTTGATCGTGTAACCTGAAATTTTACCATGATGGTCGCACAGATTCAAGAGCACCGGTACACCACGCTCGGGGTCTGTTAAGTACACTAGCAGGTCGTCCGCGTAGAGGGACAGCCGGTCTTCCCAACCCTCCTTCCATTGTATCCCCTTAAGTAAGGGCGTTTGCCTTATTAAATTAGCTAGGGGCTCCAGGGAGAGCGCGAAAAGCAGAGGTGAAAGGGGGCAGCCCTGTCGGTTGCCTCTCCCCAACGGAAATGTTCGAGAAATGTGGCCATTAGCTACTACATGTGCCATCGGTTTTGTATACAGCAGTTTGATCCATGATATAAATTTCGAGCCGAAGCCCATACAGACCAAAACTTCGAAGAGGTAGCTCCATTCCACTAAATCAAAAGCCATTTTCGCATCTAGGGCCAGTATTACTGCTTGGTCTTGGATCAAGTCCGCTCTCGCCAGTACCCCATGAACCCTGCGAAGGTTCAGTGCCGTGTTCCTATGAGGCATAAATCCGTATTGATCTGGATGGATAAGATCAGGCAGATGTGCCATCAACCAGTTAGCTAGGAGCTTGGCCAAAATGTTACCTTCCGCGTTTAGCAGGGAGATAGGGCGATATGAGGAGCAATCCTCTTGTGGCTTCCCGGGTTTAGGTATCGCTACGATAGCGGCCGTTCTTTGATCGAGTGGAAGCTCACCCCTCTCTCGGCATTCCTCATACATGTTGAGTAAGTATGCACTGAGCTCCTCTGGGATTGATACCATTCCACTGGAATGCCGTTCGGTCCAAGAGCTTTGCCAGGTTTGAGCGCTCGTATGGCCAGCTGTACTTCATCGCTAGTTATGGCCACATCCAGGTCTGCTGCTGCCTCCGGTTGCAATACTGGGATTTCCATTCTACCTAGCGCTTCCCGTGCCATGTCAGTAGTTACCACCCGTTCGGGGGTATACACGTTCTCAAAATGTGTCGCCAATGCTTCCACTATCCGTTCGGGGCTTGTTTGAGTTGCGCCGTTTCCATCCCTCACTTCTTGGATCCCTCTGGAACTACCCCCCCCCTCTTGTCGAGCCAGGCCAACATCTTTCCCGCCATATCCCCCACATCGTATATCCGATTCTGTGTATCAGTGATGTGCCCCTTCACCATATGTCGAACATGTTCCGTGTATAGTCGCTGGTGGAGTGTAAGGGTATGTGCCGTGTCTACCGTAGGGTTAGCCTCATGCAAAGTTGTTAAGTCGCGCAGTGTCGACTCAAGCTTAGTCTGTTCAGCTGTCTGTTCCTTTTTATGGGCCGCAATGGAGCTTATTGCCTGCCCCCTCAACACTGTTTGTAGGCTTCCCATAGCACCTCGGAAGAGGCCACGGTAGCCACGTTTTCCTCGAAATATTGTGTTGTAGCCTTCTTGAGGGTTTTCCTGATTTTCGGGATTTTGAGGTACGATGCTTGAATGGGATATATACGGTTGCGTGACTTTTTCTGGGCGGAAACTGTTAGGGTGATCGGAGAGTGATCTGAAATGCCTCTAGGGTGTATGTCTGCGGTATCTACGTGTTGTAACCCTTCACCCAAAGCCAGAAAGTAATCTATTCGGGAAAGGCTGTTATGGACCGTGGAGTGAAATGTGTACTGCTTGTCTTGGGGGTGGACGTGACGCCAGATGTCTACTAACCTCATTGCTGTCAGGAAACGTTGAAACCGGGAGGGTCCCCCGGACGAAACTGTCGTAGGGAATCTGTCAAGTTGTGCATCCACTGTAGCATTAAAATCCCCTCCCAAAATTACATCGCCTTCGGGGAGAGACAATAAAAGGTTACTGAGAGCTGGAAGCATTACTGAGTGAAGGGATGGCGGGATGTACACTGATACCACAGTCAGGGGGCGACCCTCCCATTGCCCATCAGTTTTCGCGCTCAGTGGAATAAATTGTGAGGATTTTTTAATCAAAATGCCAGTTCCCTGGGAGCCCGATGTGAATTCTGAGTGTGCCACCATCCTGTACCCCCTCCTATCTAAGGCCCTAGTTGCCCCCCCCGTCAAGTGTGTCTCCTGTAACAGCGCCAGTTGGGGTTTTTGTCTCTTCAACGCATTTAGTACCAGGCCGCGTTTCACCTTATCCCCAAGTCCCCTCACGTTCCACGAGAGTATTCTAAGGGAAGAATCATATGACCGTGACTCAGCGCTCCCCACGTTACGTAGCTGCTCATTCGCCATTTCCAGTCATGTAGACACATACAAAGGAATCTGGGAGGATCAACCGGACCTTTAGGTGAATCCTTCCAGCTATAACACATACACAGCAAGCACCAAATTCTGACCGACATTGTGAATTTCCAAACAACAACCAACATCCCCCCCCCCACCCATCCCCTCCCTGCCTCCCTGCTTAATGGACCTTCAACTGCCCGCCTCCCCAACTGAGCAGAGCGCTTAACCCATCCCAAAAACAGAGTACTTGCACGTTGGGGGAGTGTGTCTCCCCGAGCAGGCGGCTCCCCTGCTCCCTTCGGAGTACCCAGGCCGGCGTCCATTCGCGACCTGCATGCATAGACAGTCAATCAAGGAGTCAGCGTCCAATTTGTACACGGGTTGTCCGTATTATTTTCCCCCGGCAGCCTCAGATAGTTCTTGTGTCGGTGATTTGCTCGCTCCTCTTCTGTCCGAAGTTTGTGAGCCAGTCCGGCTGTCGTCTCGATGTCCGTGGTTCATTCTGCTGGACCTACGCTCCACATTGCGCCAGCCATCAAGCCAGTCTCTTGCCGCCTCGGGAGAGTAAAAAAACCAGACCTTCTTATCGGCGACCACCCGTAGCCGAGCCGGGAATAACATGGAGTAGGGTAATTCTTGCTCACGCAACATCTTTTTTACTTCTAAAAATGTCCTTCTCCGTCGTGTTACCTCCGCCGAGTAGTCGGGGAAAAAGGATATTCTCAAATTTTGGATTTGAATGGCTGGCGCCACTCTGGCCGCCTGAAGGATGGTGTAGTGATCTCGAAAGTTAAAAAGTCTCGCCAGGATCGGACGCGGTGAGGCCCCTGGTTTCGGTGTTCCGCCAGGTACTCTGTGGGCCCGTTCCACAGTGAAGAAGTTTGAGAGACCCTTGGGGGCTAGCTGGTTCTTGATCAAGTCTTCCACGTATAGATCTATAGCACCCATGGTTTCAGATTCCGGGACCCCCAAAATACGAACGTTGTTCCGCCGGGAGCGTCCTTCATGATCATCCAGCTTTTCCTTGAGCAACTTGTTATCGGCCTGCAGTTTCTCCATTTCCACCTGTAGATCTGAGACATCCTCCACCAGGGATTTAGCTACCACCTCCACTTGCTTCACCCTCTCGCTCATCTTCTGGAGGTCCGCCCGTATAAGGGTTACTTCCGTTGCAGTTGCCCCCACCGTCGCCTGCACCTGGGCCAAGGCGTTCAGTACATCCTCCAGAGTGGCCTTGTTCGTACCTTCTCCTTCCGTGCCTTTGCCCAGGGACTTACGTTGCTCCGTCTGGGAGAGTGATTGTTTCTCATAGGCAAATTTATCAAGCTTAGCTTGGGTGGAAGTATTTCTGGACCCTTTGCCCGCCATGTTCTCACACTGGTACTCTCAGCCTGTGGTGGCGTCTTATGAAGGGAGTGGTCACAGTGAATGATCGGCGGGGCCGCCCGAGATTCAGCGGCGCCCCGTCCACACAGTAGTTAGGCTTTACTGGGCCGGATCCCCACAGTCGGGTTTGCACCCCTTCTTTAAGTGCGGTGGTATATTCAGGGTCCGCTGTCGAGCTTGCGGAGACCTCGGCACAGGCCGCCCAGCCCTGCAGTCGAGAAAGTTCGTGCCCACGGTGGCGGATGTAATAGAAAATGGCGGCGCCTACGCTCTTATTTTCCGGCTCCAGTTACCGCTATCGGCGCCGTTATCCGCAGCATTGTCTTATCTATGGAGCGATATGGTGAACCATTTGACGATCTGCGAGGGGCTTCAGATTCTCACCGCCGTTTTCGCTGGGCCCGTACTCACCGTGGGCACTTCCGGGTAACAACGCCGACGAGGCTCCACTTCCGCCCGGGCAGCATCCAAACCAGCCGCCGCTGCTGTGCTGGTGTCACCAGGCCACAAACGTAGGTCGTCTTTACCACCCGTTCCCGGGGCACCGCTGCTCCAAAACTTCTCCTCCAAGTGCCGCTCGGTCACCGGACCCGGGGCACCTCGGATAGGCATGCGGATTGATGCGGGAAGCCGCCTTACTCCGGGAGCCTCTCTAGTTTGCTGCCACCATCATCGGCTGCTAGCCACGCCCCCTCGGGATGTGGGAATTTGATTCAAAACTGGAAGATGAGGCCCTCAGAAAAAAGGAAGTTGGCTATTGGTACTGAACTCTACTTGAAGTTGAAGATAGGAAGCTGAAGGCACCATACTTGATATGGGAAGGAGTCATCCAGATGACAGAGCCACAAACAATTTGGCTTCTTAACTTAAAATTACTGTACAGGGTGGTCAAACCCGCCAATTTTAAACGGAATCATTCCTTCACCATGAATAGGTGGTACTGGTCGCCCCAGAAGTTAGCTAAGTTTGTGCAAGAGCTGATACCAAGATGGTCGTAGATGTGGATTGTTAAGAGCTGACGACCTACATATGTTTTTTCTTTGCTCAGAACTACAGGCATATTGGCAGGAAGTTGAGAAAGTCATCAATGATATTTTTGGCACAAACATAACATTGAGTTCAACATTGGTACTGATGGGGTTGGAGGACCGTCCCAGTCAGCCACTATCAATAGTCAGGAGGACCCTTCTGTTTTATCTGATGCTTCTAGCTAGACGAGAGATCTGCAAGCGATGGACAAATCCTCTCTGCCCCAAGGGCCTTGATTGACTCTGGGCAGTCAGAACTATTTGCAAAATGGACACTGGCGCAAGGGGGGAAAGGGGGGGGGGCTCTCATAGTAGGATATGGGACGATTTCCAAAGACGTGCGGAACAGCAATGACTTAAGGAGATGTCCTGTGATTACACCTGCGTGAAACAAGTAACCAGGAAACTGGTAGGTCAGCAGGGCCAGAGTCACATTGCAATGGGCCTGAGGTCGGAACAGGTAGCATATTAAGGCCTGGTTTTGCAAACATTGGTAATATGAGGACACAAAAAATGCCAAAGTTCTAAAACCACTATGAATAAAATGTATTAAAAGGACCAATAAACATTGCAATTGTCAAGAAACCGAGCACGGTAATGGACTTAAAACTAAACAATTGCCTGATGTTCAAATACTAAAATGCACTGCTATGAATTAATTCCACTCCTACACAATTATTCTTCAACTGCTAGATCATAGTTCCCAGTTTTTTGAAAGATCAATTATTTGCTGAAACTCAGTCTGTGATAGCATCGCATGCATCCATTTTTATTTCCAACGCCCTCATAACTTTTATAAATATGCAGTTCAATGATGTATCTGATGTTTTAAGACATGCTATTAAAGCTTGTCTGCATGAGCGAATACCCCGCAGATTAAATGATGCCCTTAGTAATCACCTTCTTACATCCGATAAGGCCGGGCATATGCAAATTAGATGAATGATCTTCTCCTCTCCTGGTTCCCACAGTCTACAGCACAAAGTTTTTATTTGTCTCAACCAGGGCATCGCATGTGCAAGCCCTGGAAGGATTCCAAACCTTTTTAGGTGCGGCAACCAACCAGTCTTTAAATAGGACTGTGATTTGAGCGTTTTATATTCAGTTATAATCATCCAGGCGTGTGATCTAGGGGCAAGTGACTCTTTGTCTTTTAATGTTGAAGTTTTTCTTATTGATCCGTTAATGGTCTTTTAAAAAGTTATTGAAGGTAAAGTAATTTCCCATAAAGGACGAGCAAAAAGATCTTCCATTACGGTATTTAAATATTTACGCGTTGGAGAATTTAACTTTGTTTGTCTTGACTTAGTTGATTTGAAGTGTTTGATTTTATTGTTTTACACATTTTTATGTATGCTCCTTTACGTGCAATGATTTGATTTGAGAGACCACATTCTAACCTTGTCTGCATTGCATTGTAAATGCATGGTATATGCAATTGAAAGACTAAATTGGCCTCTTCCCTTCTGTTGCACCTAATCAAGATTCTAACAAGCCTTGATACTACTAAGGACCGTTCCTTGTTATTTAATGGACGATCCAAGCTACAAGGCTAGCACTGAAAAATATTTTGTACAGCTAAATGGTCTTGAGTGTCAGGCACTTGGCCACCACAAACTCTGCTCGCACATGCAGCTTCCATCCCATATCTCAGTCCCTTTTCCTCCATCTATTCCTAATCCTAGGTCCTAAGGTCAAAGATGTAGATTGAAACTGAGGAGTGGAAGGGGCTGATGAACACTAGCAGTTCAAGAGTTCCTATGATGAGTAACTTTTTCTTACTGGTCAGTCAGTCATTCAGTAGATTTGCAGAGAGATACTGGTCACCCGTGATGGTATCCAGGCACTGGCAGGGTTTAGTTGATTTGCCGAATAGCCATGTCTTCAGCGACTTTTTGAACGCCGGAGGAGATGTGGGGGGGGGGGTCCGTATATGAAAGGGTAGCTTGTCCATGTCTTCGCTGCTAGGTAGGAGAAGGAGCGACCTCTGCTCTGCTATTTCGGATGCAGGGTGAGGGTTAGAGAAAGGGGTGTGGAGCAGAGTTGTCTGATAGGCTAATAGATTCTTGCGGTGGTCAAGTAGGCAGGTTCGCAGTTGTGTAGGGCCTTGTATGCATGGTTCAGGAGCTTGAATGGGCATCTTTTCTGTACAGGGAGCTAGTGAAAGTCCCTGCAATAGGGGGTGAAATGGGTTAGTCTAGGGAAATCTAGGACCAGTCGGCCTGAGGCCTTCTATGTGGTCTGTAGTTAAGAGGCTGTCCCATCCCTGCTTCCTCCACTCTCATGGTAAGATTTAAAAGTAATATTTTGTAAAGGGGAAGGCAATGTTATTAACTGCTACTCTAGAGGAACAACTGTTTACGAGAACTTAACAAAATTGACCATCAATACATTTGGTGTAGTATGCATGGCTTCATAACAGATAATTTCCAAGTCGATGTAATTTCTGACAGATAGCACCTTTACTCTCACTATATGATGTAATTTATGACAGATAGCACCTTTACTCTCACTGTATGAACACGGAGGCCTTTTGCCAGAGGAAGCACACCTTGCAGCATTACTGACATATCCGCTAAGGAATCAGTCATACCTTTGAGTACAGTGCTGAGGGATATCCGCCATCAAAGTGGTTAAGCGACATGGAGAAGAATCTAAAAGTTCAGTCCTGCACAGATAAAATGTAGGGAAGTGCCATAAAGTGGGAAGAATCTTTCCAAAGTGAGACAACAGATGAGAACAAAGAAGGAAGTGTAATCTTATGGTTCACCAGAAAATGTGACCTTAAAACAGTGGCTGGACCAGTATAAGTGTAGATTGATGTCCTTTCCGGTGCTAGGCAGAAGAACCCCAGCCACTTGCTCTTGTAATGGACTCTAATAAATAATTACCATTACAACTGTAAAGTTTACAGGTTATTATTCAAGAGTCAAAAATATGAAGGTGGTATTCCAACTTTCACCCCGATAATAGTCTTTGATCCTGATATTACTGTCCTAATGAAAAATTCATTCTTGTCATGAGATGTCTTTTAGATCATCTCTCGGATTTCTACTTATGGCACCTCTTCAAATATAAAACATTGTTGACCTCTCTGGGTCATCCATTTTAATTCCAGTTACAAAAGTCCAGTTTCTAGGAAAACAGCTAGAAAACCTTTGGTTACCCAGCTGTTCTCCTGTATCTTCAAACAAAAGCAGATTACAATACAACCATAAACCATAGATCCAACACAGTGGATATTGGTAGTAAACTGTACATTAATTGTGCCCAATGCACAGAAAGGTAGTATGTTAAATCAAGGTGAGAAATGCAGTCCCTGTGTATCCCCATTATTTAATTGGTTTGTATTCCAAAGGCCCCGGATCTTTGCATATTTGTGGTCACAGCCTCTCCACTTATAGACTGTCGTTTGGGCACTGGCACTGTATTCGATTTCTCTGGACCATTCCCGTAAGGACGGAGTGTTCACCAGTCACCAATGTTTCGCAATGTCTCGCAATCAGGAACCCAATTCCAGCCAAGGCCCTCTGAGCGCGGGAGTCCGTCCAGCTCGCCATTATCCCCATTAAAGCCACTTTGGGATCCGGGATTGTATGCATAAGGATGATGTCTGTTACGCTACATGAGCCCTTAACTAGTATCACTGACTGGCCGGGCAGGTCCAAATCATATGATAGAAAGTCCCCATGAAGGCCCGCACCTTGTGCATGCATGGTTCCATGTCATACTCATCTTCCATAGATGACTCAGGCTATAGAGGATTCTATGAAAGTAATTAAACTGAACCAAGTGTAGATTGGAGGGATTGTCTAGTGTCCGAGCTGCCATTTTCAGGGGCATTAAGCAGGAGGGAAAGATATGGTCTCGAGATCCCCTTTTTACCTGGGGGCCCCATGAAAACCCTTACCTCTAGAGGGCTATATTCAGGCAGCGCTCCCAGCTCGTTTTGTATGCATCTAAAGCGTGTCGCAGCTGGAGGTATCTAAAGGATTGGGATGTATGGAGTTGGAACTCTTCACTAAGTTATGAAAGAATGTGATCAGCAATCTCAGTTGGGCGATACCTATCAAGTGCCCCCTACAGAACTGCGGCAGCGTGCTACGCATGCTCCGAAAGATCTCCCAGTTGGATCCCCACCGAAACCAGGAAGACGGTCACCCAGGCACTCGTCACCAGCCGACTGGACTACGGGAACACCCTCTACACCGGAACCACAGCCAAACTACAGAAAAGACTGAAACGCATCCAGAACGCCTCTGCACGACTCATCCTGGACATCCCCCGACACAGCCACATCTCTGGACACCTGAGAGACCTGCACTGGCTCCCCGTCAGCAAGAGAATCACGTTCCGACTCCTCACCCACGCACACAAGGCCCTCCACGACCTGGGCCCCAGGTACCTCAGCAACCGCCGGACCTTCTAACTCCCACCCGCCAGCTACGATCAACCAGCCACGCCCTCGCCACCGTTCCACGCATTCGAAGAGCCACCATGGGAGGAATATCCTTCTCCTACCTGGCAGCCAAGACTTGGAACTCCCTCCCCATCCACCTCCATCTTACCCAAGACCACCTCTCCTTCAGGAAGCAACTCAAGACCTGGCTGTTCGAGCAGTAGCGGACCCCTCTTCCCCCAAGCGCCTTGAGACCCTCCGGGTGAGTAGCGCGCTTTACAAATTTCTTGATTGATTGATTGATTGAAACCAAGCGGATCTTTTCAACTATCCATAAAAAGCCATGCCACGAAAGTGAAAGTTGAAGTGATCGTACGGAGGCTGAGAGGAAAGCAACTTAATGACCCATGATGGAGGAGATAGATGGCGGCTGCGCGTGCACTCAAGCTTCAGGCCAGCTAAACTCTGGTAGGAAGCACTTTTTTTGCCCTTTACTAAAATTCGAGCAAGCGGCGCATGCACTGCTGTAGGCTCGACCTAAAAAGCCCGGAGGCCCTAGTTTCTCAAAGGACCTCAACTCCATGTGTCATGCAGGTTTATGCCTGTCACTAAACCACCAGTCACTGATCGGTTATGTTTACAATGCTGGTTTCCGGCTACTGCCGGCACTCTCACATGCGCTGTTACAGACCCCCGCTGGGACTCCGGTGGTGGGAGGCGATTTTAATGTATTAAAGGGATACAACATTAGACACAAACTCCGGTGCTATGACCACCAGATCTCAAGTGTTGATGAAACGGGTAACATCTATGGGTCTGGTTGACGCCTGGCACCGCCACGACTAAAGTTTCACCCACTATTCTCTCCCACGCACTTGTAGCTCAAGTGATAGAATACACACTTATCTCCCCAGGGTAGTGACCTTCTTGCAGAAGCTCGAATTCTCTGCAAGGTGTCTCGGACCACTCACCAGTAAAACTACACTTTTGTGCCGTCTCTGAGGGCTCTAGAGGTATTTGGTGATTAAATTCATGATGGCATCAAGACAGTGATTTAACAAATTTAATTTGTGCCGCGACAAATACTTTGATCTCAACACTCCGTCTTTGACCTCTCCAGTGAGCCAATGGGATGTGTCTAAGGCAACCATAAGGGGTTAGGTCCTCTCCGTGGTCAGAGGCAGAGTGTGACATAGAGAACGGGAGATCAGTGAAATGGAGGAGAAGTTCCTCCGGGAATGTGCACTTGCATTTGAACATGCAGGAGTACACGAGATACGTTTGGAGGAACTGCTTATACCCCTCCAACACAAACTACTGGGCATCACCAAGCTCGCTTGGACCATGTACAGATTATTTAATCTCTAAACATACCAATAAAGCTAGTAAATATCCCTAATATTGGCACGAAGTGGGAGGTAGGATAGTGGCCTGATTGTGCTCGAACAAAGGCTGATTACTCTCTAGGTCCCACAAAATTGCAGACTTCTTTGAAGGCTACTGTAGAGAGCTTTATAGAGAATGAGCTCCACCAAGATTACTGCAGCTCAATTCTATTATGAACGACCTCCCGCTATGCTCCCTTTCAGAGGCAGACAGGGAAACTCTGGATGCACCCCTGATGCTAGAGGAGATCCAGGCGGCAGTGACCGTCTTGCCCTCCTGGAAGACACCAAGTCCAAATGGACTCCTGATCAAGCTTTCTAAGCAGTTCTCATTGATACCGACTCCCCATCTCCTTTATCACTTGCGATCTGGTGGTCATAGCACCGGAGTTTGTGTCTAATGTTGTATCATTTGATATATTAAAATCTCCTCCCACCACCGGAGTCCCAGCGGGGGTCTGTAACAGTGCATGTGAGAGTGACGGAAGTAGCCGGAAACCAGTTGAGGAAGATTATAAACGCTGCATGGCATTCATGGAGAGCCTTTAAGTGTTCCCATTAGGACAATGAAGGGACATATGTCTTCCGTGCGGACCTTGATAGCCAACAGCAGGAGCCACTTATGGAGTACTATTGCCACCCTCCGGAGCCTGTGACGAAGCCTGCAAGGGAGACTCTTGAATATTCGTATTCCCAGAGGAAGTAGCATCTGGTCCCCAGGAGATGAGTCTCCTGTAACAGGAAAACTCCTGGGGACTGCCCTTTAATATAGACCAAATCTGCCTCTTATAATTTTACCCAGGAGCTCATTGAGATTCCAGGGTATTACTTTGACTGGCCAGTGAATTTTCCTCGGAATTGTGTACTTGCTAGAATTTTTCCTCTCAATGTCATCAGCAATCGTAAACCTGGAAAAACAACAACAAAACACTATCCTATACTTCACCACAGAATCATCTGTCTCCCAACATACTGATCAAAAGGGATAAAAGACAGGGAAAACTACAATAAACATATATAGAGAACGCCTATGAAGTCCATGTAGATTGCCTCAAAATTTCTGAAGTATTAAATCAAGTATGTGTTTGTCCCTGGCTACCAATCAGGGTAGCGAGACCCAATACTGTCCAGTATGTCCGTCAGGTCTGTCACATGACCCGTGTTATAGCTGGATCATCTGGAGGTATGCCATTTAATGCCATGGTGTTTACATGACTGTTTTGGCTTTCCTTGTTCAAAGGATTACCTTTGACTCTGTCCAGTCTAGTATGTTTTGAGAAAATCTAAATTTTGCAGGATTAATATTTTAACCTCTCCTGCCTTTTTGCACTGTATAGGATGAGGTCTCTGATCCTGTAATTTAACAGGTGTGTAATCATGTGCTGGGACGGGGCTACAGGTGGGGGCTTTGGCATCAGTGCCCGGTTTGAAAGTTCAACTAGGAATCACGGAGAAGGGATCACGTCATCAGGAAGGAAGGTTTTAAGCTATGTTTTCAGGAATTTCTTGGGTTAGGATCCTAAACAACCATCTGAGAAACCAGGGAAGCACAAGTTGTTTCTTCTGGAGCAACCCACCAAATAGTCGGTGCGGCTTACATTTTGCCATTGGAGCGTTGTAGTTTCAGGACTGTTTGGTGAAGGGCCGCAACTTTACCCTCTAAGGAATCAATGTGGTCTTCCGCTCCTGTGAGCCGGTGGGAGGTAGTGTTGCATAGATCCTGTCAGAGAGGGGCAATATCTGCTCCTACTTCCTCAATCTCCATTTTGAGGGCTTGAGGAGCGGACTGCAAGGCCTGCAAAATGGCATCAGTGTTCAGGCATGTATTGTTGACTTTAGAGGCCCCTGCCACCCCCAGGGTGTCCTCAAATTGCTGTGGGCCTCCTCCCAGGCGGACCAGCTTTCTTTGTGTCTGGAGGACTTCATCTTTGGCTATGATGGCAGGAAGAGCTAATGCATCCCCGTGGGCCCTTCAACCATTCACTAAAAGGCTGCTGTTAGGACCCACGTGTCCCCAGCAATATAAGCAGCATGAGTAGTCCGTCAGAAAGGAGAAAAAAGGGAGGGGAAGGACTGAGCCCTCATCACTGTCTGGCCACTGCCTCTTCCTCGATCACATGCTGCGGCGGATCCAATCACAAGACGTTTATACTATGATGGGAGGGCCTTCCTCTTTGCACCCTCACCGACCTGCAGACCGCTGTACTCAATCTCTAAGGCGAGTCTGCTGAATGAGAGCCCCAGTCTCCCTAAGTTGTGGATCAGCCAACAGCTCCAGTGTTGTGGGGTCATGGGGTGGTGGCAGCTGTGACGATGGGTCTTTTGTTCTGTTCTCTGTAGGTGCCCAAATCACACACATAGACAAGGTCCTTCGACCTTGATATGTTCACTTGACTGTCCACCACATGTAATCTGGGTGACCAGGGCTGCCATCTTAAGCCCACCATCGTAAAACCATGCCAGAACCCACTGATCCCTTGTTAGATCGATTCTCCATTGACCTGCTTGCCTGGTCACTGGCGCAGAAAAGTCCGACCTTCAGACCTCCTGTGTATGAGTATCCATTGGCTCCCACTAAAAACATTGATCATGCTTAAAACTAGCTGTATCATCTTTGAAGCAATTCAACTTGGGCAATCAATCTGCTTACAGTAGTCTCATTTTCATTGAAATCAAGATTCATGAGAAGCAAGTTCTGCCATACCTTGAACATCAACAATATAGGAACAACATTTTACTGACAAAGCCTAAGGCTTATGCTGGAAGAAAAATCATGAAATCACCAACCTGGTAGCCTTTCAAAAAGCTTTTACCACTCTACTGTCCATAACCTACTGAATGGGTAGGATCACCCTAGACATAACTACTCCAGCCTTTGCACTCTAGAATGCAGGTATAATCTGCTGCTTTACTATATTGAGTTCTCCTTTGGTGTAAAGTGCTGGACTACCATAATCAGAAAGGTATGCTAGTGCGCTCTTGCGCTCTCTTCTGGCTCAAACACCCAAAACCACTTACATTTGCCAGTTATGGTTACCAACATCATACCATATTCTCTTGATAAGCCTTTTCTTTGTTTCTGTATTGTTGACAAATTGGTGTCTGCTCAAGTAATGCCTTGTTTAGTGTGCATTAATAACAATAACTGGCGGATTTCAGTGGTTCTGGGTGTTTGAGCCAGAACTATCTCAGTTTTAATCGTGTTTTATCAGAGAATTCGCCGTTTTTTTAATGATGTTCTTCATTTCCAGCCCTGCTGATTGTGAATTGGATGTATGGCCATTTGCAGCGGAGTCTGACCGCAGTCCCTGGTCTGTGGCTAGGCTCCGCGCCAACCCACGCTGCGCGCGGGCTTGAGTATTGCACAGCAGGAGCTGGTCGCAGAGCCGGATCTGCAGCCAAACACTGCTCACATTGCTGCGGGTGACCTGGACCTGCTCCAATCCCACGCAGCTGGCATATTGCTGCTGTGCATCACCTTGCCCTGACTGTATGTATGCTGCAGCTGTTTCCGCCCTTTGTTTTTTTAAAATAGAAACATTATTTTCACATATTTTTCAATGTTTGTTGTGTAGAAGAGATTTCACGCACCTCACCCATGATACAGAGTAACATTTGGCTCGGCCTAGCCACAGTGGCTCAGTTCCTCCTCACCATTCACTGCTCACCAGGACATCTCTGCATCATGCCCAGCATCGATGGAGCTCTGGCTTTGTTATCCAGCGCCACCTTGGTTTCCTTTAGCTGGCGCTGGCGGTTATCGCTGATGCAGTTTGTGCCACATTGCCCTACAGTAGGAGACATCATGCCTCAGCTGTGCAAATTCACCACCATGCGACCCAGAGAGCTGCTTTTATTCCACCCGCACTTCAGCTGCCGGGGAACATCAGAACAGGTTGACTAACGAAGAGCTCATAGACCTTTCTGCCTTCACCCATAGTATTATTTATGGTCAGATGTCACTTATAGATTGAGGAGGATCAAGGTGCAGGCCTGTCACTGGCCAGTGCGAAAAGCATTTACTCTTATGTTAGTGGGGTGGTTTCTATCCCTGTGCACCAACACCTTGCGGACTGGAAGTTCAGTACAAGGTAAGTAAACATACTTTCTTGTGAGCCTTGGGTAAGAAAGGAAGGGGCTATTTGAGATAGGCATGAGACTTTACAAAAATTGTTCACAGGCAGTAGTCACTGCACGTGGGGGATGGCCGAGGATATGATATTGAGTTCCTGGGAAGTCTTGTTCTTTGCTTGAAATATTCAGTTCTGCAGAACACTGTTGTAAACGGAGTATTGTGAAGTACACCACTTACACGCCAGTCTTCCCCATGATCTTCCTTACATGTCAGGAGGCGGAGTTCATCCGAGGACCATTCATTTTTTTTAAATGTTCTTGACGATTTGGCATTTCATTGAGTGAAGCGTACTGAGCAAAAGCCATGGACAACTTTTGCTCTACCCGTAAAGTTAGGAATTTCAGGGTCTAAGAGAGCTTGGAGTAGGGTGTCTGGGCTCCTCATTCATCAAGTGTCTGCGCCTCTAGGCTATTGGTTTGTTCATAGGAAGGATTTTGTAGTTGAACTCACTGAGGATGCAGAGTTACTCCATGATGGTTGTTGTTAGTGACTTGAAATTTGCAAAACCAGATTGAAGGATCTCATGACCGAAGGATAAAAGGGTAAAGAACGGAGTAGTAAATCCTAGTGGGTACATGGGTAAGGGGAAGCAAGTGCACACACATGTTCTCAGAAGAGGTTTGTTTTGAGATCATTTCGAAGTTCAAAATAATTGCTTGACAGATGCCCCCGGAGATCACTCATAAAAATCTTTGCATCTAAGGTGTCATGCAGATTGGAGCTAGGCTCCTGGTGGTCAGAGATTTTTGAATGGGTCAGACTCCTATTAAACACAACAGCTTTAGGAAGGGTAGGCCGGTGACATTTAGAAGCTTTCAGCAGGGGCTCGAGCCTCAAGCTGAACAGAAGTCAGCCATATAGTTTTCCCTTTAGTAACTTGAGTGTCTCCCACTAGATTCACAGGCCTAGAACTAGCTACACACACCTTCAAGTAATTACTTACAGACATGTATAGAGGATGTTGCAGTAGGCAATTTAAACAGAGATCTGGCTTTTGGAAAATGCTCCCGCCATCCCCGATGGACCGAATAGCCCTGGCAAAGAGGATACTCTCGCTGCGTATGCTTTACTATTATAGAGCGACTATCCCGAACAACCTCGCAGCTCGCGCTCAGCGACCTCAACTCTGTCTTGTCAGAAGTCATCTGTGGACCAATTAGGCGTGGCCCGGCAAACTGTTCCTCCCAACAGAAGACCGGGGGCTTGGCGCGCCAGACTTTGGAAACATACTGTTTAGTAACCCAGCTACAATGGGTGGTTCCTTGGTTGGCAGTTGGTAGTAATCTGGAAGTAGGCTAAGTAAATACTTCCCTTAAAGGCGGGACAGTAGCTGAGTTTCTTCTAGGACGCGGCCCTTGCCTACCTACAGACGTCTCGTTGTTATCATCAGCGGCTAAACAATGCGAAGCGGTGCCTTCAAAAAACTAAGCAGGGAGATGTGTCCTCTCCAGAGAGTCTATTCTTGTCCCACCCGCTGTTTCACCAAGTCAGGGCTCTGGCTAATGGAAACCTATGTGGCAATGCCATGACAATCCAGCTAGGATAGCGGGACCATTCCTACTCACATGTGGGCTGTCCGGAAGTGAGGCAGGAGTATGACCTGCTGTCTGGCCAATTTCTAACACATGCAACATCATGAAAAGCAGCCACATTAATAACTCAAACCAAACCTGTATATTACAAAAAAATGCTTGCTAACTTTAATGCTGAGGCCTAGGGCGAGCGGTAGAGCAGATCAGCATGACGTGTTATTGGCCGCCCTAGCTCTGATCAGAGTAGAAAGATTTATCACAATGTGCTGGAAATCTCTGCATGCCCCCACCCCGACGAAACGGCACCTGGAGCGCCATCAGTGGGCCCTACCAGAAGACGCTGTGAGTAGATTAATAAGGTATCGTTCTGGGCCTCAAGTGGAGATATCAGACAAGGATGAGTTATCACAGAAAGCGGATCCAAAATCAAGCCATTAACCAGACTAACAGTCCGCATTGATTTATATTGAGTCCAAGACAAGGCAAATGTAGTGTCTTTGGTTCAAGCCAAACATTTTCCGAAGGAAGTGCTTTTGTGCTTTTTGTAGACCTCGGATAGGTCTCAGAGAGGTGCCGGAGTAAGAGAACATTGGTCACCTGTGGAAGATGAGGTCATGGCCAGCATGAAAACTGACTTTGTGGCTAGGTACTGAGAGTGTTCCTCTCTGGCACTGGGTTGGTGGGATCTATTTTAAGGGTGTGATTGACATGAGCGGCTAGGGTCAGAAGAACAAGTTACTTACCTTTGGTAACGATATATCTGTAAGAAACAGTAGTTAGTATTAGATTCCTTACCTTAGAATATCCCCAGGCGTCAGTCTGGATCCGGAAACTTTTGCGTAGTAGTACCCCTGCGCGTCGGTGGGCGTCGTCTACAGGCGTCCCCTGCGGCTCCGCGTCCGTCGTTGCCGTCGTGCGCCATGATGACGTCGCTGGAGTATATAGACGCCGCCTCCGCGCGCTGACGTCAGTTCTTTGTACACAGCTTTTCCGCGCCAGAACACGCAGAGCCATGTAAGAACCAACACTGGTGCCATTGGAAACTAGGGCCCTGAAAGGGATGTCCTTAACCCTAGGTATCAGTTCGCAGAACGGGGAGGATGGGTGGGGCGGTAAGGAATCTAATACTAACTACTGTTTCTTACAGATATATCGTTACCGAAGGTAAGTAACTTGTTCATCTGAAAGAAACAGGTTAGTATTAGATTCCTTACCTTAGAATAGATACCCCAGCAATACCAACCCCGGTGGTGGGTCTGCGAACCAATACAATCTTACACCAGAAAGTCCTGGAGGACAGAACGGCCAAAGAAGCCATCCCTCCGGACTTGACTGTCCAGGCAGTAGTGCCTCGCAAATGTGTGCAGCGAGGCCCACGTAGCCGCCTGGCAAATGTCCTGCAAGGGGACTCCCCGGCCCAGGGCAGTAGTAGCCGCCGTGGCCCGAGTGGAATGGGCCCTCAGCCCAACAGGAGGCTTCTTCCGAGCCAAAGAGTAGCACGCTTTGATGCACGGAACGACCCATCGCGAGATGGTCCGTTTATGCACCGTCCGTCCCTTCTTTGCACCCACGTAGCCAACAAACAGTTGGTCATCCACCCGGAACTGGCGTGTGCGATCCATATAAAATGAAAGCGCACGTTTTGGGTCCAGCGATGGAGCCGCTCTTCATCCTTTGAAGGATGCGGAGGCGGGAAGAAGGAGGGTAAGGTGATGGACTGCCCAATGTGAAAAGCAGAGACTACTTTGGGCAGGAAAGAAGGTCTAGTTCTCAAAACCACCTTGTCTGGATGAATGGACATGAAAGGAGGTTTGACAGAAAGAGCCTGGAGCTCACTCATTCTCCTGGCAGAGGTGATGGCAACCAGGAAGGCCGTCTTTAAAGTCAGGAGACGGAGAGGACAGGAATGAAGTGGCTCAAAGAGAGCACACATCAAGAAGGTTAGAACCAGGTTCAAGTCCCACTGAGGCATCACAAACGGAACAGGTGGAAACATGTGTGTGATGCCCTTCAAGAACCTCGTTACAATAGGGGACTTGAACAAAGAAGGTTGATCAGGTAGCCTCAGAAAGGCCGAAAGGGCAGAAAGGTAGCCCTTGATAGTGCCCAGAGCAGAGCCCTGCTGGGCAAGAGAGAGAAGAGGAGAACCTCGGAAAGTGGGGCATAAAGAGGGTCCACAGCCTTTGCTGTGCACCATGCCACAAATCTGTTCCACCGGCAGGCGTATACCGACTTTGTGGAGGGACGCCTGGCTGCCAGAATCACATTACAGGCTTCAGGAGGCAAGTCAAATGGCCTCAACTGTCGCCGCTCAATCTCCACGCATGGAGGTGGAGGCTGGACAGGTTCGGGTGGAGGACCGTCCCCTGCTGCTGCGACAGAAGGTCCTCCTGAAGGGGCAGGCGGATCGGGGGACCGACTGACATGCAGAGTAGCTCGGGATACCAGTACCTTCGAGCCCAGTCCGGAGCCACAAGGATGACCTGGGCCCGGTCGCGCCTGATCTTCTTCAGCACTCTGGGCAGAAGTGGTATAGGCGGAAAGGCGTATAACAGACCGCAACTCCACTCGCGCCGAAAGGCGTCGCCGTGCGAGTGCCGTCTTGGAAACTCCAACGCGCAGAACTGATGACATTGCGCATTCTCTTCTGTGGCGAATAGATCTAACCAAGGCTCTCCCCATTGCAGAAAGAGGCCTTGCACCACGTCCGAGTTCAGACGCCATTCGTGATCCATCGAGCACCGTCGGCTGAGTTTGTCCGCCCTGGCGTTCAGAGAACCTGCCAGGTGTTGAACCATCAGAGTCACGCCCTGATGTTCCAGCCATTGCCAGAGGCGCAGAGCCTCCTGGCAGAGGGTCCACGACCCCACCCCGCCCTGTTTGTTGCAGTACCACATGGCGGTGGTGTTGTCCGTGAACACCTGCACCACACTCCCGCTGACAAAGGGGAGGAATGCCTTCAGTGCCAGACGAATCGCCCGTAGCTCCAACAAGTTTATATGGAGCCGGGACTCCGCCGGAGACCAGATGCCTCTGATCTCTGCCTCTCCCAAGTGGCCTCCCCAGCCCTGGAGGGACGCGTCCGTCACAACAACGTGCTCCGGTTGGGGAAGGGAGAGGGATCTGCCTCTGACCCAATCGCGGTCCGTAAGCCACCACTGCAGTTGTCTCGCAGTGCCCTCTGAGATCAAGACATGGTCGGACAGGTTGCCCCGATGCTGGGCCCACTGAAACTTTAGGTCCCACTGCAGAGCCCGCATCCGCCACCGGGCGTGATGCACCAGAAGGATGCATGAAGCCATCAGCCCCAGCAGCCGCAGCGTCAACCTGACCGAAACCCCGGATAACGGCTGAAAGATGGGAATCAAAGCCTGTATATCCTGGCCTCGCCGTTCCGGAGGATAAAACCGAAACTGCGCCAAGTCGAGAACCGCTCCGAGGAAAAGGAGCTTTTGAGAGGGACACAGGTGTGATTTCGGCACATTGATGGAAAACCCCAGCTCGTGCAGGAGGTCTGCCGTCATCTGAAGATGGTGGACGACTGTCTGGGGCGAGCCCGCCTTCAACAACCAGTCGTCTAGGTAGGGGAAGACTGAAACCCCTAACCTGCGCAGACGTGCTGCGACCACCGCCATCCCCTTTGTGAACACCCGTGGGGCGCTTGTAAGGCCGAAGTGGAGCACGATAAACTGAAAGTGCTCGTGGCCTACCGTGAACCGCAGGTAACGCCGGTGGGCCGGCAGGACGGGGATCTGAAAATACGCATCCTGCAAGTCCAACGCTACCATCCAGTCTTGCAGGTCTAGAGCAGCCAAGACCTGAGCCAAAGTCAACATCTTGAAGTTCTCCTTCCGGAGGAAGCCGTTGACGTACCGTAGATCCAAGATAGGACGTAGGCCCCCTTTGTCCTTCTTGGGTACCAGAAAGTAGTGGGAATAGCAACCATGCCCTACTTCTGGCCGTAACTTCCTCCTGCAGAAGTGTCAAGTGGTCCCCCGACACACGGTGATTCTGTGGTGGCATGGCTGGAGGAGTGGTCTCGAAGGGGAGAGAGTAGCCCCTTCGGACGATCTGCAGCACCCACCTGTCCGAGGTGATGGTGCGCCAGTGGGAGTGGTGATGGCGAACCCTGCCACCCACCGGCGTCACATGGGCCTGAAAGCACGGACTAGGAGGACTTTGAGGCGGATGCTGCGGGGGGAGGTGTGGTCTGACCTCGCCGTTGTCCCCGACCGCCTCCACGGCCGTTTCCACGGCCGCCACCGCGTTGATAGTTTTGTTGCGGCGCGTGGCTGGCAGCACGTGTTGGACCGCCCCTTCCCTGGCCACGAAAGGAGCAAAACGAACCAGTTTGCTGGCGCTGGGTCGAGAGACCCAAGGACTTGGCCGTGACCCTGGAGTCCTTGAAGCGCTCCAGCGCGTGGTCCGCTTTGTCGCCAAACAGGCGACTGCCATCAAACGGCATGTCCATCAAGGCATTCTGGACATCTGCCGAAAAGTTGGCGGATCTCAGCCAGGCGTGGCGACGAATCGCCACTGTCGTGGACATCGCTCTGCCCAGCGAGTCGGTCGTATCAAGACCACACCTGATGGGAGTATTTCGCTGCGTCTCGCCCTTCAATCATAGCTTTGCCGAGTTTTGCCCGTACCTCCGGTGGGCATTCCGGCAGCAAGTCCGCGACCGTATCCCACAGAGAGTGGGTGTAGCGGCCCAAGAGGCATGCGGTGTTGCAAGACCGCAGTCCCAGACTCAGGGACGAGAAGACCTTTTTTCCATACTGGTCGTACCTCTTGGATTTCCGGTCGGCTCCCCAGTCCACATTGTACTGACACTCCCGTGTCAGAGGGTCCTCAGACCCCTCCCAATCCTCTCCGTAATCTACCTCCTCATCATATTCGGGATCAACATAGTAGACCGGCTCCTCGGGGTTCACAGGCCCCGTCGGACTCGGCGTCGGGCGACGCCGGTCCAGCTCCGTGACCGGAGTCGGAGAGGGTATGGGGGCGGGGCCGCCCGGAGCCGGCGCCGGAGAACCGGTGCCACGTGGGGACGGCGTCGGGGGCAACCCCGATGGAATTGGCGCCGGAGAGGTCGGCTGGCCAGCCGGCGTCGATCCTGAAGGCCCCTGCGGTGCCGGAGCCATCGGCGGCGTCGAGGCAGGAGCACCCGACCCGCTAGGGCCCCCGGACGGGGGCACAGGGCCCAAAGGCGCCGTAGGCCCCGTCGGAGGAGACAGCTTCCTCATGGCCATGAGGAACTCCTCTATCTCCTCGGGCGTCGCGCCTTGCCCAGGGACCGTAGGGTATGGAGCAGGCCGCGCCGGCGGCTCATGCGGAGCCGCTGGGGTGGGGCCACCCGAACCCCTGGCCGCATCGCGCGAGCGTCGGGTGGAGTCGGGGGTACGATGACGACGCCCCGACTTCTGGTGTTTCCTACCTGAGGAATGGTGACGACTCCCGGAGCGTTCGTGACGGCTCCGCGACCGCTCCCTCGATCGCTCCCTTGACCTCCGGCCGGACCGGGACCTCTCTCGATGCGGGGCCGACACTCGCAGCTCGAGTAGCTTGCGGGACCGCTCCCGCCTAGCTTTAATCGTCAAGGCCCGGCAATCGACACAGGCGTCCACGTCGTGGTCGGGGCCCAGGCACCGGAGGCAGAGTCGGTGATGGTCTGTGACCGACATCGTGCGGTCGCAGTCATCACAGTTCTTAAAACCAGGCATCCTACCGGCACCGTAAAAAGATATCAAAAGATCAAAAAACTTTGGTCAAAAGACCGGAGTACTGCTCTTCTCGGATCTGCGCTAACTGGCGCGGAAAAAAGAAGAACTGACGTCAGCGCGCGGAGGCGTCTTCTATATACTCCAGCGACGTCATCATGGCGCACGACGCCAACGACGAACGCGGAGCCGCAGGGGATGCCTGCAGACGACGCCTACCGACGCGCAGGGGTACTGCTGTGCAAACGTTTCCAGATCCAGACTGACGCCTGGGGATATTCTAAGGTAAGGAATCTAATACTAACCTGTTTCTTTCAGATGTACACAGCACCAGCTCTAACACTGCCAACTACTCTGGTGGATGCTCCAAGAGGTGCTGATGACTGAGGCTGCAAAAACTGCAGTGACTCGGGTGGGGGAGGACCAACCATGATTATGACTGTGTGTGCCATCGAGGCAGTTGCCCTCAATGCAGGCCTCGTCATGGGGAGTGGACTTGCAATGCCAAGGTCTTATATTTACACCCAGTCCTTAGACCCGGTTGTCATTGTGTACATTTGGGGTAAGAGATCCGTCTGTAAGCAAGACACTCGCGATGAAGTGGAATAAGTGTCCCCATTGGCTCCTTACAGGTGATTGACTGTGTGCTTGAATTTAATAGGGCGATTCGTTTTGCAGTGTTGAAGGCCCATTGTTGGGTGCAGCGGCCATGTTGGAATGGATGACGTCGTTAGACAGTGACGTCCCTTCAGGTGTTGTGGGAGGTAGAGGAGTTATCCTGGGAGTGTCCGGTGCAGATGTTCACATGGCAGAGTGACGCCTTCCCGGATAGTTCATTATGTCTCGATGGAACAGGTTGCAGGAAAGAGAAGTCTTCTGCTCAGCCCTTTCTCTGCAGATACATGTAAAAACCCTGAGTGGGTCTGTTTCCTATGCAGATTGAAAACCCAATAACTGGAAACCTTTTTGTGGCGACTTGCCGGGGTTACGAAGCTCCTTGTATATGCGATAACGATGCCAACTCAGTTTCCAAAACAGATTGCTTTAAACTGCACGGAAAATACCAGCTAGAGTCCAAGGTTGACACATTACTGCCAGAGAACCAGGGATAGAAAAAATGGGATTTCTGCACACTGTTTTTAGCCACAACCAGCTTTCTGTTAACATCACTCAAAGGCGTTGATAGAATAATGTATATTTGCACACTGATATTCCTAGCTTATATGTGTGTGTGTGTGTGTGTGTATATATATATATATATATATATATATATATATATATATATATATATATATATATATGTGTGTGTGTATCTGTATATGTGTAAATGTACCAACTTAAATGCCTAAAAGAGAATCAGAGTTTCCCTTTTAGGAAATGTGGAAATTTTTCCCTCAAGATGAAAAGTATTCAGATTTAAATAGTTAATTAAACGTTTTTGCTCGTGTTTGTTTCTAAACAGCAAAAGAGGTACGTTGTTTCAGATTCTAACTGATTCACACGAAGTCTGCGCACTTATTCTAGAAGGGTTATTATAATATTCGCGACTTAAAGTGCAAATATATTTATTATTTTTGCAATTATTGATAAGGTGCATAGATATCGGCTAACGTAAACGAATTATCGTGTTTAGCATTGTAATGTACTACTATGGCTCTAACACACGGAGGCTTGAGGTAGGCTACAGCCTAAGGGACGTCGTTTGTTTCACTTATTTGTAAAAATGTAAATGATTCGCTCTCAGCAAACATTGCGGATTCGTGAAGGTGAGTTCGGGGAGTGGAGCTCTTCTGCCCTCTGCCGTTGGTTCTGCGATTCCTTTAGAATGTTTTGGACGAGTTTTCCAATGCACTAATTTACACAAAATTAAATGATTGGTAAAGCTACTGACAAAATTAGAAAAATAAAGTCCTGAAACAAATGGATTAAACGATTGTCTGCAAAATGTGTATAATAATGCAAGTTCTTAAATGTATCCACAGATCATATTCTTAAAATAACACAAGGAGAATGGCGTTGAAATGAAAAGATGAAACAAACGTAAAAAGTAAAATTATTTAATATGTCATTATACTTTTGGGGCTATATAACCCGGGCAAACGCCCATTATTGTGTAATATGCGTAGGGCTGTGTAATATGTGTGTCGTATATGGATGGCTGGGTCTGAACGGAGGTGGCGAAGTGAGCTAAAGAATGCTGATGGAGTCAACACAGATAGATCTGTGACTGGGGGTGAGTGTCTGAAAAGTTTCAGCACTCTTTCCATCTTCTTCTTGTGTTAGCTTTTTTTTAATATGCTTAGGGTTCCAGGACTCCATTCCCTTTTACACAGCTGACATTTTCTTTAAGAAAATAAACAAGCATTTGCAATGCAATAGGTCTCGCATGTATGCGAGTTTGAGCTATTGACATTTCAAATAACTGCCTTTTTATTTTTGTTTTCGTTTTTAAGACATAAATAAAAGTCATTGTCATTTACAATGCCAATAGCTTTAACTCGCGTAAATGCGAGACCGATTGCATTGCAAATGTGAAAGTTAAGAAAGATATGAATAAACTGAGCGTGATGTCCCTGAAGCGGCGCCGCGCTCAGTTTTTTTTTTTTCAGAACCAAATTTTACTATCATTTCAGATACAATTGCAAGACATCCTCAGTACTCCGAACACCGGAGGGGCTGTGAGTATATAATCAAGAAGCAAAGTATAGCAATCAGTATAGTAAGCAGGATAAAGCATTGGCATTGAACTAACCTTACCCACCCAACCCCGTAAAACTACCCCCTCCCGGGTCCCACCCTAGCCCTATTCACGATGGTCACCTGGATCTGAGCTAATCAGATTATACAATAGTGGTAATACACTCTCACCCTCGCCCTGGTTCTCAGAACAATTGGTCTCCAGTTACATCCTGCTGCGGCGGCGGCTCCAGCCACAGCCCCCTGTATTCCTCCCACCTCTTCCAAATTTATAGTGCTTTCTGGGGCAGCCACGGGCCTCAAACACTGGACGTTCTAATCCCATGTAATAGTCCAACCCCCGCTTCCATACCTCTATCGGGGGAGCCCTAGGGTCCTTCCAGGCGCGGGCCACGTCCCTCTTGGCCACTGTAAGACCCAGGAGTAACAAGTGTATTTTATATATGTTGCCACCCACTTGCTACAAGACATGTAGAAGGCCCAGCTGCGCTGTACGTGGGAGCTGCCAACCCAGTACCTCGTCCAAACAGTCCCATACACGCCCCCAATACCTCTCCAGTGGCCCACAGGACCACACTGTATGAAGGAACGTGCCCACCTCTCTGCCACACCTCAGACAGTCGGGGGAGGCAATCAATCCGGCTCGCCACAGCCTCACTCTCGTGTAGTAAGCCCTGTGTAGGTATTTAAATTGGATAAAGTGCAGTCGTACGGCTATGGCCGCCTCCATTGGGGCCTCAAGGGCCTCCCTCCACCCCACCTCATCAATGTCTCCGACGTCTCTCTCCCAATTAGACCGCAAGCCGTCCAGGGAGGGGGAGCAATGAATAACCAGTGATTGATAAATGCGGGATATTTTCTTTTCTGTCAGTCTCCCATAAATAATTTGGCTTCTAGCGGACTAAATTCCGGTAGGAAGTCCAATCCCTCCAAGGCAGGGGAGATAGCATGTCGAAACTGCAGGTATTTGAAGAACTGGGTATGTGGCATATCGTACTCCTCCCTCAGCTCCTGAAAGGATTTAAGGGTCGTGCCCCTCATGACATGCCCCAGCGCCGAGATCCCTATCGCGTCCCAGCCGCGAAACCCCTGCAAAGTCGCCACGGCTGGCAGGCGACCGTTTTGCCACAGCGGGGTCTCCTCAGTCAACCTGTTCCACCATCCCATACGACTAAGCGCCTGACGCTAGACCTGGAAGACAACCTGTGTAACCACCGGGAGCTTCTTCCTCCTCCCCGCCGAGTACAGTAACGTATGCAGAGTATCCGGTTCCATTAAATATCTCTCCAGGGCGTACGCCTGATTGCTCCGATCTCCATACCACCATTCATTAAGTATCAACAGATGGGATGCATGATAGTAGGAGAGGATGTCCGATGACGCTAGGCCACCGCAGTATGTAGAGAGGAAACTGGTGCGGAGGGCCACACGAATAGCACCTCCCGCCCAAAGAAAGCGGCCCAGCGCCGAGTTAACTTGGCGAAACCACTCTGGCGAGATAGGATAGGGGTGATTCTGTAGCTGGTAAAGCAGACGAGGAAGGGCCACCATCTTAAAGATGGCCGAGCGGCCATACAAGTTCAAGGGCATACGGGACCATGTTTTCATATCCGATCGGACCTTGTCCCAGACCGGAACAATGTTACGCTCCCACGAGACTCCAGGGATGTCTGTTATGAAAACCCCAAGATACTCAAAACCTCCTGTCGCCTCCTGTAGGGCGGACGCCCAATTACCAAGAGCCACACCGCTGCCCAGGGTCCACAAGATGGATTTTTTCACGTTAAGATTAAGCCCCGAAACCTCTCCAAACACCCTCATGATATCAAGGACTCTCGGGCCCGACCTATTAAGATCTGTAAGAAAAAACAGTACGTCGTCTGCATAAAGCGCAATTCTATCGGACGGCCCAGCTTCCCATTCAAACCCCTTCATCTGCGCGTCTATATGCACCCATGCCGCGAGAGGTTCCATCGCGAGAGCGAATAGGTACGGCGATAGAGGGCATCCCTGCCGGGTACCCCGCCCAATAGGGAAGGCGTCCGAGATCGCACCGGCCACTCACACAGACGCTGTCAAATCAGTATATAGCAGCCGTATATACGAGAGAAAGTGGGGTCCGAGATTTAGACGAGGTAGAAGCGCTTGTAGGTAAGCCCAGCTCAGCGAGTCGAAGGCTCTATCAATATCGGCCAACAAAAGCGCCGCCTGGAAGCCGGTAGCTCGCATCATTTCCAAGGCCACTTGGGCCCGCCTAATGTTGTGTCTGGTGGCCCTGTGTGGCATAAAGCAAACATGGTCCGGGTGGACCAGGGTGGTAATCAATGGGAGGAGGCGGTTAGCGAGCGCCTTCGCCAGTATCTTCGCCTCAATATTCAGTGATTCAATATTAAGTGAGATAGGGCGATACGATTCATGGCGATCCGGTGGTCTCCCCGGTTTGCAGAACACCACGATCTCAGCATGCCTCGAATCAGGCGGCAGATGACCCAACTCCCTAGCAGCATCTAATGCCCTCTTGTAATGTGTCCCTAACTGGAGATGGTATTTCCGAAACAACTCACACGGGAATCCGTTGGGCCCTGGGGCCTTCCCAGCGTTCAGTTCTCCAAGGGCCTTTCCCACTTCCTCCGCGGACAGTGGAGTCTCCAGACGGTCACGCTCCTCATCGGAGATCCCCTGTGGTGGGAGATCCACTAGAAATTTGTCTACAGTCTCCGCCGGAAGAGAATCTCTAGGGGTATATTGTGTCGCATAATAGCGCGCAAAGCTGTCGGCAATGACCCTTGGATCGGATAAAGAATTCCCAATCTCATCTCTCAGCGCCGGCAGCGTCTGAGCCTGAAACGTGCCTTGGCACAGTCTATACAGCATTGAGTTATATTTGTCCCCCGATTGGTAAATTCTACTCTGCGTTGCAAGCCATATTTGGCGTGACTCTTCAAGGTGTAGGGAAGCAGCATCCCTCTGCGCCTGCAGCAGCCGTCGTATGTCCTCCTCCACCCCAGTCTCCGTGCATTGTCTCTCTAGAGTGCGGACACTATCCGCCGCCCTCTCTAGATCCTCTCTCCGCGCCCTACGGGCCCTCGCGCACCAGGCTATATTTATTCCCCGAAGCGTAGGCTTCATGGCCTCCCAGAGGGTCACCACGTCCGATTCCGACCTCTCATTTTCATCCCAGTAGTGAGCTATGGCCTCTCGCATATGGGACTGGTAGTCGTCCTGTTGCAGGTGCCAGGTAGAGAGGCGCCATCGAAAAGGCTGCCGCCTCCTGTTAAGAAGGATATCTATCGTAATGGGGGAGTGGTCAGAAAGCCCACGCAGCAGTATAGCCGTTGATTCCACTCTTCCTATCTTGGCGCATGGAAAAAACAAGTAGTCTAACCGCGAGAAGGACTGATGAACCGCCGAAACATAGTTATATTCCCGACTGTGTGTGTGCTGATAGCGCCATGCATCCGTCCATACCATGCCTCTCACCATGTCATTCAATCTCGTAGGGGTAGCTACCAGCTGTCCACCATTCGGCCTGTAGCGATCTACAGTCCCATCCATAACATCATTCCAATCGCCTCCAATCACCGCCAGCGCGTCTGGAATCTCAGCCCAGACAGTGAACAACTTTTCCACCAACGACCATTGAAACGGGGGGGGCATACACACTACCAAAGACTACTGGCTCTCTACCAATCATTCCTTTAACAAATACGTATCTGCCCTGGGCGTCTACCCACTGTGTAGCTCACTATTCGCAGCGCAGCCCTGGGGAGCTCCGAATCAGAACCTCTAGCCGCCATCAACCGGGGAGATCTGCAATCGCCTGGACGTGGGTGAGTGCAATTGTCCATAGGACATGAATCGAACCTGGAGGACCATCGTGCGTGAACGAGCTACCCCTGTGGACCCCAACTTTACCCTTCCCCCCACCCCCAACCCCAACCCAACTCCCGGAATACTGGCCTCCCCCCTCCCCTATACTTCAACAACATTGAAGTATCTGTTGCGGTGTAGGAGTGCCCCAACCCCCAACGGGAGGTCAGCGGCCACCCACTCCAATGGATCCCCATCAACCACCCCCTCAACCCCCAACTAGCCCCACCAGGGGGGAATTAACGTCTGCGGAAGACTGGACTACCGCTACCCTGGGGCAATGGTCCGCCTTGCCGTCACCCACCCTTTCCCACCCCGCATCCCATAACTGCTAGTCAAGTCTGTATCACAGGTTGGCGGTGTTTCTAGCAATCGTCCGGCATCTCAGGCTGGGCCACTCTGTCGCCTGCAGAGCCCACTCCGCAACACAACGCAATTAGGTACCACATGTCCTTTCTCCTTTCAAGGATCTGCCTTCTGAGAGTCCGGAGGAGCCGTCTCCTCCGCAGCGCTCTTCTTGGTGGGGGACCTCTTGGTTCAGCGGGACCGCCAGTTGCTCCTACTACGAGAGCGTCGGTGGGTCTGCCGCAGCGCCGTCGAGGAGGAAGAATCAGAATCTCGAGCCGGTGGAGTGTGCGGCCGAACCCGAACCGTCTCGTCAGTCCATGCAATACTTCTTCCGGAGAATTGAAGAACATGGTCCGGGATTGATAAATCACTCGCAGGCGGGCGGGCTGGGTAAAGCAGGGCATACTGGATTTTGAGTCCCCTTAGGCGAGCCTTGGCCTCTGTGAAGGATTGCCGTTGTCGCTGTACTAGCTTGGTGTAATCTGGGAGTATAAGAATCCGATGGTTGTCGCACATAAGGGGTTCCTTCAACCGAGCTTGCCTCAGGATAGTGTCTCGATCATGATAGTTAAGCAGTTTGGCAATTACAGGCCGTGGGCGCTCTCCAACCGGCGGCTTCGGAGCAAGCGCCCTGTGCGCCCGCTCTATGACAAAGCAGCGAGAAAGGGACTCCGGCGGCAACCACCCCTCCAGCCATTGAGTAAGAAAGGCCTCCATGTTCCCCTTTTCACAATCCTCTGGAAAGCCAACGAACCGCAGTTTGTTGCGCCGAGCGCGCCCATCGGCATCCTCTGCCCGGAGCGCCAGGCCTTTCAGGATCCCTTCCATGGCGGCGACTTTCTTCTTCAGTATTGCCACGTCGTCCTCCACTCCGGTGATCCTTGTTTCAGCCTTGGTGATGCGGGCTACCGCGTTTCGTAGGTCCTGGCGCAACTGCCCCTATCTTGGCGTCTAGAGTGTCTCTAGATTGGGTGATCGCCGCCAGGAGCGCAGCATTGTCCGGCCCCTGGGGCGGAGGGTCTCCGGTGGCCCCGGCCGCTCCACCCGCACCGGTAAATTTGTCGAGGGTGCCTTGTTTCGAGGTTCCGCTGCCTCCCCCACCTCTGGTCATGGTCCACAGCCAGTGGGATCAGCCTGGTAGGAAAGTACTTCTCGCACCCACTAGATTAGCGCTGTCTTGGCCTGAGGGACCCTCCGTCAGCTGCCCGCCGGCAGGCCCACCTGTTATTCCCCCGGTGGGTCCCCGGGCCTAAACGGCCAGGCAATCCACGGCACGATGCGCCGGATCAAGCAGCCGTCCTTCGCTGCGTTTTTGTGGGCCCCGGAGATCTATACGGCTCACCCCAAGCCTCCATGCAGCTCCACCAGCTCGTGGTCGGGGCACGGCAGCGCAATCACCAGACCCCGCGCCGCCTCCGCGCAGTCAGTTATGGCCGATGTCGTGGGTGGCGCCCTGTGCAACCAAAGCCCAGGATTACTGCTTTACTGTTAGGGGGCTCCCAAGGGGGGGGGCACGCCGCGGCTCAACTCAACCGCCGAGTTGCAGGCCACTGTAACGCCAAATTGGGCGCCAACCAGCGCACCCCGGTTCAGAGACGGCTACTCGCGCCTCAGGGACTTGGCCCACCGTGGTCTGACCTGACCGCCGGGTTCTCCACGTCCTCCCCTCCACTCCTCACATCCGCTGCCGCGCGCCCCCAGTGCACACTCACCACCGGGGTCGCGTCTCCGGGCCCAGGCCTCTCTCGGGGTCTCCGCTGCCACCCTCGGCCAGTCGGTCAAAGCCGCGTCGGCCGCAGCCACTCTGCAGCTGTCCGGTCCCCCAGGTGCAGCGCCAGGCCCGACGATGTATTCCACCAGCGGCCACTCGCCGGTATCAGTGTGTCGGATGGGGCCGGGCCGCTGCGCAGTTTCGCTTCACCGTCCGCCGTCTGCCCGTTCACTCGGGCGTCTTCAAAATCGAGGTCCCGGCGCCAACCGCCGGTACAGGCCGCTCCGCCACCGGGGCCGACTGCGCCCGATCTGCAGCACCAATGCGGCCAAGAATCACGCCACACCTGTCGGACACCTTCCGCTACCCCTCACTGCCGCGGGATGGGCACTGGCAAGGGGGGGGTGGCAGGATAACTCTCGAAGAATTAACCGGCGGGCCGGAGCTCTTCTAAGCTGCGTCCGCCATGTCAGCCGCCTTAGCCACATCCCCGCCGCGCTCAGTTTTAACACCTCCCACGCTTGTGACGGAACCATTCCGTCACGCCCCTCGGATGGGCTGTGCTGGTGACGGAACGGTTCTGTCATGGCCCGCTCGCCGCGCCTGCGCGGCGCTGATTTTGCACCTGAGCGGCGCGTTCTATTGAGCGGGCGCGGCCGTGACGGAACCGTTCCGTCACAAGCACAGCTCACCCGAGGGGCGTGACGGAGCGGTTCCGTCACCAACGCGGGAGCGCCGCACGCCCCCCCCCCACCTTAGCACTGCCGCGGAATAGCCGCCGCAGTGAAAGGGTTAAAGTAAAAAACAAACAGAGTGTGGTGTCCCTGAAGTGGATGCCGCGAAAATGTAAAGAAACAAGAAAAAAGTGCTTAGCGTCTACTTAAAAGACACCATGTTACGCTGCAAGTAAGAGATCCAGTCCGGGTGGGGGGTGCCGAAAGGAGACAGAGCGGCAACAAGGAGGGACTAAAACGCCTCCTTTGCAATCAGAAGCCAGCGTTTAGCATGGAGGATGATGGTACCCAATCACAAAGATGGGCAGGGCTTAAAGTCCCCTTCGAAAACTGTACTAATGACAATAAGCCTCGCAGAGCGAGGAGCGCATGCGCTCTCCAGCGCTAGGTCTGCGACACCTAAAACACTGCTTCCACTCTGCCGAGCTACACTAGTATTTGCAGCCAGAAGTGTGGTAGGGGGTTTTCATTTTGGACTATTCATTAGCGACACCTACGATATCCATTAACATTTAGAATATCTATGGATGCAAGAGCAGGCGTTTTTAAGTCTCTTACCAATAATTTGTCTTACTCTTAAAACTGATTTAAGTGTGAGGCTGACATACTTTGCTCTACACTTACTGAAAGTAGTCCCTTTCGTCTTCCTTCTCCTTGTGGCGTACTTTGATATTGTCAGAGATCCTCAACAGAGAGCAGAGACCCTCGTGCGCCGATTTGATATCTGACGTATTTGTAACGGCATCACAGCAAAGTCAACGTTACTTTTTAAGCAGGACGTGTATTGCGTAAACGCATTGCCTGATCATTGTGTGCTCAGAAGTGTGGTTACTGTCTCGTTCTTCTGAATCCATCCTGATTGCAGCCAAGTGGGTGTGAAAAGAGTCTCTTGAATGCTTCTCTCAAGTTATAATAAACCATGACAAACTAAGGAACATGTTGTAGTGTTTGATATGATTGAGAACAATGGTACACGTTTCTGCCAAAAATCACGTAAACAGCCAGAGACTATTAATTGAAGAATTGGCAGCTTGTTCTAGCTTCCCATTACTCTCTGGGTTTAATCTTGCAACAACACTCTAGTTTTAAGTCAAATTTTAATTTTGAATACAAGAAAGTCCCTACTAGCAGCCATCTCTCAAGAAAACTGAACCACATTTCACAGGCATGCAGCTGCGTTCCTGGTTGGTAAATAATGCAGAGTCAGCCGGTAATGGAGTCATCGGCTGAATGGGGATTACAAGCAAGCGACTTGCCTACTTGGTATTCTTTCTTGCGTTTATTTCGTCAACCTTTAACCCAGATGTACATTGGTTGCCACTGTTGTCACACAGAACATTGTGACTGTCACAACCCAGTGTATCTCATCTTGTCCCTTTAGCTCTTGAGGTCTTACAGAATGTGATTCTCATGTTACCTATGTCTGTATGTGAAATCGTTTAAAGTTCAGAGAGAGTTCTACAGGAATATGCTACTCCCAGACAGAAAAAATGTTTTGCTTTTGGTGCTTGAGAGCCAGGAATGCATGTGGTGAAATCGGAACTAAAGTTTTTCCATATCTCATATGTGCATTTGTTTAACATCTCAGTTGTCTGATTTTCTGGAACATGTACAATTAAAGTTTCCTTCAGTTCATAGACCGGCTCCATGTTTGGAATTAAAATTGGTGCTCCCTACACCTACGGTAGCATCAATCAATGTACAAATGTGACATTAAGTTCCTTGCAGTAAGGCAGCGTTTCTGATGGTCATTATATCCACTAGTTGGTTTCTTGAACTACTAGCTCATTTATTTGAGGAGCTGTTGACGACATCACACAAGTCTAAATTGTTACAACTGCTCAACTTGAATTGTCCGTAAAGAACAATTTGTTTACAAAGAAGCAATCTCTACGTGGATTCTACTTGTGTAGCATGGTTCTCAGTCAACTAAACCCTTCAGAGCTGACTTGACCTGATATGCCAAAAAAGCCAGGAGAAATATGCTGGTTATATTTTTTGACAACACTTTTGCTTACATTTGGTTGTTCAAAAGTATTGTATAGTGCGACACGCATCCTGCACAAAATCGTTTTACATTATTGACTGCCTCAAGTTTAGCCTCCTCCTCAGTGCACTGTAAACTATCATAACCGTATACATTTGGTGAGGATGCCTTGCTCAAGATGGCGTTAATAACCTCAAATGCTGTATAAATTGACAAATATATGATTTTTTAACTAATTTGAAAAAAAAGTATTTATTAAAAAGTATGACACCTCCCTTTGAATGTAAGTAACAGTTATAAATATATGAACCGAAGGTAGACACTCTCACTGGAAACTGTTACTGGTAATTCACTTTTCAGAGTTCCTGTTTTAGAACATGGTTTTCTGACTTCTTTTTCCTTCATTTTTAAACCACATGAAAATCAAGTTTTCTTCCTGCCTCCAAATCCCCCACTATCCCCATTTCTACGGTCATGTATGATAGGACCTTTTAGACTTTTTTTTTCTTCTTTCCCTTCCTTTTCTCCCACACTTGGACAACCCAACTGAGTGAGTCCCTCTCCTCTGACTAAGGAATCAGCAATTTTTTATTTTGTCTGGCTATGGATTTTGACACTAAAAAGATAGCCAGACTTTTGCAGTAAGAGTAAAGCTGCAGTTGATGGTCCTTGTTGTACGAGCATTTGAACCTGACGTCGCTTCAGGAAATGCACAAAGACCCTGCTGCTACCCCCAAGAGGTCTGTCCCAGTAGTTTTCTTCTGGCCGAGGAGAATGAAGAGACTACATTAGTAATAGAAGAGCACGGTTTACATACATGCTTTTAAAATAACTATGAACTGTTTGTAAATTCAATGAAGGAATCTCGATTGCACAAAGTTAAACTTTTAAAACGGAAATGTCATTATTTTTTAAGTTCTCTCTAGGTGGGTTTTAAGTCTAGTTTTACAAATGTTCAAAATAAGTATAAGAACGTGTTTAATGGTATTATTTACTTCCCCTCGTGACCTGTTCAATGTCATTTCTTTCCTCATGACACAGCATCTACTTGTTGGCAGATACCCAAAGGCCCACAATGGACTACTGGGTCCTCCACAGGATGAGAAGTTGACTAACAGCCAGGCCTCCCTCTATGAGATGTTGCAGGAGAAAAGCAGATGGGGCGGAGTTAGCATGGACCAGTCAGCACTGCTACCGCTGCGTTTCAAAAATATCCGCGAGAAAACAGATGCACACTTTGTGGACGTGATTAAAGAAGACAGGTAAAAAAAGAAGAAGCAATTGAGTGCCTGAGCATAAATATTTTTCCTGCCCCTGAACTAAATCAAAATAGTTGGGTCTATAGTTTGTTCCTCCAAGTGTCATTAATGGTGGGTAGATAAGTACAAAAGGGCAGTTGCGAACTTAATTTTGTAACGGGGTATTAAAGCATTCCTAGTGCCAGGGCAGATATGAGGTTCTAAACACTAAGTTTCATTAAAGATCAAAAGTATTCAGGAGTTGGTCTTGCTTTATTTTGAACAGACACTCCATGAAATGATTTTCTATTTTGGAGCCATTTATTTCTCATCAACCTGTCTACATCTAGGCTCTTTTACATTTACCTACTTTCTTATGATTTAGATATCATTTTTAATTGCAAGAATAGATCAGATCAATCTTCACAGGCATCATAAAAGTGGTGGATAAGATTCTGTGCGAATAATATCAGTGTTGCTGAAAGGAAGCATTGACAATGAGTTAGCAGTGTTGGACTAAAAGAAAATCTTCCTACAAAGGCTTACCGTGAATCAGTATTTGTTTTGTGAGTATAGAATTGTTGGTTGCCTGTTTTCAAGACTAAATTGATACCTTCCTTTGGCATTAAGAGTTACTATATGACTATCTCAGGAATTTAACTGTATGGTTATGAAAGCTAAGCCCTAGAAATCCGAGCTAGCCCAATAAAGGTATTTTCCGTGCATTTTTCAGCTTTTTCGTAGAATTGAGCTATAACTGGGATGTTATTATGAAGGTCATCTGAGCTGGGACTTCCCTGTACGGCTTACCCAACTACGATTTTTATTTTTGTTTTACTTTAAATATAGTCTGTTTCCAGTTTAAAACATATTATAAACACCCCAATAATCATAAAACCGAAAGTAAAATAAATAAACTTTCATATATGACATTCCCAGTAAGTTTTCATGAATGTCTCAATTCATCCAAATATCTTGTCATATTGAAATACAACTCCACTTTGAAACATTCTTTCATATTAATACAGTGTCTTCTACAGAACATAGAATTATGTAAGAATCTCGCAACACTTCAGTGGCTATTGAAATGAACAAGGATAGCTTAATATTCCTGATAAGCTTGTGTAGTTTTCAAATTCTGTACTGTTTCTTTTTGATTTATCACTCCTAAATAATATCTAACATGCAAATGATCTAGACAAAACAACATATTGGAGGACATAGTATGTATGGCGGATTAAAAGACAGCCATATATTACTAGGGTTTCCACTGGCTCAACCTCTGGTTCCCAGTCTCATTTAGATGTGGAGGAACCCCTAAGTTTTCAGATGCGCTTCCATCGCCTGAAGTCTATGGTCCAGTTACTCATCTGCCGCCTCCCTACATCAGACTGTCCACCTTCTTCAGTACATATTTGTCTTGTCTGCAATTGATCTAACCACAAACAATCTCAGGCCCCATTTGCAGGAAAAAGACTCAATTTACATCAAGATCATTGATTTAAATTGATTCTCTGATAGAAATCACAGCTAAGGCGGTTTGTTTTTCAGAAGTATATGATGTTGAGTGTAGCTTCCTCCCCCATTCTGGGTACTCGCTAATGACCATGCCACACAGGGGCTTAGTATAGCATGTCTTTATTCTTTTGTGTGTAACCGCAAACTCAGCATTCTAAACCTGCATTAACTTCACTACACTCTAATGCGTATGTTACAATTCTATGGAGGCCATCAGGAACCAAAAGGGTTCTGCTGTTTTTTTGTTTTTTTTTTAAAACCTTTATTTCGATAAAAGCAATACAGTTCCAGGCCTACAACCACAGGGGCCGGCCGTTGCTAAAACTAAACGGAAACACAAAGTTGCATCGTTACACAGCTCTTCAGCCGACAGCCCGGGGGCCCAGCAGCGATTCCGCATATTATTCTGAAAAGCCCTGTGGTGGTAAGCAGGATAAATTCAAGGTTTCACATTTTACATATATATAAATAAACAATAAAAAGAAACTGAAAAAACTAGCGAGGCAAATCAGACTATACGGAGAGTGTCCGTCCCAGAGGTGGGGAAAGCCGTATCGGAAAATGATATGTACAGTGAAGATAGATGAGATCTTGGGAGGGGGGGCCGGGAGCGAGTGATCACATTATCAGCAGAAATGTGCGGTCACGGGGACAGAAGTATTTCAGGGACATCCACAAGAGGAGGGGTACAGATCTCCGTGCGGTATAGGTTGCATTGGTTCCATATTCTCCCCCACTTCTTAGGTCTACCACGTGCAACATATACGTTTTTTTCCCTAAACATGCACCAATCCATGTTTTCTTTCCAAGCTGAAATCGTAGGTGCTCTTTGGGATCCCCATAGTTGTGCTATGTCCCTCTTAGCTACCATATTTCCAAGGGTAGCCCATTGCATCTGTGCCACATTTTAATCGTTTGGTTCCCACACAGTAAACCGCGTCGGGCCTCCGGCAACAACGAAACTCCCGTAACCTCTTCCATGACAGCATTCACACGATTTCAAAACACTACTACATCCGGGCACTCCCATATAATATGAAGGAAGGTAGCAATCAAACCACACCTGCGCTTGCACAACCCGTCCACAGAATAACCCATACGCAACAGCCGGGGACCTGTGATATAGATACAATGTAGGATTTTTAATTGCACTAGCCGAGTCGGGCCGGAATCGCAACCTCTTTAGGAGAAGATATTGCAGCCTGCCAATCTTCATTGTCCAACTCCAGTCCATTGCCGGTCCAAGCACCCCGAAGCTGTATAAGCAAATCCGATCGATCGTTCATAAGTTTTTTGTATATTAGGGAAATGGTGCTATCCGGGACGTGCCCGTCAAGCACTCTGTCTTCAAGAGGAGAAGATTCCGGAATAACGGTCCCGGCCGGGAAAACCAAACCAAGCGCGTGACGGATCTGCATATAACAGAAATGCTCCTCATCACTAAGCGCATATTCCGATTTAAGCTCGTCAAAAGTCTTGACCCTGTTTTTGACCCATAGATCCCCGACCCTACTAATAATCAATCAATCAATCAATCAATCAATCATGTCATTTGTATAGCGCACTACTCACCCAGAAGGGTCTCAAGGCGCTGGGGGAGGGGAAAGTTACTGCTCGAACAGCCAGGTCTTGAGCTGCTTCCTGAAGGCAAGATGGTCTTGGGTTCGCCGAAGGTGGATGGGGAGGGAGTTCCACGTCTTGGCTGCCAGGTAGGAGAAGGATCTTCCTCCGGCGGTGGCTCTGCGGATGCGTGCTACGGTGGCGAGAGCGTGGCCTGTCGATCGTAGCTGGCGGGTGGGCGTGTAGAAGGTCATGCGGTCGTTGAGGTACTTGGGGCCCAGCTCATGGAGAGCCTTGTGTGCGTGGGTGAGGAGTCTGAACGTGATTCTCTTGCTGATGGGGAGCCAGTGCAGGTCTCTCAGGTGTCGAGTGATGTGGCTGTGTCGGGGGATGTCAAGGATGAGTCGGGCGGAGGCGTTCTGGATGCGTTGGAGTCTTTTTTGAAGTTTCGCTGTGGTTCCGGCGTAGAGGGTGTTCCCCTAGTCCAGTCGGCTGGTGACGAGTGCCTGGGTGACGGTCTTCCTGGTTTCCGTGGGGATCCATCTAAAGATCTTGCGGAGCATGCGCAGGGTGTTGTAGCACGAGGATGAGACGGCGTTGACTTGTCTGGTCATTGACAGGGAGGAGTCCAGGATGAAGCCCAGGTTGCGTGCATGGTTCGTCGGTTTGGGAGCGGTGCGCAGGGCCGGGGACCACCAGGAGTCGTCCCAGGCGGAGAGTGATGATCCCAGGATGAGGACTTCCGTCTTGTCCGAGTTCAGCTTGAGGCGGCTGTTCCTCATCCTAATACTACTACCAATGAGATCCCACTTCTCGAAGCCCTTCGTAGTCCAAAGACTACCCAATCTCTCCGCAGCGTCAAGCGGGGACGCTCTAGTCAATCTGTCCGACGACCCTAGAGCTGCGTTTGCGCTACGCCACACCCGCACCGCGACCCCGGTGGGCCCAGTCAGTTTCTTTCCAGTCGATTTGGAGTATAGCGCCCTGTTATAGTTCCCTACCAGCAGCTGCCATTTGTCCATTTCGAATGCAGGATTTGAAACGGGGCCGTACATTGCATGATTAATTGCACTTAATTGGGATGCCCAGTAGTAACGTTTAATGTCTGGCAGCGCGATGCCCCCATCGTACCAGGGCAAAGTCAACTTTACTAGGGCAATACGGGGACGCCCGCCCCATATCAACTTCCTCTGTAAGCTCTCAATCTCGCAAAAGTAACTGGCCGGTACAAAATCAAGCGTACTTTGGAGGGCATACAGGAATTGGGGTAGGGACATCATCTTGAAAAGAGCTGCCTTTCCGACTGGGGACAGCGGCAGGCCGCACTAAGCCGTCACGTCGGATTTAAGCCGGGAAAGTGGGGGAAGCAGATTCCGTTCATACCGAACCGCGGGGTCTAGTGATATAAAGATCCCCAGATATTTAAAACCGGCATGTGAGATCGGTATAGGGCAGACAGGTGGCAAGGGGGTTCTTCCCCGGTGAGTGAATAAGTACTAGATTTAGCCCAATTGATAACTAGTCCGGAGTTCTTCCCAAACAAACTAAGTACGTCAAACAGTACCCCCAGTGACTTTCGAGGGGAAGTGAGATATAGCAGAATGTCGTCTGCGTTTAGCGATATGCGGTCTTCGAAGTTGGGGGACAACCTAATGCCTTTAAGCGACGGTTTCCACCGCAGCCAAGCTGCAAGGGGTTCTAAGGCAAGCGCGAAGAGCAATGGAGATAGAGGGCACCCCTGTCGCGTACCCCTCCCAAGAACAAAGGATTCCGAGACTCTGCCGTTAACCACCACCTGGGCCAGCGGTTCCTCATACAGGAGTTTAACCCAACCGATAAACCCCGGGGCCAAAACCGAATTTCGCGAGGGCCGCCCACAAATACGGCCATTCCACAGTATCAAAGGCCATCGTGGCATCCAAGGAGACCAAGATGGCCGGCTCGCGCAACGACTCCGCTCTCGCCAGGACGCCATGGAGACGACGCAGGTTAAGTGTGGTGTTACGTGGGGAATAAACCCGGACTGATCCGGGTGAATCAGGACGCCGATCACCTTTATCAGCCGGTTTGCCAGGAGTTTTGCTAAGATCTTAGATTCGGCATTCAAGCGCGATATCGGTCTGTACGACGCACATAGGTCCTGGGGTTTCCCTTCTTTATGAATAACAACAATGGACGCTAGTCTCTGATCTCGGGGAAGGGACCCGACATCTTGCGATTCTAGAAACATCTGACGGAGGTGCGACGCCATTTTGTCGGGACACAACTTGTACAGTTCGATGGGGATGCCATTCGGGCCAGTAGCTTTCCCCGAGCAGATGGAGCGGAAAGAGAGCGCTATTTCATCGTTGGAAAATTCCGCCTCCATAAGCTCTTTGTCCGAATCAGACAAGCTAGGCAATTCGATATCTCTGAGCAACAAGTGTGAGTCCTCCTCCGGTCTGTCTGAGACGGTGCATACACCTTTTGAAAATGGTGTGCAAAACCTCCACTATCTCAACAGGATCCACAACTCGTACTCCATCCGCTCTCTCATTAACAGGCACAACACGATTCAGTCTTTCCCTTTTATCCAACCAGGCAATCAGTTTCCCTGCTTTATCTCTGACATCATACAGTCGCCCCTGTTGCTCACGACTCATAGCCTTAGCCGCATCCGTCACCAGAGCTCTATAATCACACTGTTTGAGGGATAAAGCGTGTAATTTATCCTGTGTGGCTCCAGATTGCAGCTCTTCTTCCAAGTCAGTGATTTCAGTCTCCAGTCGTACAACCTCCTCATTCTTACTTTTCTTTGCACAAGCAATCAACGACAAAGTTTGGCCACGGATTACCGTCTTGAAAGCCTCCCATAGTGAAATGGAGGAAGACACCGACCCTACATTTTCAGCGAAATAATGATCCATGGACTTGACCACAGCAGCCCTGGTTCTAGGATTTCGAAGGTGCCAGGGATTGATCGGAGCCACTCGACCCTCCGCTCCCAGCTGTATATCAATAGAGAGCCAAAGTGGGGAGTGGTCCGAGATACCCCTGGCTAGGTGTCTAACTTCTCTCACCGAGACGGCCTGCACCGCAGGAACAAGGACATAATCGAGCCTAGCAAGGCTCCCATGCGCGCCCGAGTGAAAGGTGTACTGTGCCTGTCCGGGGTGCAGCAGCCTCCAACAATCCACCAGACCCAGTGTTTCCAGGAAGGTACCCAGCCATGATTGTGATCTCGCAAGATCCCTGGGGGGGTTGCGGTCCTCCCTACCACAGACAACAGAATTTAAATCACCACCCATAACCAAAATACCTTCGGGGAGCCCCAACACCACTTCTCCCAAATCGGAAAACATCGTAGTTTGTAAACCTGGCGGGACATACACAGAGTATGGAGATAGTCGTCCCCTCCCACCTGCCCATGATAGCAGCATATTGTCCCTTATCGTCAAGTATGGTATCGTCTATTTCCAGGGGGAGGAAGTTCCTGACAAGAACGCCAGACCCCTTCGACCCAGTAGTGAAACCCGAGTGCGCTACCAGACGATAACCTCGCCTATTCATTGCATGGCATGTGTTCCCTATCAAATGTGTTTCCTGTAACAACACTACATCAGGGGAAAGACGTTTCAAGTATTGCAATCCTATCCCCCGCTTTATCCTGTCTCCCAGACCGTTACCATTCCAACTTAGCACCCTCAGCCCCCTACCCCCCATCCCAGAGATGAAGACAGATTCCCTCCCATAACGAAACGGACACCAAAGTCAAAATATGCAGTAATACGTAGCCTCGAAACAAACAAATGTAAAACAAAGTTCCCCCCACCACCCCCAAAGAAATTCTCTGAACACCCCCCCCACCCTGCACCCCTGCGTTAGGCCAAAAAGCCACCCCAACTTGCAGTGTGCCTGTCGCCCCAATATGAAACTGATCTACAAAAAGAGAAAATACCCCCTGAAGGAGGAAGAGTCCCGGTTCCCCTACCACCCCTGGGTATTTGCGAATATATATACAAACTCAAAAAGTCATCAAACCACTGCTGCAAAGTCCATACAGCACGCATGCCGGTCCGCACTCACTCCTCCTGCACCAATGGGCCACCGTCAGCGCCCCCCGATTGCTCCGAGCGGTCTCGATGTGTTGGTAGAGTATCAAGCCAGTCGCTGACGACCTCGGGCCGGTCAAAGAAGAGCGCCCGTTCATTGTATTCAATGCGTAGTCGGGCAGGGAAGGGCATAGCGTATTTCAAGCCCATGTCTCTGAGTCTCCGTTTCACCCCCATGAATCCCATCCGTTGCTTTTGTACAGACTGTGTGAAGTCCGGGTAGAAACCAATAGACACATTCTCAAATTTCGTGGGGCCATTGGCCCGCGACGCCTGCAGGATAGCGTCCCTGTCCCTGAAGTTAAAAATCCTGGCTATTATGGGCCGTGGAGGGGCGCCAGGTTTATGTTTCCCACCTGGAACTCTGTGAGCACGCTCCACTGCAAAAAAGTTACTGAGGCCCTTAGGGGCCAGATGGTTCAATATCAGGTCCTCAACAAGGAGATCCGTTGTTAATTCAGTGGACTTCTCTGGAACCCCGATGATACGCACATTGTTGCGCCTAGCTCGACTTTCGAAGTCATCCAGCCGACGGGCAAACAAATCATTCGAGGACCGCAGATTACGAACTTCTGTTTGAAGATCGGACATGTCGGTCGTGAGACTTGCGGTCTTGATATCCAAAGACTTGACCCGCTCGTTGGTCTTCGCCAGATCAGTCCTGATCAAGTTGACATTGATAGCCACAGTGTCAAGCTTTGAAGGCAATGTTTCGTATTGCTGGCCCATAGACGTCTTCATGCTTGCAATGGCGCCCATGATGTCTCGTAGGGTCAATTCTTCCGTCGCTGAGGAGCCATCCCAGGTCTCGTCCAGAGCTTTACCAACACCACTGGGGGTTCCTTTTGGACGGGTGTAGCGGTCCATAATATTGGATTGGATGGCACCCCCCGGTGCGTGACTTTGGTGGTCCGCTTCTCGCTGTCTGGCTTGCTTGCCATATTGAGCGACGCGCCCCGAAGGGGCCTTTGGGACCTGGTTTGAATGGCTCCTCACAAATCTGACTTGTTAAGTCTAGAGACTAGGGGCAGAGGGCAAGCGCTCAACTAAAGTTAGACCATGGGCCAGCAGAGTCAAATGGCCGCTGGTGACGACAGACAAAGACCAAAAAAGAAACTGAAAGTACTTCAAGGGCACCATTTGACTTCCACCGGCGGTTGTTGTTCAATTGCGACCTGGGTATCTCGGGGACCCAAATCCCGGGCTGTTCATCGGTGTAGGCCGCAAAAGTTCGAGGTGGAGTAAGTCCGGATCCCGGCAGCCAAATCGATTTCTGAAAAGAGCTTCTGTGTCAGCAGGGTAATATCCATAAGAACCCGTTGTCTATATCAGGATCCGTGACAGGATATATGCGGGAGGCGCGAGGGTCTCGGGAGCCCTGTGCTCATGCGACCATCTTGGATGCGCGCTAAGCTCCTCCCCCTTGTTCTGTCATTGTTAACTCACAATACACTACACTGAGCAGGCCACTGTGTTATTTCCCCACATTAAATTTATTTGAGGCCTTCACCACACCTGCAGGCTGGAGAACCCCTCCAGGTTACAGTGGTAGAAAGGCAAACAAATAATATTGTAACATGAACAAAACTATCCTCGGATGTTGTGAATGGAAACACACCCAGATGAACTTATTGTATACTGTTGCTAGGTTTATTCTATATCTGGATTTGCACTTCAAGAAGTTAACATTCATCCCAAATAGTTCTATTGAGCTCTAATGCTGTCTTCACATTGATCTGTGCTACGCAAACAAATGATGGACGGAATGGTGAATTATTCATACATTCACCCCCAGTCAAGAGATCTGGGTTAAATCCATCGTTCTTTTGCACACCATGCTACCTCAGTTTATACTCGGCCATATGCAAATTAGTCGACCCTGTGTCACATGGGGACAGTCCAGACCGAACTGCCTAGCCTGGTCCTCCCTGGACCGGAAACAAGCATCCTGGGACTGGTTTCTGGGTAATACCCTTCATCAGCCAGGCTAGCTTAAATCCAGTGGCACAGGGAGCAAGGGACCCATGTCTGGGCACACCCATCTGACTTAGGGTGAAAAGTGCTGCGCAAACAAATGATGGACGGAATGCTGAATTAATCATACACTCACTCCCAGTCAAGACAATTGAGTTAAATCCATTGTTCTTTTACTCCCCATGCCACCCCAGTTTAGACCCAGCCATATGCAAATCAGTCTTGACCCTGTGCCTCATGGGAACAGTCTAGACCAAACTGCCAAGCCAGGTCCTCCCTGGACCAGAAACAAGCAACCTGAGACCTGTTTCTGGGTATTGCCCTTCATCACATTGATCTACAGTAATATTGCACCTTTCTACCTTTTAATGAGTCAGGCAGATCAAATCAGTTAGTTTCCTGATACTATTTGTTCTCTTTCTACCCCCAATGATGCTCTTCTAGTTCTTTTCAATTAGTTTGTCAGTGGCTCGCTTCAGTCGAATAGTCAAGGGGTATGCTACATTACATGAACAGTTATATGGAGACTCATTACTTCACAATCATTATATCGGTAGTCTTTACATTTACAATATTTTTAAATCACCAGCCATTAATTCATAGCTACTTTCATTTTTATTAAGATTGCGGGTGTATAAATATGTGTATGTATAGATATATGTGTGTGGGGGGGGGGAGGAGCTTGCTCGAAACCGAGATGGCTGCCTGAGTCTCGAGCTCCTCGGCACTGATAAGTGATACTGCCACCTCAAAATGATTAACGGATCGTTATCTGCGAAGCTGACCGCTACCGCACCATAAGGACCCAACCTCAACCTCTCTAAGCCCCCTACATCTGGAGTTGAGACGACGCACTGCGGGCGGAAGACTGGGCCACTGATCCCGCGCTGTAGTTGAGAGCGGGACAGGGCTGCGTCCTGTGTGCGGCGAGAGACGGCTGACTTGTGCCGGATCTTCGAGACTCTGAAGCCTGGCTCATACTGTGACCTGCACTGGCCTGCCATGAAGCCGTCTGAGCTGAAGGAAGCTCAGGTGGTGCGCAGTTCAGCAACTACTGTGCTGGTGTGGGCGTTGTTCTGGACTCATAACATAAACAATTGGGGAAGTTTATGCGGGCCCTGCAGGGCAAAGCGGAGGACTTGGAAGCCCGCTCGAGACGCTGTAATCTCCGCATCACGGGCCTGCCGGAAACGACACAAACTGGCAACATGGAACACTTTGTAGAGAAGCTATTGGTGGCACTTCTGGGAGCTGAGGTGTTCTCAAGCATATTTGTAGTGGAGAGAGCACATGGGACTTTAGGGCCCCGACCCCAGCCAGGTGCCTCGCCACGTCCAATTATAACAAAACTGTTAAACTACCGGGACAGAGACGCAGCTTTGCGCACATTGAGGGACAAACAAACGCTGACAGATGAAGGGTCGACCATTTCGCTCTATCCGGATTTCACCGCCAGCGTACAGGAAGCTCGTCGACAATTCGCACCTATGAAAAAGCAGCTGCGCGAGATGGGTCTGGACTATGCAATGCTATACCCGGCCAAGCTAAGGGTAAATAAACAAGGTCGCTCTCACATCTTCATAGACCCGAAGGCTCTGCAGAAGGCGCTCAAGGACTGGACCAGGGAACAATGAAAGAGCTCAGAACGGCAGCTACTGGACGAGGCGGCGGGAGGATCGCTGGATGAACAGGACTGAGACTCGCTTGGTTGCACATGGCTGTTAAGTATTATGGGGGTTGAGAGGGGGAAGGAGGGGGAAGGGGGAAAATGTTTGGATTGTGCATTTTTGCTCTATGGGGTCGGAAAGTTATAGAGATTTCCATATATAAATCTGAGCTGTGACTAACCTCTACATGTCTAGTATACTGGTGTCAAAGAACAGCATGGGGACCCTATTTTAGCCACAGACTCAGCCATAAAAACCGCCCATTGGGATGTAAGACACTAGCAGGGGAAGAGCGCATGGTCACGGTGTGGTGTTCTGGGCGCATTGCTGTGAAAGGTTAGAGTAGGGGTGGTGACGCTAAAAGTCGGTGTGGGGGAGTTGAGCAGGAGGCAGCCAGTGTGAGGCTTATAGCTGTATACAGAGCGATCTCTGCCCACAAGTGACAAACACTACCACTGTTAATTGAGGTTTGGGTGGGAGGGGGGAGGAGTGGGTGGTCCCTATAGGGGATGCTGCGCAACCGTGTTGTGGTTGTTCTGCTATGGGTGTGGGGAGGGGAGGGCAGATAAGGGGCAATGTTGTTGTTGAGGTTTGAGAGGTCAGTCAAACTGTTGTTTGATGCTTGCTATAAATATCAGCTACAGGGCTCAGGATGTATTGGGGAGCTAGAAAGACGTGATGGCTATGACTAGCTGGACTGGTGCCCCGGGGCCTGTGGATTCCCTCAGGGCGCTGACGTGGAATGTGAGAGGCCTAAATGACTATTGTAAACTTCGTAAAGTGTTGAACTGGACTAGGCATAAGATTGACGTTGCCTTATTACAGGAGACGCCTCTCCCACTGCACAGCCCATTAATGCGTTCCAGGGGCCTGGTGGGAAATGTCAATACCGCAGGGTTTACAACCCAGGCAAGAGGGGTATTGACATGGGTTAACCCCTGATCTAAATACACGTTGAGACAGTTAAAGCGGACTTGGGCAGATGGTTTGTGATCTCTAAATGCCAGGATAGAGGGATGGATTTGCTTATAGTTAATGTCTATGGCCCCAATTATGACTGCCCGGAGTTCTTTGCCACGTTAGCTAACACAGTGAGTGGGTGCGGGGTGACACAAATACTTTAGGGGGTGACTTCAACCTGGTTAGGAACCCGGAACTGGACAGATCGGGAGGCCCGTTCAGGAGGCCGGCGACGGCGGTCAGAGCTATAGAGAGAGTCATGATTAGCAAGGGCCTCTTAGATATGTGGAGCGAGCTGCACCCACTGGATGGAGGTTACACACACTATTCTGCTTATAACCTACGCACACGCATTGATTACTGGCTTGCGTCAACGCCCCTCTTGTCTCAGATTAGTGCTTGTCAGACTCTGCCGCGCACGCTGTCGGATCACTCACCACTCTTGCTGGTCTTGTCCACCCCTAAGAAAACATGGCGCTTCCCACCATATTCGTTGTTAGACCCGCTCTTCAAAGAGGTGTTGGCAGAAGCTATTGAAATGTTTTTTGCTGCTAATATAGGATCAGTGGACAGTTTTCAGACAGTTTGAGAGGCAAACTGTACATTAGGGGGGTGACCATGACTAAACACACTGGGGTTCTTCGTTCCATACGACAGAGACTGTCGAGCTTACACGCAAGTAGTATGAGTCCTGTTGGCGGCAGATTGGGCTGACACCTTTTTGTTTGTTTTATATAAAAATTTGAGATCCGTCTTGGTTTACTGTAGCGCAGCAGACACACTTTGTATACCGTCAAGAATTGCATCCTTTAAGAATAACGCTGCCTGGCCTCTGGGATGTGGGCTAATAAGCTGTGTGATGTGCTTTATGTGTATACACCGCCGGCCTCAGGGTTGTAGGCCAACTGCTGTGTATATCAGTGATACCTTGCATAATAAATCTGTTAAAAAAAAAAATTTGATATATGTGTGTGTGTGCCCGTGTGTCTGCACAACATTGTGTGATTCTTTGCTAATCACGTACTCTCCCCATGACTAAAACCAAAATGAATGTGTCCCTGTGTAATGTAAATTCATGTAAAGCAGTCCCAATACCTTCAAGTCAAATCTGCACTATATAAAACTGCAAAAAAAAGATAAATACTCGTTTTGAACACTTCTTTCATTGGGCTATACTTGGGCTACATTTAGGTGTCATTTGTGTTACAGTTGGGCTCTTTTGTTTCTGGTGGCCATCTTAGGAAACCTTTTAATTATGAAGCATCCTAATGTCCTTATTGTGAGAAGTTGGCCTAATATGCAGTGCTCACTATTCTAGTGATCACTCTGTATCAGTCCAAACAACCCTTATTGATGATTGGTTGTAAGTCAACCTTATAGACCAGCTATCCTAGTAGCGCGGATACGAGCAGTCTTCGGGCTAAACTCTAGAGGGCGTGTTAAGCCAGCTGTTATACCATCACATATACCCCTTGAACACCAAGTGAAAGGACACCACACAAGTGTTATGAAAATAAACAGTGTATTTATTTGGATCACAACAGCCCTGTACTCTTTATGAGGACAGGGTACTAAGCACACAACAAAACTCTTACGAAAATACTTTAAGTTGCACAATTTACACAAATGCCCGAGGGGCACGAAAAACCATATACTCTAAAAGTGGAATGCGAAATTACTAGCAGGTAAGTACTGTACTAATAGGCTTTGGAATCGCTAGGACTACGTTACTGAACCTTCAGATTACTAGTAGGAGGCCTAGGGGACTCGGGTGCAGAGTGTGCACTCTCACGCGGGATGCGGGACAAAGTCTATGGTAGCTAGATTTCACAAAGTTAGTGTTATCGGGCGAACCAGACTAGATAGGCTGAAAAACTAAAAGGATCTGGACCCTTGGATAGTGAGGCTATGCTGGGGCACCGAAATGCCGAAGTTACCTAGCCCAGGGGCTGTAGCTGCATAGGTCTGAAAAGACGTCGGGAATCCTCGTTGCAGTCTATGGAGCTTGAAGAAAGAAGTTGCTGGCAGGCGACCAGTGAAGATTGTTCGATGGATCCAAGCCTGGATCGAAGATGGATGACACCTGAAAGCAGAGGGGACCAAGTTCTTTAATCACTAGCCAGTGATTGTGTGGGCACCAGGATGGCACCGGGCGAAGTCACCTCGACCAGGTGAGTGGGCGACGCTGGGCTCTGCAGTCTCACGGACCAGGAGGCGTTGTCGGCGACCAGGATGGAGGTGCGAGCTGTCCCACGATGGTTGATGCTGTCGACGTCGCTGGACCCAGGATTGGGGCAACAAGTCTTGGCAAATTCAAGCCCACGCGGTGGACTCAAAATGGCGTCTGGAGTGGACCAGGAGGGTCCGGGGTGCTCCTCTTTTGGAAGGGAGCAAGGGCCAGTCTGGGGCAACCAGACCAGCAGTGTTGTCGTCATTGATCGTCGTCGGAAAGGCCACAAGCCAGCGGGCTAGTAGCCAGACAACGCGGTGAGCAGCAAAAAGCAGAAGGGCCCCACGCAGATCGTGGAGATGCTGGGGGGCTGGACTTCGGTGCTGGAGCTGCTCAGGGTCGGGGCTTCTCGGACCCCAAAGCACTCACCAGAGGATCCCTCGGCGGTCGTGCTGGATAGAAGTCGTGCAGTTCTGATGATGGCCGGTCCCTCGGTCTCGTCGCACCTACGGTTCTCAGGTTAGCTGTAGAGGTAGGTAGAGGTGCCAGGGAAGCCGGGTCTCGTCGAGCTGGTCAGTCGGATTCCGGAGGAAGGACGTGCAGCAAACCGCAGAGTTCTTGGATGGTGCCTGCGGATGCAGGGTGACTACTCCTTAGCCACAAGGGAGAAATCTTGAGAAAAAGTCGAGAGTTCCTTTCGTAGAAAGTAGTTTCTTGATTCAAAGATGATCTAATTTGGAAGGGTCCCCGCTCCTGCCTTTATCCTAAAGAAAGGGGTGGGTACGCGACTAGGTCCTGCCCTAGGGGTGGGACCAGGAAGGGGGGTGGTTACACCCCTCTCACATGCCGGACTTTCCCCAGGCCAGGGGCTGGTGTGCCCCTGGAACTGGTTCTAGCCGGCAGATGCGTAGTGAGCACCGGGGTGCCACTTGCAGTCACCTTCCTGTAAAGCCCTGCCTACCCAGGATACACAAAACCCTGTCTGGGATGGTGCTAGCACCGCCCCTGACAGGAAACCCTTTGTTCAGGCTCCCCTCGCTGGAAGGACTCCCAGCTGCAGGGGGTCAGACTCGTGTCTGTGGTGGGAGCATCCATTTTGTGATGCTGAGGCTTGAGTTAACTTTAACCGGGGTTCACAGTTACATACATGTCGTGTCCCTCTAGAAGGGTGGAATGCTAACCCCGTCGCCAGAATTGGCGAGGGGTTAGTATTCCAATTCGTATGACACCTTACTCGACATGTTTTGATAAAGCGATACCAAAGATAGCATTTAACCGCGAGGATTATAATGCACTTAAGAGTATCTGGTATGCGTTATCATGGAACAGCTATTAGGACTTGGTTCCGCAAGCTGCAAATGGGCTCAGCTCATGCCAGAGCACCATCTCACACGATTCCAAGCACTCTGCCTTCAGGATTGTCAAGGCCTGCCATAGGAGTGACTGATAGGAATCTGTGTGTCCATTTTAGGGTTAGATATAGGTATACTATATCTAAAGCAAAGGGTGATTACACCACCTTGCCCCAGCTGTCGTGCAGCCAGTTGTGTCAGTTTTAGATGGCCAGCCAGGGGTGTCATAATACATGCTTCAGCCCCTGGTAGGCCCTGGGTACACCTATGCCCTGAGTTACAGGGTCTGATAAGGTGGCCCAGTCCCAATTGGATAATGCACCTAAGGTACACATGTCAATTTAGTGAGAGAACAGCAAGGCTGTGGGTCTGATTGGCAGGCCCACAGCCAGAGAAGTCGTAAACCAGTGAAGCAAAAGCAAAAAATCTGGGTGATCATAGGATTGCAGACCCTACTCTCCTACACTTATTTACTGCGGTATTCTCAGTAAAAAATGCTTTGAATTTTCCACTTCAATTCCATCAAGATGGTGTTCAGATGTGCCACATTTTTGGCATAATTTCAGAATGTTAACATTCTAGTTGCTCATTAGAACACTATAATAAAGCTGCAGGTGATCACTAGGGAGTTAACTGGCACTCTAGCAGTTGGCTGCTGGTGTTGAAAGTGAATGTTTCAGTCTGCATGTCAGAATGTTTTAATGATATCGAAGAGGAAGATATTTGAGAACTCATTTAAAATGTGTCCTAATTTTGCTTTCTGTAGCACTAACTAATTTCTATGCCAAAATAAAACTCCTCATTGTGTTCCTTTCTTAATTAAATGTTTTTAAGTTTTACCAATTTGATTCAAGCAAGATGGCTTCAGGAGTACCACACATTTTTCATAAATTAGATTGTTAGAGCTCTAGTTGTTCTTTAGAACACACTGGAAGCCTGCAGTAGAACGCAGAGGAATCAACTGACAGGCTGCTGCTGCTGCTGCTATAAGAACATGTGTTGCTCTTAATAAAAAACAAAAAATTCTATTGTATCAAGAATTTTCAATTCTATTAAGGACACGGAGGTGAGGATTATGCTTCACTTTCTTTGTCTACTGAAAAACAGCAGCCAATGAAACAATATACAGAAACATACTACTTTCTCATGAGCCCTTTAATCTTTCTTCAATCCTGTTCCTCCAATCAGAAACCCCCAGTCCAGATAATGCCATGAAAATACAGTCCTTTCTTTTTCTTTGCAAAATTATTAGCTTCAGCCATAAACCAAATGATCAGATTCAAACGTGAGCCAACTTGTTTCATCATGATCCGATGACCAATCCAAGCACTCTGCACCCGTAGGTCAGGGGAAAACGGGAATCTGAGATCCACCCTGTAATGCCAACGGATTCAGACAGCCAAACCAAGACACCTTCTATGCCGGTTTGGAATCAGTGCCTACGAGACAGAATGTTTTTATCGTAACATCCCATCTCTAACAGGAAATATGCATTCGACGGGTGGGTTAACACAAAATATTTATATATCATAATCACAAAATACATATCACGATGTTTGTGGTGGGCTTTTCCCCGCCTCTGTGTCCTTAGAGAAATGAAAATTCTTGACAGATTAGCTAGAATTTGTTTTTATTCTTTTACAGGACTGGAGGTTTCAGATTATGATTGTCCAAAGCTGTGCCACTACAACAGATGCAACATCAACAATTGGTTTGTGATAAACCACTTTGAAGGGGGACTCGGAAGATCAATCGGCAACCTCCATAATGTCCTCCAATATAGACCCCAGGTGAAGGCTTCTGTAGCAATGGCACCGCAGACTGATTTTGCTCTAAGTTTAGACACATGAATACCAGCCTCCTCTAAAAGCCACTTGACCAAACGAAGCAGAGTCTCTGAAGAAACCAGGCCAAAAGGTTTTTGCAGAGAGATCAGCAATTGACCCGCTTGATCCCTGCAGAATTTGCGGGTACAGTCCTCATAGGCTTTAATGCATTTGACCACACACAATTTTGGATTGTTGGGAAAGGCTGGATAACTGATACGAGAATTAGTCTTGGAGCATTTAGAAATGCAGAAAGATATCCCCACAGGTGTAAATATTCTACCTGTTATGTCGAGGGCATTGACATCTGATACCTGTCTTCATGAGACCAGTCACAATAAGAAGGCCAACTTAGCTGATATCTGCTTCCTCGATTCTCATTTGCGGGCCATGCCAGCAAGAACCGAAGGATCACATCCACATCCCATAAGACCGAGTATTTTGGTGCATGGGGATGAACCATCCAAACACCCAAAGGAGTTTACAGGTGAGAGGATTCTCCCTCATGGGCTTACCACCCACATGAGGGTAACCCACCAAAATGGCTGCATGAAAATTGTTGATTGTCCTGTAAGCCAAACCCTGAGCAGCCAGGTGAGACAAGTAATTATTAACTGTCATTTGCACTGTGGTCTCCAAGGGATCCATACTCCATTCACTGAACCAAGAAACCCAACATTTGCATGCCGCAGAATATCTCTTGTTGGTAATTTGAGCCCATGATTGAGATAAATAGAACATAGCTTGCTCTGAAATGCCCTGCACTTGCCATTGTCTCCCGAAAGTCTCCATGCCATCAGAGACAATCATTCACATCGACCATCAACTGATGGGGAAGCCCCATTGGATCCAAGAGCAGGTTCAGAAAGGGGCAAATCTATACCAGTTGAGCACATGACATCACATGGCCACCTGGAACCATGACTGTGCTTTCCAACATGATCTGGAAGAGAACTCTCTGGATCATTGCGAACAGGGGAAAGGCATACATCAAGCCCCTTGACCAAGACTGTAGTAAGGCATCCAAACTCTCTGCCAAAGCGTCTGTCCTCCAGCTGCTAAAAAATGTAAGGCGAGAGTTGAGGCGAGACACAAACCGGTCAACTGCACATGGACCCCATAAACGATCTAGAGCCTTGAAGGTGAGAGAGTGAAGTCTCTAATCACTGGAGTCGCGTAGGAACCAAGAGTTCCAATTCGCTGCAATTCGTACAGCTGAAATGTTGTGCACCTGAAAAAGGATGCAACATTTCGCGTTGTGAGGAGAGAGATACTTTACTGCAAAGGATCCTGCAAGGAGTTCGAGACAGTTGATATGAAGCCAAAGCTCCTCTGGAGACCGTCTGCATCTAGTCTCCACTGAGCCACATTTGCTCCTCAGCCCCATCTGCTGGCATCCAACTCTATGATCACTTCTGGAACTGATGCAGAAATTGCCTTTCCTTTTCAAGCATCCATATGAGCGGGCCACCAGGAGATCTTTATTCTGACTTCCACCGACATGGCTAAGTGTTCCGCGTAGGGCAGCTCCCTGCAGAGATGCATAATTTTGAGTCATTTGAGAGCCTAGTAATAGAAAGGCCCCGCATAAATGGCCTGAATGGAGGGCGCAAGAAGTCCCACCAACTTTGCCAAAATCCTCAATGGTATTGTCTGAGATGCCAGAGCTCACCTCAATACCTTCTTTATTGAAAGCATCTTTCGAAGCGGAAGTTTGAGCTGGGCAGATATTGAGCCACTTAGAACCCCAAGAACTTTAGATTCTGGGATGGGGTCAGGAGAGATTTCTTGCTGTTGATTAGGAACCCCAAGTCCTGCAGGAGTTGTCACCCAGGAGAGATGGGGGAGAACTGTTGAGCCATAATGAGGATGTCATCCAGATAGACGACCAATCACACACCTTTCTCTCGGAGGCATTGAACAGTCGGGCTCAAAATGTTTGTTGAAACACCAAGGGGCTAAGGAAAGACCAAAGGGAAGAGCGGTAAACTCGTACCACTGGTTGCGCCAATAAATACGGAAGAAATCTACAATGAGGGGAAAAAATCGGGATCGTCAAATATGCGTCTTTTAAATGGAGACGCACCATCCAATCCCCTTCCTGCAGAAGATGGCACAGGAGATGGATGGCCTCCATCTTGAAATGTAAATAGACTATCCAAGAATTGAACTGACGCAGATTGAGTACCAGATTAAAACCCCTTCTTCTCCACCAGAAAAATAGTACTGATGAACCCCTTGGGGCGTAGTATAGGACAAGGTCACTCGGAACGCAAGGTATTGTGCACTTCCCTTTCGAACCCCTTGCTCTAAGGAGCCTGCCCAAAATCCGCCACCTCAGGGAACCCATTCTGTTAAATGTGGATGTAATATCTCATCAGGATTGAACTGCTGATTTTCTTCTCTGGGGCGCAGTACAGGACTCACTGATATTATGGTACCTTGCTTGCTTTTGGATAAATATCACAGTCCCACTTGGGAGTGGTGTGTATCTGAGTTCTGGGAAACCGAATCTTCCAAGGCTTTGCCGGCCCCCTGTAAAAGCCCCGAAGGGCCCTTCGCAGCAGACACGCCGGATCCATGGTCCAGTAGGGCTGTTAATCACCCTGTCTAAAGCCTCATTCCGAAGTTGGCCAAGCTCAGCTGATTTGACCTGGGGGGGGGGCGTGAATTCCCTGTGCTTGTGCCAGTGCCATATTCCCTGCTGTCAGAATTGAGTGGAGGTTGAGCAGAGTGTCCTAAGCAGGACCTTATCAACAGAGTCCTGCACATTGACATCCAGTGCCTCAACAAGTCTCTCTTCCATGCGTTGCTTGTAGGGAGCTTCCAAAAAGAAATCCTCCTTCTGATAGCAGTGTGCCATAATGATGCAGAGCACCAAAAAATAGCCCCAGAGGAACTTCATCATGGACGTGGATGGGGAGGCAGCCCCAATAGGTGCAAAAGGCAATAACACCAGAAGGGCTAGCTAAATCAGAGTGGGGGAGGCACCTAACCCTTCGGGCAGAGCCCTTGTGTGTTTTTGCGGCCGTCAGGCATAGGGAGAACAGCGGCGCACTTTAGTTGTGTTGGCAGAGTAGGGGGAAAGAAAACAGAGTGTGCAAAGGAAAAAACTTGTGTGTCCACAACACGCACTTCAAAAGACTCTCTCTTCTGAAGTCGAGAAGCGTGCTGCTCCACGCTGACCGAAGTAAAGACTTTTATCAGGATCCCAGCTAAAGCCTTGAGGGTAGAATGCCGTAAATGACAACTCGGATGTGGCGAGAAGTAAGGGACCACCCAATAGGCCCACCAATCCTAGAACAAGGATAAACGTTAGAAGGGAAACACTTATGCTTATGATGCTGTGTCCGCAGCAACGAAAGAGTAAGGACTATGGTTCCATGACAGTGTTTGGACTGGAGGGTTATGATTGGTAAAGCAAGAAGGAAGATGAGCTAAATGGCTCATGGGAAATTTATTTTTCTGTATATTGTTTCATTGGCTGCTGTATTTCAGTAGATAAAGAAAGAGAAGCATAATCCGAAGCCTCCAGTCCTACCATAGAATGTCAGACTTTACTCTCACATGGCTGAGCAATATAGTGTAAATTTATAGAAAATATGCTCTCATTTAAGCTTCTGGAGCAACTTCCATTACCTCCGAGAAAATCATGCGAAAACAGTTTTCTCTCAAACATGATTTATGAAATCCCAGCAGAAGGTTAGCATTTTTCACTGGGTAAAATCACCTTAGAACTCAACACAATTCCTAAAACTAGTATGGTACCACAAGCAAATGATTTATATTGCAAATAAAATCCGTTGTCAATCTTAAAACATTCTGTTTTTTGTGACCTTCAAAACCTGCCATTCACTACAATGCACTTCAATTAGGACCATGTCCCAGAGTACTGTAACGACTGCTGCCCATGTTGTGGCCAGCCAGCAAAGGCTGGGTCCTATGCCCCCCCACCCACATGCCCTTTGCAGTCGGGTGTGCTCACTTTGCCCCTTTTATATATTTTATATATTTTTAATCCATTTACAGGACAGAGGGACCAATGGCCAGTGACAGCCCCCCACTAGGGCAGAGGAGCGTTGCCCCCCTTGCTGCCAGTGCAGCAAAAGTGAAAAATGAAATGATAATAAAATGAATTACCAATTTATTTCTCACTGCTCCTAGCTGTATTCGGGGGTGGGGTGGGGCTGTTGCTGACTAGTGCCCTTGGCCAATCACAGCATATCTGAACACCAACTGCCTAAATATACAACTATTGTTTACCCTTAACTTCTCAAAAACTACGGAACCGACTTACACCAAATCCCAAAAAGCACAACCTGCGGACCAAGATCTAGCTTCCCGCAACATTTGGTGTAATTGTGTTCAGCAGGTTTTGCTGTAGCCTTGTTTAAAGAAGTCTATGGAAAATGCATGGTGATTTTGTGTTTTTGGGACCCCCCCCCCCCTGTTTTTCTCGGCCCCGTTTGACGGATCACCCCAAAATCTACCAGGAAGGAGTTGAGATGACAACTTTTTTTTTTTTTTAAGTTTTGTGAAGATTTTCAAATGGGGTCAGTTATTAGCAAACCAAAAACACTCTTTTAATGGAAACTCATACTTAACTATAATTACCTAGAAGCAACCACCACTAGGTTATATATGTGGCCATTAAACAACTAATTAAAACGTGTCAAGGTGTGCAAATCAGTGTGTATCTAACACACAGGTCTCCCAATACTGAATAAAGAGTTGGTTCAGAAATGTACTACATATGCAATCCCTTCAAAGTTCTTACAACAACAAAGTCTTATATAGATCCCACTCTATGTGTATTATAAATATATTGTACCGCCCAAGCGGACAAACTCAGACTGTATAGGTTTTGGTAAATGTAGGACACCCATGGGTACATCCTAGGTACGATTGATTAACATTAGTGGGCACTTCAGTACTTGCCCAGGCACAATCTGTTAAAAAACTTTTTTTAAACTGTGAAAACACCCAGAAAATAGCATAATAGAAAAGCAGACAAAAGCACAAACATTTTGCACAATTCTCTATGCTTAAATTTGTATCTAACTCATGCTGAGCCAAGATTTAGTTCAGTTCTTCAGTTTTTAATCTAATTGGTACCTAAAGATAAGGTGCTAATATTTAAAACTTACTTTATGCAGCAATTGTAATATGAATCAATTTTAAGATGCAAAGCGAATTGTAAGGAAATTAAAAAACATGCACTTTAAAATGTGGTTTACTTTTGTAGTGCTTTGACACTACAGAGCAGGTTTAACAATACATATAAAAAAAAGTGCAATGTAGGACAGTGTAACTTGTTGCTCTGTTTGTTTTTACACACCGGGAAAAATGTGTTGGTATATACTTGTATTATTAATAGAACACTCACACACTCTTCCACATTTCCTAAAAGGGAAACTCTGATTCTCTGTTAGCCATTTAAGTTGGTACATATACACATATATGCAGACACACAATTATATATATATATATATATATATATATATATATATATATATATATTTTTTTTTTTGCGAAAGGGAGACGACACCATGTGCGTTTAAACTTGTTTATTTTCGCCAAGCCGCCATTGGACGCGTTTGGGCTGATCCCAGCTTTGTTCACCAATAGCGAGGCAGTATTACCAGCATACATATATCGGCACCACTTTCAAACTACACGTGTATAGACTAAAACAACAGACCCGTTGTCCTTTTCAGATTATAGAACTACATTGTCATGCACGTAAATACATTTTTTGTTTTTAACGAAAAGTTCATTGGTTAAATCCGCAAATACCCTAATGATTTATGATAAAAGGTCTTTCGTTTATTAAATGCTCAAGCCATTTTTCCAACATTGTTTCATTACGGCACAGTCGATAGCGCGGTCTGTTGTATAAGTCCAAGTGGGCATTCACGCTACAACACAGTCACAATATAAACATAGCGTTACTATTCTTAATCACTCAGTTTTGAGCATCGCAATATTAGCCCAAGTGGGAAGAACCAACAAACATTCCCTGGAACATACATTGTGTTCACTTAGTTCTAATTGTTCATTATATATATATATATATATATATATATATATATATATATATATATATATATATATATATATATATATATATATATATATATAGTGTGTTCTCTCTCTCACTCACACACTCTCACACACTCTCTCTCACTCTCTCTCACTCTCACTTTCTCACTCTCCCTCTCTCTCTCAGTCTCTCACTCTCACTGCGGAGGTCGTACGTTTCATCTTTGCAAATATCTGAGGTTATACTGGCCATCCTAGTAGATGTAATTGGAGTCCCGTGGAGTGTCAATAAACAGTTTGCCGTGTTTGATGCCAATATAAGTTGATAGATGTTAACCGCATGCGCGCTAGACCAATTCCGCTCCTGTGCTGAGTTTTTTAAAACCGCACTTTACGTGACAAGCTGGGCTCGTCATCCGCGTGCGAGGAGGCTACGCCATGACGAGCCCAGCTCGTCATGAGCGTGGAAGGGGTTAAGGAAATGGTACTTTTAAGTTGCAATCACAATAGGACAACAAATGCTAAACTGTGGATTCACCTTGAACTCCGATCTCACCTTAAGGGCACACCACCAAGAAAACAAAGACTGCCTGGTACCAGCTCTGTCTACTGAAGAATGTTAAACTGTTCTTCTCAGAAAGCTGATGTTTAAGTCCCAGTTCTCACATCTGGATAGTGGCATTGCTCTCCTCCATAGCCTCCGGCCTGCCCCCATTTAAGGGTATTCCACATGCATCAACAATCCAAGGCCTGTAGAAGTATGACCACATTACCCCTTCCATAATGGAACACTACTATCCTCACCTGACAGCCAATGTGGTCTTCAAAACCAGCTGCATCATCTGCAAACCCTTAACTAGGTCTACAAAGCCATAACTCCCTGTCTATCTGCTTTACGAGCTCCCAATCTCTATTGACTTTCAGTACACCCTCAGCCCAGATACTATCAGACTGGAGAGAAAAAAATGAAAAAAACAAGGCACTAGGCCCTCTCCATCTATGCACTACCCCTGTATCCATCAGGACTGCTTAAACAATCCTCTTCACAAGCAACAGCGTCCTGGCAATTACCCTTCATCCTCAAAATATGCAACAAAATGCATGTTACTTACACCACCTGCTTCTAAATACACCCACCCATCTTTCCCTCATCTTGCGGCGCTACCCTCTCATCTACCGTACCGCCAAAGATCAACACACAGGCAGCATTTACCCTCCCTACTTTTACTAGTGTTATAGCTGCTTCATCCTAGCTTACTCCTACAAAGGCCATCCTGCTGTCAGCATTTTGTTCTCAGTGGTTCCTTTTGCCTACTCCATTTGCCTCATGAGTAATGTTCACATACCACACCATAACACATGCATTAATCCTTTCTAGAATTCTAAGTTTGCTTGTCCATATTCACTCTAATGTGCAGTGCCAACCCACTGGGAGTATGTTGTGGTTATCACAAAACCTTACCCTCTATTTTTCCAACTCCCCTGTACTCCTTTCCCCTCCCAGGTCCCATTTTTCCACACTCATGCCTATAGATCCACCACAGTGCCAACGACCATTGTACTGCAATGTGTTCTCTTGCCACCACTTACACATTTCACCAACTAGGTCTGTCTTCTCGTCCTACCCTAAGGCTTCTCACACAAACATCAGAATATCTGTAGGCTCATTGTCACACACATCCCACCAATATGCATCCTGTGTGCCCTTTTCCTAACCATCCATTATCCATGAGCTAAGTAAATGGCATTAGCATCTCATAACACAAACACCACTTTATGAGAAAAGTAAAAATCGAATTGACACCCTTTAAAGACAGTTGTTTAAAGTAGGTTTATTACTGATGAGAAACAAGTCCAAGGAGGTCAGTTGACTCGATGGTGTAGATATTTAGTCATGTATTAAATTTCATCAGGTACACAATGAGGAGGATTTTACTGGTGCAACAAAGATGGAATGTAGGAAACCTGCTTATTTGTTTTCTGTTGACAGAATTCTGACAATAGATTATGTTTCGGAAAGGAAATTGTCGTCCCTGACGGGTTTTAATAGAGGTATCTCAGAGCAAGATTTCTAGATCATCCTTTGTTTTCTTTACAATAGGGCATATCTCCCTCAAGCTGTCTGAGTCAACTGACTGCCTGTCAGATGTCTCTCCGGGACAATGCAGATAGTATATCTTTAAAGAATATGTGGCTGCCTGGGGTGGTGAAAGCTTTTGAGGTCTGAATTTCCAGTTGGAGAACTAGAGCCGGGCACAGTGCTTTCTCCTTTCTTGGTGCTCTCTAATCTTTTGTACACTTCTTTGTCTACAGCCTGATGAATGATTACTTCTTCAAGCCTCCAATCAACCGATTCAGCCTGAACTTCCTGGATCAGGACTTGGAGAGAGCATATAGAGCCAGCTATCAAGAAGAGGTAATATTTATTTTCCATGTATGACCTGGTGTGCTTTTAAGAATAGCTTTATGCATCTGATACCTGTTGGGTCTGAGGGTGTCCGTTGGCTATGAAGGTGGAAAGAAATTATTCATATGTCCCCGATGATACTTTAATAAAAGGGGCTATGATTTAGTTCTGGCCTTTTTAATGTTTTCATTTGCTTGCCTTTGAGCATACTACCAAAACCCTTCAAGTTGGTTGAACGTGCAGTTGAATTTCCTTAAAGGGCAAATACTTCACTCCTGGTGGTTGCCGATTTGGGTAAATTAGCATCTCACCTTGAAGAGTCTTGAGAATCACTGTGGATGAGGTAGCACTGGTAAGGCATGTTGGTCAAGGATACCTACCCTGCAGATAGAACAATGTACGTACACTCTTGGCATCTGAAATGGAGGCGATTATGACCATATGATCCCAGTTTCAATGGATTCCTTATTTTCTTTAGGTTGACTGTTTCTGTTGTGGAGACTCGTCAAGATTGATTTTACCCAGTTAGAGCAGGGACCCTACTAGTCATAGAGCATCAGAGTAGCAACTGTTCTAGATGTCTTTGGTCCCTAGTCGTATGAACCTGTAAGAAGATAAACACATGGCTTTTGAATTCAAGTTAACATCTTTATTTCATTTGCCTGCAGTCCACAGTGACGGGACTCTAGTTGAGGGCAGCTGTCACTCACTTCAGTAAAATATCATTAATTAATTTCTGCTTCTCCCTATCAACTTTTGTTCTTTTTTCAGTAACCTGTCTACCAAACAATCCTACCCTGCTGTAACCTTTTAAAAACCAATTATAAAATTAATTCTTTAATTCCTATTTGTTGTTCTGTTAACTTCCTATTTTTTTTAAACAGGTAATAAGGACGGCTCCTGTAAAGACTTTTGGCAGTGCCACCTTTAGTTCTCTCCTGGATGTGCTGCTGTCAACTGTGGTCTTCTTGATCCTGTCGATCACTTGCTTCTTAAAGCAAGGCACATCTACGTCAGCCCCATCACTAGGCAGCATTGTGGTCTTCGTACTTGCTGGTCTACTGTCGGTGTTGTCACTCATCGTCTCTGTCAGGTAAAATAGCAGGAGGGACAAATTGATTTTTATCTCATTAGCAAAATCAAGTCAGATGGTTCTTTTCTGTGGTGAAGTTCAGAGTGGCCAGCTTCAGATAGGCCAAATGGCCAACCACTAGTCACCAATAAGCATACAGGTCCTCTTGCCTATCAGTTGAACATCTGGGTTTTTTCATCACTGTTCACATCATCAGGTACTACAGCTACTCTGTTAGCACCTCTTTGTGTCATAAGTGTTATGGAACTAAAATGCAGTGTTCGAGGCATGTGGGCTGCTGAATTCATATCTGTGCATAGATCTCCGCTTAGTGTTGGGTCCGGATGATTGCACCTTGTTGTCCTGGAAGAGTCTTCGAAGTATCACGAGATAGGTGGCTCCTCCCTTGGACTACAGTGCGCATGGGCATCCTCTCCATCTTCAGATTGTTTTTTTCCGCCATTGGGTTCAGATGTTTTTCCTACACTCCAAGTTCGGAATCGAAACAAAACTTTTTTTAAAGGCCTTCGGCCTCGACTGTATTTTTTTTGCTCTGTGCCTATTGCCTCGATTAAACTTCCTATTTCTCTCCTGTCGTCGACGCCGTTGGGCCTTTCGACGCCACGTGGGCCTATCGTCGATGGAACGAAGTCCATTTAAATTCTGCCCACAATGCCATTCCAAGTACCCGCATACTGACAGACATCCAGTATGCAACAAGTGCTTGTCACCGGACCATAGAGAAGAAGATTGCCTGGCCTGTGCCCAATTCCGTTCCAAAAAGACAATCCGGAATCGACGGGCCGCTAGGCAAGAGATGCAGAGACCAGCACCAGAACCGGAAAACATTTTCGATGACGACCAAGACCTCGTCGACGTAGAAGACTCGAATCTAGAGATCATGGCCGCCGAGGACGATTCGGAAGACTAACAGATCCCGCAGGGGCGAACTGTGAGTACACTGCCCCTGAAACCCACTCTACAGAGAACAAAGGCTCCGGTCGAGGCATCGCCAACAGGCCTTAGCCAAGATCAAGACACTGATTCGATAGCCCCGCATTCAAGCTCGGCTACGAATACCAAGAAAAAGCCTTCTGACACACCAGGCCCAATTCACGTTCTCAAAAAACCAAAGGTTGTCGATTCGAATGCTGTCGGACCGAAGGTCATCGTACCGAAAGTCGCAGACCTAAAGGCCGCCGAGCCGAAGCTCGACGCACCACGTAAGCCTATTCAACCATAGGCCGTCGACACCTAAAAGGGGTGTCGACTCGAACGTCTCACCTAAAAAGGCGGTCGAACCGAAACCGAAAGTCGACGAACCGAAAGCAGTCCAACCGAAGAAGATTGCGCCAAAGCCAATCGACCCGAGCACAACTGCTCCGAAAAACCCAGTTGAACCGAAGAAACCAATCGATTCGACAATGGACAAACAACCAAAAAAGGTTGAACCTCCGAAAAAAACGGTCCGACCAAAAAGTCTGGTCGATCCGAAAACAAGCCTCGACCTGAAGAATGCTGAAAAGATACCTAAGCCTATCAAACCGACAAAAACTGTCGATCCAAAAACAAAAGTCGATCCAAAAAAGACAAAACCCAAGGATTCGACTCCAAAACCAAGGACAGTGCAAGAAGAACTCCTTCACCCTGATCCTATCAAAGAGGAACAAACAAAACTGTACATAGACCCTGAGACTGGCAAAGTAACAGTTTACCGCAAAAAGAAGAGACCAGTGGACACTGAACCTTCTTCACCAATTCCTCTAAAGAAAAATAGAGACTCTGCCACTTCTCCACTTAGACCTTTCGAACCTGTCTCTCCTACTATGCCTACCACGCCTTTTGCCCCTTACTCTCCTACACACTCTGAGTATAATGTAGATTATGCAGAAGATGATCCTCAACAGGATTATAACTATCCACAGGACCCAGACACACAAGATAACACATGGGACAATCAACAAGACCCATATGATACACATCCCATCCCTGACACCTCCTACCCAGTTAAGCCATCACCCACAGATGATACAGTGGCATTTAACCTACTAGTGGATAGGGCCGCACTATACCACAATGTTGATATGCATAGTGACCCAATACAGGAGGATCTTCTATTTGATACATTTGCCTCTTCTGATAGAACAGTTAGAACACTCCCTATGTTGAAGGGTGTACTTAAACTCGCCACTGATATATTTAAGGATACGGCTAGAGCACGTGTTATCAACCCTAGGGTTGAGAAGAAATATAGGCCTGCCCCTACAGACCCTACATACATTAGAGGTCATTCCTTGCCCAAAAGAGATGGGGAGACCAGCAAAAAACCTCGGCATCTGGTTCACAGAGGATCTCAAATTTGAGGTCCACATTAAAAAACCTACAGGCACCTGTTTCGCTACCCTAAAAATGCTCCGCAAATTCTTCCCTCTGCTCCCTAGGGATGCTAAGGAGACGGTTGCTAGAGCACTTATACTGGCTAGGCTGGATTATGCGAATGCATTGTTCAGTGGCATCCCGGCCTATTTGGTAAAACGCCTTCAAATCATCCAGAATGCGGCAGTCCGACTCTTGTTTAACATCCCGAGATGGAAGAGCGTTCGTTCTGAGATGCGCACGCTCCACTGGCTTCCGGTTGCTCAACGCATTCTATTCAAATCACTGGTGCTTGCGTTTCGTGCTTCCCATGATCAAGGCCCCCTGTATCTGAGGAAGAGATTTACCAGCTATGTTCCTGCACGTCCCCTCAGATCCTCCACCCTGTACAAATTGTATCTCCCCCGCTTCAAACGAGCAAGACTTGGTGGCCAATCGATCTCAGTGATCGGGGCCCGGGCCTGGAATGCTCTCCCTCTCCAGCTACGATCTATGTCCTCAGTGGCTGTTTTTAAAAAGCATTTGAAAACTCATCTGTTCAAGAGTGTAAGTTAAGTTTTTCTTGTATGTCTGACTGTCTACCTCTCCTTTTTCCGCGCCAGGATACTCTCCAGTAACGGAGCGCGCTATAAAATAATTTATACATACATACATATACAACTACCACTTGATTCACTAGTTGTAGCTAATGCACGAAAGAGGGCTAACTCTCAAACAACTGGAGAAGCACCAACTCCTGATTAAGAATTCAAAATTCTTGAAGCCTCAGGAAAAAGAGTAGCTGCACAGGCAGCCAATTCATGGCGAATAGCGAACACAGAGGCTCTACTAGCTCGCTATGATAGGGCACACTATGATAGACTGAGAGCATACTGCAACATTTACCTGAGCCATTCAAAGAAAAAGCTGATGCTCTTATTCAGGAGGGGAAGCTCATTACAAATGCTTCCATTAAATGTGCATTAGACGCAGCAGATACCGCAGCAAGATCTATTAATACTTGTGTCTTGGTAAGACGGCACGCATGGCTACGCATCTCAGGCTTTAAAAGCGAGATGCAATCTACTATTCTTAATCAGCCGGTCAATCCAGACTTCCTCTTTGGCCCAGCAGTAGATAATAATCTTGATAAAATGAAAAAAGACACAAACTGCAAAATCAATGGGTGCACTGCAGTTCCAACAGCATAAAAGTTCCTTTCAGCGACCGTCATACAGAGGACCTGCACGAGGCAACACGTCACAAGGTGCCTCGACATATAAAGCCAATACCCAGTCCACCTTCAATAAAGGTTCCAATCGAGATGGCTACAGAGGAAATAGCAATAAGGGTAGAGGACGTGGAGGCAATAACAAGAGAGCTTCCACTGAAACAAAACAGTGACTTCAATACACTACCTCCAGACCACATAACACCGGTCGGAGGAAGAATACAAGAGTTCCTACCAGTCTGGAACAACATTACAACAGACAGGTGGGTAAGACAAATTATCCAGTATGGCTACTGTCTGGAACTGACTTCTACTCCACCCAACATGCCACCCAGACACCGTCCAATGTCCACAGAACACATCGCCCTGTTACAACAAGAGGTGAAAAGCATGCTGGAAAAGGGGGCCATAGAGCTAGTCCCTTTCCAGCGCCAAGGAGCAGGAGTATACTCACTATACGTCCTCATTCCCAAGCAGGACAGGTCCCTCAGACCAATACTGGACCTCAGACCCCTAAACCAGTATATACTTTCGGAGCACTTCCACATGATCTTTCTACAGCAAATCCTCCCGTTGCTAAAGCAAGGAGACTTCCTAGCGACCTTAGACCTCAAGGATGCATACTTCCACATACCTATACATCCTTCTCACAGAAAGTATCTCAGGTTCACAATACAAAACCAGCACCATCAATTCAAAGTTCTCCCCTTTGGGGTGACCACAGCTCCGAGAGTGTTCACAAAATGCCTAGCGACAGTAGCTGCACATCTAAGGTGACAACACATTCACGTGTATCCATACCTGGACGATTGGCTGATACAAGCAAAATCGTACGAACAGTGCAGAAGGTATATGTCTCAAACACTTTAGCTGCCACACAGCTTAGGCTTTTCAATAAACTACCCAAAATCCCACCTACAGCCATCCCACATACAACAATATCTGGGAGCTACCATAAATACCTCTGTGGCTAAGGCATATCCAAACGCAGCAAGGATAGCCAGTATGCAAATGCTCATTCGCAAATTCCAACCACAACACTCCCTGTCAGCTCGAGGGTTCATGCAGCTCATAGGCATGATGGCCTCCTGCATTTTCATTGTCCCTCATGCCCGACTTCACATGCGTCCACTGCAGGAATGCTTTGCAAAACAGTGGAACAAAGCTCAGGGACTAGTGAAGGACCTAGTGTTGGTAAACAGTCGTGCATACAACTCTCTGCAGTGGTGGAACCCACAAAACCTTTCCAAGGGACGACTGTTCCAAAAGCAGGTTCCAGAAAAAGTGATAACAGCGGACGCATCACTGTTAGGTTGGGGAGCCCACGTACTCCAATACACAGTGCAAGGGCTATGGACAACCCAACAGAAAAAATTGCATATCAACCATTTGGAGTTGCTAGCAATATTTCTAGCTCTAAAGGCATTCCAGAAACACCTGTACAACAAGACTGTGTTGATCCGGACGGACAACATGACAGCCATGTACTACATACTGAAACAGGGAGGAACGCACTCTCTACAACTGTCTCACTTAGCGCAAAGCATATGGAAGTGGGAAATTCCAAAAAACATCTTTCTCCTGGCAGAACACATCCCAGGGAAGGACAATCATATAGCGGATGTGCTCAGCAGACACAGCGAGCAGCTACACGAATGGGAGATTCACCCTCAAGTCCTCCAACCATTCTTTCAAAAATGGGGGCACACAGAAATAGACCTGTTTGCCACAAAAGAAAACTCAAAATGCCAGTACTTTGCCGCCAGGTTCCCACATCCATTGTCACAGGGCAATGCGATATGGATGAACTGGTCAGGCAGATTTGCGTACGCTTTTCCCCCAGCCCCACTGATTCCGCTGGTGGCACGCAAACTACGGCAACAGTCAGTCACAATGATCCTAGTTGCTCCAACATGGGCAAGGCAGCCATTGTGCACAACGTTCCTAGAACGTTCCTAGTGCCTCATCAAAGACTAAAACTCACACCCAGTCTTCTGACTCAGAGCCATGGAGAAATCAAACACCCAGATCCCAATCAATTGAACCTAGCGATCTGGCTCCTGAGGTCTTTGAGTTCGGATACCTTAACTTACCTCCAGACTGCATGAACATCATTAAGCAGGCAAGAAGGCCAACTACTAGGGCATGTTATGCAGCTAAATGGAAGAGATTTGTTATTTACTGTAACAATAACCAAATCAATCCATTAGATGCTTCTATACAAAACATCATATGCTACCTATTGCACCTTCAAAGTTGCAACCTAGCTTATTCTTCTATAAGACTACACTTAGCTGCTATAGCAGCATACCTCCAAAACAGACAACACCTTTCACTGTTTAGAGTACCAGCAATCAAAGCGTTCATGGAGGGCCTTAAAAGGGTAATTCCTCCAAAAAACCCACCTTCACCAGTCTGGAATCTAAACGTTGTACTCACCAGACTTATGGGGCCTCCTTTTGAACCCCTACATTCATGTGAACTACAATTTCTCACATGGAAGGTGGCTTTCCTTATTGCTATTACCTCACTTAGAAGAGTTAGCGAGCTACAAGCACTAACTATCCAAGAACCCTTTTTTTTTTAAACATATTTTATTGATTTTTAATCATCATACAAATCAAAAATAGCATCCACTTCACTTAGAGCCATCAAATATATCCTCAAGTTTATCCCCAACCAAACCCCTCAGGACCCCCCCCCCCCATGTGGCAATTGGTGTGGATACATTCCAAAATACACATATCATAACATAGCACCAGCTATAAGGAGAATATTTATAACACAGTACGCTTTGTTAAGTGTCACATGTATGTTCCTCACGTTTTAATCTTCCCCCTCCCTCTGTAAATTCAGCAGAGCCTGCACCACCGTGTCCCAAGCCTTGGCCATTTCTAGAGCTTTTTCATTGGTCGTTCGTTTGGCCTGTTGAAACCTAACGGAGATCTCACTACTAGCCCATTTATGTAGCTCTGCTCTCCACCTCTTGCTCGATGGCCCTTCTTTCGATTTCCAGTGCCAAGTAATTTCCCGCTTTGCTAAGATTAGGCCTAAATCAATGAATTTACTGGTTACTTTAGTTTTGGTCGTGTGCGGGAACCAGTGTAGCAGGCACACTGCAATGTCAAAGTTTAAATGTCTATCTGTGACCTCATTTAGGAGCTCCCCTACTTCCACCCAATATCTTCCCAAAGCTGGGCAGTTCCAGAGCATGTGCTCCAATTCCACGCCTTGTTCTAAGCACCTAGGACACGCTGCGTCATGAACCCGAAAGTATTTCTGGATCTTCCCTGGGGTCCGGTAAGCACGGTGCAAAATAAAAAATTGTACCTGCTGGAAATGCGCATTTCTGCTCCCCTTCCACGTTCTCCCCAGAATGTGGCCCCACGCTGCGTCTGGTATTGGTCTGTCTATGGTCGCCTCCCAGTTCAGTTTCAGGTCATCTAGTGGCCGGAGTCCCTCGCGCAACATCCGAGACTGAGTGCATGTGACTGCCTTAAGGGTTCACGCAGCCATTACTACATACTGGCAAGCCATGGTGGTCACTGGTTCTACGTCCCCCCTTCCAATGTTTCTGAATTGCCGTTGTTACCGCTGCATGAATCAGGAAGCTACCATCTGTGAGACCATATCTTTCCTGTAGGGCCTGGAATGTCAGCAGCACCCCATCTTCATATAAATCGCCTACCATTTGGAGTCCCAACTGTTCCCACTCCATGAGGGGGGACCAGTCTCCACCGTGTGGCAGTGCTGTTAGCATCCCCAATGGGATTTCCGGTGCATACGGGTGAGCCACCCTAGCTTTACACTGACTCCTATTCCAACAGAGCCTAAGGGTTTTCTCTTCCGTCGTCAAATCCTTTAAATTAAGTTTTTGTTGCAATACTATGTACGAAAGGATATGCCTCTGTATCCCTGTACCTCGCAATCCTTCAGGACCCCGAAATTCCGCTGCAACGCTTTGTGCAAGTACCTGCAGCTGGGGAGCTAAGTAGTAAAGCTCGAAGTCAGGAACCGCCATCCCGCCCTCGGCCTTGGGCCTCATCAATGTTGTCAATGCTACCCTCCGTCGACCATTCCCCCACAGAAAGCCAATAATCATGGAACGCAATTCTCTAAACATGCTCGGAGGGATCCAAGCTGGCAAAGTCCGGAAATAATAAAGTAATCGAGGTAAGGCCACCCTTTTAAGAAGGGCTACTCTTCCCACAACCAAAAGAGGGAGTGTGGACCAGAACGCTATGCTTCCCTTCAAGGCACTGATACAGCGCCCCACATTCCCCTCCAGCATGTCTGTGGCGGCATGATAGATTCGGACCCCCAAGTATGTCAGACAGGTCGGTTCCCACGTCATCACCCCAAGCAACTGCGGCGGTTGTGCACACGGTTTCAATGGGAAGAGGCATGTCTTACGCCAGTTCACTTTCAAGCCAAAAAAAGTTCACCAAACCGCGAGAGCACGGATACCGCACTCTGCAACGAGTCTTCAGTGTTGTCCAAAAACAGAAGCAGATCATCTGCATACAGTGATATGTAATGGGGTACGTCCTGCAACCACAGACCCTGATAAACTCGTCCTGACCTAGCTTGCACCGTGAGGGGCTCCATCGCCAGGGCGAACAATAGCGGGGATAATGAGCACCCCTGTCTCGTCCCCCTTAGGACTGGACACAACTATCCAAGAACCCTTTATGCAAGTACCTGTAAACAGGGTAGCACTTAGAACAAACCCTAAGTTTATGCCAAAAGTCATATCCAATTTCCATATCAACCAATCTATAGAACTGCCAGTGTTCTTCCAAATTCCACAATCAGTAGCTGAAAGAGCACTGCACACCCTAGATGTAAAGAGAGCTCTGCTATATTATGTTGACAGGACAAAGGCATTCAGAAAAACAAAACAGTTGTTTGTTGCTTTCACACCACAACATAAAGTAAATCCCTTATCAAAGTCCGGAATAGCCAGATGGATAGTTAAATGCATTCAAATATGTTATCAAAAAGCTAAACGCACTTTAACAGTCCCCCCAAGAGCACACTCCACGCGCAAAATGGGCGCATCCATGGCTTTCCTAGGGAATATTCCTCTTGAGGATATCTGTAGAACAGCCACATGGTCTACCATACACACTTTCACAAAACATTATTGTGTAGACGTACATTCCAAACAGCAAGCTGCTGTAGGACAGGCTTGTAGGAGAGTAGGGTCTGCAATCCTATGATCACCCCAGATTTTTGCTTTTTGCTTTTTGCTTCACTGGTTTACGACTTTCCCTGGCTGTGGGGCTGCTAATCAGACCCACAGCCTAGCTGTTCTCTCTCTAAATTGACACGTGTACCTTAGGTGCATTTACCAATTGGTACTGGGCCACCTTATCAGTCCCTGTACCCAGGGCATAGGTGTACCCAGGGCCTACCAGGGGCTGCAGCATGTATTATGCCACCCCTGGCTGGCCATCTAAATCTGACACAACTGGCTGCACGACAGCTGGGGCAAGGTGGTGTAATCACCCTTTGCTGTAGATATAGTACTCCTATATCTAACCCTAAAATGGACACATGTATTCCTATCAGTCACTCCTATGGCAGGCCTTAACAATCCTGAAGGCAGAGTGCTTGGAATTATGTGAGATGGTGCTCTGGCATGAGCTGAGCCCGTCTGCAGCTTGCGGAACCAAGTCCTAATAGCTGTTCTATGATAACGCGTACCATATACTCTTAAGTGCATTATAATCCTCGCGGTTATTTGCCATCTTTGGTATCGCTTTATCAAAACATGTCGAGTAAGGTGTCATACAAATTGGAATACTAGCCCCTCGCCAATTCTGGCGACGGGGTTAGCATTCCACCCTTCTAGAGGGACACGACATGTATGTAACTGTGAACCCCGGTTAAAGTTAACTCGAGCCTCAGCATCACAAAATAGATGCTGCCACCACAGACACAAGTCTGACCTCCTGCTGCTGGGAGTCCTTCCAGCGAGGAGAGCTTGGACAAAGGGTTTCCTGTCAGGGGCGGTGCTAGCACCATCCCAGACAGGGCTTTGTGTATCCCAGGGAGGCAGGGCTGAATGGAAGGTGACTGCAAGTGGCACCCCGGTGCTCACTATGCATCTTCCGGTTTGAACCAGTTCCAGGGGCACACCAGCTCCTGAGCTGGGGAAAGTCCGGACAAGGGAGAGGGGTGTAACCACCCCCCTCCTGGTCCCACCCATGGGCAGGACCTAGTCGCGTGCCTGCCCCTTTTTTCTGAATAAAGGTAGGAGCAGGCCCCCTTCCCAAATTAGATAACTCTGAATCTTGATGACTTTCCACGAAAGAACTCTTGAACCTTCTGAAGACTCTCCCTTGTGGCTAAGGAGTAGCCACCCTGCTCCAGCGGGCACCATCTAAGCGCATGCGGTTTGCTGCACGTCCATCCTCCGTATCAAGACTGCCCAGCTCGACGAGACCCGGATTCCCTGGCACCTCTGACCTCTACCTACATCATCAGCCCAGCTGAGATTCGTGGGTGTGACGAGACCTCGAGGGACTGGCCATCTTCAGAACTGCACGACGCTTATCCAGCACGACCGCGGAGGGATCCTCGAGTGAGTGCTTTGGGGTTTGAGAAGCCCTGACCCTGAGCAGCTCCAGCACCGAAGTCCAGCCTCCCAGCATCCACGAGATCTGCGTGGGGCCCTTCTGCTCTTTGCTGCTCACCGCGTTGTCCGGCTACTTGCCTGCTGGCTTGTGGCCCTCCTGACGACGAACCACGACACTTCCATCGCTGGTCTGGTTGCTCCAGACTGGCCCTTGCTCCCCTCCAACAGAGGAGCTCCCCGGACCCTCCTGGTCCACTCCAGACGCCATCTTGAGTCCACCGCGTGGGCTTGCATTTGCCAAGGGTTGTTGTCCCAATCCTGGGTCCAGCATCGCCGACAGCAGATACCTTCGTGGGATAGCTCGCACCTCCATCCTGGTCGCCAACAACGCCTCCTGGTCCGAGAGACTGCAGAGCCCAGCGTCGCCCACTCACCTGGTCGAGGTGACTTCATCCGGTGCCATACAGGTGCCCATCTGATCACTGGCTAGTGATTAAGAACTGAGTCCCCTCTGCTTTCAGGTCGCCTCCATCTTCGATCCAGGCTTGGATCACATCGAACTTCATCACTGGTCGCCTGCCAGCAACTTCTTCTGTCAGGCTCCATAGACTGTAACAAGGATTCCCGACGTCTTTTGAACCCTATGCAGCCGCAGCCCCTGGGCTAGGTAACTTGAGTATTTCGGTGCTCCAACATAGGTTAACTATCCAAGTGTCCAGATCCTTTTTCGTTTTCAGCCTAGCTAGTCGGATTCGTCCGATAACACTAACTTTATGAAATCTAGCATCCATAGACTTTGTCCCGCATCCCGCGTGAGAGTGCACACTCTGCACCCGATCTCCATAGGCCTCCTGCTCCTAACCTGAAGGTTCAGTAGTGTAGTCCTAGCGATCCTAAAGCCTCTGGATCTTGTTACTTACCTGCTAGTATTTCGCATTCCACTTTTGTAGTATATGGTTTTTCGTCCCCCTCGGGCATTTGTGTAAATTGTGCAACTTAAAGTATTTTCTTAAGAGTTTTGTTGTGTGCTTAGCTCCCTGACTCATAAAAAGTTCAAGGTAGACTTGTTATAAATAAATATCCTTTTATTTTCATAACAACTTGTGTGGTGTCCTTTCACTTGGTGTTCAAGGGGTATATGTGATGGTATAACAGCTGGCTTAACACGCCCTCTAGAGTTTAGCCTAAAGACTGCTCTTGTCCATGCTACTAGGATAGCTGGTCTATAAGGTTGACTTACAACCAATCATCAATAAGGGTCGTTTGGAATGATACACAGTGATCACTAGAATAGTGAGCACTACATATCAGGCCAACTTCTCACAAGGCTGTTCTTAAAACTCTTTTTCAAACTGCTGCAGCTGGCACAGGTGACCACCGCTAGAGGAGATACTGCTATACAGTCTATGCACAGATATGAATTCTGTATAACAACAAAGGGTGTGGCCCTGAGCAGTAAGGCTGGGCACCATATCTTGTGCATTGAGATACAAAATTGTATCATGTATTTGTTTAAAAGCATTTAATAATTTTTCAAAAATAATAAAAGCCATTAAGAAGCTTGAAATGGTTTGATGGTATACCCGCACATTTTTTCCAGATTCATTTCTAATCAAACAGCAGTATTGGCAACTTCTTCTGGTTGTTCAGATATGAATTCAGCAGCCCACATGCCTCGAACGGAATATGCTACTTACCAGTATGTATCTGTTCTTGGCATGTAGGGCTGCTGACATTCATATCGCCCACCCTCCTCCCCGGTGCCTGTTACAGCTGAAGCATTCTCTTTTTGCATGGACATTTCTTACTGTACTATACTCCATCTCTGCCACAATGGCGGAAAAAAACTATCTGAGGATGGAGAGGATGCCCATGCGCACTGTAGCCCAGGGGAGGAGCCACCTATCTCGTGATACTTCGAAGACTCTTCCAGGACAACAAGGTGCAATCATCCGGACCCAACACTAGGCGGCGATCTATGCACAGATATGAATGTCAGCAGCCCTACATGCCAAGAACAGATGCATACTGGTAAGTAGCATATTCCGTTTGTGGCAGTTGCAGTGTGAATGGTGAGGGAGTACATTTGTTTGATTATATTCTTCATATGTCTTTACCTGATTATCTGGATGGGATCTGATGTCAGTCATAGATTAGAAATGATTTTAAAAAATCTGAAACGAACATGGCGGCAGCATAGTCGAGAGGCTCCGGGTGTGAGGCGGCCTTCCCACTACAATCTGCATTCCTATCCGGTATTCTGAAGCCTCGGAAGGGAGGAACCTGGGTCCAGGTCCGAGCGGCGTCCGACCAGAGAAAATTCGGTCCATCCTGTAAGCCGGGACAAAGCATACAAAGCTCCGACGCATGAGGGCCTAACTGTCGCGAGAAACACCGAGCGGTGGTGGTCCCTACGGCCGGGCGGAAGTGGAGGAGGCGCGAGTGGGACACGCCGGAAGTCCGGGCCAAGAGAAAACACCCGCACTACAACGGCAGAGGTAACGATAAAGACTCCCTACCCTCCCGTGCGGCCTCATCGGATTGTGAACGCCGTGAGAGCTTTAGCGGAGGAGAGCAAAGCGGCGACACTATCGGAACAGCGCCGGTCGGGGGAAATTGGGAGCGCCCGTCCAACGCGCAGAACAGTAGCGCGGAGAGGGAGTAAAGATCCTCCGACCCGGAGGATAAAGCCGGCCACACCTCCTCAGGCTGAATAAAATATACTAACGGTGCACACGATGTGAGTGAGAGCTCCCGGCGGTTAAGGAGTACAGACTGAGTTGTATCTGAATGAGTTTGCCGGGTCGCGTCACAGTGCTGCCAGTGGCCAGAGGCAGAGCGCACATCTAGGCCGCGATAGCAGTGGGCTGCGGGGATGAACTGGACTCTCCGGCCCCACTCATATTCTCGACCCGCTGCTGATGGGAATTAGCACACAGGAACCCAAGCAGACCAGGGTGAAGCGTGAGTTGGACTGATGTCTGATTGACGGACTCGTACTGGCATACGAGGAGATCGCAACAGAGGTGAAGTGCGAGTCCCCTCTACGGCGCGGAGAGGGCCAATAGTGATCGGACGCAGTGTGAGAGCCCACGTTCCCTCCCAACAGCCGTTGTGCGACAGCAGAGAGAAGATACCGTTCACCACCGGCTTTGTAAATGCGGGGGGCGACTATAGAGACCTCTTAAGCGGCAAAGATCACGGACACAGCACGCACCAACGGAGGGGCAGGAGCTGTGGCGCTGGCGTCCCGCAGCACTGCGCCGTTCACGAGGCGTCCGGATTAACACAAGCCAGGGAGGAGACGGGCGCCAGGACTCGAAGGCAGAGGCACGAAAGGCAGCTCAACGCAAGCCAGATATGACAAATTTGCCTACGACAAAAACAAACCTCCCCAAACGGAGCCTCGTACTTCCACAGGGAAAACGCCCAACGGAGAAGGCCCCAAGAAAGCGACGCTCGAAGATGTAATGAAAGCGCTGGCGCAGGTGCAAGCAACGGTGGGGTCTACTGCTACAGAGATCGCCTTACTATGCGCGGATTTTCATAAGATGAGCGAGAGAGTGAAGCAGGTCGAGGTGGTCACAAAATCCTTGGTAGAGGATGTCTCGGAACTCCAAATAGCGATGGGGCGAGTGGAGGCAGAAAACAAAATGCTCAAGGAGAAGCTGGACGATCAGGAAGGGCGCTCAAGAAGGAACAACGTCCGGATTCATGGGGTTCCAGAATTAGAGGGCACTCGCGCTACAGACCTCTATGTAGAAGAGCTGATCAAGTCGAAACTTCAGCCCAAGGGGCTCTCACACTTCTTCTCGGTGTAGCGGGCACACAGAGTGCCTGGTGGAAAGCCAAAACCGGGGGCACTCATGAGACTGATCCTTGCGCAGCTCTTCAACTTTCGCGACCAAGACGCCATCTTACAGGCGGCGAGGGTGTCGCCACCGATCCAGATCCAGAATTCCACACTCGCCCTTTTCCCAGACTACACTGCTGAGGTCGCTCGACGGAGGAGGACCTTCCTTGAGGTCAAGAAAGACTTGAGAGCAATGGAACTATCTTACTCAATGCTGTTTCCGGCCGGGTTGAGAGTTGTAGCAGATAACAAAGTGTGGATCTTTGACACCCCTGGGGCGGCCCGCGACTGGCTGGAGGGCTGGAGACAAGTTGGACTGCCCCGCCGCACCGACAGGAGTAACCGGAGCCAACGAGGAGACAGCCGAGCGGGATCGCAGGAGTCAGGCAGGGATGGCGCGGTCGCCAACCCAGGACCAATTTGAAGCAGGTGATGGCGAGGACTCGTGAGCTCCCGGCACACCCCAGGGTGTTACGTTATAACAACAAGAATGGTGGAGACACGCCTGGACACTGACCTAGGGGACTTCGAAGAGGGCAGGGAAGACGCCTTCTCCGGAGAACACTTCACCCCAGCAAGCAAGTATACTGTTAATGGGATGGGGGAAGCACTCTGCTAAGTTGGGGGGGCGGGCGGTTCTAGGTCCGCTAAGCAGGGAGGCAGGGAGAAGGGCGGTATGGGGGGGCAGTATGGGGGGGCCGTTTTGTTGTTATTCATGTTATGCAGGCAGGGAATAGACACATGGTGCGACACTCACTCAATTCAGGTTTCTGGGCCGGGCGACACACGCGGGCGGAGGGACAGGTTTGGCTACTAGATGGCTAGGATTGCCAACTTACTCAACACACACTACAATGCCTCTGAGGGGGAGATGCCTAGGACAATAGTAGTCCCCCTTCGGATTATGACTTGGAATGTAAGAGGGCTGGGGGACAAAATTAAGCGAGGATTAGTAATGCATGCAGTGAAGAGGCAGGGCCCCGCTCTGGTACTCTTGCAGGAAACACACCTCACCGGAGGGGCGTCCAAAGCACTAGATAGGAGAGGCTACGCGATGGCGGTGCACTCAGACTTCACCTCAGGCTCTAGAGGAACGGGCATTTTGGTTAAGAAATCATTCCCCTTCTTAATACTAAGTACCAAAGTCGACGAACAGGGCTGTTTTGCAGCGATACAGGGACAGTGGGAGGGGAGGCTCCTGAATGTCGTATTGGTGTATGTCCCTCCGGCACTACACTCAGTTAAGCTATCAGCGTTGTGGGACTTTCTGCTTTCCTTACCTGAGGGAGATATAATTATTGGAGGGGACTTTAACACAACAGTAGACACCTTGGCAGATAGATTCTCGGTCAGGACTCCAGCCCCCGGACACTCTCGCTTCCACAACTTTTTGGAGGTTCTGGGGTTAGTAGACATATGGAGGCACACACATCCCACTGCAAAACAATATACCTATCACTCCATGGCACATAACAGTTTGTCAAGGATTGATTACTTTCTGACAATGGGAAACGGCTTACAACGAGTAGACACTATTGAGATCCAACCTCGGGGAATATCAGACCATTCCCCTGTGGTTTTGACCCTATCCACTCAGGAGAAATCACGTAAACGGATCTATCCCATACACGCATCCTATCTCAGGGTCCCAAAGGTTAAAAAAGCACTTAGAAAAGCGACAAAACACTACTTTGAAGAAAATGCGGCATCAGTAGAGTCCTCTGCTGTTGTATGGGAGGCGTACAAGGCGGTGTTACGGGGACAGGCGATAGCGTCTATCACAAGATATAGGCGTGAGAGGCAACTAGAACTGTCCCAGTTAGAAATAGCAGTGCAACAAGCAAACGAGGCCCATATTGTAGACCCGGCGCCAGCAACGTTGCACACATTACTACTACGTCAGCAACAGTATAAGGAACACTTGCAACATCAGGCAGCTGAGCAAATTACTGCTACGCGCATAGAATATATGACATAGGGGATAAGGCAGGGAAGATGCTGGCCTGGTTGGACAAGAGAGGAGGAAGCGCTAAAGGGATACAACAGATATATAATAAGGAGGGATTGGTGCAAACACGCCCAGAAGGGATAGTGAGGGCCCTGGCGGAGCATTTCGAAGCGTTATACACACCAGATAGAACGGTGTCGGCGGATGCAGCGAGAGCATCGCTCAGCCACGTCGTCTCGCAGACACTGACGCCGGAGGCAGTTACGGAGTTGGAGGCCGATATTACGATCGAGGAAATCAGACAAGCCATACACGCGGTGAAGGCAGCGAAAACACCAGGACCTAATGGTATCCCAATAGAATGGTACCAATTTATGTCTGACCATCTTAGTAGGCCCTTATTTGCGATGTTTACTGAGAGTCTGAAAACGGCGGAACTCCCGATAGATCAACAGACCGCCACTATTGTAGCAATCCCCAAGCCAGGAAAACCACCGGCGGAATGTGAGTCATACCCCCCCATCTCCCTTCTCAACGCGGAGATAAAAATTCTGGCGAAACTCCTGGCCGCCAGGCTTCTCCCCCACCTTCCACAACTGGTACACCCTGACCAGTCGGGCTTTATGCCCCAAAGAAATACGGCCCTTAATTTGAGACTGGTGCATGGGGGTGTTGGCCAAAGCACCGTCACACACTGACCCAGCGGTCATATTGGCACTCGACGCAAAGATGGCCTTTGACTTGGTTGAATGGCAATACCTCTTTGAGGTCCTGTCACATAATGGGTTTGGTCCCAACTTCATAGCATGGGTACGGCTACTGTATTTTAACCCCGTGGCACAGGTCGTGGCGAACGGTTATCTTTCTCCTACATTCCCCTTAGCACGGGGCACCAGGCAGGGATGCCCCCTGTCTCCGCTACTCTTCGCGATAGCGCTGGAACCTCTGGCGACACTAATACGCTCGACCCCACTGCTGAGAGGGATCACCTGGGTGAAGGGGTGGGAGGACCGGCTCTCACTCTACGCGGATGACTTGCTCGTCTACCTTGGGATCCGGACCGCAGTATTCCGGAACTTCTGGCACTGTGTGACGCACATGGGGAGGTCTCAGGCTACACTATAAATTGGGCAAAGTCCGAACTGTATGTGCTAAAAGGACCACCCCCGTGCTTGCGGCCGGATGTCCCCTACGAATCGCGGGGTCCTCCTTCAAATACCTAGACATACACGTCTCGGGCGATCCAGCGGAATTCTTTGATAAAAACTGGAGCGACTGAAACATGATGTTAAATATTGGGCGACTCTGCCATTGACACTACTGGGCAGGGCGGCGCTCTACAAAATGATGTCGCTGCCACGATTTCTCTATGTCCTGGATAACACGCCGTATCCAGTGCCACCCGGATACTTTCGGCGGGTATCGGCACTGGTTTCCAACCTGCTATGGGGTAATCTCCCAGCACGCATAGCACAGGCCAAATTGAATAGGAGTTGGTACGGTGGGGGGATAGCGCTGCCGAACCTGCAGTTATACTACTGGGCAGCCCAATTGAGACCCATGTCAAGTCAAGTCAATAGATTTATATAGCGCGCTACATACCCAGAGGGTCTCAAGGCGCTTGCAGAAGGGTGGGGAATTACTTGTCGAATATCCACGTTTTAAGTTGCTTTCTGAATGCTAGGTGGTTTTGAGTAAGGCGAAGGTGAGTGGGAAGTGAGTTCCAGGTTTTAGCTGCCAGGTAGGAGAAGGATCTACCTCCCATGGTGGTTTTGTTGATGCGAGGTACAGTGGCAAGGGCTTGGTTGGAGGATCGTAGCTGGCGGGAGGGGGTGTAGAAGGACAGTCGTGTGTTGAGGCATTCGGGTCCGATTTCGTAGAGTGCTTTGTGTGCGTGGGTTAGGAGGCGGAAAGTAATCCTCTTATTGACGGGGAGCCAGTGGAGGTTTTTCAGGTGACCAGAGATGTGTTCTTTACGCGGGATGTCTAATATGAGCCTGGCTGAAGCGTTCTGGATGCGTTGGAGTTTTTTCTGGAGTTTTGCGGTAGTACCGGCGTAGAGGGTGTTTCCGTAGTCCAGGCGGCTCGTGACCAGTGCGTGGGTGACCTTTTTTCTAGTTTCGGTGGGGATCCAGCGAAATGTTTTTTTGAGCATGCGAAGAATGTTGAAGCAAGATGAAGAAACGGCGTTGACTTGTCTGTTCATCGAGAGTGAGGAATCCAGGATGACGCCAAGGTTGCGTGCGTGGTCCGTCGGGATGGGTGCTTTTCCAAGGGCCTCTGGCCACCAAGAGTCATCCCAGGGGGAGGGGGAGGTGCCTAGGATGAGGATTTCTGTTTTGTCTAAGTTCAGTTTCAGACGGCTGTGCTTCATCCATTCGGCTACTTCTTTCATTCCTTCATGCAGGTTGGTTTTGGCAGTGTTAGGGTCTCTGGTGAGTGATAGGATCAGTTGAGTGTCATCGGCGTAGGAGATGATGTTGAGGTTGTGTTGGCGTGCGATGACTGCGAGGGGGCTCATGTATACGTTGAAGAGGGTGGGGCTGAGTGAAGATCCTTTTGGTACGCCGCAGATGACTTCAGTGGCCTCTGACTTGAATGGTGGAAGGCGGACTCTCTGGGTTCTTCCGGTGAAGAACGAGGTGATCCATTCCAGTGCTTTTCCTTGGATTCCGACGTTTCTGAGGCGTTGTAAAAGGGTGCTATGACAGACTGTGTCAAAGGCTGCGGAGAGGTCGAGGAGGATGAGGGCGACTGTGTCTCCATTGTCCAGTAGAGTTCGAATGTCGTCTGTTGCTGCGATGAGGGCGGTTTTAGTGCTGTGCTTGGCTCGGAAGCCGGACTGTGAGGAGTCGAGGGATTTGTTGGTTTCGAGGAAGGCGGCGAGCTGGTTGTTGACCGCTTTCTCGATGACTTTGGCCGGGAATGGAAGGAGTGAGATAGGGCGGTAGTTTTTGAGTTCGGTGGGGTCAGCTGTGGGTTTCTTCAGGAGGGCGCTGAGTTCGGCATGTTTCCAGATTTCCGGGAAGGTTGCGGAGTTGAGGGAGCAGTTGATGACGTCTCGGAGGTGCGGTGCTATAATGGACCATCAACCAATGGCTGCACGCTCCCCAGGACGACCCGGCCTATAAGGCCCACAGGATGCAATTGGGTACCAGCAGTATGTTAGCACCCCTTTACGACAAAAGCCTCATAAACAAGATGACAGGACACACCAGGCTGACGACCACACTGTGGCACACAGCACAGAGTAAACTAGGGTGGAAAGGGAAAATCACTAAGCTCACCCCACTTTGGGACACCAAGGCATTGGGGAGCCTGAGACAGTGTAAGGGCTTCACGCGATGGGACGACAGCGGGATATCAACGGTGGGAGATCTCTGGGACAAAGGCAAAGTGATACCCTTCACTCAGTTGCGACGGCAGTATGAGTTAGGGGTGACAGAATCCTATAGATATGTGCAAATTCGACACGCACTACTTACAGCCATACCACCAGATTCCGAAGTCCCGGAGGCATGCCCCCTTGAAGACCGCCTCCTCACAGAATACATGTAACAACGGGCCACATCATTCACTTATCGTAAATTGCTTAACAACCTACCGGACCCTACATCAACACTCAAAGGAAAATGGGTGGCGGAGGTGGGGGAAATGGATAAGTCCGAATGGAATGAGGCATTGGCATCGCCGTAGGAGGTGGGCATATCGGCTAGGTTCCGTCTAGTGCAGCTTATAATCCTCCAGAGGGTATACTACACGAGAATGACACTAGTGGAGAAGTGTGGCTCAGGGGTTAGAGGCGGCAGACCCGGAAGCTGAGATCGGCCCTGGGCCAGGGTTCAATTCCCCGCCTCGGCGGGTCTTGGGCTCAAAAAATTCCACGGACTCGACTCCGGTGCCTTCTCAACTCACGGGTTCACACTCTGCGACTCTGGGCAATAGCTTGCTTAATCTCCACAACGGCCCCTCGCGGCGGGATGCCTGGATTTCACCTTGTGGATACCCTGCCGGGGTTATCTCACAGGGGAATACCAGGACGTGTTCCCTAAGCAAGCGCCGGGAAACCCTTTGTGGGTAGCTGTGCGCTATATAAGCTCAAATACATTTACATTTACATTTACATTACATTTACACACCATACAGCGGGCTCAACATCCCTACTGTTTGCGTGGATGTGGGGAGGAGGGAATATTTCTGCATACCATTTGGGAGTGTCCTCACATAGTGGAATTTTGGAGACGAATAATGCGCACCATTTCACAGATACTGGGGCAGTCCCTCGTCCCTGAGCCACGTAAATGTCTGTTGAATGTGTGGGAACCGATCGACCTAACTAGACCTGGGCAAACGTGGGCCACAATAGGTATGATAATAGCGAAAAGAGATATAGCTCAGAGATGGGGTGCGGCGGAAGCACCCACGCTGGCACACTGGTGTTCGAACATGGATAGAGTGATGATCACTGAGAGGGCGGTCTACATAGCAAGGGCCTGCCCCCACAATTGGAACAAAATATGGACTCCATGGAATGTGTTTAGGGGGGAGATCTGCGAACCCTTGCAGGAGGACGAATCATTATCATCGGGAGATGAGTGGGAGGAAGAGTGAGACTTGAGTGGGTGGGGTGGGCGGTCCATGAGTGATTGCCGGCTACCACAGACTTGCTCCACAGTTGGGGAGAGGTTGCGAGGCCTGTCTCTTAGACTCCGAATGTACTCGAAAGGGGAAGCCAACCAATGGGTGTGATAGAGGTAACTCAATGTCCTTTGTCTGCCCACAGAAACTTCTCATTACAAGTAAGACATGAAGGGTGATGTGCTCTAACCAATGTGTCTGCCTTATGGTTTGCATTCTGTTAGTTTGTTTATTTACTTTTGTGAATTCATCAAAATAGAAATATGGACCTATGTGATTTTCGGTGTAATTGTGTAAGATATGTATGCTAAATAAAATGCAGGGCTGCCGGACCCCCGAGATGTCGGCTGAAGGGCTGTGTTAATTCAAAGGCAATGAATAGAATTGGTTTGTGCTGAAGCGGGCCCAAGGGGTTGTAGGCCATACACTGTGTAAGTGCGGAACTGTACAATAAGGGTCCTTAATAAATAAATAAATAAATAAAAATAATTAAAAAAATCTGAAACCTACAACTTCAAGCAACCTGTTTAATGTATGTTCATCCTCTTTACCGACACTTGATGTCATTGCTTTGCCATCTGATAGGACTGGAAGTTTATAAAAAAAAATTTATAGATTAAATCACTTTAATATTTCCTGGTTGTTTCCCCTACACCTACTGGATAACTAAAATGAATAGTGTGTAGAAGTTTAACTTTAGCTTAGCTGCTTTTTGCAAGATTCCATCAATTATAGAAAATACCTATATTGAACCAAGATTTCAGGAACTGGTTAAGGGTGAATATCTTCTTTTTACTTTTACAATGTATACACTTCTCAAATCTTGCAACCAGAATACTGAGAGCCGAACACTACCAGTATGGTGACAGCATAGGACCTACAGCGGGCAAATCGTTTCTATAGAAAGAGGTCATCCACATTGGGGGTCTCCAACCTTTTCTGTAACAGGGGCTACTTCTAATTGCTAAAAATTGTCACGAGCTAATCACTTTGACAAATGTTGCAGTAGTGACCACAACAGATTACAGTAGTGGCCGCAGTTTGCAAGTTTACTGTTTGAAGGGAAGAGGTGTGACGCAGCGGCCAGTGCGACTGACGCCGGACGCTGGGGATCACGTTTCGATCCCCAGCTCTGGCGGCAGGGGTCTGCCAGGCACCATGTGACTCTGGACAATAGCTCGCTTAATCTTCCCAATGGCCCCCAGCGCCGGGAGGCCTACGGGTAGCTGTGCGCTTTACAAATACTGGATTTATATTTACTGTTACTGGCTAACCAGATGAATGTTGCAATACCGAGTGATGCCTAAATATAGCCAGAATATTGACTAATACAATATCATGAAGGAACATATATAGGTAAGTAAAGATTTACTAATCTAAACTCCACATCTTTGTATTTTGAAAATATGGATATTTTGAAGATACATATGTGTGGAGTTAGGAGCATTAAAAAACTATACGTACCTTCATCATATTGTGGTAGTCTATATACTGGATACAATATATTGGCTAGGCGATATTTAAAGTTTGATATTATAGTAGAGCATCACCCATCCCCACGCATGAGGCAGAGTTACTAACAGCAGTGTCAGGAAAAGCCTTGTCATAATAAAATGCCTCCATATGACTAAATAAAGAACAACTTTCGCATAAGCGCCTACTGGCACAACGGAAATACTACAGGCTACAAATCTCCACAATTCGGTATGACTAGGGCTCAGATTTCCATCTGTATTCATGCATATTTATTATGTGCTTTGTGGAAAAAATGAAGTGCTGATGGGCATGTTTCAAGATTTATTAAACCGACAAATGTTTACTCCTGTTTGAATGTGCAGTTGATTGTAGCCATTTACAGAACAATATAGTCATTTGAAACAATTTGCTTTGTAGAACATCTTAACCAGCTGTACAGCTGCAGTTGAATAAGTTCCATTAGGGAATTGTTTTACTTTTATTTTTTACTCCCCTTCCTTTCAACCTGCCCAGCGATTGATCTAGCACTCATGAATGACAGTAGTGAGAGTCATAAAAACAAAACTAGTTTCTGTATTTATCCATATTTTTAAAAAAAATACTTAAAGAAAAATAGATGCTTTTATGTCAGTATTTATCTGTGGAAATGAACAACTGCTAGCCTTAAGTATGACCTAAAACAGCATAAATAGGTTTTACATTTTCAATCATTTTGATTTTCAATATCAACATGTTTGTTTCTCAAAATACGTGGTTTCCGATCAAATATGCACTTTCCGTTTCTTCAATATGGCTACAGTAGATCCACTGAATTAAGTATTGTGCCGGGCACCACTTCAAGGAACTCCTTCTTGGGTGCTGATGAACTACTGGTAGCACCTGGGCAGCCCGTTGGAGACCTCTGCCTGCCCCTGATGGGCTTTTAGTATTTTCTTTTTATTTTTTTAACTGTTTTTAATCGTTTAATTTGTATTTTATACAAATAACACAAGAAGAGCAAAACAATTTGACAATTTAGTGGCACACGTTGATGTCCGGTCTAATCAGAGTATTGAAGCATGGCAGACATCATGACAACCCCTGACATTAGCCCAGGTTTCTGAAGTCTCTCCTTTGACCCCATATTTTATCAAACTTTCTGTGACAATCTGTGACCGCATACACTGTTTGTTTGGCCTGCATACACCAGTTCACACCCGCCTTCCAAAGTGATACGGTCAGAGGCTCCCCAGTCCTCCCACAGCCATACAATATTTTTCCTATCAACCATGACAGGCACATTACAGAACAATGATGTATACATAGGCAGCCTCCTCCCTCCCTCCCCCTTCCCCTCCCCCCACCACCCCGTTCCCAATAAATCCATCATGGTAAATTTCCGATCTATCACCATTTGGCCCAGTTGTGCCCAAAATGTCCGTAGCAACGGGCAGTCCCAAAGGGTTTGGTAATAACATCCCCTGGCATCAACATCCCCACAGACTCCTATCATTGTCTGCCTTCCCCATGCATAATATCCCGGTTCTAGTATAGTATGCTCAATGTAGTATTTTAAGCTGCACCACTCTAATCCCTGCCTTAATGGCAATCTCTCTTGCATAACTGCACGCCTCCCCTAGTCTTCATCTGCCAAAACCCCAAATTGCATTCCTATTTGCCCGTTAATATATCAATAGATGGAAGACTGTTGTTTAAGAGTGCCCCATAGATTTGTGAGATGACATGCTTATGCAGTGGAGCCGCTAATATTAGGAACTCTAGTGGTGATTCGTCTGACACATCTTGTAGAAATTCCCCATACCATGTGAGAGCATGAGCGACTTTTTTGTATTACCTTTCTCTCAAAATGTAACGTTTTGTTTGATAATATATTAGATATGGTTGGTTTATTGCTTTAATTTTATGTGCATTAATTCATTGAGAATCTATGTTTGATAATCATTTGTTTAAAAAAACGCGCTTGTAGTATCTGTTTTCCCCATCTTGACACCTGCCCTCCTTAATCGTAACCCCAATGCACTAAACGCAGGGAAGTGCTTATCGACTGTATAGAGATAGTCAGTCCTATCGAGCATTCACTGTGGCGAATGTGCTGCCTGAAACTTTTACAGCTTACTAAACTCAGACATGTGCATGTTGTTGGCATTAGTGAGTAGTGAACAACTATTTTTTAAATCTCTTCTCTTGAAATCATGGTGAGAATTTCCACATTTTTGTTTGACAAATCTTTTTCTTTTTGTGATCATTGCAGGATGGCATTTTACTTAGAAGACGTAATGGTTTGTACAAAGCGCCTTCTTGAGGTGATCTCTGGCTGGTTACCTCGACATTTCATTGGGACATTACTTGTATCCCTCCCAGCTTTGGCCGTCTTCTCGCACTTCACATACGAGTTTGAAACTAACATTAATGTGAGTAGCCTCCATATTTGTATCTATGGCCACAACTAAATCACTTTTCCAGCTCACCTTGTTCTAAAATATGTGAAAAATGATAGTTGGATAGAGCCTATTGTACTTCTGTTGCCCACCTCCTTCTGTCAATGAAAGTTTAATGACGTAAAGCAAACAGATACGTAAAGAAAAAAGGTTCCAACCATCTTTTTGGACAATGCCGATTGTACACATTGGACGTTTCAGGGCGCATGCAACAATTTTTGCCACTGTATGAGCAGTCAAGCTTTTATGTTCTCCTTTACCGTTATAATAACGTCACATTTGATGCTCTTAGTTTGAAACTGCTGGAAACACCTTACATAATTTCTTAGACTTGCCTTGCTTTGAGATGCAAATGTTAACATTTTCTTTTTGTAATATTGACTGCATATTCCTCTGAGATTGAGCAGGTAACCAAGTGAGCAAACCGAGGATTCTTCACCTACCAACATATGACACATCAGTGACTTTTAATGGAGGCTCCTCCCACTATGGTTGTGCTTTAGTAAGACCGAGATGGTTCGTTTAAGAACTTTGCGGTATGAGTTGATGAATGAAGAATCTTGTGTGTAAGATGCTTCTTGATTGTTGAATACACTAAAGCAAACAAAGTGAAGCTTCAGAGAAACTCATGACTCAGAAGGCAGTAATGTCAAATCACAAAATGTTTGTTGAATTTAGACTTTTGTGTTCCTTGCCAATCTTTATTACCATTGTCAAAATTCCCAATGTCAAGTGTCAGCAAGAAAGGTAAAAAAACTCCTCCAAATGCATTAAGACCAGAATCCTTTGTGCTTTGACTGCCATGTCCACCACAGCGTCTGGAACAGAGCAGGTCCGTTAGTGTTCCCTCGCAGTGGAAGATAACTCCTGATGAAGGGGGCAGCTTATGTTTTGTGGGATTTTTTCTGGTGGTAGATGACTGCTCTGGGGATCTGTCTTTTAGGGGAAAAATAAAAAATTTCTGCAAGTTGTGACTAACAGACTTGCTGTGACTGTTTTTTCCTAAAAGGTGTCTGCTTTTAGAGATAGAAATAATTACATTTAGACCCTCCCAATCTTTAAATGACTGGCGTATTTTGAGTTATTTTCCAGTATTTCATTATCAGATTTTCAATTTGTGTAATATCTCTTCCTTTTAGCTTTACTCTTCTGCAAGCCTTCAATGGCTGCTGATGGCTAAAGATAACTAATTCAACACCACACAGTCTCTATTGGATGGTACTGCAGGACATATTTGGTGAAGCTGCTCTGATTCATCCTTTTCCCATTGCCATGCAGACTTAAAATCCATAAAGCAATTTGGTTTCGAAAATATTTAAGAACGGATTGATCATCAGGGTTTTTCCTGACCACGAGTAATCGGACTTCTGTCTTGAAATGCTGTACCATTTATGAGTACAGATAATAATAGTATAATGATGGGTGGAGGGCTTTAATTAATATAAGCCGCTGGTGATTACCCCATGCTGCATTCCAGTTGATTGTTCGTTTGCCCACCATGCCACTGCAAACTGAAACCAGTCACATGGAAATCAGTCTTGGCCCTGCTCCATTTGGAACAGTCCAACCTGAACTGCCAGGCCAGGTTCCTTCTAAAAAGGAACAAAAGCAACCCCAGACCAGAACCAGATGAAAACAATCAAAGGACTGAGTAATTTCCAGTGTTTGAGATTAATTCAAGCATTCCATCCATTTTTTTTAATCATGGGTACAGTCATGTCCAATCAAGAGTTGTAAGTAATTAACAATCTTTTTCTAGAAAAAGGCATTTTGTTGAATATATATATATATATATATATATATATATATATATATATATATATATATAATATATTCCCAGGATTCCAATGTCATTTCAGGTATGTTTCTAATTGTTTTATATGCACATTTTGGGCATTACATCCACCAAAGAACAGTAATATCTGAATAGAACATTCACCTCTTTGTCGAGGTCTGGCCTGGTTCTCTGCCGCCACATATGGGTATTTGATGCATTAAGTGCTCAGGTTCAGATAGCGGATGTGCTACTGTTGAAAATAAGATGTGAACCCCAAAATTTCCAGAGATAACAGACTATGTTGAATAACATTGGAAATGTTGAGAATTGGAAAATATAACTCAATTGATGTTGACTAAAAGTATTGCAAGATCTGTCCTTACTGAGTACACTCATTGCTGCTAAATATGTTTTTCTGTGGAACAATTATTTATATAGTAACTTACTGTACCAGGGAGATCTGAAGGGATCCTAAAAGAATTGCGTCAAATATTTTAAAGAATTAAGAATGCAGTGATTTTGGATTACACTGAATGTCATTGAGATACACCCATAATTAATGCATGTAGTACCAGTGAATCAACAATAGCATCAAAATGTACTTCACCGGTCATGTGACTTTTAACTTTTGTTCCCATGACTGTAAATCTACAGGTCACACCTTCCCATACTCCTTCCCCTAAAAATGTGTGGTTATGTCTTTTGTGTTGATTTATTCAAGATATCCCATATTGGCACTGAGCAAATGTTTAAAGATGAATGTGGGAGTTCCGGAACTGTATCTGTTTGCGTTTGCCAAATACTTTTTTCTTCAACCTTTCCATCCGAATTCAGTAATGTGCTTTCTTACCATTGGACAGTGGAGAAGGGAGTCCTCAGTCTAGAATGTAGGACAGTATTTAGTCATGCGTTCTACAAAAATTCTGGATGAAAATGCTACCCTTTGTGATTTGAGGGGGGGGGGCGTTCAAGATCTGGTTTGTGTTTCTTTGTTATCAGTGTAATAAATTGGCAATTGATGAAAAGGTGCTTATTTGTTTAGAGGCAGAGATTGTACAGCAAATGTGTGAGAGTTAACTCCTCAAAGAAGATATGTAAGGCAGCCACTTAGTCATCAATGTATAGATGTTCTGTACTTTACTGCCTTGATCTAAAAAAAAAAAGAAAGAAAAAGCTTGGTCACAAACACATTTCATACATTCAGAGGTAGAGCCCACATTGGTTAGTATCATCTTCTTTTTCTGTGTTATCACAGTGACCCTCCCCATAACTAACCAATTATATTCTTTGGAGATTCTTTCACGGATGAATGATAGGCAGAGCAAAAGTGTACATTATAAGTATAGGTTAAAGATCTTCAGAATTAATAGTTTTAATTGATACTTTAGTTCGTCTGGACCTTATTCTTCACAGCCTTGCCTTCATCTTATTACTTCAGAATGCTTCCTACATCTCTATAAATGGGAATTAACTGATGATGCTAGTGCCAGATGTATCCTGCAATGTTGTCATTTCTGGAATTTGCTGAGATTTACCTTCCTGGATTTCTCTGTCACATATTTAAGGATTCCTAAGTTAAAGCTGTGCAACTGTCTATATTTATCAATGATTTCAAGCCTTACTGCATGATAAGAAAGGCAATGCACTCTATACCACATTATACCGTGCATCTAAGATCAAGATCTTGATGGGGAGATACACTGAGCTGCATCACTAACCATGAGTTGCAACACTAGCCTATATCTATGTGCCCCAAGGATAGGTAACTTAACCCAGTCCAGATCTTCCTTGTTCTGTCCTTCCTCCACTTCACAAAAGAGTTAAAGACCTCCTCTTCAATTGGCATCAATCACTCTGCACTTTGACCACTTTGTTACCAAACTACTAGAAAGATAGTTCACTTCAGCTCACCAGCAAACCGTGATTCAAATAACTTCTTATTGGAAGGTAAAAACACTTTCTGAATCCATTAGCAGAGGGTTCCTTGTGATCCCGCCACCAATCCCACTCCCTTATCATGATCGTCTAGCGACCTCTCTTGATATGTCATCACTTAATTGCTTGGACTGCTCTGACAATAGCCCTTTCCCCAGACCTACTCCTATTCCTCAAGTAGCATGTTGGCATGGTAGAGGCGAATTACTAGACCAACCTGTAAGGAGTTCCATACCTTCGCCTTAGGCAGTGATCACCCTCCCTCATCATGCCTTCTAGTATAATTTTATCTCATGAAAACATCTAGTCATCTGATCCATCTGAAAATAGACATCTACTTAACCCTTTACATGCCTGCCAACGTTTTCCCTTGACTCTTGAATTTCACGCTCTCTAAATCTCCTGTACCTCTCCATCCCACACTTCAAGCAGCAGGAACCCCCTTGATTATCTTCTGTAACCCTTTTCCATTCCTTTTTTACACAAATGTACTCTTCTCTCAATCCTTTCTTCCCTTTGTAAGCCTCTGTTTCTCTACTCGTTACCACTCTTCCCCTATTCGTGCCTCCTATTATGGCAAACCTTTTCTTGTACAGTGCTCTGTAGCTTTTAGCTAAGATCATGCTGTATTATTCTCCAACGTACACAAATAAACATTAATCTGTTTAAAAAGGTGCATAATATTCATATATTTTGTTATTTATTTATTGTTGTTGTTGTCGTTTACACACATAGGAAAAAGAAATACCGAGCAAAAATATATTACCGATTGACACGTTATTATGCCGATTTTCTAAATATGCCCAAAAAAAACAGTTAACAAATCACTATTACATCTCATTTTGGCAGGTTGCGCCTGATTCCTTAATATATACACAAAATAAATATTCTGACCTCACATTATCACAGAAAAATACAGTTGATAACACCTTAATTATCTAAAGTCCCCAAGTTATAATCCTAATCCAACGGCAGCAATCAGCAAAAAGAAGAGGAATTATAATATATTCACATATTTACATATTGACACCCAGGGGGTTTCCAACATTTGGTGTCCATAAGTACCCATATTACCGAAGCCAGTCTGTTATAGGCGCCCACAATTTTTGTCCCTTTTCTCGTCTGAGTCCTCCTTTTAACCGATACACTGAACTTTCTAGATTATATACAGCTAAGTACCGTAAGTGCCAATTACAAAAAGTAGGGGGGGTCAGGCCTGATCCAATTAGAAGTGATGCACAATTTAGCTACATCCATTGCCATAAAGACAAACCCAGTAACCGCACATGGCCAGCTCCTGTTCGCCCCCACACCCATGATGACCATGTCTAGAGAAATAGATGTGGGGAGCCCTAAAACTTTGGCCAAGAAGAATTCCAAATCCTCATAAAATAACGTTAACTTAGGGCAAGAAAAAAACATGTGCACTGTATCTGCTAATGCCGTCCCCCACCTATTACAGGAGCCGCCAACAGATCCCCACACCATTTGGCTATTTTTGCCGGTGTATAATACAAATAAAAAATGGACATAAAATGTTGGCTCCGGAGACTACCCGATAATAAAGTCTGACTAGCTACTTAGAGTGACTCCCGTCTTCCCAAAATTCCGTTCCAATTTATCGTTCTGATTGGCTAAATCATCAGGGAGGGATTACAGCAAAATCTGATGGATCCCCCTTATCCGAGATTTCCTACAAATTAATTAAACTAATATTATCTTCCCATATTCTCCGCCAATACATTGTTTTTTACTATCCAAGAAACTACGAATCTGTAAGTATTTAAAAAAAAATCCCGCTTGTCAAGACCATACTTCTCTTGCAGAAAAGAAAAGGAAGCTAATTGGTTTTCCTGGCCCAGATCCCCCACCGTACTGATCCCAAGGTTGCTCCATCTTTGTGTGATTTGTTCTTGGAAAATTGAAGGTAAAACCCCAGAAGCCGAGAAGGGTGTATAGCTATTGATATTGTATATTTTAAACTTGTTACGCACCTTCCTCCAAACCATATAAGCGGCCTGCATAGTCTTGAATCTGTATTTTTTTTTTTATAATAACTAGGTTCTAGGATCTTGACCAGGCAGTGTTTAACCTCCTCCCCCAGCTCAATTTCGTAAATAGCTGGGCTAAACGCCTCTGAGCACCGGCTCCTATCTCCACCCAGAAGTATCCCCATATGTTGCAGCATACATGCCCAGTAATAAAACAAGAAGTTAGGGATGGCCCAGCCCCCACGCATTCTAGGTAGGGTCAGCCACTTGGCCGCACTCTCCTTGATCTGTGATAGCTCCACATGAATCTAGAACACATCCTTTCGATCTTTTTAAACCCGAAGAGGTATAATATTTTTGGCAATACCATCATTTTGATGACGTTGCTTCACCCATGCAGTGACAGATGTAAGTGGTCTAACCTTTCCAGCTTCTGATTAGTTGTGTCAATTATAGGACCGATATTTATGTCTGGAATTTGGTCCACCTCTACAGTAAGCTTGAGCCTCAAATAAGTCACTGCTGGCATAATTGGCAGAACCGGAAAAGACTCCCTACCAGAATACAGAATCTGAGTCTTATCGGTATTTAACTTGTACCCTGCATGGAAACCATAGTACTCAGCCTGATCTATAACTGCAGAGTATGCCGACAGTATGTCAGATGTAAATATCGCAACATCATCAGCATAAGCCAATGTCTTCTGTTCAAAACCATTAGCTCTTATAGGCTGGATATCGACACATTGTTCGAGTTTCTGCAAAAAAGGGTCGATATACAGCGAGAACAGAAGGGGAGAGCAGGGGTAACCCTGCTTGGTGCCCCTGGTGATATTTATCACATTGGACTCCTGACCTAAAATACGAACCCCCGCCACCGGTAACACATATAAAGCCTGGATTGCCTGAATAAATTCCTTAGCCATCCCCTTCCAACAGTGGACGGACCACCAGAACCACCAGGAGACTCTGTCAAACGCTTTCTCAGCGTCCAACAGGATCATTGCATAATATTCATAAAGGACCATTGTTAACAAAGGTAAGTGTTTTATTTTGAAGACAGGTCCTGCTTAACCTTTCTTATCACAGAGGCCAATGAAATCTACCATCATGGAGAGATAAAATCAACAGAATATGTTGTGTATTGACTGTCTTGCTTATAATTGCTGTTAGGACAGTACTTATGGATTCCCGCCGCCCACTTCTGACTAACACTGTCTTTGCTTTCTCTATAGTATGCTATGTTTCTGTGCTCTGCAATCCTCATCACCATCATACAGTACTGTAACTTCTGCCAGCTCAGCTCCTGGATGCGGTCCTCTCTAGCCACAATTGTGGGAGTGGTGCTACTCGTCCTGCTCTACGTCCCGTTGTGTTCCGAAAGGTGAGCTGTCAAACCGAACACAGCACTTGCCTACTAGTTTTTTAAGTCTTTGTTTACTCTCTCACTCAGATAGGCCCTCAAATCAACAACCCTTAGCCTATATTCTCAATTCCTTTATTTTTTACACTGCGGCTCTAGGGTTTCTGGGAATAATACCAGGGTTCTGCAGCACTAACTCTTCCATAGCCTGATGATAATTTTTAAAAGTTCATTTAGATGTCTTTTAGCCCCCAAATGTTGCTTTTTTCAGGATACCACAATAAATAATGCTGTCTTTTTTTTTATGAGTCTTCTGTTCCTTTTTAAAAAAATGTATAATTTTTTTAGTTCTTGTGTTTTATTTATACCTTTCTACGGAGAATCCTGTTTCAATTGCAATCCACTTCACTTAATGTAGTTTATTCCAAATTGCTACTCAACTATTTATTTTTATTTTTCCCTTTGTATCCTTAAAGCTCACTTGTGGTTGATTGTTTAACATTCTGTGGCGTTGTCCTGCTTATGTCTTTTGGTCTTCTCCATTTAAACAAAGGAGGACCACAATTCATGTGTGGTAACTGTGGGAGGAACATATCTGTAATATCGTTTGTGATTCATGCATGTGTTGTATAGTATCAACTCATGTCTCGGAGTGCAATGCCAATGAAGTTCTCAAATAGAATACACTAGGCTTTATAGGGGAGGGAAAGGGTGTCTAGGCTATAAGCAGTAGGAGTCTTTAAAGTATTTCTTCTTCCGATGAGAACATTAATTTCTTTTTTAATTCTGTTTATTTAACACAGCTCGTAGTACCGTCACAATGATCAGTGAGCAACAATTAGACTAGAAGATAACATTGTGGTGATCAGCAGAAATAGTATAGCAGTACACAATTTGAATGAACAGTTGCATGTTTACCCTTCCAACCATCCTCTCCCCTCCCTGTACTCGCCATGGTCCCCAAATAGTTCTCCATTTCTTCGTACAACCCCTACTCTTATATATGGTTTCCTCGGCATGCTGGCACCAATCTAGGTCCCTCCTCCACTGCTCCCATGACGGGGGCGTCTGGGAGCCCCATCCCCTGGCAATGTTTCTCTTTGCTATCGCCGCTGCTAGTGCCAACCAGAGTTCCTCGTGCCTCGACCAATCTGTGTCTCCAGTTGTCATCAATAACAACCACCTCAGCTCCAGCGGAACAGATGTGCCCACAACCACCGACATTGTGTCTGCCACTTTGGTCCAAAAAGGGACTATAGCTGGGCACTCCCATAGTATGTGGTAGAAGGTGTCCTCCCCTTGGCAACCCCTCACGCAAAGGGCCGATGGGCTCCCTCCCCATATGTACAGGTGTGTGCGAGGGTAGTATATGCGGTGAAGTATTTTCAATTGGACCAGTATGACCCTAGAACGGATTTCTATCTCCCCCGGGCTCTGTATGGCGTCTTGCCAATCGTTGTTTTCAATGGCACCTAAGTAACAGGTCCATGTCTCTCTGAGTTTCACCAGTGGGTCAGGCATATTGTTTGAGTTTTCAGTAGATGGTGGACATGAGCTTCCCTAAAATGGGATCTAACCGTAGCCTATCCTCCATGGGAGAATACTCTGGAATGGAAGTCTTTGCTCGTGTGTGAGCGAATGGCGTGTATAAGGCGTAGGTAGTGGTTATGTTGTGACAAGTGGAGGTCGTATGCCTTCCTGAGGTAGGCAAAAGAGCGGGGAGCAGAACCCTTCCAAACGTCACCCAAATAATCTAACCCGATTCATTTCCACACCCCAAAACCAGTCAGTCGTGACACCTCTCGTATTTTATCTCCCAGCCACAGGGGGTTCTGCCAGTCAATCTGTCCGTCCACTTCAGGAACCTGTTCACCTCCCTCCAACACTGAACCACCACCCTAGTATGCGCAGGCCACTCTTTCCCTACTCTCAGAGCATAAAGCTAGTGCTCACAGTTTCCCTTAGGCATTGCCAGTTTGTCCACTCTGTAGGCTGGTTAGGAGCTATCTGCATACACCCACTCGTTTACTACTTGAAGCTGGGAGGCCCAGTAGTACAGTCGCACGTCGGGGAGTGCCAGGCCCCCATCATATACCCCCCTAGTAAGTTTGTTTAGATCTATTCTGGGGGTCCCACCATTCCAAAGCAGTGCCTGCACTGCCTGCAAGATACGTCTGAATACTCTGTGGGGGACAGGGTACAGTGTATTTTGTAGTATATACAGCAGCCTCGGAAGGGCGAGAATCTTAAATAGTGCTGCTCTGCCCATAAGAGAAAGCGGGAAGGATCTCCAATGACTGGCATCTGCCCCAAGGCGATCCAACTGGGGTTGAAGTTTTTTATGAAAAAACTGCCCCACATCCCTAGTTATGTAAACCCCTAAATATTTAAAGCCCTACGTAGCGATGGTAGCTGGGCATCTAGTAGGAACCCGTGGGGGTGGGGGGCGTGACAGAGGAAAGATCACCTACTTACCCCAATAGATTGTGTATCCGGAATAGCTGCCGAACAGTTAAAAAAGATGTGGTATGGCCACGCCATGTACAGTTTGATATCAGCATATAGAGAAATACGCTCCTCCTAGTCATCCGTCCGAGCCAGGCCCCAAAAAGACCCGTCCTTCCTGATACAGTGTGCCAGTGGCTCCAAGGCCAAAGCAAACAAGAGTGGAGACAAGGGGCAGCCCTGCTGGGTACCTCTCTTAAGGGGGAACACCCTGGACACCGTCCCATTCACTCTAACCCGAGCCATCGGTTGTTCGTATAGGAGAAGCACCCATGCACAGAAGGTTGGGCCAAAGCCAAATTTCTGAAGCACCATAAAAAAGTAAGGCCATTCTATACTATCGAATGCCATTGATGCATCCAATGACATCAATGCCGCCTGCCTGTCTCTGACATCCTCTGTCATATATAGCACTCCGTAGAGACGTCACAGGTTGTGACGGGTGCTCCTACGGGGCATGAACCAAGATTGGTCCACATGCACCAAGTCTGGAAGGACCGACAGCAGTCTGTCCACCAAGGCCTTGGCCAGAACCTTGGCCTCCACATTGATAAGCGAGATGGGGCGGTACGAGGAGCAGTGGTCCAGTGGCTTCCCGGATTTGTGAATAACCACTATCGTAGTATCCATTTCTCTAGCTTCCGGGAACATCTGACTAAGGGGTGTGATGATAACATTTGCTCGTCTCTCATAGATTTCTATCGGAAGCCCGTTGGGCACAGGTGCTTTTCCGGATTGTAGTGAATTAAGGGCTTTACTCATTTCCTCTACCATGAGGTCTGTGTCGAGGCGGTCACTCACGGGACAGTTGCGGCAACCGGAAATCCTGCAGGAATTCAGCACAGTCCACCTAAGTTCTAGCACACACTGGTGAATACACCTGTTCAAAATGAGACACAAACGCTTCCGCTATGGCCATACTGTTGGATATTGGGGACCCAGACTCGTCCATCACCTGCGTTACCCATGAGCGCTCCCTATCTCGCTGCTCTAGCCAGGCCAGCAACTTTAGGGATTTATCTCCCACATCATATAGCCGGCGTTGTGTGGCCAGTGCGTAAGCCTGTGCCTCTGAGAACAGTAATTTTGAAGCAAATAGATACTTATAGTAGGACACTAATGTAATTCTGCTCATTCCAACACCAAAATAAAATATCCAATTGAAGGTTGACCAGCCCTTATCTCTGTCTCTGCTTATCCAATTCTTTGTAAGTAGTTGGCTCCAGAGCAATGCTTCAGATGAGAATCCTTAATTTTACTTCACAATTCAAAACTTTAACAATGCCCTCAACCTCAGCATTCAACACTTTGTGACTAAGATGGCATCATTAAAATACCTTATGAGATATCCAAAACATATTTGACCTCTTCAATCTTTGATGGTTTCTTCATAGTGTTCCATGCAGAATTGGGCAGTGTCTTTTTGAGAAGTGTGTGCAGTCATATTTGATCACTACACAGAGACATTCAAAAATTTTGTCATGGTCTTAGCCTTGGTTTTTGCACACAAAGTTCACTTTTCCCTTCATACTTTCAAATATAGAGTCCTTTAGAAGGACATATTATCAAGCTTAATCTGAGTGGTGCTAAGATTTTACTAGTGTGTCTTTCCCTACTCGCCAATGTGGCAGGTGAAAACTAACTTACCACTCTGCATTTAGGCCAATTTGCTTAACTCGTTAAGTAAGAATGGGCTGCAGAGATGAGTTGAAGCAGAGTGCTTTATTCAAGTTACTGCATTGGAGACCATCACGTCTTTACAGCTGATGCCAGGCTCCTCAACTGACCATCGATAACACCAACATTCCAGGCGTCATCGATGATCTAACAAACACGAGGACATGAACGAGGACATGAGCGCATGCACACAATAAAACAAATGAACATTTATAAAAAGAGAACATTTATTAAGAGACACAATACACCTTCCTCCTTAACCTTATCGCTGCTTCTGACGGCCCAAATGGCTGCTTTTGACGGCCCACGGCCGTCGCGGGCACTACCTTTGTAGTGCTGCGCACGTCCGTTGGCCGTCGCGGCCCCGCCCGCTCAGAACATTCCGCAATGGCACGGTACTTTCGAAGCAGTTAAGGGGTTAAAGCATAAACAATTTTGAAAACTAATCCATAGTAATGTAATTCTCGAGATAACCAGAAGATTTTAACATCCTCTCAAATTTGTTAAAAGAAGCATGCTATGGAAACTAATGCATAGTAATGTAATCCTTGAGATAACCAGGAGGTTTCAACATCCTCTCGGCAGACACACAAGTCAAATCTCCCTGAGAATCCAACCAATGAAAGCTTCTATCTCTTTGAACATTTACCCAGTTCTCAAGTTCAGCATTAAATTTAACCAATCTGCTGAGATGCCAAACTCTTCCATCAGACAACTTGACTAAATAGGTAAAGATTTCAACTGCTGCAAGAGCTTAGACAATCTACTTTCATCCTTTTTTACTCTGAAAGGCAATTTGACACGTACCAAATCTCCTTTTTTAAGAAACACCTACTTAGGCTTATGTTTTAAATCAGAATAATTCTTATACTTCTCTTGATGCAACTTGATGTTGTATATTACTTGATCGGGAGACCATTCAGATAACCTTGAATGTTTCAACCAACCAACATTGATTATCTTTTGTAAGGCGGTTACGTGTTTGTATCGAAGACTGACGCAGGGCTTGAGGACTCCTCTAGAGGAATTGCGCACTAAATGGAAGGCTGACCTGGGATCGCCTATAGAGCCTAAACCCTGGGAAATGCTAATGGAACGGGCATGGAAGTGTTCCCGAAATGCGAGATTCCAGCTCATCCAATTCTACGTGTTTCATCGGGCGTACCTCACTCCTTACAAAATGAATTAATTATTTGGCTCCCACACTGCCTGCCCGCGATGCAGACTGGAAAGCGCAGCGTTTATGCACATGTTCTGGGATTGTCCATTGCTCCAGGGGTACTGGGGAGAGGTACTGGCCAAATTGACAGAGGTGACGGAAAGGGACCTGCAGCATACTCCAGGGGTGTGCCTGTTGCATTCGTTCCCCCACACAGCCCGCAACGAAACCACCAGTAGGTTCCTGGATTTGGGGTTAGTCCTAGCCAAGCGCGAAATCACTAGCTATTGGAAGGCGGTCTCGGCCCCCAGTGCTGCGTGCTTGCTCCGAGACTTTATAAAGTGGGCGGACTGCGAAGGGACCCTTCGGCTCCAACTCGTTCAGAGAACTGACAATGACATATTGTGGGACACGGCGAGAGCCTTGGTGGCGATGGCAGATCTGCTTAAAACCCCGACTGACGATGATGACTGATCCTTCCAGCTATGAGCGCTCCCTATGCTACATGAGACCTCAGCCGCAGGCAGTGGGGTGAGAAGGTGGGTGGAGAGATCACTAAAGTGGGCCCATCCTCCCGGATGGGACATGGGCTACTGCCATAGGAATCGAATGGAATGTGCGGAATGCATAATGAGTAATAAGCGCGATGTTAGGGAAGCGGCATGTCTGAGGGGAGGGGGCGGTGGGACCGAGGGGGGGGCAGGGATGGGGGATCGAGTTGGGGGGGGGGGGGGTTGTGTTCTTTGTTATCTGATGAATAGATGCAGACAGTGCTTGCTTAAGCGAGGAGCAATTCGATTGAGCCCCACAGGGCTGTGCCACATGACAGCTGAGATATGACTCTTGATCCAGGACAGGCCGCACTCCTCGCGCTGAAAAGGCAGGCGTGCTAGACCACCTAATGCGAGGCGAGGCAACGTCATGCTGTGATCACAATTGTCGGCTGGGTCTTGCAAGTTTACTGTATACTGTACGATTACATGTATGAGGCATATGAACACGTTATGAAAAATTTTAATAAAATCTATTTTTAAAAAATTGCTTATCTTTTGTAAAAGGTACACGGCATCTCATAAGGGTGAAAGGACTGAAACCAGTGCAGTGGGGGTAATGCAATGCATCCATATAATTTTCTTTACACTGTTTCCCAAGCCATTTCTGGACATGGAACAGGACATAAAGGTGGAGAGACTAACTTTTGAGATTTGTCGGGGTTCAAGCATAAGGAACATTCTCTCATCACTCTTTCCACTTCTGTGTCTACTCCGGGCCACCATTACAAATCCCTCACATGTTTTTTTGTTTTGAAAATACCTAGATGTCCTTCTTGACACAATTGAATAACCTTTACTCTAAGTACCTTCAGTGGAATTATCCTTCCTCTACGTAAATGATTATCATCTACCAAGGACAACTCATCACGTACTTCCCAAAATTGTTTCAACTCATTACACAAGAATTTTTGTCAGACCAACCTTGAGTAACAAAACACTTAACTCTGCTTAAAATGTCATCTTTGGCTACAGAATCTTTCCACTTGGAAAGTTTAAAGTAGGATTTTCGTAGCCCATCTCCAACCATGCTACTTGAAAATCATTGCACTCATCCATTGAAGACTCTAAAGGCAAAGGTAATCTGCTAAGACAGTCAGCCACTTGGTTCTTCACTCCAGGAATGTAACATAAAGTATATCGATAATCCAGAAGGCAAACAGACATTCTTGCGAATCTTGGAGTTGCCTTAAGTAACCGGTCAGGTGAGAGAATCTTGATTAAGGGCTTGTGTCACACTTAATTTCAACATGGAAACATCAAATAAAATTCCTGAAATGTTCAAGACCCCAAACCACAGCTAAAGTCTCCCTTACGATGACAGAATATCTCTCCTCAGCCGAAGAGAGTGCTCTTGAAGCATACGCTTACCATTAACCTCCCTTTGTGACAAAGCAGCACCAAGGCCTTTATTTCTGGCATCGGTAGTAATGATGCAAGGTAAAGAGGGATCAAAACCAGCTAGCGCTTTAACACTACATAGTTCTTCTTTCATTTGGTTAAAGTCATTCTGTAAACTATCAGACCACACGACGCATGTTGTATGTTTCTTCTGAAAAATGATCGATAAATTTGCTGTAAAACTCAATAAGACCCCAAAATTATCTCAATTCATCTTTGTTGGAAGGAGAAGGAGCAAACTTGATAGCATTCATTAAATTAATTTTTGGTCTGATACCATTAGCAGAAATTTCATGCCCTAAATAGTCTTGTGATTGAACCCGAAATTTGCATTTGGATAACTCTGTAGTTAACCCTCTTTCACGCAGTATCTTGAAAACTTAAACTCTATCATCATGTACATATTTAATCTCACCCATGATAAGTATATCATCTTGGAAGAAGAGGACTCCCGGCATGTCTTTAAATAATTTGAACATGGGTTTTTAAAATACAGCACCCGCTGACGCAAGTCCGAACAGCATGCGAAGAAAACGATAACAAACTTGGGGATCATGAAAGTAGTGAGATTCTTACTATCCTCGTGTAGCAACACTTGATGGTAAGCTGAGGTTAAATCTACCACCGAAAACCATTTCACACCATTGGTGAGGGATAATAACTCATTAATTTTGGGTAAGGGAAATCTCTCAACAACAATAATATTATTGAGAGACCTCAAATCAATGCAAAGGCAAATTTTTCCATTGGCCTTGCGCAGTACACCCTAAGGTGCGACCCAATCAGAAGCCTCAAACTCCTCTATAATGCCCTCATTCAATAACCGTTTTAATTCCTTATTGACTTTCTCCCAGACAACTCAAGGAATATGTCTGGATTTATGAACAATAGATTCAGCATTATCCTTAAGGACAATTTTATCGACATAACCATTCAATTTGCCAACTTAAAAAAAAAAAGTCTGGAAATTCTTCATTGAATTTTTGATGATAACCTTCAGTTTGATCTAACCACATGACTTGTACAACCTCATTAGGATTCAAGATGATGTTAAAGTTCCTCTGATGAATCCACCCTAAAACTGAGGGACCATTATGAGCAACATACAACTTCCCAAAGGATGATTTCCCTTTAAACTCAAATTTGAGTTCTCTGAAACCAGTGAAGGACATTTTCTCTTGTAAAACTTTCTGGAGTTACATCAGGAGGAGATAATGACGGTCCAAGAGCACTTGCAAACTTACTATCCCACTGATCTTTATCAATGATAGTGTGGGGGAATCCTGAATCTGCCACATTGAGTATATCTATACCACCCAGATTTATGCAACATACAGGTTTCGACTTGCACTGTAAGCTTAAATGGTTAACAGACTCTGAGACACCTAAACCACAGTCAACATTCTTAACAGATCTTCACCATGTGATGAATCAGAACAAGAATCATCATTGTCGTCTGTAACAAGTGCATTTTTTTTCTTTTTTCTCTTGTCCACAAGCTTTAGTAAAATGAGCAACTAAACCACAAGCAAGACACTTGTTTTTTCGCTGGACACTTTTTAAAATTTGCCAAGTGATTTTTGCTACCACATCTGTAACACTTTAGTTCTTTAGTAAAATTATCCTTACTGTTGACCATTGGTATATTGACAAACTTATTTTTACTCTTGCTGCTTACTTTACTGACAATAGCTTTGTCAATCTCTTTTGGTGTTATAGAAATGGCTTTGGCACATTTATTTGTAACTTCAGCTTTCTTAACAAGAGCAACAACATCAGATAATGGTGCATCACCATATATCCATAAGCTTTCTTGAACATGTTCATTGTTGACATACATAATGATTTGGTCGCAACTTAGTTCTTCCAAAACGTCAAATCTGCAAGTCACAGCAAGTTTTTTAAGATCTGACACAAATTCTTCAATAGTTTCTTGTTTTTCTTGCGTCCTACCAAAGATTTTATGGCGATCAATGGCTATACAAACAGAAGTAGAATAATACACATCTAAATCTTCTAAAACATGAAGAAAAACATTAGTGTCATCAACAGCACGTGTTTTCTTCTTCATTACATTATATACTTTTAATCTTTGAGGACCAAGAGAATGAAGTAAAATCTTTTTTTTCTTGACTTGAGATAATTCATCTTCACCATCTTCTAATGTATCAATGTAATTGAAAAAGTACTCTCTCCATTCTAACCATTTGATAGGGGGTTCACCTTTTGTTGATAAAAATGGTTGCAGTGGAGTCAAGGAAAATGTTTGCGCAGCACACATGGTGGGAATGGAGCTTTAAAACAACCATGGGTGTGCTTGTTATGGTGAGAAAAGAAAAGAAAAGAAATCCAACTGGTAAATATATGTTCTGCCTCTCACCGTGAATAACAAGCAAGCAGGGCGTACAGTAGCTTGAAAATTCTGAGAAGATGTCCTTATCACGAAGGCTGACACACAAAAGTACACAACGGGTGAAGCAAACACAGCGTGTAGTGACAAAGTAAACATGTGTATCCTTGTGCTGGATGATCAAGGAATCCCCCGAAAATAAAAGGAAATACCTTATAAACGATGTTGTTGAAATTGAAATGATCATAAGATTCAGTAGTTCAGATGCTGTGGTGTGCCTATCACCGAAGGCAATAGGCAAATGATCAAAAAACAAATTCCCGATAACGAAGATGATAATCAAAATGGCCGCTGCGGGATGACATGGTCTCTTGAAGAATGCCCAGAGTAAAATGGCTGAAAACGTGGGATGTCACGCGTCGTCTCGAATAGGTGTAGCTGGAGATGTACAACGTCAGGCGTCGTCTCAAGTTAACATAGGAATGCAGACTGTGACGTAGGGTGTAGTTGGACATGCACGAGGCAACATCTATGGAATGCAACACTGCAGCAGTTTTAAATCTGGCGTTTGGAAGGTAAGAAAATAATAAAATGCTGACATACAACTTAAAAACCTCCCAGCTACGAAATAGTTTAGTAATGTGTTGGTCTCCGGAAACGAATAAGCACAAATCAGTACTCACAAAATTCCAGTAGAATCCAAGAGTCTGAGGTGACTTGAATCAAAGTACAAAATCTTGTAAAATCTGCACACAAAGGAACTCCTAGTCGTCGCAAAAACTGTTAAGTAGGAATGACGTGGCAGAGATGAGTTGAAGCAGAGTGCTTTATTCAAGTTACTTCATTGAAGAACAACACGTCTTTACAGCTGATGCCAGGCTCCTCAACTGACCATCAATGACACCAACATTCCAGGCATCATCTATGATCTAACAAACATGAGGACATGAGCGCATGCACATAATAAAACAAATGAACATTTATAAAAAGAGAACATTTATTAAGTCACAACACACGTCCACTGACTAGTTCTCTGGCACTCTGCGGTCTGGGAGCCAGATGACATTTAAAGTGCCTCGATCTAGTACTCGTTAACACATAATCTATACCTATTTGCCATGCTTACAGCAATATTACTAATAATTTCTGTTCTCATAAACCAACCTGATGTTGGATGGTGGGCGAGAGAGATGTGTTGGAAGACTAAAAATGGGGTGTTAGGCCGAAATGCCGGAGAGTACTGTTCTGCATTGGAAGCAACTAATTGTTGACACCTTATTGTGATCTATTTTCACTCTAATAAAATGCTGGGGGGACGGGACTTTCTCTGTGTACAGAAGCAGGACATCTGACAAGTGGATGCACATTGCAATCAAATCATTATCATTTTTCATAGGTCCACCAAGAATATTTCATCCTAAAATTATTTCTAGATCTCATTGCAGTCTTCTCAGTAAAGAAGCCTAAGTGTTTATTTTTTCTTTGTAGGGCAAAATCTAAGTAATTAATGAAACTATATGTTTTTGAGACAGACATGATAAGGCAGTAAACATTTTTTTTGTTGAGTTTCTAGGTGGAGAAAAATGTTTTTATATATTTTTGGCAGTGAGTTAAACAATCAAATGTTATAGCCCATGTAGCCCGCCTCAATTACAAGGTGTGAAATATCGCTCTGCACAATCATCAGTTGGCTGGTGTTCCCACGCCCTTTTTTTCCAGGTGTCGTAACACTGGATCCAGTTATAGAGCTGGAAAATCTCATAGTAAGATTTAGGAAAGGGCTGCATTTGAACCTGGACACTTTCCCTGGCTCCCACTCGACCCTTTGCAGAGGCATGGAGGAGCATGTAAAATGCTTCTGCCTGGCATCTTCCTTCCCAGTTCTCTGTACCTTCCTCGCGTACACGAGTCCTTACAAAAATTTACCCCCTGCTTAAAGCTGATGGTAAATGTATGTTAACACCTACCCCGCCCCCCCCCCCATCCACACACGCATTCAACTTAGTGAGATAAAATTCATCTTAGTGAGATAACAAGCAATGAACACCGAGTAGGTCATGCACATTATTGAACTCATTCTCAGGCATTCAAAGCATTTTTATGCTATTTGAATAATTAATTCTTCCCAGAATGCCTTTCTGTGGTGCCTCAATATTTTATGCACATGGTAAGTATCAGTCAGTTTTTTTTTTCCACTCACCTGTTTGTTTTCCGGTGGCTGTTACTATATACTGTTTCAACATAGGGGCCTTTCTACAGGGAGCACTTTCTGAACAGCGGTTACTTGAGCAAATATATGGAAAATGCTATAACAAATTACATTATAGATGGATGTGAAAGGAAACTGTTATGGACATTTGACAGTTTAGAATAATGTCAAAGTTGCTGTTTGAGGCATATTCAGGTATAGGAAAGGTTCATATATAGTAGTAGTAGTGGTGGTTGACAAAGTATGCCTGAGATTATCATAACAATATTGATGGAATTTCAAATTTAGTAAAAGCATATTGTTTGACATAATTGGGCGTGTTATATAATGTAGACAATGTTGGATAATCGAGCCAGCCTTTGTTTTCCTTTCTGTATGTAATCCATGTTGTATTATACCTTACTGTTATTAAAATATAATACATTTATGCTTCAAAGAAATAAAGTACATTTTTAGCTAGTTTTTATTTTACAAACCTATGAAAAGCTGTTTCAACAGTGTGTCACAGCTGTTTAGGATTCTAGGCTCTATAGCCATATGTCAGCAAGCGATTGATCGCTATATCACTAAGGATGGCTGTAAATTTGGGGACTCAAGTGGATTTGATGTAAAGCAAAGTGTTTTCTTAGTATTTAATCAAACAATAAATGTTCTGGCTGGTTTCTTGTAGTGGATTGTGTTTCTACCTTTCTTCATACCAATCTCATTCTCCAAATTAATATCGTAAGAGATTATAAACACTTTGTTGTGTTTCCTCCAAAACCAGGTGAATGGTTTCAAATATGGAACATCACACACAGCACTTCTTTAAAAGTCCTCTTTAAAAATCTACACAAAGAAAATCTAACAAGTACATATTGTTCAAGTTTTTCCTGTGAAAGTTGGCTACAATCTGAGCTTGATTTTATAAATAGCCCAGGGGGACACATCCCTTAGACAATAATGTAGTCTTTTTTCTTTGCTAAGCAAGTGAAAGCCCTGTCAGTGTAAAGACGTTCTTGTATTGTAGAAAACTAATTTACAGTGTGAACAAAGCTGCTGTTCAACGAGTTGGCTAATTCCACAATGTAGAGCTGTCTATAGAAAAAGAAAGAGCCTCTGTGTAGGAGACCAATAAATAATCAAGATTCCATAAGTTTGGTACACTTAAGCTACCGGTTGCCAAGTCCTGAAGCTATAATGAGCTGGTAACAAATATCAAAGACAATTACTGTTTACAGTCACTTTTTGTATTTGGGAATACTAAACTATATTTAGACAGCTGAAAGATTTCTGAGGACTTTTTGTTTGATCAAGAATATTCCTTGTACAGTATATCTTCTGTATAAAAATGTTTGTAGTTCCACGGCAGACTAAGATTAATATCAGTCTTGTTCCTCTATTCAGTTAGTTGGATATAAATACTTCTGATGTACTTAATATCTTTTTCTGTACAGTATCTTGTTTGATTCACCCTTACACAACCAGGATCCATGCAGTGGGGAAGGTGATTTAGCAATACCAATCTAAACCCATGCAGGGAGGTGAGAAAATGAATTTTAGAGGCCAAATATCCTCAGTAAACATACTGGGCATACCAAACAAACAGTATTGGGGTTTGGGGAAACATTTTAAAGAGTTAATATGGTAGGTGTAATTCCTTGCCAAGGGAAGCTATTTGGGGGGGGGGGGGGGGGGTTGTTAATCAATATCCTCCACCAACAGATCAACAAAAATTGTAGGATACGGAGCATTTCTTGGGACCTTTTTCCACGGATTTATAAAATTAGGAAGGTGTAATTATTACTACAGACTGGCTTGACTCGCCTAAGTCAAGCCCGTCTGCGCGCTGAGGACGGGCTGCAGGACGGGCCACGCTGCAATGGGACTTCGTTGGGCAGCCAGGTAACTCGTTACTATGCCCATTCGGAACTGCTTGCTCTGAGGCCTCATTCCCTTCCCTGTCACTATTCCTTTCCCCCAGAAACGTTTTATTGCTCACCGGTATGCTGTTGCTCTTCCGGTACTACTGAGGTTTGTTCCCCTGATTCCCCCACAATGCACCCATTGGCTAGCACCCCCTTTGTGCCAGCCTACAGTTCGGAAATGGGTTTCCTTATCAATGCCAGGTCATTGATAAAAAATAATATCGCCTTTCATGAGTTTGTTTCTGATAGAAACCCCTCCTGGGTGTTCATCACCGAAACTTGGGCGTCTGACTCTTCTGGCCCCCAGCTTTTGTTAGCTATTCCTGAGGGATATGCTCTACAGAGACTGGACAGACTAGGACGCAGGGGTGGTGGGCTAGCAATTCTGTTCAAAGTCTCGTCTATCTGTCGTATTAAAACTCTCTCTGTGCCCTCAGACCTCTTCCAGGCCATTCATTTCGTCATCTCTTCCTCCCCCTCTGTGTCCTTCACAGGTCTTCTCATCTACAGACCACCTGGCCCCAGATCGTGCTTTAGCTCTAATCTTTTCAAAATCTTGGAACCCTACTTTGGCAAACCCCATCTTACGATTTTGGGAGACCTCAATTTTCATCTAGATGATCTGCTCTCAAAAGACACCCTCTCCCTGGTGGACCCCTTGGCCGCATGTGGAATGTATCAGCTGGTTGATAGCCCTACCCACCTGGCTGGCCACATCCTTGATGGGGTGTTCTCCAATGATACTAGACTATCTGTGGGCCCCCCTATTCCTCTGGTCTGGTCAGATCACTTAGCGGTCCCCTTAGAACTAAAAACCTTGTCCCCTTCTCTACAACAACGAAGTTCTACCAATAAAATACTTAAGCGGAACTATAAGGACATTACTAATGACTCTCTTGCCCCCTTTATAGCGCAGGCTCCTACTTTCCCCTCGAAGGATGCCAGTAATGCTGCACTGGACCTTGCTAACTCTATTTCCAGAGCAGTTGATTTATTAGCCCCTGCCTCTTTACGTTATTCAGCCAGACGGAAACCTTCTGCTCCCTGGTTCACGGAACATCTTAGACTGCTGAGGCAGAGATGCAGGAGGCAGGAAAGGCAATGGAGAAAAACCTGGAACCCCATAGATAGAGAAAAACACAAGTTGTTACTTGGAGAATATAAGACCAAGGTTATCATAGAAAAGCAGGACTACTTCTCTAGGCTTACATCGTCCCTCACGTCCCCTAGGGAACTATTCAAGATAGTAGATTCCTTGTGTTCGCTACAAACGCCGGATCCCATCATAGGTTCTCAAGAGCTGTGCGACAAGATTGCTCACTTCTTTCAGGCTAAAATCACTGACATCTCTCTCACTCTGGAAGCACAGAGAGACCTTATGTCTTCCCGCCCTTCTCCGTATCAACCTATTCAAGAGTCTTGGGCCAAGGACCCCTCTAAGATTCTTACCAACTTCCCGCCCCTTACTCTCAACCAGCTAGACTCCCTGCTAAACAAGACAAAGTCAGGTTCTCCTATGGACCCCTGCCCTTTGAAGGTTCTGAAAGACTGCAGGGAGACTCTGTTACCCCCGCTTCTTGAGGTAATGAATCAGGCTATGGCCCAGGGCCTTTTTCCTGCTTCCTGGAAACAAGCCATAGTCAAGCCACTGCTTAAAAAACCCACCCTGGATCCGGACACCCTTAAGAACTTCCGGCCGATCTCCTTACTGCCAGCTCCAGCCAAAATGTTGGAATCACATCTCAATCACCATCTGACTACTTTCCTGGATGCCTCTGGGTTCCTGGGCCAGTCTCAACATGGCTTTCGAAAATTTCACAGTACTGAGTCGGCCCTTACAGTAGTGACAGACAATATACGATCAAAGGTCGACCAAGGCCAGACCACCTTCTTGGTCCTTTTAGACCTGACTGCCGCCTTTGATACCCTATCTCCCTCGACTTTAACTGCTCGTCTGAGGGAGATAGGGGTGGAGGGTCCTGCATTGAGCTTGCTGTCCTCTTTCCTCGATCAGAGAGAACAAAGGGTCAAGCTAGGAGAGTTCCTCTCCCCTGTTAAGCCTGTGCAATGTGGGGTTCCACAGGGGTCGGCCCTGAGCCCGACCCTCTTTAACATTTATGTGGCCCCACTTGCTAGACTAGTAAGAGCTCAGGGGATGGAGGTGGTGTCATACGCCGATGACACCCAGATCATGGTGTCCCTCTCCCACTCGTTGAGTACCTCCGCGTTCAGCTTCAGGAATTGCATGCAAGCTGTCTCCGATTGGATGATTCAAAACGCCCTGAAGCTGAACGGAGAGAAAACAGAGGTCCTGATCTTCGGAAAGGATCAAAACAGCTGGTCCAATGAATGGTGGCCTCCTTCTCTTGGAGCCTGTCCTGTACCGTCAAATTCCGCCCGGAATCTTGGTGTGATTTTTGACACCTCTTTAGACATGTCACTACAGGTTAATAGAACTGTTTCCACCTGTTGGGGAGTGATCAATATACTTAGAAAAATCGCCCACTATCTTTCTCCTCAAGCTCGCAAACAGACTGTGGTAGCCTTAGTTACATCACGGCTGGACTATTGTAACGCCCTTTATGCAGGCATCAATAAAGGCCTCATCCAACGCCTCCAGACCATTCAGAATGCGGCTGCCAGATTCGTTCTGGGCGTCCCTAACACCGCTTCTGTCTCTCTTGCAAGGAAGAGTCTCCACTGGCTCCCTATCCAGTCTAGAGTCTCTTTTAAAATCCTATGCCTAGTTTTCAGTGCCCTATCCGGCAGCAGCTCTGAGGCCATAAGCTCCCTTTTGAGTCCTTACACCCCTAGCAGAAATCTTCGATCTGCCAACAAAAACCTTCTTACCGTCCCTCGGACAAACAAGGTCAGATGGGGCGGAAGAGCTTTTTCATCCGTGGCCCCTAATTTATGGAATGCCCTCCCCTCTGAGATTAAATCCCAACCCAACATGGTTCGTTTCAAGAAGGCTTTAAAGACGTGGTGTTTCATCAAGGCCTACCACTAATCATGCTCTCTGACCATACGAGTTCATTTGGTTAGGCGCCTTGATGCCCTCTGGGGCTAAGTTGCGCGATACAAGTCCTGCTTCATTCATTCATTCATTATTATTTACGCTTGTAAAGCTCCTGGTTACACTGTACTAGTGTGTCCCCGCGCTATGGACTGCCGCCAATCAACTGCTAATACTGCCCACTCGAACCGACCCAAGCAGAGCCTGGCCCTACTCTTAAGGGAACAGGAATGTTTTCAGCACTTTACGGAATTTGAGCTCTGATTTCTCTAGCCGAAGCTCCAGAGGGAGTTTGCTCCATTTCTGAGCAGCCAAGACACGAAAGTAATGTCCTCCCATTCTTACTCTCCTGAACTTAGGCGCCAACACCATTCCTGTCCCGCTAGATCTCAGTTGACGGGTTGGGTGGTATGGCGTAAGCAGGTTGTGCAGGTAAGTAGGTCCTTTCCTTTGTAGGATACGGTGACCAACACAGAGTGCTTTAAATACCACACATTCCCCGATTGGAAGCCAGTGCAGTGTTCTCGGTGCTCTCTTGGAGGCGGCTCTTTTGGGCAGCATCAGAACCAACCGGGCCACCACGTTTTGCATGCGCTGCAGCCTCTGAAAGCATTTAGCATTGGCTCCCAAATATAGGACGTTTCCATAGTCCAGCCTTGATGTTATTAGTGCGTGGACCATGGTCTTCCTCGCTGTCACCGGCAGATAATCCAATGTCTTCCTAAGGACCCTCATCGTGCCAAAGTATGTGCCTGCCACTTGTTTGGTGTGGTACTCGAATGAGATCTTATCGATCCACACCCCTAGGTTCCTCACTTGTTTGCTGGAATTGGGTAAAGGACCCAGTGCTGGAGGCCACCATGCCGAATTCAACACTGACGGTGCCTTACCGCCATTCAGGACCTCTGTCTTATTTCCTTTCAATTTAAGACAGTTGTTGGCCATCCATGCCACCAATTCCTGCAGTCATGACTTAAAATTAGCGGCTACCTTCTCCTTCGGCTGGGTCAAGGCCATCACTAGTTGTGTGTCATCTGCATATGACACGACTTCCAGCCCAAATTTTTCTATGATCTCGCCCACTGGTGTCACATATAGATTGAAGAGGGTAGGGCTTAAGCTGGACCCTTGAGGCCCCCCCTGCTTCAGGCAAATGGGGTTGGATCGGAAAGTGCCCTGTGCCACCTGGAAACTACGGTCAGACAAGAAGGACTTCAACCATTTCCATGCCCTATCCACCACTCCTCCCCTCTTCAAGCAATGTAACAGCGTGTGATGGGCCACCGTGTCAAATGCGGCACTGAGATCCAACAGGATCAGTGCTGCTGTGTGGCCTTCATCAATATGTTTCCGTAAAGTTTCTGTGGCTAACAGCAGTGCTGACTCGGTCGAGTGGAGTGCACGGAAACCCGATTGAGTGGGATGGAGCAGTCTATTGGCCTCAATGTGGGTTGTCAGCTGATTATTGAAGGCCTTCTCCGCGATCTTAACGAAGTATGGCAGGAATGAAATGGGGCGCAAATTCTCCATTTGCTCCATACTGCTATTAGTTTTTTTTTCCAGGGGGAGCACCACAGCCTCCTTCTAAGTTTTAGGAACCCTGCCTTCCTCAAAGGAGAGCTCTAGTAGGTATCTAACATAAGGCTCCAGAGTCTCCACACTCCCTCTGTGTTTTAGGTGAGGCAGGATCTTTCGGGGAGCCTGAATTGATACTGCCTGCTATGGTACAAATGATCTCCTGAGAAGGAACAGTGAAGATTTTGAGGCAGTCCGTGCTTACCACATTGGTAGAGATGTCTCCTCCCGGATGGCCATATCTGGCTGTTGCCGGAAATGAGGAGTAGATCTTCTCTACCTTTTGTGAGAAAAACTCTGCCATCCGATTGCAGGACTTCTCTGACCCGGTCATAGGAACCGAAATGCTGAAGAGATTGGAGATCGCTTTATAAACGGAGAACAACTCCTTTGCTGAATTATCTGCTCCCTCTATCCTATTGCAGTAATAGGATTTCTGTGTTTTCCTAATTAAGGCGTGGTATTCTTTCAACATAATTTTTTAATGGCCGCCCTTACTTCCTCGAAGAACCCTCTCCTGCATTACCTCTCTAGGCGTTTACAATCCGCTTTCTTGCCCCGGAGTTCCATCCCAAACCATGGGGCAGACTTAGTCTGCCCCCTCGGTGCATTATTCGACCGAGGCGCCGTACTGTCCAGTGCCTCCGTGATGCGTGTGTCCAGCGCCTCGCAGGCTGCCTCAATCCCCCGACCTCCTGGTGGCCCACCCTGGTTAAGGGCCTTATTTATTGCCTCTGTAGAGAAGTTTGCCCATTTCCTGCGTCTATTCTTTGTTCCCTGCTTGCCCTGGATTAGAATTGCGGGTGTCCCTGCCCTAAATGAGATCAAAAAGTGGTCGGACCATACCACAGGTAAAGGGGGCTCAATATGCAGCATCTCCCAGTTTGCAAATATCTGGTCCAGAAGATGGCCATGGCAGTGGGTGGGCTGCTCAGATTTCAAAGTGAGTCGAAGTGCAGCCAGTTCCTGCCGGATTTCTTGCGCCTCCATGTTGGTAATCTTATCAAAATGGAGGTTTAGGTTTCCCAACAAAAGGAAACGCGCCCCAGGTCCTTGTGGTCTGTATACCAGTAGTCCCTTGAGAATGTGATTCTTTGATGCTGAGATCGTGAAAAAAACAGATTCACTGTCTTCAACATCCGCCATCAAAGTCACTGAGAGACTCGTAAACGCCCAACTGACTGCCTTCTTCGAAGAGAACTCCATCCTTGACGCCTCACAGTCTTGATTCCGCATCAACCACAGCACTGAGACTGCCCTCCACCAACGACATCTGCATGCTACTCGACAAGGAACACACTCCAGCCCTCATCCTGCTAGACCCCCCCGCAGCCTTCGACACTGTCTCACATCACAACTCCCTACCTTCCTCTCCGAACCCACCGATATCAACTGCGGAGTACCCCAAGGATCATTGCTCAGCCCCACACTCTCCAACATCTACGTGGCCCCCCTCGCCGCCATCATCATACAGCATGGGCTCAGCATTGTATCCTACGCCGACGACACCCAGCTCATTCTCTCACTCATAACAAAGCCAAAGACACCAGACTCCGTTTCCAGGAAGGAATGAAGAACGTGCAACCTGGATGAAAGACCGCTGTTTGAAGCTCAACTCAGAGAAGACCGAAGTCCTCATTCTCTGATTCTGAACCTCTACCTGGGACAACACCTGGTGGCCCTCCGCCCTCAGCAACCCACCCACTCCTACAGACCACGCACAAAACCTCTGCATCATCCTCGACTCCACCCTCTCCATGAACCGTCAGATCAACACCGTCCCCTCCACCAGTTTCATTTGCCTACATATCCTCTGCAAGACCTTCAAATGGATCCCCCCGGCTCCAGAAGGACCGTCCCCCACGCAGTCATTACCAGCAGACTCGACTATGGCAACGCCCTCTATGCCAGAATCAACAGAACCCTTCTACACAGACTCCAAACCACCCAGAACGCCGCAGCCAGACTCATCCTCAGGACTCCGCGCCACAAACACATGACCCAACACCTACAAGTCATCCAACGGCTCTCTGTGGAGAAGCAGGTCACCTCCAAACTCCTCACCCACGCCTACAAATCCCTCAACAACATTGGGCCCAAATACCTCTATGAGAGACTATCCTTCCACATACCCAAGAGGAACCTCCGCTCTGCGGAACTCGCCCTGGCAGAGGTCCCATGCATCTGCAGAAACAGAACTGGCGGAAGAGCCTTCTCCTACATTGCGGCCAAGACCTGGAACGATCTCCCTGTGAATATCAAACACTCGCCTACCCTGCACACGTTTAGGAAGTACCTCAAGACCTGGCTCTTCGAGTGATCCGGAGTTGGTCACCCCGCAAAGCGCCGTGAGACCTTCACGGGTGAGTAGCGCGCTTTACAAACACCTGATTAACTACCAGACACTGCTCGCTGGTTGATTTTTCTAAGCAGACGTCCTGCAGAGCCTGGTTTAGTTCCGCAATTTGGTCTGGCAGAAGTTCCTTGATGAGGCTTTTGCGACTATGATTATTTTTTAATCCAGCATCATACACACCCAATGGGGGCAGACATACCATGTACTCTAAAGTGTGTACTTGGGGATTTGGGGTCGAGATGTTATGCGTGTGTAACAGTTGTTCAATGATTGAGCTATTGCTGTCCACTGAAGTCTGAACCCTTTCCTCGTGGCCCCTAAAGGTGTAGTGCATTGTCCCATTTTTGTTGCTTATTTTTTATCGCTCAGGATTGTAGTCATCGGCAGTAGTACACCTGCTCTCATCTGCTTTTTGGAACAGTACTCAAAAGGATGGCTTCAGCAGATCTGAGGCAGCTACAGCAGCGATGGTCTCAACAATGGTCTCTGCGTCTGTGCTGCACTGCTGGTCAACTAAAAAAAAAGAGAACAGTTCATACACTCAGCAAGCCTACAGACATGAGTCAGTGAATGACTTTTAGTCCTGCAGCCATATCATATCTTATAGTGATTTAATGTTTTAAAACCTTCTTCCAAGATTCATTCTCATACTGAAGTTCTATTGCTAGTGAAGAAATATTTACTAACAAGTCTTATCCAGAATTAATATTTTCCATAGATTCATTGTCAGTCCTTGTAGCGCCTTGATGCCTTGGGGCTAAGTTTGCGTTCTATAATTCAATATTCATTCATCCATTGTATCCCCAGTAGCTATATTGCCACTTTCCTGTAATTCTACTTAAAAGGAATTTAAGGTGGCACTGCCATTGTTGACTTTGATAGGATACCATGAATAAGATGGCTAGAAGTGTGGGTTATAATGATGCTAAAATACTACCAATGGTTAAAAGATCCACAGAGATGCTGGATAGAAAAGTCAATTGCATCCTCTAGTTCTGTGGGAGATATAAATCCTAAAGAAACATTCTTTTCTACTTTGTTTTGTTACGAGAAGAGCGGTATTAGGACGCGGCACAGGGGAGGCTTGACAAGGCACTCCTCAGCGGCTCAATTCAACATACAATTCAACCAGATATTCTACTCAATAGTCTCAGGACCGCACTGATTGTCTTTGTAAGATTGGTTGAAGACCTGTTCTTCTATACATAATTTTTGACACCTTTGATCGTATAAATAATCGACTTTGACTACATTGGAAATACTCTACATATTTCAGTGTCCGTGTTCCTTTCAATACTGACCTATTGAAAAACCTTTTACGATGTGGGAGAGTTGGACTCCTTTAACGACCTACGGATGACATATACAGTCTAGGCCCTGACCCATAAGAATACTTTCTTGCCTCATACCTGTTAAGCCACAAGAACGTGAAAACTTTATCAATCCACTTAGCCTTGAAAAAGTCACTTGTGTGACGAAACACGTCGGCTGTTTTCTAAATTGCAATAGAAGCTTTTTAAAAAAAAGATTCTTTGACTCCTGTTCTCCGACTAGGTTTTTTGGACAAAAATGTATATGGTGACAACACCATTGATTTACTAATTTGTTGAGTGCTTTGGTACATCTGTTTCCCCCTAAGGAAACATTGTATAGATCTTCTTGTGCTCCCCACTACACTGTGACAACTAACATCAAATATGTCTTCTGTCCGCTTTTTGTTGTACTTGCAGACACTATTGATCTGTTTGAGTTACTCAGGGAGTGCAGCCCCATTGAATTGATTGTTGTGTAAGCTGATTGCAAATAGTGCCCCCTAATATCCTATTTTATTACATTTCTGTTACAGATCACTCAAAATTCCAGAAATGGATTCGCCACAAAATCTTAGGTAAGCCTGTTAAAAGGTTTCTAGTAATATTTTAAAAATGATGTTCCTTGATAATAGGCAAAGTTAAAACTGAAATAAGGTGGGTGCACTGGGCAAAACTAATGACAAAACTGATGCTCGAATGGTTTCACGGTTGGAGGACAATAGAGGTTAGAGGTGGCAGCAGCATCTGAGGATATAATATGGTCTAAAGAAAAAGAGCTATCACTTCCCACAGTACAGTGTAGGGAAAGTAGGAAGCGAGATATGAAAGTGAACTTGACACATTTATTTCAGAGATTGAGGCAATTAACACTAGGGGAGTGAACTAGAAAAATATCAAATACATGAAACGTTAGCTTCTAGAGGTGGTGAGGTGATAGAGCTATGAAAGACCTATCAAATGAGACAGAATATTAGTCACAGAAGAGAAGAGGCATCACATGGCAAGCTGTGGCAGCTGATGCAGATGAGATACATAGTGAGGAGAGATCCTGAGGTAGGAAAAAACATATAGAGAAGTCTTGAAGAAACTGGTAATAAAGCATCTTTTACATGATTTTGTACTAATTTATAGTACAATTATCAATTGTGCTAATTGTTAAGAAAGGTTGGAAGAAAGGCTGTTGCATTACTGAAGTCTAGAGATAAGGAGCAGGAACAGCAGGTCAAGAAAAGCTAATAAAGAAAATAAGTACATTTTAGACTTTAAATTGAAGACGAATGGTCATTAGAGACATAAAATATTGGAGGATTTAGCTTTATAGGGAGGGCTACAAAAGAGAAAGAGTGGGCAAACAAAGCAAAAACGATGAATGATGCAGTCTAAACGTGGATGAAAGCTACAGTAAACTGCTCTGACATGCAAGAAGCATCAGAGGCGGATGTAAGAGGAAGCAATCAGTGAAAATGAGTTAGCATTTTATAGTACATTGTTCATGAAGTGACAAGATCTGAGGCCCCCTGCCGCACTCCTGATCAGTGTCCAGGCAGTATAGAGTATCAGATGCTCAAAGAAACTTGAGAAAAATGGGGGTATGTTTTAAGAAAAGTATAAAATGTTGGCCAAAAAAGTAGTTGTCTCAAAGAGACCCAAATTAAATTCTATACTGTCTGAATCCAGGCAATGATATTCCTAAATGTGACTTCGGGGCTGGATTTTCATCAAGAATAAGTATTATAGAGCATGGAGAGAGCAGCCTTTCACCAGGCAAGCTGCACACGCAAGTATCATTCGTTGGAAGAGAAAGTTCTGTATGGGAAAGAATCTGCATTGGTGCTTGTCCCTTAAGGTCCCCACAATCAAAGAAGCTTAAAACCACTCTCGATAGGGATTTAGCTGAAAAAAGGTTCTATCAAGAGGGTTAAGGATATTACTAGTCAAACCAGAGAAGGAAAGGCTCACAGTTCAGATCTGATGCTGAAACCTATTTCATCAGCTATTCAACCATCATCAAGGACTTTTGTCATCCATGCAGATCTTGTGTTCGGAAGTAATGCTCTCACCTATTTTCAAGACATGGTTATTGGGAAGAGAGAAGTCCCCATTGCAAAACAACCATCATACTTTTTCATAGAAGCAATCATTTTTATTATTGATGAGGTTCAGGTTAAAGCCATGGAGGTTCGAACCATTAGGAGGTTTCCGATGCAGTTGTTGTCGTTGATGAGAGACACGCATTCTACATCATGAAACACGTTTTCATTTCTGTTAACATCCCTCCTTGACTTTGATGCCAATGAAAAAGGTAGTAATATCTTGAAATCTGTTGGTGTGCATCTGGTTTGGAAGTATGATTCTTATGTGTGTGCATTCTGTGCTTAATTCCTATATCCAGTGTTAGGGCTTGAAAAGCACGTTCTTTTCTTCAAATAGAAAGTGTGGGTGTCAAACAATGGCAAGTCAAATGGCTGATCAGTGTTAAACCCACGTTGTCCCCACTTGGATACCATCATCAGATTGTGTTTTTCAGCCAAAGGTGTTCAGAGGCTCACATGGCACTCTAAGAAAAGCAAAAATTACATCACCTAAATCCAAAACATTAAGGGTTGTAAAGACTCCACCAACGGATGTTACATTTGCTGTGCACCAGGTCGCATAGAGAATGTGTGGCATTTAATTTCTCATCTTGAACAAAACACCTAAGTTGGTTTGTAGTGCTGTAAAACATTCCCATTTTTAGACTTCATATTACTTGTGCCTTCTGCAAAACCACAACTATATCTATTGTATAGCGTGTGTGCATTCAAAGTAGGAATTTGAAAATTTTGAGACCAAGATTATCTACTCGTGTCATGGATTTGGAGCTAAGTGATCTTTGAATTCACCCACTGAATCCTGCCAGAATCAGTGGCCTGCCAAGTTAGAGACCGAGCACTTCAAGACGGTAGTCTTTAGGTACTGCGAAGAATTGTGGGAAAGAAGATGCTTTCCCACAAATATATACCTCTAGTTACATTTTACTTGAAAACTCACTAGATACTGCTTTATGCCATCTTTGCAATCAGGTTCACAGTCTGGTAGAAAGAAAGAATCATTTGTATTTAGCTACACTTGAAATGTGAGGGCAAATTCCTTATCCAGCGCCCTCTATGACCTACTTGTCCCCTTCCACTTTAAACTATTTTCTGTGCATCTTGTTCTGAGTAGATCTTTCAGTCAACTTGCGTGTGTGTGTGTGTGTGTGTGTGTGTGTTTCCGTGTGTGTGTTTCCGTGTGTGTGTTTCCGTGTGTGTGTGTGTGTTTCCGTGTGTGTGTGTGTGTTTCCGTGTGTGTGTGTGTGTGTGAGTGTGTGTTTCCGTGTGTTTTCCCGTTTCCCTCTGAAGCTATAGATAGAAAATGAAAGGCAGTGCTGGTGCGCAGTTCTTAAATACCACTACAGAAACAATGTCAAAACTTGAGATATATAAAGTGTACATCCAGTTCAAAAGTTTATAAAGCAAGCATAAACCATTGAGGGCACATTAAAAAAAAACTGCATTGTGAGGCATGGCTAGCTACGGATGGAGTAGGCACACTAGTCTGGGCCTACCACCTAACCTATGTTTTAGCCACTAACATCATGGGCCATGACCCCATACCCTGACCTGTAGAATGGGAGATCTCAGTGGCTACACTGGTATGGACGGGATAGACTCCATCTTTCTGTGTGGACTCCCAACAGCGCCAGAGATTAGGCTGCAAGACCAGGATGTAGAGTGCAAGCTGTACGACACGTAACGTGACAACTGGCAGAGAGGGTGCCCTGGTACTGCAACCGACCCAGAGTAACTGGAGATAGTGGTGCTCTTCAGATTCTGGCTTCTAGAGAAGTGGGTGTGGCTATCCACATAGGACACATTGCGATAGCCAGTTCCCAGCACGGGCACCACACACAGTGAATACAAAAGGAAGAGCTGACCAGTGCTGGAGCAGTACGCCTGTAAAGTTCCTGCAGTGACATTGGCATCAGTCCTGAATCACACAGGCTGAATAGAGAAAGGGCTGGAGGAGTGGAGAATTATTGCACCCATATAACAGTGAATAAAGCTGCAGGGGGAAGAAGTGGCGTCTCTGGCCTTCACACCCTTGGAAGCAGATAAGCCCTTATGGGAAAATGACATACTAAGGAGCCACAACTACAGCACAAAAGGCGATTGAAGGCAGCAGTGGATGGGTCATGTTACCTTGGCAGCACTCTGGAAGAAAGGCAAATGAGTCTACATCCACATTGAGGAGGCACGATTAATTGAACAAGAGTATCTAGAGGCGAGACCCAATTTGGAAGGTTATGGAAGTCTTATCAAACTTGAATATGCTTGCATGTAACCTAGAAGGTCCAGCTGGTGTGGGCCTGTTCAGGTTTGTTTCCTATTGGGATTGTTCTCCAAAGCGACTGCATTGGCAAAGGCAGTAACGTGATGGCAAGATTAACATGCTCATAGGTAGAGCCATGTGGCTAGTAGTGTGCAGCCAGCAATTGTATCCAGCAGAAAAAGTAGGGATATATGTGATAAGTACACCCTTTTATCCAAAGTAATGAAAAAGTATAAGGAACTTCATAAATCATCTACACAGAGCCAATTACCAGACAGTCTGACGCAGTTCCAGCCTATGTTGGCATTAATCAAGACTATCTCCATTTCCTTGAGAAATCTAATCAAAAGTGAGCAACATCACAACTTATTTTACGGTATGTTTTATAGAAATGATGGAAGACCCAGCTTGTCTATTCTTTCCCACAGAGAACATGGAGAAAACAATTGCTAAGAGATTGGAGGAACATCAGATGTGGGGAATGATGTTTTTGCTACATAAACAGAATAAGGACTCCAATTCAAGCAGGAAGATCTTGAAAATAGGTCTCTAAAAGAAATAATATTTTAAAAAGGGGCTTCTCAAGAGGTGTGGAAGGGCAAAATATTCAAGTAATTCTACCAGATACCCTGCACTCTATCAAAGGATAGACCTGGGAATTCTCATCCGAAGGCTCAATTGCCCACACAGAGTTGGTCTTGGCGGGCCAAGAAAGACCTTGCCCCAACATACTGACCCAGGTCCATTTCCACAAGCAGATGGAGGATCCTGTGGTGCTGGCTCAGGTGAAGAGTAACTTTACTTTTTTGGGCCTCAAAGTACATTTTTCAATGCGTTGGCTAACAGTACATTGAAGAGATAAAGGAAATGCCCTATAACTGAGTGCACCTTTCTGCATACTCTTCCAATGGAAGGAGAAGAAAAGATACCTATGGGAAGCAGAGAAAATCCTGGGATTGGACAACATGAACAAATTGACTAGATAAAGGCTCTACAGGTGCGCAAAGAGTTGTATCGAAGTTATCTCAAATGGTGAAGTCTCAGTGGAAGTGGGGAGAATGTAATCAGCAAAATAAGTTACAGCTAACAAAAGTCGGAGTGTTGCAGCATCTGTGAAATGTTTGTGAAGAGAAAGGTATCACCCTGAGGTCGTCAGAGCAGCCGTGAGACCCAAAAACTGGTGTAAAAGAGATAGGGCTGCTTGAAACACCTGAGTTTTTCAGGGGGAGTAGTCTGTTAATTTGTACATGTTAAAGTCGGTATAGGATATTTTCAATGGGATTGGCATCGGTCCTAATTTTGTGGGGGATAGTGTTGTGGAAATCTTCTTTGTCGAGTTAGTTTACATAGCTATAATGGGGATTCAAATAAGCGTCCTCTTACTGCTGTGTTTATGCTCACTTTCATAGGCATTCAGATCTTTTGTGTCGCTCACACTAGAAAGAAAAACAGTAGTCATTTTAATACAAGCATGAAATACTCCAGCAAAAAGCTTAGTTGTCCTGATTTTGTTGCATGAGAACAAAAAAGATGTCTACTTTATTCAGGAATAAAATTTTCTTGAGGAAAGACTGTTTTCGTCGTCATAGGTTTCACTGGTTTTCACAGCAGTACTTCGACTTTATAATCAGTGTTCAATTTTTACAAACCCAACTTAGGACAGAAAACAATTCCTTAAGGATACTAAAAAGGAAATTCTCCAGGGGGTATGATTATTGGGGAAGTTATTTGCTTTTTTATGCATACCATAGAGGTCAAGAAATTGATGAGACCAGGGTTTACCTGGGTGTTTCTTGTCGGAGCCTCTGGTACATCGAAGGTGCATGACGCGTTCAGCATCTTTAGGTTTTAGATGTCCCTTTCTCCTCGACTGCATACTGTACATAAAGAAGGCTTGATCATCTAATAATACTCAATTGCCGTGCTACCCAGAACTCCAACACAGAGGTAGATTAGAAAGTCTTTATATTTCCATCTCATTATCCATATCTATTACAGGAGTTCACACTCAGATGATAGAGCCTGAGTGACATACTTCTATGCAATAGTTCAACTAAGAAGCTCAGGAGTGAATAGCTGCATATCTAACCTTAAATGACAAGGGAGGTGTGATCGAAGACATATTGTGGGGGACACTAACGGCAGTAGTCTCGGGGCTTGGCCAGATGCCAAACTTAACGGCGGTCTGATCCCTGATCTTCTGACAGTGGCCTGGAATCCCCAGCCTAATCTGGTGGACAGGGGTGAAAACTATGGCTCACACAGCCACTCTGATTACAAAGATGCAGGCCCCATGCCTCAGGAAACCCGCGACACTCACCACTGTCCGAGGATTAATATGGCAGCATACATGGCCTACTTCACGGGTAGAGAAGGGCCAGTGAAGACCCCACTGGCGTTGCCTGGAACTTGCGCTTACCCAGGTCCCTGAAGTTGAATACCAGGAAGCTGTGGGACATCTCTCCAACTCAGCTACAGCAGTTCAGCACTCCTCTGTGTTAGATTGATGCGGTGTCCTGGAAGCAGACTCGAGTCCTGACCTGGTGAGGCCTGGGCCTCATGAAGGTCCCAGAAATAGAAAGGAGACTTTTGCCAAGAGTGCAATCGATGGAGTGATTGAGGGCGGACTGTTTATGGTTCCACACACCAGCCTGGGTGTAGAATGTAATGTGAAGATAGCATTGTTTTAAACCATATGTGCCGGATCTGGTGGGAAACTCATTTGTTTAATGCCCTTTTAACCCATCATACAAGCTTATAGTAGGAGCAGCATTTTAGAGAATAGTGCACAAGCAGAGTCTACATTATCCGAAATAACACCAAACATATAATTTGCTGCTTCAAGAATATCTCATGCAGCAAACCATTGTTCATCCAGCAAAATTTCAGATTGGATAAGCTGGCCCTAGTTGAGACCTCTGCACATGCTACAAACAATGTAACGATTTGAACTAAGGCTAAATGAGGTATTTTACCTAACTACGAACATCTGAGGGCATCAGCATCTGAGGACCTCCACAGGGTACAGGGCCTGCATGACACTACTGGCTATAAGTTTGGTCCGGACAAACCAAACATGCGTCACCTCTGGCAAATAAACAGTGCCTCTGACTTATTCCAATCATGACAGGCTGCTGAATAAATAAAGATCAATCTATCAAAAATTTCCTCCAACAATCCATGACCCTTTGTGCCAACTTGAGGCTAGTTTTGTGTACCTTCGGTCGGTCTCCCTCTCAACCCTCCTGGCTTCTGAAGTTGCATACTTACAGGAACCTACCCCAGTAGCAGAGATACTTACAGTTAATAAAAAAGTGAAGGTGGTTATATCACCCACCCAGGCAGCTACACTGCACACTTTTAAAAATGCTTTGCCCCACGGTTAGCACCCATCATTGCTGAGGTTTTCAATGGTCTGACCCGCTCCCAGTGCTCTGACCATGGCTGAAGCAATGATCATGTTAATCTAAAACTTCATAAAGACTTCACTTTATGCCCGTCATATAGACTAATTCAGTATAGACACAAAGATATTTTCAAGTTCCATGCTGTTCAAACTACGTTTATCCTGTCCATATCCACTAAAAACACCAAAAGAGCCCTCAGTTTAATAGATCCGGCCCAGAAATATCATAGAGAGGCAACCGTGTTTTCTTGGAATGTGGAGAAAGCATTCAACAAGGTGGATTGGGGTATGGTAAAGGCGACATTAACTAGAGCTGGTTTTGGAGAAAGATTTAGAGGTATACCTCGCTGTGGATCAGAGTGTGAGTAAATAGTAGTCCCTCCATAAAAATAGTGATCCTTAAAGGCACCAGGCAAGAATGCCACCTATCCCTGATGCTTTTTTGTGCTTTATTTAGAAACAGTCATGCAGAAAATACGGGAACATGGGGAATTCAGAGCATCCCATTTAACCAAGACACTTTGAAGGTGTCGGCCTTTTACTTTCAGTTCTTTTTTCCAGCTCCTGCTAGCAGGACCCTGGAGCATTGAACTCTACCCTTTTGAGCATTGTGCTCTACCCTTTGGGTATAACTTCAATTTTTTGGCACTTTTCCAGTGTTTTGAGTGTTTCAGTCGACGTCTGGGGTCTTCCTCTTCCAGTTGCTGTGTTTTTAACAAGTTTTGCCACCTCTTTCTTGTCGAAATGCCAGCTTTATTCGACAAGTGCCCTGACTGTGGTAGGAAGAAGGCTAAATCTGACCTCCACAGAGTATGCATACTCTGCCTCCCTTCCACCCATGTCCCTGACTCCTGTGATATCTGTCACTCTTTCTCCAGGAGGACCCTGCGTGACAGGGAGAAGATTCGTCTCCAAGGCCTGGAGCAGAGGAGATATCGAGAGACAGGTGGGACTTCTGGGCATGGAGGGACTCTGTCATTGTCCTCTGCCCGTGTGTCGGCCTCTGGGGGGCTCCCCAGTCAAGAAAAGGCCCTGAAAAAGCACCGGACCACCATATGTTCCCCGTCGACCCAGGGCTCGAAAGTTCGAAGCGACGATGATACTCAACTTCGAGGGGTAGGACGTCGAGACCTCGGACGAGGTAGATGTCGAGGACTTCACCGGCGTCGACACACCATCGACGACGTGATGTGTCCTGAAGACTGAGGCGCTCGCCGTCGAGGCGACACCGCAGTTCGCCGTCGACGCGAAGATTGACGTCAAGGAAAGGTAAATTGACGTCGAGGCGTAGATAATCGGTGTCGAGGAGTTCGTCGACGTCTAGAAGATCGACGTCAAGGGAAGAGAACTCTAAGAGGTCGAGGAAGGAAAAATCAACGTCTAAGAGGAAGTCATGGCCCAGGATGGTGTCTAGCGCCTCTGTGGTTAGTGTCTCGTCTTCTTCTGCGAGTCCCCGGTCGCGGCGGCGCCAGCACTCGTCTGCAGAGAGGCTGCCTCCAGAGCATCCTCCCAGAGGCCTGCTCATAAGAAGAGGAGAGTGCTTGGTTCACCGGAATCTGATTATTCCTGGACCTATTCGCCCTCGAGGCCAAGGGCACCTACGCCTCCTACTCTTCCGCCACTTCCTCCTCCGAAACCTCCTCCTCATCCGCCGCCTCCCCGGCTACCACAGCCACAGCCTGGGGTTCCGGCTCAGCCTCCTCCGCTTCCGCAGCCTCCTGGGTCGGCGGTTCCTGCGAGGCCCAGAAAGCCAAGGTCAAGATCCAGAGGGAGGCATCGCTCTCGCAGTGAGCGCAGCTCCTCGAAGAGGTCACGGCATCGTCGTCGGAGGGAAAGGTCACGGTTCTTATATACGGGCTCATCCAGTGACAGGAGGTATTCTCCCAATTTATCTGACTTTCCCCCTACGAGAGTGTCACCTGTGGATGACATTGTGACATTCCAGGATGTGCTATTGAGGGGGGCAGCAAAGTTAGGAATTACATTGATCTTTGAAATATTGTAACGCAGACATCTCTCTCGTCCTTTGCTGCCTTTGGTGCCAGGACTAGAGGAACCGGCCATGGAGCTGTTTCTGACGCCGGCATCCGTGAAGTTAGCGCCATCTCGACTTCAAAAGAAGTACAGGCCCCCGGATTCTGATCCGGCGTTCTTGAGGTCAGATCCTGTCCCGGATTCTGTCATTGTAACAGCGGCCAAGAAGCAGGATTCGACTGCCCCTTCATCTACGGTCCCTCCGGACAAGGAGAGCCGTCAAATGGACTCGGCTAGACGGAAAGTCTGCAGTACGGCTGCTACCTCTATGAAAGCGGCGAGTGCCTCGGCGCTCTTGGGTCGCTATGACTGCTCCTTGTGGGAGTCCCTGCAACAGTTCATTGAGCTACCCCCGAGGGATAGGCGAGAAGACTTCCAGGAGATACTGAACGAGGGCATGATGATCTCCAATCAAGTCATCAGCTCGGCGGTGGACGCCTATCTCCTGGCTTCTCATGGGTACAGCCATGGCATTCATTTGAGGCGTCATTCATGGTTACGCCTTACCTCTCTTAAGCTAGAGGCACAACAGAGGATCGCAAATTTGCCATTCTCGGGATCTACCCTCTTCGGTATGCATGTGGATGAGGAAATGGCCCGCATGAAGGCTAAAGTAGAGACGCTGAAGGATGTTGGTTTGGAGAAACCAAAGGAGCAGAGGAAGTCCTTCCGTCCTTTCCAGAGGCGGTACTCTTTCCAGAGGCGAGGGCAAGGTCGTCAAGCTGGTCAGCTGCAGCAACAACAGCAGCAATACCAGCGACAGCCCTTCCATAAGCGTCAGAGGGGCAGAGGCGGCCAGCAGTCCTCCTCGGCTAATAAGGGCTGGGCCGGTTCTAAGCCCTGAGGAGTTACTTCCCCCTCGTCCGTTACCCGCTCCGGTGAGGGTAAGCATACAAAATTACTTGGCAGAGTGGAGAAAATGTACTCCGAACAAGTAGATGCTGAATATTGTTTTCAATGCATATAGTCTTCGTTTTGTCAGCCCTCCTCCAGTTATTCCACCGGTTCGTTCACAATACCAGCTGCGCGAACTTCAAGCGGAGGCCGATACCCTGTTAAGACAAGCATTTGCAATGGAATAGGTCTTGCATTAGGAAAGTTTGAGCTATTGGTTTTGTAAATGACACATTTTTTTATTTGTTTTGTTTTTGAATATAGCGAAATTAATAGCTTTGTCATTTACAAAGCCAATAGTTCTAACTTTCGCAAATGTGACACCTATAGCATTTGTAATGCAATATGTGTTGTATTTACGTGACTTACATGTATTGATATTACAAATAACAATGGCTTTACATTTTTTTAATAATGAATACTTAAATAAGTTATTGTAATTTATAATGGCAATAGCTTAAACTTTTGTAAATAACTTTTGTGAAGATTATGTTCAGTGTATTTTATTGTGACGAAAATCCAAGAACAGAAGTGAAATATTAACATCTTTTTGTTACATTTGTAATAAAGCTTGAAACATTGAGAGAACATATTTGAACCAGTTGTTGTTAAATGGTTGCACAGATTGATGATGTGGTGGCGCTGAGTGATGTGATGGCGAACAAATGATGCTGTGGCATTCAGTGATGCTGTGGTAGCGTATAGTGATGTTGTGGTGCCCCTGAGTGATGCTGAGTGATGCTTTATGCTATGTTTTGTGTTGCTATCCTATGCTTTGATTTGTTATGCTATGCTATGCTGTGTTTTGTTGTGCTATGTTTTGTTATGCTATGCCATGTTTTGCTATGCTATGCTTCGTTATGCTATGTTTTGTTATGATATGCTATGTTTTGTTGTGTTTTATTATGCTATGCTTTGTTTTGCATTGATATTTTTATGCTATGCTATGCTTTTTTGTGTTTGGTATGCTATGTTTTGCTATGCTATTATATGTTTTGTTTTGCTATGTTTTGTTTTGTTAAACTATGCTATGTTTTGTTGTGTTTTGCTATGTTTTGTTATGCTATGTGTTGTTTTGTTATGCTATGTTTTGTTATGTTATGCTATGTTTTGTTATGCTATGTTATGTTTTGTTTTGCTATCCTATGTTTTGTTTTGTTATGCTATGTTTTTTGTGTTTTGTTATGCTATGCTTTGCTATTTTTTGTTATGCTATGCTTTGTTTTGTTATGCTATGCTAAGCTTATGCTATACTATGTTGTGTTTTGTTATGCTATGCAATGTTTTGTTGTGTTTTGTTATGCTGCGCTATGTTTCGCTATGCTTTGCTATGCTATGTTTTGTTATGTATGCTATGTTTTGTTGTGTTTTGTTATGCTATGCTATGTTTGGGTATGTTTTGTCATGCTATGTTTTGTCATGCTATGTTTTGTCATGCTATGTTTTGTCATGCTATGTTTTGTCATGCTATGTTTTGTCATGCTATGTTTTGTCATGCTATGTTTTGTCATGCTATGTTTTGTCATGCTATGTTTTGTCATGCTATGTTTTGTTATGCTATGCTTTGTTTTGTTATGCTATGTTTTGTTATCTTATGCTATGTTTTGTTATGCTATGTTTTGTTATCTTATGCTATGTTTTGTTCTGCTATGTTTTGTTGTGTTTTGATATGCTATGTTTTGTTATACTATGCTATGTTTTGTTTTGCTTTGTTATGCTATGCTTTGTTTGTTTTGTTATGCTATGTTTTGTTATACTATGCTATGTTGTGTTTTGCTATACTATCTTTTGTTTTGCTATGTTTTGTTTTGCTATCCTGTGCTTTGTTTTGTTATGCTTTGTTTTGCTATCCTATGCTTTTTTTGTTATGCTTTGTTTGTTTTGTTATGCTCTGTTTTGTTATGCTATGCTATGCTTTGTGGTGTTTTGCTATACTATGTTTTGTTTTGCTATGTTTTGTTTTGCTATCCTATGCTATGTTTTGTTATGCTATGTTTTGCTATCCTATGCTTTTTTTTGTTATGCTATGCTGTTTTGTTATGCTATGTTTTGTTATGATTTGCTGGTGAGAGGGGTGTGAGGTTGAGGGTGAGGAGGTGGGAGGATGTGAGGGTGTGTGAGCGTGAGGGTGAGGGTGAGGGGGTGTGATGGTAAGGGGGTGTGATGGTGAGTGAGGGTGAGAGGGTTGTGAGGGTGAGAGGGTTGTGAGGGTGAGGGTGTGTGAGGGTGAGGGAGGGTGAGGGTGAGAGGGTGTGAGGGTGAGAGGGTGTGAGGGTGGGGGTTTGAGGGTGAGGGAGGGTGAGAGGGTGTGAGGGTGAGGGAGGGTGTGAGGGTGAGGGGTTGTGAGGGTGAGTGAGGGTGGGTGTGTGAGGGTGGGTGTGTGAGGGAGGGTGTGTGAGGGAGGGTGTGTGAGGGTGAGAGGGAGGGTGAGGGGTGTGAGGGTGAGGGTGGTGAGAGGGTTGTGAGGGTGAGGGTGTGTGAGGGAGGGTGAGGGGGTGTGAGGAGAGGGTTGTGAGGGGGTGTGAGGGTGAGGGTGTGTAAGGGTGAGGGGGTTAGGGAGGGTGAGGGACAGATATTGGACATTGAGGGACACAAGCATGGAGCACTGAGAGGAGCAGGCACGGGGCAGCGAAGGGCACAGGTTTGGGGCAGTGCGGGTAAAACATGAAAACAGGTCGAGACCTAAACAATTGAAGACCCAACTTCTACTAATGGCACCAGCAATACTGATGTGATAAAAAAGAGCTGTGGGTGAAACACACTAAGATAAATAACGTAGCGGTCTTTTGAAATGAACGGCCACATGACATTCTGGATAATAAAAAGGGCTATTGATACACAAATGGCATCGCCTCCAACTTCCTTGGACTCAACTCCGAGTTGAAAGCTCAAATAGTTAACTGAGGGGGTGGCGATGACTCAGAAAGCTCTTCGCCGTACAACCTGGAAGCGCCTAATGCAGTTAAAAATCGGTTTCGTATAGAGTGTGATATTATAAGGAGTAGATGTTTATAACTCGGGGAGAAAGCGAAGAGGGTGTTTCCTACGCGCCAACCCTAGTGCGCAACTACAAAATACGGGGCTTGAAGCTGGATCTCTATTATTAAGTCTCTCTCTGCCCGATGAACGAGTGAATTTCAAGTAAAAAGCAGACTAACCATCACACAGCTTTCTTATTACATATACTCATGCCATATTTGAACGTTTATGTTGTTCACGTTCTCCACAATGATTAATCGATAGAAATGTATACTTGCATTTGAGTAACTACGACAATTTCGACTAAAACTCAATTTAAAAGGGATTTATAGTGACAGCTGTGCAGTATACATAGCGCAATTTTAGTCACTGAAATATTCACAATTAAGTGCAATATCGGTATGTCAGGCGCATGTCTCCCATCATGCTCACCACATCACGTTACAAGATCAGCGTAGTTTTCGAAAGGGTTGTGGTGGGAATTGCATCCTGCACGTAATCCTCTCTGTTTCTGCAGGCCGGAGAAAGAATTGCGTGCATTTTTAATCCGGGGCCTCTTCGAAGCTGGTTTACGTAGCCGGAGTTCTAGTCCTGGTAATTTGTATACAGTATCGGGAAAACATGCTGTTTTCAAGTCACAGGTCAGGCGTTTTGGTTATTATTGCTGGCAAAACGTTAGTGGGGGTTTTAGATGCCACTTGCCACTTATTTTTATTTATTTCAAAATGGTTCTGTAATGTGAAACTGCTAAAAATAAAACTAATCCTGCTGTCCCGCCCACAAGGATTCTCTAACGATGTGGGCGTCAGTCTATTCATCACGCATGTGACGCTTCTGGGAAATCCCTGGGCACTGGGGGATGGTGTCTTCCACTGCAGGCTGGGTTTTAAAGCTGATACGCGTCTAATGAAGCTGGAATGTTAATTAAAGTCTTTTGAAAAAGGAAACCCGTAGTGAAGTGACGCACAGTATTTTGACAATAACGCTAGGCAGTAGCAGTATGGAGGACTGATTTTCCTCCTCTTCCGCCAGTGTTCTGAATGACATACAGCAGCCTGTTTATCAGCGCCGCGTGCCTCGTGAACAGCGCCGCGCGCCCCTCTATAGTCTCCCCCTGCCCACGAGGCGCGCATCGCGATGCGGCTGTGTCTGCCATGCAAAAGCGCACATGCCCAACTGTAACCTGGGGCGAGGGGCTGGGGACACTGGCTATAGGTGGAACAGGCGCCGCAACAGGAAGAGGCTGACCAGTATATCGGATTAAACTGGGCTTTATTTTTATAGTTCGTCTTGTCCTGTAAGTGAGTCTTTCTTTGGCGAATTCCCGGTTATCCGTGGTGAGGCCGTCTTTCTCCAGGGTTCTGTACCCGTGCTGTTCTCTGGGGACCGTCTTCCCCGGCGTAGCGTTGGTGGGGCCAAGATGGGGAAGAAAACGGACAAGAAGGAGGCCGTTAGTCACCAATCCGATACAGCGTTTTCCCAGGGGACCCCAGTGAAGGTGATGGGACACCGGTGCGTACGTGCAGTTGAACAGGCACACTCGTGACTAGTGTTTCGGTGCACAGGAGCGTGGTGAGGAAGAAGGGAAGGAAGGAAGGTAGGAGGGAGGGAGAAGGGTAATAGGTATGGGGAAATACAGCAGGGAGAGGCACGAACGGGGAACTTAAACTAAGTACTGGGAGCACTCTTTCTCCCCACCCAAGCCGCCCAACGCCGCCGTACCTGAGCAAGCCACACTCCTCCCTCGGGAGTGCGGCACGGCGGAACACAGGGTCGTTGGCCTCCTGGCTCTCCTCCGCACTTCGGTAAGCCCGTCCTTTCGTCCTCTTCGTTCTTCTTCGTAGGGTTCTCCTCGCCTCCTCCACTCGAGCTGTCGGTGACGTCACACGCCGCATACAGGGCTTCCCCTGTTTTCAACCATTCCGATGCGCCCACGTCATTGGTAGGCGTGGCCTCGTCTCCTTCGTAGTACGCCCCGTTAAAGGGCCCTGCAGTTGTTTCCTCGTACTGTTCGTGACTTGTTGTCCATGTATCTTGCGGCGACTCCGACTGTAGGGTAGAAGGGGAGGCATCATCATGTGTCCACCAGTCGACCCGGCCACCCGCCCCGACCCCGTTACACTCCTCCCCCCTTGGATTCTCCCGATCGGGGAGAATGGGCACCCTCGACAGGTAATCTGCGTTGCCGTTCTCGGATCCCTTTCTGTGCACTATCTGGAATGCAAAAGGCTGAAGGAACAGAAACCACCTGAGTACTCTGGAGTTCTGAGTCATATTTCTCTGCATCCACTGCAGTGGAGCATGGTCTGAGTATAGAGTGAACGCTTTTCCTTCAAGGTAATATCTCAACTTGTCCACAGCCCAGCGGATCGCCAAGCATTCCTTCTCTACGGTAGGGTATTTAAATTCCCTTTGATGCAGTATGCGACTGATAAAGAGGATGGGGTGTTCCAACCCATCCTCGCCTGCCTGGGACAAAACGGCTCCGATTCCGGTATCTGAGGCATCTGTTGCTAGAGAGAAGGGTTTTCTAAAGTCCGGAGGAATCAGCACTGGGCTTGAGGTTATGGCTCTTTTGAGGGCTTCGAAAGCCTTGCAGGCTTCCGGGGATGGGCATTTCCCTATACTGTTTTTGTTGTTGTTTTTAAGGAGATCCGTCAAAGGAGCGGCCACCTCTGCAAAATTCATGATGAACCTCCTATAATACCCTATCAGTCCTAAAAAAGCCCGAAGTTCTCTCTTTGTGGATGGAAACGGGGTGCTAGTGATTGCTTTTATCTTCTCTTCTTGCGGAGCGATAACCCCTTCCCCTAACATGAACCCCAGATACTTCACCTTGGGGAAAGCCGCCCTTGATTTTTTTGAATTGATGTGCAGGCCAGCTTTTTGTAGGGCCTGTAGTATGAGAACTATATGTTCTAGGTGTTCTACCCAAGTGTTACTAAAGATAACGATGTCATCCAAGTACACCGAGCTATATCCGTTATGAGGGGCCAACACCGTATTCATTAGTCTCTGAAACGTAGCAGGGGCTCCATGGAGCCCAAAAGGTAGGACTGTGAATTCAAACAGCCCATCATCGGTGGCAAACGCTGTTTTGTGTCTATCTCTTTCACGCAATGGTACCTGCCAATAGCCTTTGGTCAGGTCTAAGGTGGTAATATATTTGGCCTCTCCTATCCTCTCGATCAGTTCGTCTACCCTGGGTATCGGGAATGCATCGAATGAGGAAATCGCATTTAAAGTCTGAAAGTCCATACAAAACCGGGTGGATCCGTCCGGTTTAGGGACCATCACTATGGGCGATGCCCAGTTACTTTTTGATGGACGGATAACCCCTAGCTTAAGCATGTCCTTAACTTCTCTTTTCACGTCAGCTCTCCTGGCAGCTGGTATACGGTAGGCCCTTTGTTTGACCACTTTACCGGGTTCGGTCTCTATGCAATGCTCTGCAAGATGTGTGCATCCTGGCACGTCTGAGAACATTGGGGAGAACCGTTGTAGTTTTTGTCGGAGTTCCTTCTTCTCAGACTCTGTCAGATCGGGGTTAACTGGCAACTCGTCCAGAGTGTTACCTTCCTCTTGTGATGGTAATGTAAAGTTAGCTGATTTGGGTGGGGACCCTATCCATTTTTTTAACATATTGATATGGAAGGTTTGTTGTCGTCCTGGGGCGACCTGTACTCGATAGGTTGTTTTGCCTATGGTCTCTACTACTTTATAGGGCCCCTTCCATTCACTCCTGAATTTTTGAGTGGACGACGGAAGAAGCACCAAAGCCCAATCCCCTTGGTTTAGTGTTCTCCACTTCTTGCCCTTATCATACTGGTGTCTCTGTTTTTCCTGTGACTTCTCTAAGTTGGAGTACGCCAGGTCTCTCAATTTGCCCAGCCTCGACTTCAGCTGTCTGGTATACTCTAAGAGAGACCTTTGTTCGGCCGCCTCTTCTTTCTCCCATGCTTCCTTTGTGATTTCTAGGAGAGATCTGGGCTGACGTCCGTATAGCAGTTCGAACGGGGAGTACCCTAGGCTGCTCTGTACTTGGGCTCTTAATACGTAGAGTGCTAGAGGCAACAGCTTGTCCCAGTCTTTATTCTCAGCTGTCAACATTTTCTTTAATGTGGTCTTGAGGGTGCGGTTGTACCGCTCAACCAAGCCATCCGTTTGGGGGTGATACGCTGAGGTACGGATATGTCGTAGTTCCAATGTTTGACAAACCTCCTTCATAAGCTTGGACACGAAAGGGGTTCCCTGGTCTGTTAGGATTTCCCTGGGGAACCCTACTCTTGAAAACAACTCAATTAACTTGTCTGCTACGTTTCTTGTTGTAGGAGCACTGAGGGCAAAGGCCTCAGGGAACCGAGTATTGTAGTCCACAATGACTAGTGCATAAGTGTGTCCCCTGGTGGTGCGAGGTAAGGGACCAATCAGGTCCATTCCAACCCTCTCGAAAGGATTACCTATGACCGGCAAGGGTTGGAGCGGTACCGCAGGAGGTCTGGTCATATTCTTTTTCTGGCATACCTCGCACTGTCGGCAATACACTTCAGCTGTTTTGTAAATGCCAGGCCAGAAGAAGAGTCTGGTGATGTTTTGTAATGTCTTCTCAGCCCCACTATGCCCTGCCGTTAAATGTGTATGGGCATAAAACAAGATCTGGTCTCTAAAGTCCTGCGGAACCACTAATTGTGGAGAGTCACCTGCCTTCCCTTCTCTGTACAAGAGGTCGTTGATGATTCTAAACCTGGGATATACTGGTGACGGTGTTGTCTCTGCTACATGAGCCGCCTCCCATGCATTCAGAAGGGACGGATCGTTTATCTGCGCGAACTTAAAACCCCGATCCAACTCCCAGGGGTCGGTGGTTAAGTAAGTTGCAGGTGTCTGTTCTATATTTTTCCGGAAGAGACTCAGGAAGCCAGGGTTGTCTACCCCTAAGATTAGGTCCTCAGGTAGCGTTTCCACCACTCCTACCTTTACTTCACAAGGGTCTCCCCCTAAAGGCCTAAGGGTCAGGTGAGCCACAGGATACGGTTTCACGTCTCCATGTACACATCTGATGTGTACCACCATGTTACGACCGAGCTGGGAGGGTAAGACCAACTGCTTCTTTATTACAGATTGTCTACAACCGGAATCTAACAGGGCTTTCACACACTTGCTGTTCACTTGTACCCTTACATAAAAAGACGGACCCATCTCTGCGGTGTACATCACTGCTCTTGGAATGTATCCAACCTCCATGGGTTCTTCGGTTGGTCTTTTCCGTGGACACATTCTGGCGATGTGTCCCCACTCTCCGCATTCAAAGCATTGTGGACCCCTTGTGTTCGACATGTCAGGGCGAATAGGTCTGGGTTTTATCATTTCGAGGGTCTGCTTGGGTTTTCTGTCCTGCTTTATTGTTCCGGTCGATCCTTTGGGTCCCTTGTCTGTTTCCCAAGGAAAGGTACGGGGCATTGCCCGGTTGTAATTGGAAGCCATCTCAATTGCCTGTTCAGCAGTAAGGCCTGAATGCTGTCTAAGCCAGCGCTGTGTGCCATATGGCAAGGCCTCCATAAACTGTTCCAAATAAATGCTGGTCAGTATCTCCTCTTTACTCCTACTCTCAGGTTTCAGCCATTTATCGGCTGCCATCTTCAGTCGTAGGAATAATGTCTTTGGGTGTTCCCCAGCGACCCCTTTTTCTTTCCGGAATCGTAGTCTGTAGGCTTCTGTGTCTAAGCCCAAGTGGTCCAGGATTACCGCTTTAATTGTTACATATGGCGTTATCCCAGCATGATTTGCTACTTGGTAGGCGGCTTGTGCCTCACCAGACAACAAGGGTGCAAGAAAGAAGGGCCATTTGTCTTCTGGCCAGCCACACGCTCTTGCTGCACGCTCAAAGTTCAGGAGAAAAGCGTCGGGATCTTCCCCTTGTACATACTTCTGCAGTTGCATCCCCGAGGGATGTGGTCCAAATGCCCGTCTCTCCGTTGGTACAGGTATGTTAGAGCTTTGTACTACTTTTTGCAAGCCCTCAATTTGTGCTGAGATCGTATTCTTGAACAGGTCGCGGTCTGCGTCTGCAGTCGACATCTGTTGGCCTATGGCCCATTCAAGTTTTTGCTGTCCCTCTATTAACTGCTGCACCACTTGTTCCATAGCAGGGTCTGGTACGGAGGGGATGGATCCCACTTCTGACACCACTGTAACCTGGGGCGAGGGGCTGGGGACACTGGCTATAGGTGGAACAGGCGCCGCAACAGGAAGAGGCTGACCAGTATATCGGATTAAACTGGGCTTTATTTTTATAGTTCGTCTTGTCCTGTAAGTGAGTCTTTCTTTGGCGAATTCCCGGTTATCCGTGGTGAGGCCGTCTTTCTCCAGGGTTCTGTACCCGTGCTGTTCTCTGGGGACCGTCTTCCCCGGCGTAGCGTTGGTGGGGCCAAGATGGGGAAGAAAACGGACAAGAAGGAGGCCGTTAGTCACCAATCCGATACAGCGTTTTCCCAGGGGACCCCAGTGAAGGTGATGGGACACCGGTGCGTACGTGCAGTTGAACAGGCACACTCGTGACTAGTGTTTCGGTGCACAGGAGCGTGGTGAGGAAGAAGGGAAGGAAGGAAGGTAGGAGGGAGGGAGAAGGGTAATAGGTATGGGGAAATACAGCAGGGAGAGGCACGAACGGGGAACTTAAACTAAGTACTGGGAGCACTCTTTCTCCCCACCCAAGCCGCCCAACGCCGCCGTACCTGAGCAAGCCACACTCCTCCCTCGGGAGTGCGGCACGGCGGAACACAGGGTCGTTGGCCTCCTGGCTCTCCTCCGCACTTCGGTAAGCCCGTCCTTTCGTCCTTTTCGTCCTCTTCGTTCTTCTTCGTAGGGTTCTCCTCGCCTCCTCCACTCGAGCTGTCGGTGACGTCACACGCCGCATACAGGGCTTCCCCTGTTTTCAACCATTCCGATGCGCCCACGTCATTGGTAGGCGTGGCCTCGTCTCCTTCGTAGTACGCCCCGTTAAAGGGCCCTGCAGTTGTTTCCTCGTACTGTTCGTGACTTGTTGTCCATGTATCTTGCGGCGACTCCGACTGTAGGGTAGAAGGGGAGGCATCATCATGTGTCCACCAGTCGACCCGGCCACCCGCCCCGACCCCGTTACACCAACGTTATCCTATGGGACAACGCTGCGCGCGGCCAGGTCTTGTATCCACATTCCACTCGTTGTCGGCTGAGCAGACAGCTATAGTGCTCTCTGCGAGAGCACGCTTTCGTGCGCTTTTCGCAGCGAGCCCTAAAAAAGGGCGATAGAAGACGTCCCTCTGTCTCAAAGGGGAAAGGGTCTGTACTCAAGTTTCTTTCTGGTACGCAAAAAGGAAAAAAAACAGTTCAGGCCCATTTTGGATTTGCGACAATCAAACAAATGGATTTGCAGGGAGAAATTTCGCCTGCTGTCTTAGCACCAGATTTATCCTCCGCTGCAAAGAGAAGACTGGCTTTGCGCAATAGATCTGCAGGATGCGTACTTCCATGTGCCTATTGCACGGAAACACCGGAAGTTCGTTCGCTTTCTAGTCAGCACCAATTACTATCAGTACACCGCATTACCGTTTGGACTGAAGTCTGCACCCAGGACTTTTTCAAAATGCATGGCAGTGGTGGCAGCTCACCTGAGAAAGAACAAAGTGTTTGTCTACCCGTACCTGGACTACTGGTTGATCAAAGCCTCCACCTTCCATGAAGCGCATTTGCACTTCAACAGGATGGCCGTTTTGTTGAACCAGTTGGGTTTGCACATCAACATGTCAAAGTCAGTTCCGACTCCTGTCCAGTGCCTGCAGTACGTGGGAGCCTCCATCAATACTCTCTCGGCAAGCGTGTCTCCTTCGGAGGAGCGACGCTTATCGAAACTTCGGAAGGCTCAGGCTCTCATGTCCGTTCCATCTACGACAGTGAGGACGGTGTCTTCTCTTCTGGGGTCGATGGCCTCTTGCATCTTCCTCATGCCACATGCCCGCCTATACATGAGGCCACTGAAGGAATGTCTGGAGGATCAATGGGAGCTGGGACGACAGGATCCACCTGTCTCTACACGCTCAACAGTCCCTGAGATGGTGGTTCTCAGCAGAGAATCTCCTCAAGGGGGTTCCATTCAACAAGGACATTCCTATTCAGGCTATCGTGACGGATGCTTCTCTCCACGGCTGGGGAAAGCATTTGGACCATCTACAGATCCAAGGAACGTGGTCCCTGGCGGAATCCACGTATCGCATCAATTTTCTGGAACTCAGAGCTGTTCACTTGGCGCTGGAGGCCTTTCATCCGTTCTTCCAGGCCAACTCCTTGCTTGTACAGACGGACAATACGACCACAATGTATTACCTCAACAAGCAAGGGGGCTCGAGATCGCGCACACTGTCACAAGAAACGCAGGCGATCTGGCACTGGCTGCTAGCCAGAGGACTGACGATCACAGCTACCCATCTGCCGGGTGTGCAGAATGGTCAGGCGGACGCACTCAGCAGGCTGGTCAAAGAAAACCACGAGTGGGTTCTAAACGACGAGGTGCTAGGAAACATCTTCGACAGATGGGGCACTCCAGAAATAGATCTGTTCGCCTCCAGGTTTTAACCCCTTTACTGCTAAGGCAATATTTGAGTGCCCCTTTGTTTTCCATTGAAATCAATGGAAAGTCCATGACGAGTTACCCTTGTCATTAGCAGCCAAGAGGTTAACAACCGGGGACTCTGGGGAATGCGCTATGGATCAGCTGGTCGAACAGCTTTCTGTACGCTTTTCCACCCATTCCCCTGTTTCCGGCAGTACTGATCAAACTGTCTCAGTCCAGAGCGCGAATGCTCCTCTTTGCTCCGGAGTGGCCTCGACAGTGGTGGTTCACAGACCTGCTCCACCGGTCTCTACAACCTCACCTGCGGCTGCTGTGTCAGCCGGACCTTCTCACGAAGATCGGGAGGCAGATGGTGCACCCCAACCTCTCATCGTTGAGTTTGGCAGCATGGCTTCTGAGAAAGTGCAATATGGACACCTGAATTTGCCTGACAATTGCATGGAAATACTCATGGAGGCTAAGAGGCCTTCCACAAGGACTTCCTATGCCTACAAGTGGAAGAGGTTCTGCATTTGGTGCACGTCCAAGGACTATGATCCTACCACCTGCAAGAAAGATGTCGTCCTTCCATACCTCTTGCATTTGGCTCAATCTGGCCTTAATTTCCAATTCTATTAAGGTTCACCTTGCAGCGTTAACTGCGTATAGGAAATGCCCTTCACAAACACCCTTCTTCCAGATTCCTGTAATTATAGATTTTTTGGAGGGATTGAAGATAGTGTTCCCCTGTTAGGTGTCCTTCGCCTTCCTGGGAGCTGAATGTGGTGCTGTCTCGCTTGATGAAGGAACCTTTTGAACCTATTCATAAGGCTTCTCTACAGCATCTGTCCTGGAAGGCGGCCTTCCTTGTGGCTATTACATCGGCCCGCAGGGTGAGTGAAATCCAGGCCTTGTGTTGCCAAGAACCTTACACTGTATTTCATGCTTCTAAGGTAGTGATGCGAACTCACCCTAAGTTCCTCCCTAAAGTGATTTCTGATTTCCATGTTAATCAGTCAATAACTTTACCTACGTTTTTTCAACATCCTTCCACTCCAGCGGAGAGGTCTCTTCATTCCCTGGATGTACGAAGAGTGTTGAAATTCTACTTTGATAAGACCAAAGACATACATAGGTCTGACCAATTGTTTGTCAATTATGGATCGGTCAGGACTGGTCTTGCTGCCTCAAAACAGTCCATCTATAGGTGGATTGCATCCTGTATCCAGTTATGTCACCAAAAGGCTAACAAAACATTAGGGGGTAAGCCTAAGGCTCATTCCACTAGAGGCAAAGCGTCTACAACGGCTTTGCTACGTAATGTTCCCATTGCAGATATCTGTAGGGCTGCCACTTGGAAGTCGGTCCATACCTTTGCTAAGCACTACTGTCTGGACTCTGATGCAAGAGCAGACACTCAGGTTGGGCAGGCTTAGTTGAGAAATCTGTTTGCACAGTAGTGATGTTGTCTGTTTCCTCCACCGCTGGTTTGGTTTGTTGGGATGGGCTTGCCATTCTATTCACAAGATTATGACTATACACAAAGATCCCCTACTACAGAAGAAGTAGTTTCTTACCTGTAACTCCAGTTCTGTAGTAGGGATATCTCTTTTATAGTCCTAAGCGCCCGCCCTCATCCCCAGTGGATGAAGAGATAATGTACTGTATGATACACGCCTGGCTTTATACACCTTCAAAAAGAACTGAAAGTAAAAGGCCTTTGGCTGTGCATCATGGGATACCAAGGGTCTCTGGAGAGTTCCTTAAAGGCATGGTATCCCTTTTCCAGACACATAATGGCAGCCTATGGGGCTTGTCTGTCCAACCCTTCCTCTCTATCATTACAAAGGATTTTTGTGAAGGGGAGTTTCTCTGAGTGTGAAACTTTACAAAGTGTGTTAAATTTAATATTATTTGGCTATCCTTTTCACTTCAAGATGAAGTGCTGGCCAATGTAGCCTTGTAGTTTTAGGCTGCATTATTTGTCTTTGATTTTCTCTTAAGTGTCTATGAGACTATTTTGATTGCTCCGGGGTCCACGCACATGGGTGGGACTATTCACAAGATTATGACTATAACAGAGATACCCCTACTACAGAACTGGAGTTACAGGTAAGAAACTACTCCTTCTACAAAATGTTGGCAAAAACTCATAACAATTAAAACCCATGTAAGGCCACATGCAATGCTGAATACACTATATTATGGCCCTCATTTAGAACTGGCAGTCCACTCACTATATTTACAGTCAGGCAAACAGTCATGGTTCTGTTGGTGGAAACCTTAAACCCGTGACCAGGTGGGAGTTTGGTCCAGGTACTTCAGGCTACCTACCTTATTTAGAGCAGAAAGGCTTTAAGGCTTTTTTTCTATTCAAGACTGCTAGGGAATGCCTGACGGTCTTGAACAGACAAATTGAAAAATGACCGCCACACCCTGGAAGAAAAGTGTCGGGGTCATTTTGTTTTGTTCTACAAACACAAAGTCCCACTTTAGGAGTTTGTTTTTGTCAACTCTTAAATGTTGCTGTGCAGCCGCATGGAAGATGGTGGCCTTCTTTGCCAGGCAGGTGATGTGCTGAGACTTTAGCACCTTCTATATTCTAAGCATTAGCCACAGTTCTTCTCAAACCAGACCAACAGCACACTCCTATATGCTAATTTCCACAGTAAACGTGGATGCAAATCTCTTTACGCGAGACGGCCATTCTTTCCATGCTTTGTGGACACAGCTCAGTCTGCTTTCATCACTGGGATAATCTGTGGAACTAACACAAACAAATGTGCATATACTGAAGAACATCCTTTGAACATTAAAGAATGATGTATTGATCTAGCTGGGCATGCAGATGGGGTTCGATTGAATAAATTGGTGCGTATTTCGGGAAAAATGTCATTATTTATAACCTTTGGCCCAGGTTCTAGGAGTGAGTGTTAAGTGGCTATAAACATCTCTCAACATGTAGACCAGGCAACATTTTTAAAGTCTGTGTAGGAATGGAATAGTTCATGTAAACTATGTATGCAGATAACGTTCTGGTATTTGTGTCTGATCACAATCATCCCAACCGATGGACGAATTGAGGCATGTGGGAAAGTTTCATGGTTTAAGGTTAGTCGGCAGAAGTCGTAGGTTCATCACAGGTGCTAAACATCTCAAAGCGACAGGACCTGGTTTTAAACCTGCAGATGCATTCCTTGTTCCAGTGGACTGTTAAGGTTATAATCTACGTGGGGACACAGTCACTCTATTGAGCAAATAATATTGGCCAACTATACCTCCCTTACACAGACCATATGCAAGGATCTACAATCCTAGTATGTGGGAGGCTTGGCCTTATTTGAGCGACTAACTGAAATTAAAATGACAATACCCACCAGCTTCCTCTTCTTGTTCTAGACATTACCCTATTCACAATGTTAAGAACTGAGCAAGGAAAGAGTGTCAGCTTTATTCTGGGCAGGAAAGAAATCCAGGGTTATTCCTAGGTATATATTGATTCTTCCATTAGGAGGGCAGAGTACTGGGTTGCCTAGTATCTTGAGGTATTGCCAGGCGGCCCAATTACATTATATTGTAGAGTGGACATCCAAAACACAGAAGCAGTGGTGCTTTATGCATCAAATAATAGCTAAGTGATATCTGAAAGATGACATGCCTGGAGAGAAGTCACCATTCTTGGCGCTGTAACCCTAACTTTAAAAGTGGTCATATTAGAGATGTGGCACCGGGTAGAAACCCCATTAGGACTCTGCACTTTTCCGTTGTGACCTGCAGCTCTGCTGGGAAATCCAGATATTACCCAAGCTATAATCAAGCAAGAAAAGGCATAGATCATATGGAGTTGCTCTAGAGCAGGGGAGCTCTTTGATATGGATGGCATTACATTGTTTGAGGAAAATTAGGAAGAAGTCTGGTCTACCAAAGGCATAGAGATTCAATTATTTCTAAATATGCTACTGGGCGTGGCACCATTCTTTCAAGCCTAATGTTGGTTTCACTCTTAAAAAATTAGCAAAACGGCTACCGATGAACTGGGATCACAAAACAAGTAGTCTGGGACTTCTTGTAGGATTCAAAGCAGCAGAGAAATCCTCAGACAAGTAACAGTGGGTGGTGGATATAGGACGTTCAATTTCAAAGAATGAATCCGGAGTGATATTTCTTAGGATACACTCCACAGCGGAAAAGAAGAGCTAGCCAAAATGACTATATATTAACTTTAAACCCTGGTCAAATTACACATGTGTATGCACGGAAAGCAGAAACATTCAGATTTGGCTGTGGGGAGGTAGGGTCATTGGTACAGCTCCTCTGTTCCTCCCTGAAGTTCAAGAGGTATTGCAATGAGGTGCCTTTCAAAATTGACATTATGTTTCACACAAGTTCCAGTTTATCCATTCATAGACCTAGCCAACATACAAATGTACCGATCACACTCCATGAGCATTAAACAAATGTCTTAAGCATTATGTGCAGCATGCCCGTCTATCATGGCACTACGGGTGTTGGGGGGGGCGGGATAGATTCCGGTGCTGAGGGTCACTAGGGCAGTTATGATATTTATGCTGATACAATGAGATCAGTTGTTTATTGGTGTTTTACATTTTTCTTGTCTCTGGCATGAGGATGTAGACAAGTTTTTGTTGTTTCTTGAAACTCAATGAAAAGATATCTTCTATAAAAAAAATGAACTAAGGTATAACATTCCAAGACAAATACCTTGAGTGAGGTATCTTGGCAACAGTTGAAAACAAAATTTCCAGGACATGGATGTGGTTAAGTTGGCTACTGTAGTAACCTGTGGCTACAGTCCTTCCTTTTGTGGTACTCTCTAAATAAAGTCTTGATATGTCCTGTAATGCTGTATGGATGATTCTCTGGATGAATGTTTGAAACTCTGTGCAGACAAATCATCACATGTATTATTGCATTATGACAAAACATCAGGATGGATAATGTCACAAATTGTAAGAAAGTATCACAATTATCTGTCGCCAAGACTTAAAAAATTGCTGGATATATTTTTATGTTCCATACAAAGCCCCTTTCTCCAGTGGGTTTGAGGTATCTCAAATTATTAGCTTTTTGTAAATCCAGAATAATTTTCGTGGGGATTCAATACCTCTTACTAATGTTCTGTTCTGTATTTTTTCAGTTGGAAACTCCGGCACATGGGTAATAGCTGTTTATTTATCTCTTGCAGTTCTGAGATTCCCCCGTGTCTTCTTTCAACGTCTTACAATAAGCCGGCATCTCGGATTGGTCCAGAGGTGATCCTTGCTTTCTTCCTACTCCTTCTATTAGTCTGGTTCCTGAATCGGGAATTTGAGGTCAGCTACCGACTCCATTACCACGGGGATGTGGAAGCGGATCTCCACCGTACAAAAATCCAGAGCATGAGAGACCAGGCGGACTGGTTACTGAGAAATATCATTCCATATCACGTGGCAGAACAGCTGAAGGTCTCCCAGAGCTACTCCAAGAACCATGACAATGCAGGAGTCATCTTTGCTAGCATCGTCAACTTCAGTGAGTTCTATGAGGAGAATTACGAGGGAGGCAAGGAGTGTTACCGCGTCCTGAATGAATTGATTGGAGACTTTGATGAGCTGCTCAGTAAACCAGACTACAGTAGTATTGAGAAGATCAAGACCATTGGTGCCACCTACATGGCAGCCTCTGGCCTAAATCCTTCGCAGTGCCAGGAGAGCAGCCACCCTCATGGGCACCTCCAAACCCTGTTCGAATTTGCCAAAGAGACCATGAGAGTGGTTGACGACTTCAACAACAATATGCTTTGGTTTAACTTTAAACTACGCATTGGCTTTAACCATGGTCCTCTAACAGCCGGAGTGATTGGCACCACAAAACTCCTATATGACATTTGGGGTGACACAGTGAACATAGCCAGTCGCATGGACACCACTGGGGTGGAGTGTCGAATCCAAGTGAGCGAGGAGAGCTACAGAGTTCTCTCCAAAATGGCATATGATTTTGATTACCGGGGAACAGTCAATGTCAAGGGGAAAGGTCAGATGAAAACCTTTCTCTACCCAAAGTGTACAGACAATGGGATTGTTCCCCATCACCAGCTGTCAATCTCACCGGACATCCGGGTTCAGGTGGATGGCAGCATCGGCAGGTCCCCGACAGATGAGATTGCTAGTTTGGTGACTTCTGTGCATAGTTCTGATAAATCTTCCCACTGCTCTGACTCGCTAGAGGCCAGAGATACACCCCCTGCCCCTCAGAAGCACCGCAGGGATCCTGCAAAGGGCAACGATAGGGGCAGGATGAGCAAAGCCATAGGGAAAGAGGACAAAGAGACAGCAGAAGCAGATGAACTGACAAAGCTAAATTGTCCAGAGAGGCTATGATTTTGACGGCAGCTAAAACATATTCTCCTCGCCATAGAAACACTAAGAGACCTTTGCAGTGGGCATCTTTTATTTTGGGTGGAGGGACATAGGGAGGGGAATAACTTGGATTCCGTGTTCTGCTTTGCAGATATCCTCCGAAATACAGTGTGGTTTACAATTTCCCCATTCACACCCACTCCTCATTTGCCAACCTCATCCTTCCTGTGCAACCCCTCAAGGTGAAGGAGGAATAAAGTGCCTTGGGATGTACCCACCGGCCTTGTGTGGCATGGGTCAGAAGCCACTGTTGAGATCACGGCTCAGGGTCTCTGTCTTGATTGAAGAAAAGGTTGCGTTCCAATATGATTTTTATTACTGCTTACAGAATACTTTATTTTCATTTGTTGCTGATGCATATTTTTGTATTTGTTATATTTTCCATGTGAGTGCGCGTGTGTATGTACATACATATTTGTGTATATTTATCCACGTATAGAAGTTTGAGTGACAATGGATGGCGGAGTAGACCTTTACTTTGGTCGATGATAGACCATTTTTCTTGCATTCTACTTGTGGACAGCTGATGCCATAATTTGTGCCATGGTACAATATTTGACCTGCAGTTTTTCTAAAATAGGTATATGAAGTCTGTTTCAATTGTCTATGAACCACCATAGCAGATGCATACCAGACTTGTTTGCTCCTGCCGATAGAAAGAAAAGCAGAAGGCTGGAATACATCACTTCGCCATGAAACACTATATCCTGTCACTTACATTGACAGTTCATAGGGCATACCTGGACCCACTCTATGGTGCTTGCCTGCCAGCCTGCTACTTTTCTTACTATAGTATTACAGCCATGGCCGTTGGTGCAACCTTGCTATTATTAGGGGGCATAATATTGTATTAAGTAGTGATCCTCACATTTATTGACACACTCCTGCATACGCTGAGGGATCCTATATTTACAGAGGCACGCAGGCATGTGCCTAATGACGTACATATTAGGAGAGAAAGACTAATGTATTAAGAGAGAAAGACTAATGTACTTTTTGTTTTCTTTGTATTTAAAGAGTGCCACTCACTTGTCCTTTACGCTTTCTGAAAGATCTTTGATCTGTGTGTTATTTATTCCTATCTGCGTTTGCAGGCCCTACAGTTTGCTGTTGAAGGCATTCCAAAGTCTCTCTGGTCTCAAGACAGATCAGATTAGGCATAGAAATTAATTTCACTGGCCCGCCTTTGAAAGACCCATCTGTTGACCTTTGGTGAGTCAACCAGAAATTTAAAGGGGATTACTTTCGTGAGTTTAAGGTATTACCTTTGGTGAAATTTAAATTGGGGTTCCTGGAAGAGATGGGCAACATTAGTTTGAATTAGCACACTATCACTACCAATGTTTCTGTATTGGTTCATCCAAGTCTCATTTGTGTCCTCTCTTGGAGGCTCTTATGCAGGCTTTTCAGACGGTGCCAGATGGAGGATGGCAACATGGAATATTAACTGATTGTATTACTTGGGCATGCTATGGCTGGGGGTGCCATTTATCAGCTGATGATATGTATTAGTGCCTACTGTGTGCCATTCACAATATAACCACCTTGGCCATAGGCCTCCTTAGTCCACACTGGTGTTTCCACCCTTTCTTTGTGTTAATATTTGATCATTTGTGGGGCAAACGGTAGGATAATGCCTAGTTGCCGGCGTTAGTCTGGAAGTTTATTTCCCTGTCTTCACCTGGCCAGTAACAGAATCTAATCACTTACACTATGTTGGTGAAGGCTCCAGTACAAAATGGCTTCAGGTCAAAATTCCACCAATTCTCTATTTTCGAGTTGGAGCTTGGGATCGCGGTGACTCCTGCCATTAATTAGGGGAGCATGTTATTACTCTTGTGATGCTCATTGATCAAGAATAAAAAACCAACACTATGAAACATGCATTCTAGGAGTGAGACATACGGATTGCTGTCATACTCTCCACTATTGAATGGAATGTGTTAGGTGCTGGGTCATAGAATCCTTCAGATCCTCTCAGTTTTAAGGTTGTAGAACATGTTTATCAATTCATTGTTCTAAAATGTGCCTGATAAACATGATTTGGGTCTGAGATCCAAGAGCGCCTGAGGTTCCCTCTCTGTTGGATGTTGGATAATGCAAAGTGACTTTGTGTTAGCACTGTAGGTTCCAAAATGATTTGTACTGGGAATTGGAAGATTTCAAGTGAATAGGAGTCCGGTGAAGTCCACTGGTGTGTGCATGGCGCATGTGCATGGAGTAAAAGAGCTATAAGTGTGATTGTGCGGGGATCTCTGGGGAGGGAAATATGTTCTTTTGGAGGGTGGAGCTGTTGCCCTATTATTAGTAGTGGCTCTTCAGAGATGTGTTGCAGGGCCTTGTACATACCAATTCTACGTGCACCATTGATTAAAGCGAGCTGCAGCTCCAAGTCATTTAAGATTGGACATCCTGTCCCAGATAATCAAGACGTTGAGCAGCACTAAGCATTCGTAGCAGATGGCAAGTGTGGTGTATTGGCTTCAGCCTCCTGCCATCTCTTTCCATGCTTTTAATGTAGCTTGTTTTTTTAGCTCAGTGAGCTTTGGGCAGAAGGTCCAAGAATGCAATAAGGGGTCTATGGGAGGTTTTATTCTTAATCTTACATGGCTGCTGCTCCAACAATGTAAAAGCGCAATTCCAAATTTTTGCTCAGCTTCCCATTCAGTTTTGTCCTCCAGTCCAAGAGACGGAAGAAAGAGGGAAACCAGGTGCCATCATCCATGCCTTTTTTTATAGACTGGTAATACTGCTGACCACAAATGTTGTATAAACCCATTAACTTTGTATCAGTCTCTCTAAGAAAATCATGGACATTGCTTGACATTGCCAGAAACTTATAGCAAAGTTTTATTTTACAAACTTTCCTTTACCTAGTAACATTTTTGTAGAGCTGCTCTTGGATGGAGATCAAGGGCCTAGATGAGCCTCTGGCAGATTTGTCAATATGATAATGCACTAAATCCTATTCCAAAATATTGACCCACAGTTGTCATTAATAAAGGCTTGAATTCGATAAAAGTAGCATGTATTTGGGATCAGCCCAATGTATGGAACACTCCTGCACAACCCCTTTTCCATTCTCAACTCTTTGGATTATCTTTAAAATTATTGGTAGAACTAGAAACTCGGCCACAGCAGTTTAAATGTGCGACTTTGAAACTCATCCATTTCTTATGTTAATTTTTACTTTATGGACAGGTTCATCTTCCCAGTGAAGGGGAAGGACTGGAGCTTTTGTGTTCCTCATTTTCTGATGAGCAGCTTTTATTGAAGGTGTTTGATCCAATCCTTTCTCTTTTCTTCTCACTTGATCCTCCAAGCTCAATGCTGCATCCAGGCTGCTTTTGGGTTTCTCCTTCCACCTGGAATCTAGATTGTATTTAGAACACTCACAGGTTTACCTTCTAAGAGCATTCTACAGACAAGTAAATTGTTACCAGCTGTTGACCCTTGTTTTTTTCTTAAATTCTCTTCCTTATCACAATGAATCTGGATTCAGGTTCTCTGTTGTAGGGAGTGCCTTCAAATCTGCTTCATGAGTCGCTCTAGGGATGACTTTCCTTCTGATGCTTTTGTTTTAAGGTGATTAAGGTGATTTACTTTCAGCCTAGCCCTGTAGATCGTTTTAAGACTTCTTGCATTTTATTCTTGTAGGGAGGGGGATGTGTTTGACTCGTTTCCCAGCTTCTACAGCTAATTATAGAGGAAGGTAATAACAGCATCATTCAAAAGTTGAATTCTGGAATCCTGTTTCAGGCAAGGGTAAGAAGATGTTTGTTTTTTGCGATACTCAAGTAACTTGTAGGGCTGACAGGGTTAACTTCAGTCTGATTTTTATCCCTGTACCAACTACTGAAAGGTGTTAGACATGAAGTATTTATTATCAACTTTTGCTATCGTAGCCCATACTGATGGATGTAGGCCTGCTCCTACATTTTATTTGTTTTAGGCAGAGACTGTTAATGACACCCATCGTCCTGTTTGCTCTTTGTCTTTGACAAATTATTCTGTGCCATAGGGAATATCTTTCCTTGTGATTTGTAGATGGATGAGTTTATTTGACAAAAAACTGTTTTTTCATGTAATGCATGCAACTACTCTCACTTCGAATTCAATAGAAAGGTAAAAGAAATAATTGTGCCTACTTAATTCCCCTCACTCCCAGCATGCCCAAGTGCCCCCAAACAGACCTCAATTTGCATATCTTTTTTTGTCATGTGGGAACACTTAATCATGTGCACACTACCACCTTTTGAATACCCCTCCCACCCCCCATATCTCCACTTCTGGCATAAGGATGGCAGGAGAGCAGCATGCCTGAAATCGAGGCCCCTTTTGACCTACATTCTCCTCACAAGATTTCTAGTCTCATCTTGTGTTTAGAGGGTAGGATCACTGAGCAGACTTAAGGGGACACTGCCATACAGACCAGATCTCTGGTAGGGAGTAATGTGAAACCCCTACTTTTCTCCCATTGTTTGAGTACCCCTTCAACACTGACTTGGTTCTCGGTCCAGTCCCTGGATAGTGAGATAATCAGTTAACCCTCACCCATGGGTATTGCTAACATAATTCATCATGTTCAGAGTTGAGGAAAACAAACCTTTTTTTAAGGAGACCAAGTCTCTTGAAGCAGTTTGTGTCTACTTCAACATTCAATTAGCTTTACCATTGTAATATACAGATGTAGCATAACTGTATGGAAATAAATAGTTCACTCTGTATCTTCTTTCCGATTGGCTGAGTGAAAGAAACACCTGTGCCTTATGTGCCTAAAGCAAACAGTCTACATTGATCAGATTGTATGTAACCGCAAATTCAGACGCTAGAGAAATGTTCAGGGCACTTCATTAGGAGGCCCTAGCGTTGATCATAAGCCTTAGTAACCCTAGCCATGGCAAACCTATAGGTAACTCTTTAAGTGGCACATTCATTTTCTACTTTATGTTCTTGTGGGTGATCTTCAGTAAGCTGCTGTCCTGGATGAGTCAATTATGATATTATCATATGAAGCTTTGTTCTCAGCAGCATGACCCCAGCATGACCCCAGGCCACAGATTTAAAAGGTCGCAAGTATTCAAATAAATGTAAAAAGAAAACAAAGTTAGCCATGGGGTGAGTAGAACAGATTTTTCACTTCTGACCCTCATGTTCTAGAAAGTAGTGAAATTTTTATGGTGGGTATTGTGTCCTTCTCTTAGTGTTTCACCTCTGAGACAGACTAAGGTGGTATGAGTCAGTATTTTTAAGTTTTGTTCTATTTCTCAGGATTGCCCATGCAATTCCTTGGTAAGAAGAAGGTAAGAATTTGCTGTTACCTTTGCCTTCAGCGCTTCCCTTACACTTGTATTACGATTTCATGAGAAGCCATAAAGAGAAGTGTACAACTAAGTCCCTCAGTGACTGTAGACACTCGAAGATATGAGAATAACCACAGAATAACGAAATAATGCCATTTAGATTCTTAATACCTGCAGTTATCATGTGTAGATAACATTGAAAGTTGGTCAGTGGGGACCACGGGTATGTGAGGTATTAGGCATATCACGTACTGTGCACATAATTTACATGTATAGCCATTATTAGTCTTTTGTGTGGCTATCTTGAATCCTGCCATGATCGCTGTCGTCATGGACCATTGATTACCTCTGACCTGGACTACAGGGGGCTGGGGATTGCAGCATTAGTCAAGTTTGGCATTGAACATATCCACTGGGTCCTTCATCAAGGAGATCTAAGCTCCTCCTACTGGAAAATTGTGCAGTGCATCAGGGAGTTGTCTGGGTTTTAGATGGCCTTTCCCTTGAATGTTTAAAAAGCTTTGTGGCCACATTTCAGATGACTGCTTTCTACCATCAAGGTACATGTGAATGACCACAGATTCCACTCTTCGAAGCGTGCTCTGCATTTCAAGATAATTTGGAAGCTCCTCCATTTAACCTTCGAAAGTGATTACTTTGGAAATGTAGGTATTCATGTGGTATGTGTTTTATCATGGCCACCATTTTCTTATTCTGCTGCCGCAAGTCGACCAAATCCTCTGCAAACAGGAGATGTCTTTCACGGGTAAAGTTCACTGATTTTTGCTACTTGTGTGAGTTACACATAATGGGGAGCTAAACATCTTGGTTTCTCTACTAGAAACTCTCCATCCTCTTTGGAAGGATACATCTAGGTATGTGTCCTAGTGCTGAATTTCCAATTAGGTTTTATCACAGAGATCCCACTTTGGCCTTCTCTCTTCCAAGTGATTGATTTATTAAGCAACTTTACTGTTTTTTATTTATGTACTTGGGCATAGCAAATACAATTGTTAAGCATTGTGTTCCAATAGTGTTTTACCAGCTCATATAGCCATTGTTCTCTTACAGCGTAATATTACTGTTGTAGACCAAAGACAACTGAGTTAGCTATACAGTAACCTATAACATGTTCTTGACTGCAAATCTTCCAGCTTCCCCCTTCTTTCTCCCACACAAGCCAAAGCTCCTTTCAGAGCTTTCGAAGACTATTCCGTTTATTGACAGATAACATTGCAGTCTATAGCAAAACTGACCAATCCTATGGATGCCAAGAAAGCCGATATGGGAGGGTCAACTCCCTTCTAAGTGAATAGAAATAGCTCTAGTTATTGTGATAGCCTTACGGCCAAACCAACTTCTGCTTAACAAAAAAGTACTCCTCTTTTTAGCTATCCAACTTATTAATGGGTGCAGTGCTGTGGTTGTTCCTATGTTACATCTAGTTTTTCTCACTTGACAATTATGAACTGTCACTGTGGTCTTGGAACCTGGATATATCTTGTACAATTTGTCTTTTGTTGGCCTCGTTCTGTTCCCTCATAACCCTTCCAATCCTTTTCTCTCCATGTCTCTGACATACAGCTAATGTTACTACATGCTTTCCAATTGAAAGACCAATTTTCTCTTTAGGAGAACCTCTGTCGGCCTACATTGAACTCCTCAAGCTGCATGGTGTCTGCAGAACTTGCATGGCTTCAAGTCCTTGTGCCTTTGTTTCTGAGCCCCATGGCCAAGGTGTTGGTTACAAAAACACTAATATTTCCTAGGTACTTTCTCTGGGGGCTCAGGTTAAAAATAATTGTCTCAGTTGGTCATTATACAGTTGGTAGTGAAGTCATCTGGACAAAGCCAAAGAGCCTTGTGTGCCTTTTGGAGAAAGGCATGGCAAAGAATATTGTTGAATTCATTACAGTGACTTTGCTTCTTATTTCTGACATACCCGCTCTGCAAAGATCTTAGAACACTGCATCTTGTATGATCATTCACAGATCTAACCCTGTTCTTTGAGGTCTGGCTATCACTTAGGCTAACACAAGTTTTAATGCAACTTAAATTGGTGATGCTTTCAAGCTTGTGCACCAGTGAAATTGCTTTTGCACCAACATGCTCTGACCAATGTTATCACAGTCCACCATTCTTTTCTTGGTAGTTTATTCTGAAAGATTTGGGAATGGAAGAGTGCTAAGACAAAGAATGTTATACTCAACAGTACCTCTATGGTAACTCTCACCGCTTGCTCCTTTGGGATCTCTCTTGTACTGACACCCACTCACCATCCTCTGTACAACTGCAGCAATTTGTTATTGTGCATGTACCTGAATGATTCAGCATTGATGTTTCAGACACACCAGAGTTGTACAGTGGTTGGGGCAGGTAAAGCTATTGTGCCTCCCTTTACAGTTTTTAAACTTGGCCAAAGCTTCTGGTATTAGATGGTAGACTTATGCCAAATAGTTGGTAACTAAATAGGACACGTTGGACGAAAAGTACCAGAGTTACAAGCGTAACTTATACTGAAAGGGGTTTTCAAGCTCCTTTTGCACGTTAAGCATTTGATGGTCAGCTTTGTGTGCAAATAAGTCGGCAAATAATGTCATGCTCCATGCCTCTGTGATCACCTTGACCCAAATCTGATTTCATGTTGTGTATTTCAGCCTTACCAGTCTGCCCTCTATGACTCACAATCCACATGTGGCATAATCTTTTCTCTCCCTGGTAACCAGTACACTATGTACAGTATTATTTATCTGCCATCCCTTACAGGCCTTTGTGAACAATACATTTCCACACATGATCCAAGACTGATGACATACATTGCCTGTACTGAAAATCATGTTTTGGCAATTGCCTTTTTTTTGTATCTTGTCCCTACTCTAGATCCCATTTTCTCTTTCCATGACTTGTCATCAACCCGCCACTCCATTTCTGTGCTCCATATTGCAAAACCCAGATTACACCCACCGTTTTGGCCTTCTCATATCGTTCATTTGCGGCTTTTGTTCGATACTTGATACTGCTTGTTGTTTACCCTTCATTGGCAGTCTTTGCCCATACCTTATATCCTGCTCCGTGGCCTCTAACTTTAGGTCATATCTGATGCCCTCTTCTGTACTCCTTACAAGTAGTTCCTTGTTCATTCCCAGCTCCCTTGTTCCAGAAGAATGTTGAATAGACGGCATCTTTATGAGAGGGCAATTCTTGCCTACAGTGACTAAATGAGTCATGCCCTCTGCACAGGTTTTATTTGCTATTGGAAACTTAAAGTTAATAAAATCTAAATATATCTCAACCTCCATCGTGCCTGTGTTTTTTGTTTTGATGTTGATTTAATTGCAAGATTGTACTTATGCAAGTAGTAAACTCCTTCCTTCCAGTGTACTTCCTCTCAACTGATGGAGCAACTGCCAAGCAAGGCCTAGGCTGAAGACTGCTGGAGAAACCACCAAGCAAGGAATGGGCATGAGGTCTTATGCACACCAATACGATGAAGTTCAGTTGGGTGCCCAGGCCGGCGCTTGGCAATGCTTATTCCTTGGGGACTGCTCCCCTATGTACCTGTCAGCCTTTCCAGAGTTCAATCCTCTTTCTTTTCAACGGTGTCAGACAGAAATTAAAGAACTCAAATGAATCTTGCTTGTGTGGTTTTCTGCTGAATCTTTGTACTTTTTCCACTTAATTGTTTTCTCTTGCGAACCATATTTTTTTCGTAATCTTCCTACCTCCTGAGTGTGCCGCCGCCAGTCACCAGATCAGTTGATTCCGGTTTCTCCCATTTTTTTAGGTCTCAGCCTGCGATGGCTGAGCTTGCGCAGTCTCGCTGGGGAGACTTAATGAGATAGAGAGAACATCACTAGCGAGGTTAAGCCCCGCCCCTATTCTCCATTGGCTGGCCTCCTAAACGGTGGCCAGCCATTGGAGAAGAGGTCCTAGTGACGTTCTTCTTTCTCTTTAAGCCCCGTCATTTTCAGATTGACTTCCCCGACTTACTGCTGGCGTAAAAGGTTTCTTATCTTCTTTATGGGTCCAGATGGCCCCATAAAGAGAATGAGGAACCTTTTACACCAGCAGGAAGTCCGGGATGTCAATCTGAAAAAGACGGGGCTAAAAGCATAAAGTTTACGTCCTCCCGAGCGCTTGTTCAATATGGCGGTCAGTTTTGTAGTATTTTTCATTGCGATAAGTCATGCTCCCACACATATATGGGTGAAGTTAGGGTTTATTAATTATATCAGGGATAGGTGTTTGTGCTGACCAAACAAGCTCATAGTTGAAAAAACAAGGGTGGAGTATATTTTTCATCTTGTGATGATATATGACCCCATTTGGCCGTCTTTCATTGGATTTCTTTGTCATCTTTCCTTTTGTTCGCCATTTTTTTGCTTTGATAATCACGTTTATTGTTTATGAATATTGCTCATTTTATGATGATTGGCATGTCCATGGATATATTATAGGACCTGGCCACTTGGTTTGCTATACACTCGAAGATGGCGACTGTATTACTAAGTGCCAAGACTATCCTGCAGTTTGTATTAGTCGATGACGTCTTGAATTACAACGCTGCTCCCATTATAGAACAGGTTTGGAGATGGCGCCGGGTTTGAATTATTGCTCTGGACTCTCTGTTAATTACTCGTGGACGTATCTTAGCAAGGTAAGACTGTTGTGCGTTTAAAGGTGGCAAAATAGTCCGGGGATGTGCCAGGCGTTTTTGGATTTTTCATTATGTTGGTATGACTTTTGGGGTTTTAACATCGGACTACCCCACTATGGTTGGATCATCACTCGGGTAAAGTTATTGGGTGGTTATTCCTTCTTCAACATAGCTTCCGGCGCTAAGTATTAGAGGTGTTTGTTTGTCTTTCTCCAACACCCATGGAGTACATGTTCTGGTGTGTAGGACTAGGAATGTATTTTTATCGGGTCGACTTGTTTGGCCACATGTGAGGAGATGAGATGAGATAAATTGAGCAGTGCTTATTTATCTAGCAACATATATGCCCGTGCATGAAGACATTTTTTAAGAGGTCATCATTTGGCAACATGTGCTTTGGGATTACGAGACTTCAACGTTATTATATGGCTCTATGTAATGGCTAGCATCTATAACTGTTACCCTTTTGGACTTTAAGATTTATATACATAAACTGGCCATTAATTGCAATTTTAGTTATTGAAGGTCTTGGTCATTTCTGCAAGTTACGTGTGATGATAGTGCATGTTTTTAAACATTTTGGACACTAAATGAGCAATTTGGTTATGTGTCCCTTTGCTAGGATACTGAATGTTATATCCTCTACCCTTATTGTAGGGTGTCTTCTAGAAAGGACGCTACTTTAAAAATAGACATCCTTTCGTGACTTATCTCAGGTAAGATTTTTTCCATTATCAGCTCGATGTAAATGTTTTTGTGACTCTTTTGCAATATTTCTAATGATATCACATCTGAATTCAGATATTTGATTAATTCTACACAATTTTCCATTGTAGGAATGTGGACGAAGTTTATTTATTCATATTGAGAAATCTCTGTGACTTTGAACGTGGACTCATTATTCATCTAAAATTGTCCTTAGAGGTGAAATCTGTGGCTTTGTGTTTATAAAATTGTGGTATGGTTGACTATACATTCACTTTGCATAAGGTGACTCACTTGGACAGATACAATTTCGGACATGTCACTTGGTTTTGGCTTTGTCGTTTTTCTGTCTCTCTCCCTTTTTCTTAGTTTATCTTTTGAGTTATTCGTTCCTTTTGTCTCTAACCAAAATCTATTCCTGTCAGCACAGAACTTATCTCGCTCCATTTTGTACTTTCTCGCTTTTATCCTTCTCTGTTCATCCCCTCTTCATTATATTTACTTCTGTGTAACCCTTCTCGTTTGGTATGATGTATTGAATTGTAGCATTTGCATAGCGCCTCATACGCCAGCATGACCTCAAAGCTCTTTTGGTAGAACGAGTAGGAGGCCACTTTATTCGTTGGGAGTGATTGGTAGGCAGTGGCCTATGAGGGAAGACTTTTGGTGTTATGAGAGGTTTAGAGGGGTGTTCCAGACGTGGTAAATGTAGCTGCACATATGTACGAGGGAAGTGAAGAGGAGTATGAGGGCTACAGTCACATCCTGCGTCTACTTCCGAACTTGCTGCAAAGTAAACAACACCCGGGGAAGAATACCGAGAGCGGGTTGATAATTGCCAATGCAGATAGGACACACCAAGAGCTGCATGGTCTGTGGCTCTGTGTGTGTTGCTCTGTGTGTGTGTGTGTGGCTGTGTGTGTGTGTGGCTGTGTGGCTCTGTGTGTGTGTGTGTGTGTGTGTGTGTGTGTGTGTGTGCGTGGCTGTGTGTGTGTGTGTGTGTGTGGGTGGCTCTGTGTGTGTGTGGCTCTGTGTGACTGTGTGGGTGTGGCTCTGTGTGTGTGTGTGGCTCTGTGTGTGTGTGCAAATGCAATAGGTCTCGCATTTGCGAGAGATCAGGCTATTGCCATTGTAAATGACAATGCCATTTATTTCTCTGTTTTCAAAACCAACACATACATAGTTTGTCATTTAAAATGCCAATAGTTCTAATTTTTGCAAAGGTGAGACCGTTGCATTGTAAATGCTTGTTTTAAAGAGGGCTTATCACAAGTTGCAACTGGTGACCCAGGGAACTAATCATCTCATGAACTTCTGTCTGATGTACAATTACTTTTCAAAAAGGCTCTGAAAATTCAATAGTTTTATTGAAAAGATCACTTGGAGATTTCTTTTGCTCAGGAGGTTTGGGATTTTATTGCTCAAAAGCAAAAAGTTAGTAGCCCTTTCTTTATTCTGATAATGGGACTAAGCAGTCGCTTTTATTTAAGCCAAACTAGTCATCATGGAAAGGACCCTCATAGTTAGTGGCCACCATGGTCCATGCAATGTTCCATCAAGGGCAACTCACAGATACCAGCAAAGATTAACAACTGTTTACTTTTAAATTCCTGGCTGATATGAGTGTTTGCGCCAAAAGTTTCAGATTCGTAATGCTAAGACCTCTGCAGAGATCAGCAAATCATATTAAAGAGAATATTTTGTTTCCATTCAACTTCAAATCAATATAAACTTAAACTATAGTGAAAAATATAAAAATACAGTAGTGTAATTGAACAATGGACATAAAAAACATTGACTGAGTTCCTGTAGCTCATCTTAATAAAGAGTACAGATTCGTGAATTGTAGGGTAATTCAACCCATATCCCACTGATGGTCTTTTTTTGATAATCAATTTTTATTAAAGTTTGGAACGCAAAGAAATTCATTCGCAACAAGTCACATAATCCCTTGAAACACCCCTGAATCCCCCCCATGACAGCACAAAGCAGAGTAGCATGGATAGAATGAGTCGTTGGTTCCCATCGAGCACCTTGTATTAACAAAATCATCACGGCGGTAGTACACCAAACCATTTGCCCCATATCTTGTTAAAACGTTCTGGGCAGCCCCGTGACTCAAAAACGGATTCTTCCTGAGTCCCACACCAATCCACCCCTCTCCTCCATTTCGACAAGGTTGGTGCCGCCCTCCGAGACCATTTGGCTGCGATGTCTCGTTTAGCCACCGCCGTTCCCAAGAGGGTCTTATCGGCCCGAGAGCCGTCCAGACCATCAAACACTCCAAGAAGCAAATGCCTCGGGTCATGTGGAACCACCCAGCCCAGCACACCGTCAGTTCCCCCTCCACCCCCCTCCAGAATGACTCCAAGGCCGGGCAAAGCCACACCATATGGAAGAAGTCAGCCGGAGTACCAGCGCATGGGGAACAGGCCGGGGAGGGTCGTGCGCCCGCATGAAAGAGACGGACCGGCGTCAAGTAGGCCATATGGAGGAAGTAGAGCTGGACTAGGCATAGTTTTGAAGATGTGGTTAGGGTTCTGGGCGCCATAAGGGCGTTACGCCAGTCAACATCGTCCAAGGGGCCCACCCATTCCTCCCTTCGCTCTCTAAGGCGGTCCAGGGATGCAGGGGAATTATTAATTAGGGCACAGTATATCCAGAAGACCCCTCCTTTCCCCAGATCCCCCATCATGACCTGGGCCTCCAGGGGACTAAACTCTGGAAGGGAAGTGGGTGGTGGGAGGTGAATGTGGAGGGCGTGGCAGAGTTGTAGGTATTTGTAGAACTGGGAGTGTAGGAGTGAGTGTTGCTGCTGTAGGTCAGAGAAGGGGCGTATGTGGTCTCCCACCCACATGTCACCGATTAGGGTTATCCCCACCAGATCCCACTGACGGAACCCCTCCAGGGCTGCAGCCTCACCCAACCAGGTGCCGCACCAAAGGGGCGTCTGCCTAGTCAGTTTCCGGTCCCAGCGCACCAGGCGAAGTGCGGCGCGCCAAGCCATAAGGACCGACCTGGTGACGGAGGGTAAGTCTCGGGGCACCGGGAGCCGTATAGGAAGCCCTGCAGGTGCGTACACTCCAGAACGGTGAGTTCCACCCGGTAGGCGGGTTCAGACCATCCACCCACAAACCAGTCATGGATCACGAGGAGTTTGGTGACCAGGTAGTAGGCGTAAAGGTTGGTAACGCCCATACCACCATCAAAGGGTGGAATGCGGGAATGAGAGAGTGATAAGCGGGAGCATCCCCTTCCCAATAAGAATCGAATCAACACACTATCCAATTGTCGGAACCAGCCGCTTGTGAGGGGGATCGAGGTATTTTATAGGATATAGAGGAAGCGTGGGAGGATCATCATTTTAAAAAGGGCACTTCGTCCCAGCGGGTTAAGGGGGAGGGACTGCCAATTACGGAGATAATTTTTCATCCGGGTGACTAGGGGGGCGATGTTGAGGGTCCACTCCAGCTCAGGCAGGAGAGTTATCCACACACCCGGGTACTTAAATGACAGTTTCCAAAGGGGGATCACAGCCTGCCAGTCAAAGCAGGCCCGGGAGGTGTGGAGGGGGACCAGGGTGGACTTTGCCGGGTTAAGGCGGAGACCAGAGGCCCGCTCAAAGGCCGCAAGTGCTCTCAGGGACCTGGGGCCAGAGCGCTCGGGGTCAGCCAAGTAGAGCAGCACGTCATCCGCGTATAAAGCAATTTTGTCCACCTGGCTTTGATCCCACTGCCATCCCCGAATCAAGGGGTCTTGTTGTATGAGCGCCGGATCAGGCGGCGGATCAGGTTCCTGCCTGCCGGTAAGCCTCATTCTGCCACTGCCGCTTTTCCCTGAGTTACCACTTGCCTAGCTCCACTAAACTGCTCTTAACTCCTCCCGCAGCGGATCCAAACTCCATCCGGGACCGCCAGCTCCCTATCACGATTTGCTGACCGGGCAGCCTTCGTGGTATGTATAACACACGCCAGCCGTGTCTCTCACCACTTAACCCGTACTGTAGCACCCCTGACCCCTAGCTCTTTTTCCCTCAGTACTACTGTCTCCGACCGTGGACGACGGCATTAATTAACGACAAACTTAAACTTGGAAATTCCGTTTCGAATTTGGGCGGAACTCCTCCGAACAAGGTAATCTCTTGTAATCTCTCCTACTGCCCAGCCCCTCCCGGCACAACGCTAGCTCAACTCTGATTTTTCTTCACATAATTTACAGAGTGTACTCATGATGTCACCACATCTGGCATAGCAAAGCTTCGATAAGCACGCCGCCCCTTAATTAGGAGGTAAATGGGCACTTTCACACTATGTCATTTTACTTCACTCCCCTCACTTAATCTCCGTTCAAAACGCAATCCGATGCTCAGAGTCACCGCACAGACTCGCATGGACCGCCACTATCTTTTTAACGCTCCACTAGTCACCTAATTACGGCAACTCAAATCAGGCAATTTCCCCACCTTAAAATCACCGCACCCTACCACCCGATTCCCCGTTTGCACCGTCTGAACCGCACTGCGATTCCGAGGTAATGTTCAATTGAAATCTCATCTTGTCACTTTCTTCATATAACTTCAACCTCACTGCGAATCCGAGGAAATGTATTCCTGTAACTTCAACCTCACTGCGAATCCGAGGAAATGTTTTCTTGTAACTGTTGCGCGTTGCTGACTCTTTTCTTGTAAAAATAGTCCCAATCAGATTCTAAATCTGAAAACCTCTTTCTTTCCCTGTTATTTCTCCCACAGGCGCATCAATGTTTTTACCAGGCATAGTAATTTTGTAAGGTCCTGATGATGATCCCACTGTATCTTTGAGCGCGGGATCGAAACGTCGACCTTTTATAGTAGTTATACAGTACAACCAATGTGTACCAATTGCTGTATGTACTACTCTGGCAAAACACCTGTAATGCTGATTTAAAAGTGTCCAGGTTGCTCTTTTTCTCCTTTGCCTGCAATTTCTCCTTTCTCATAACTACCCCTTATTCTTCACCTTTTCTGTTCTACGGTTAAGCACAGGATTGTGCTCTTTATTTCTTGTAATGTTGCTTATGCACTAAGCATTTTTACTATTGTTATAAAATAAATTCCATGTCCGGCTGGACTTGAATAAATATATAAGCGGCTCATCACGGCTTGTCTTATTATCATTATGCTATATTTGTAAACTGCTTTGGACCACTGTCCTTTTGAAATTGGTTGTTGAAGGCGGGCTCGCCCCTGACAGTCATCAGCCACCTCCAGACTACGGCTGACCTCCTGCACCTGCTGGGGTTCTCCATCAACGTGCCGAAGTCACACCTGTGTTCCTCTCAGAAGCTCCTTTTCATCGGAGCGGTTCTAGACTCGGCGCAGTTTCGGGTTTATCCTCCCGAACAGCGGGTTCGGGATATTCAGGCTCTGATTCCGACCTTTCAGCCGTTATCCCGAGTCTCGGTCAGGTTGACGCTGCGGCTTCTGGGGCTGATGGACTCCTGCATCCTTCTGGTGCATCACGCCAGGCGGCGGATGCGGGCTCTGCAGTGGGACCTGAAGTTTCAGTGGGCCCAGCATCTGGGCAACTTGTCCGACCATGTCTTCATCTCGGAGGGCACTGCAAGATAGTTGCAGTGGTGGCTTACGGACCACGATTGGGTCAGCGGCAGATCCCTCTCCCTACCCCACGTAGTTGTGACGGATGCGTCCCTCCAGGGCTCAGAGGGCCACATGGGAGAGGCGGAGATCAGAGGCCTCTGGCCTCCGGCGGAATCCCGGCTTCACATCAATCTTCTGGAGCTGCGGGCGATCCGGCTTGCACTGAAGGCAATCCTCCCCTCTATCCGGGGGAGTGAAGTGCAGGTGTTCACGGACAACACCACCGCCATGTGGTACTGCAACAAACAGGGCGGGGTGGGGTCGTGGACCCTATGCCAGGAGGCTCTGCGCCTCTGGGAGTGGCTGTAACATCAGGGCGTGACCCTGGTGGTTCAACACCTGGCAGGTTCCCTGAACGCCAGGGCGGAAGAACTCAGCCGTCGGTGCATGATGGATCACGGATGGCGTCTGAAATCTGGCGTGGCGCAAGGCCTCTTTCAGCAGTGGGGAGAGGCTTGGTTAGATCTATTCACCACAGAAGAGAACGCGCAATGTCATCAGTTCTGCGCGTTGGAATTTCCAAGGCGGCACTCGCTCTGAGACGCTTTTCGTCGCGAGTGGAGCTGCGGTCTGTTGTACGCCTTTACGCCTATACCACTTCTGCCCAGAGTGCTCAAGAAGATCAGATGCGACCGGGCCCAAGTTATCCTTATGGCGCCGAACTGGGCACGAAGATACTGGTATCCCGAGCTACTCAGCATGTCTGTCGATCCCCCGATTCGTCTGCCTCTTCAGGAGGACCATCTGTCGCAGCAGCAGGGGACTTCCTCCACCCGAACCTGTCCAGTCTCCACTTACATGCATGGAGATTGAGCGGCAGCAGTTGAGGCCATTTGACTTGCCTTCTGAAGTCTGTAATGTGATTCTGGCAGCCAGGCGTCCCTCCACAAAATCGGTATACGCCTGCAGGTGGAACAAATTTATGGCATGGTGCACAGCAACGGCTGTGGATCCCCTTTCTGCCCCTCTTTCAGAGGTTCTCCTCTTTCTTCTCTCTTGCCCAGCAGGACTCTGCTCTGGGCTCTATCAAGGGATACCTCTCTGCTTTTTCCGCCTTCTTAAGGCTCCCTGATCAGCCCTCTTTGTTCAAGTCCCCAGTTATAAATAGGTTTTTGAAGGGCATCACTCGTATGTTTCCTCCTGTTTCTTTCGTGATGCCTCAGTGGGACTTGAACCTTGTTCTGACTTATCAGATGTGCGCTTTTTTCGATCCACTTTCCTCATCATCTCCTTACTCCCAAGACTGCATTCCTGGTTCTCCTCTGCCAGGAGGGTGAGTGAGCTCCAGGCTCTTTCCTCTAAACCTCCTTTCCTTTCTGTCCATCCGGACAAAGTTGTGTTGCGGATGCGACCCTCTTTCCTGCCCAAGGTAGTCACAGCCTTCCACATCCGGTAGTCCATCACCTTGCCCACCTTCTTTCCGCCTTCGCATCCCTCGAAAGAGGAAGAGAGGCTCCACTGTCTGGACCCAAAACGTGCGCTCTCATTCTATTTGGATCGCACAAGCCAGTTCCGGGTGGATGACCAACTCTTTGTTGGCTACGTGGGCGGTGCACAAGCGGACCATCTCTCGGTGGGTCATGTTGTGCATCAAGGTATGCTACTCTTTGGCTAAAAAGGAGCCTCCTGTTGGGCTGAGAGCCCATTCCACTCGCGCCACGGCAGATACTACTTCCCTTGGCCAGGGAGTCCCCTTGCTGGACATCTGTCAGGCAGCTACGTGGGCCTCTCTGCACACGTTTGCAAGACACTACTGCATGGACAGCCAAGTCCGGAGAGATGGCTTTTTCGGCCGTTCCGTTCTCCAGGACTTTCTGGTGTGATCATTGGTTCGCAGACACACCACCGGGGTTGGTATTGCTGGGGTATCTATTCTAAGGTAAGGAATCTAATACTAACCTGTTTCTTTCAGATGCACAAGTTACTTACCTTCGGTAAAGATGTAAGAAACAGTAGTTCGTATTAGATTCCTTACTGCCCCATCCATCCTCCCCGTTCTTCGAACCGATATGTAGGGTTAAGGTCATCCCCTTTCAGGGCACTAGTTTCATAGCACCAGTGTTGGTTGTTATCATGGCTCTGCGTTTCTGGCGTGGAAAAGCTATGTATAAGAACAGACGTCAGCGTGCGAGGATGGCGTCTAAGTACTCCGACGTCATCCCGGCGCCGACGACGGACGCGGAGCCGCAGACAACGCCTACCGACGCGCAGGGGTACTGCTATGCAAAATTTTCCGGATCCAGTCTGACGCCTGGGGATATTCTAAGGTAAGGAATCTAATACTAACTACTGTTACTAACAGATATGTTGTTACCGAAGGTAAGTAACATGTGCTTTATGTGATTGTTTTTAGTGCCTCTTTTCCCTGCTTGTGATCGTTTTTAGTGCCTCCGTTCCCTGCTTGTGATCGTTTTTAGTGCCTCCGTTCCCTCCTTGTGTGTGTGTGTGTGTCTCTGTGTGTGTGTGTGTGTGTGTGTGTGTGTGTGTGTGTGTGTGTGTGCTCTATGTGTGGGTGCGTGTGGGACTGTGTATGTGGGTGCGTTTGGCTCTGTGTGTGCGTGTGGCTTTGTGTGTGGGTGCAAATGCAATAGGTTTCGCATTTGCGAGAGATTAAGCTATTGGCATTGTAAATGACAATGTCATTTATATGTTTTAAAAACAAAAAAAATGTCATGAGCAATGCCAATAGCTCTACCTTTAACAAAGACGAGACCATTGCATTGTAAATGCTTGTTCCACATCCTATGGCCATGCCTTGCAGTGCAACAGTACTGGAGTGTGGGGGAGAATTGTATGAGATTAGTGATGGGATCCCAAATAACTAATTGTATTTAAACTGTGTTGAATAGTTGGGAAAAGGAGAAAATGCCTAGATACCAGAAACTGTGGTTGGCCCTTGACCTATTAGTAGCAAAAAGAAACATTGCTAAACACTGGGGTGCAAGAAGCATGCCATTCTAAAAGCTTGTAAGGAGGACATAGATTGGTGCATGTTGGCCAAAAGGAAAATTCACGAAAGTCGAGGGTGCGCTAGAAAATGGGGGAAAATTGGGGGCTGGGGCAAACCGACCCTAGAATGGACACAACCATACAGACAGGGAGAGGGAGAATTAGGAGAGGATAGGGACTGTTTAAAAAAATCTTTTTATTGCAGTTTGGAAGAAAACAAGATACAATAACCAAAGCTTCAATCAGCATATGTTCCTACTTTACATGTCTTACATATATCAGGACTCATGTCTGTTGTCGGGGGAGGTAGGGACTGTTGAGCAAGATGATGATACTCAGCCTACCCTGTAAGCATGAAGCAACGTGACATACTATAACATGTCATGTACTACACTGGGAAAAGCCATTTTTTATGTTACCAAAAGGGTGTTCAGATATGTTTTTTGTTGTAGTGGGTATACACTAACAAAAATATATTTTTAAAAAGAGCAGAGAGAAAATGAAGACGGGAAGAAACCTTTGAATTCCAAATGGCTATAGGTGCATGCGAACTTGACTCCCCAACTGGTACCGATTATTGATTTTCAACTAGTACAACAAACTGCAATCATAGACCCTATAAGAATACCCCTAAGTATAAAGATCCGAAGCTTCCAAGCAAGGAAAGATGGATGAATACACCAAGGTGCTCCCGACAAGCCGAGGCGGCGGAGGCAGCGCAACCGCCAACAGATACAGCACTGCTCCTTCAAGACATACAAAGCTCCAGAGAAGCCTTGGTAGGGAAGATTGGGGAGGCCTACAAAGAGGTGTCGCTGCTCCAACTGTGGAAATGAGCCTTTTTGGGGGCCCACCGGTGCAGGGGTTCACCCTTATATGTCCACTGGTCCTTAAACCAACAAAATAGAGATTGGCACTGAAACTGGAATATCAAATAACAAGTTAATTAATCACTCATGATTGGGACTACATCAATATAACACCCCCGGGCACTGTATGTGGTAGTACAAGGAATGCAGAAACCAAGGGTCTTTTATACCCAGTTTGTTGCACAGTAAGCATGGCCACTCAAATAGAAGGTACAGGCATACACAGGAATAGCTATCAACTAAAATGAACAGACAGATATCACTTGGTCGGCAAAGTGGGAGGTGGAGACAAAACTGCTTACATCAGTTGGAATAGCCTGACCGTTACATTCTAAAACAGGTGTATTCTAGCAGCTACAAGCTTTTCTGAGCTCATACATTGCTTTGGCTCAGTACTGAAGGAGTTAACCACACTTGATGACTCGAGCAGAATAGAAAGGCAGGCAACAGTGAAGATAGCAGAATCACAAGGCTCAACAAAATGGATGCCACAACAAAAATGGCTTCAGCTTATGCGAACAGCAATTTCTGCGATTTCCACAGACCGCCTTTTAGCATTAGCTGAAGATATCCGCTATGCAATAGAAGAAACATGAAAGTTATCACCTATGTCAAGTTCTCTTATTGCTTGGTCAGTTACTAGTCAGGCATTTACATTCTGAACATTTTGTTTAGCTGGTATACATGAAGTACAGGTAGAAGCACAAAGGGAGAAAATAATGGCTATTATCACAAACAGAACTGCCAATATTTTCCAACTCCATGCATAAAGCAAATCCCAAAAACCACCCAGTTCAATTCCAAGTTCCAGGGCTCTGATGTATTTCAGTGGCTATTCCATTCGGCTTGGAAACGGCCAAAAGCACATGTCTGATGCAATGTCCAAATAAAAACATTATCTTGATAAACCTTCTAGTGTTCTTTATGAGGGCTAGAGTACTAATGATATGCTCGGGCGGAGTAGTATTTATCAAAGTGTGCACAAAATATTTTTCTTGCAGAAAAAAACGTATACCAAATACAAATATTAAAGCAAATACACATATTGTATCAAAAACAATCTTTGTGGAGGACCAAACGGGGCCATGGGATTTAGGACAAGGAGCCGCAAAGGGCTGCTCCTCAATAATGGGACGACCAAAAGGGTACATTGCTGACAAAAAAAGTATGTGGGGAATTGAAGCCACTGTACAGCCAGCCAGAGGGGAGTCTTCTGCCTGTGTCCGTTCGAGCCTCACAGGCAGGCTCTTATCATTCATCAAGTGTTCACTTCTCCCCCAGTGGAGCTTCACAACTTGCAACCCAGTAAAACAATCAAGGCCCAGGCTCAGGAAAAAGTTTTTCTTTTAGGATAGGGCAATTACCCTCCAGGGCAAATACGTTCAACGATCATCCTGTCCAGTGTCTCAGGCAGTGCACCAGTATTATTCACTCTAAACTAACAGGCACGAGAGGCACAGCAACTGTACCCTGCACTCAAGTCCTTCCCTAACTCCTGTGTTGCTCCGCTGGCGCACTGCTCTTTCGTCGGGACCGCAGATTGTACCTAGTGTGCCCAGGCACCTCTTTATCAACAAACAAAGGTGCAGACTTGCATTCACTTGGGGGCCTGATGCACAGAACCCGGTATATCTGAAGCAACCCTTGTTTTAGAGGGGGGCACCTCAGGCAAAACATCCTTGCTCCTGTTATCGGTCTTTGCCTCTCAGCTGGGCATCAAAAAACAGGAACAAAGTGAAGAATCAGCTCTCCGTCCTGATTTGTGACCCTGTCTTTCTCCCAAGAATTCACTTTCATGGACCCAGTGCTTCCGGCTACCTTCACTGCAGTCCTAGTTGCCAGAAACACCTGTGCGGGTTCCCTTCACCTCGGCTCCAAGCTGGACTTGCGCTGAATCCCCAGGCTGAATCTGATGTCCGGGCCCCTCTGGCAATGGTTGTAGGGCAGCAGACATCTGTTAGTGAACAGAACAGAAATATTTAGACAAAACATACAAATAATCAATCAAAAGAGAATATTCTATTTCAGAAACGCCCCTATATTATTCTTATGAAGAACCTAAAAAAAGGAATTTCAAAACTACTCTTTTTAACAAACTTGTATTTAACAAGTCATAAAAATCACAATACAGCTTCTTCTTTGTGAACCTTCACTATTGTGCTGCCTGCGCTGCTTCGCCGCCCATCTGTCATCTGGGGCCTGTCATCTGGGGCCTGCATAGGCCCTCTTTAGACATTAAAGAAATAAAGGAGGCCCCCTTAACTGTCAAATTTGGGACAGGGGAGATAGCGTAGGAAACTGGAGAGCGTCCCACAAGTTTACCGCAAAATCGGTAGGAAATGGAATAATAAACTGTAATGCGTTTTGCAATACCTAGCAATACCAGTAGTATACTTCTATTGGTTGTCAGGACATAGAATACAAAATATACGCTCAATCTTATGCTTCTTATCCCACCAAAAACTATAAATGTAATTGCATTCAGGCACACAAAGCGTCAAATGTGAAAAACAAATCAGAGAATAATGTTTTAGAAAAATATATATATATTTATCAAATCATTCAAAAGGGTACATTATCAAACACAATTATGACAAATCATTAAAAAACATACATATTGCATATTATAACATTTATTAAAAAAGTTTTTTTTTAAAAACAACACATAAGCATTCAGGTTAAAAAGTTCAAAGGAACAGGGGTCTTTAGACATTGCCTTGGAGGGGGCACTAGAGATGGGAGCGGGATCCTTGCCTGCATAGCCCCATAGCACGGAGTGCGCTGCGGTGAGGGGGCTGCTGCACAGTTGAAGCTGGGGCTGCCGTCCCCTGAGGTCTACATACCTGGTGATCAGTGCTGCCGGGCTGAGCGCTGGGGTGCCCAGCTGCTACCACGAGCAGCCAAATTGTAAGCTAGCTTCAGCGGCTGGCTCATCTGAGGTCGGGAGGAGCAACAATTGCAGCTGAGTGCCTGTGATCAGCCTGCGGGTGCCAGGCGAGCTGGAGAGCCTTGGCTGCCTGTAGGCGCGCCCGCCATTTCTTGCCGAGCGGGGGCGGTGACCCACCATCTTTGCAACCTGTGTTGAGGTTGCTGCACAGCGGTGACTCCTATCTGCGGATGCGCAAGGCGGTACTGCTAGTGAGTGGATTGAAGGATAACCCTTGGTTGGTGCGGTAGGTGAGGAGCTGGGGCCCCCTGTGACTGTTGCTGCGCTTGGAGAGGGGCTGGCCGCGTTGCTTTGCTGCACACCTGCCATTTGGGGCCTACATAGCTTCCCTTTGGACACTGCATTGGCGGGGGCGCTGTAGCCGGGAGCAGGATCCTTACTCTCAGGGCCCCTCAGCTTGAAGTGCGCTGCAGGGCCCTTGGTGAGCTCAAACTTCGGTCCTGGCTGGATACATACCCTGCTGTTGCGGTCCTAGAAAGAGGCCCTCTGAGTGCGTAGGGGCCGGAGCTGGAGTTGAGCCAGCGGAGGGAAGCGAGGGCTCCCTGAATACCCGCTTGCGCCTCTCCAAAGCTGGAGGCTGCTGGACTGGTGGTGTCCCCTACCTGTTTCTATTTAGCAATTGCAGCCTTCGGCTGATGAAGGTTTGACCTGTCGGGGACCCTCTGGTTGAAGGCATAAGCCCTTTTTTTTGCCGCCTGACCTTGTGACCGCTGCGGTGGACCTTTGCTGCTCCGGACGGTTGGCCCGTTGTGGAGACTTTCCCGCATAATGATGACACGCTCTAAGGGGAGCAAGGACGCCCCAGGGGCGATTCCTAAGGACAACTCCGTGGTAGCCATGTGGGGCAAGATGAGTACACCTGCTCCGATCGAGTCAGGCCCTCTGCCGGGGGGGGGGGGGAGGGGGGGACTCGTCACGCAAGCGTTTATGACTTCTTTCATGTCGGAGTTAAAAATGGAAATTGCTTCCCTGCGCACTGAAGTGCACTCTTGCGTCAAGGAGCTGAGAAAAGAAGTCATGGATCTAGGTGACCGAGCCTATAGCTTAGAAAAGACTGTTGATACCCGCACGGAAGACCAGGAGCAGATATGGCAGCGCCTGGCCACCCTAGAAGAGCAGCATATCCAATTACAATGAAAGCAAGAAGACCTGGAGAATCGGAGTTGTCGCAATAACCTCCGCATCCGGGGGTTCCTCTCGGAGCGGAGGGGAATCACGCCCTGACCTATGTGGCTCAGCTTCTGCATGAGGTTTGGGGAGATGAAGACGCCTCGCCACTGACCCTGGATCGGGCCCATCGGGTGTCGGGGCCTGCTGGGAGACCAGGAGTTCTGCCGGACATCCTCACCAGAGTCCACTTTTTTGTGGAGAAGGAAGCCTTCCTCAAGGCGGCGCATGCCAAGCAGGACCTCGCATATGATGGCCACAGGATCCAAAACTTTCAGGATTTGGCGCCCAATACTCTGTGGCGACGGCGTGCCTTTAAACCAGTCACCGACAAGTTATGAAGCCTGAACATTCCTTATCAATGGGGGCACCCATTCGCTTTCATCTTTGCATGGGAGTCCAAACGCAGGGTGATACGATCCTACAGGGAGGCGGCTCAGCTGCTCCGCCTCCCGTCCTCACCGCGACCAGCCCCACGCGACCCCCGGCTGCGACGAGGATTCCTGCTCTGCAGGCTTGGTCCACTGTGCAGAAGATCCCCGCCTATTGATGAGCAATTAGCATCACAGGCCAAGGAGGACATTATTGAACATATCCGGTCTCTAGAGGGAGACGCAGCTGGGCCTACGCAGCAACCGAAGACCCCTTGATCGAATCTCATATAGCCGCATTATGTTCACTTTCGGCGTCGGGGGCTATTTCTTCCCCCTGTTGGGAGCGATTTATGAGTTACCCATCCAGTCATTGTGTTGGCCACCTGGTTGCACTGTTGGTGGGGGGCGTAGCTCCTGTTCTAGATGCGCTGATTAAGGGGTACTACCCTCCTTTTGCTGTTCCTGTGGGAGTGACATCTCGGGGACTATCTGAACCTTGGGTGTAGGATGTGCTGATCCTGGAACAGGATTGTATGGCCCTGTTGACCACATTTGGGGTTTTCTCTTCTCTCTCTGTCTTTCCGCATCTTGCTGACTTCTTTTTCCTGTTTCATCTTGTCTCCTGAGTGTGTCGGTGGGGTATCCTGCGGCTGCGGCGCGTTGTGCTGGTGGGGATGGATGGGCTCCTCAGCACCTGTGTGTTCTTCTTGAGGCGGAGTGGGGGGCTGTGGAGCGGCCTAGCTTGGGCTCAATCATGACTGTGACTCTACCTAGTCCCTTGAAAGTCTTGACGCTTAACGTCAAGGGCCTAAATTCTACCAACAAACTGAGGCAAACGTGGCGTTATCTTCTCCAGTATAGCCCTGACATCATATTTCTCCAAGAAATTCACCTCCTGCAAGCTGATGTGCGGCGCGTGGCACACCCTAAATACTCACTCCAGTTTTGGGCTGCAGTGGATACCAAAACGGCAGGTGTGGCGATTCTGTGTAGGAATGGCATCAGGCGGGGGGAAACTAAACCCTTTAGGAGTGGAGATGGGTGCTTTCTTAGAGTAAGTGTGGGGATTGGGAGGTGCCTCTTTACACTGTGTAATGTATATGTGCCCAACCAGATGCAGAACGGATACCTCCGAACTCTCTTCAGGGAACACATGCCGCAGGGAGATCCCTCACTGATACTTGGGGGGGGGGGGGGATTTTAATCTAGTATGGGACCATGGAATGGATCACAACGAAACCTCGTTTAGTGAGGTGGGGACTATGTCATCAGCACTACGCAATCAGTTAACGCACTTGGGTCTGTTGGACACGTGGAGATATCACACCCCGGAGCTCCCATGTCCCCGTATCAACTGTTTATTTATCTCCCATGCTCTGATACGAGACATGCTGGGGGCATCCATATCTGATATATCGCTCTCTAATCATGCCCATGTTGAGCTGCTCTTGCAGGACCCGGCCGCTTGCTCCACCCGTGATGTGCGGTGGCGTCTGCCACCGAGTATTCTCCGAGACTCAGCCGACGTGGAAAGCCATTGACTCTTACTTCGCAAATAACGATCTCCCAGAGACGCCCTTCCTTGTGGTGTGGGATTCCTTCAAGGCTACGATTCGGGCCACATTACCTCTCTCTCGATTGCGCGGGCGTGAGAGGCTCGGCTTCTGGAAGATAGCCTCTCAAAGGACATAAAGCAGGCCGAAAAACGGTATCAGGATCGTTCCTCACTGGCGTCTAGGTGGCGGCTTTCTAACCTTCGGGGACAGCTTAGACTCCTACGTACTAACAGGGCTGTAACATCTTTGTTGGCACTGAAGCAGCGGTATTTCGAGGGGGGAGATAAGGTGGGGAGGCTACTGGTGAGGCGACTAAGGGCGCAAGCGTGCAAGGACCATATAGCCAATGTCCAGCTGCCGGATGTGATGAGTCTTACCTCGGAGAGGGACAAATGTGAGCCATTCCAAGCCTATTATACTGCATTATACAAGGCGGAGACACCGTCTCCGGATCTGGAGACGGACATCCTGAATCGATATACGTGGACGCTGATAGACCCCCCATCATTGCAAAGACCTCGGAGGGTCCTATGACTGAGGAGGAGTTAACAGTGGCCATAAGGGATCTCCCTCTTGGGAAGACGTCGGGCCCGGACGGCCTGCCCCTGTCCTTCTACCGCATGTTCCAAACTCAACTTAGGCCCCATCTATTGCGGCTGTACAACTCCTTCACTGACACTGAAGGGCCGTCATCCGCCATGGGTATGGCGGAGATAGTGCTCATTCCTAAACCGGGGAAGGACCCCACGCTTTGTGCGTCCTACCGACCCATAGCCCTGTTAAATACTGATCTTAAAATGTAAACTAAGGTGCTTGCGAAACGCCTGGATCCCCACATGCTGGGACTAGTAGAGCCGGATCAAGTTGGCTTCATCCGCAATCGGCAGGTGGCGGATAATGTGCGTAGAATTGTGCACTTGGTGGTGAAAGCACACCATTGGAATATACCAGCCTGCCTTCTGTCGCTAGATGCAGAGAAGGCATTTGACTGGGTGGACTGGGCTTTTCTTCAGGCGGTTTTGCAAAAGATCAGGCTCGGTCAGAACATGGTTACTAGGGTCATGGCACCATACCTTGCCTCGCAAGCCAGGATTAGGATAAATTGGCAGCTCACAGCACCCTTCTCCATCCATAGGGGTACTAGGCAGGGGTGTCCCCTTTCACCCTTGTTGTTTACCCTTGTAGTAGAGCCCCTAGCGGAGTTGATCCGGCAGGCGGCAGATATACATGGTATCCCCCTTGGAGGACGTGAGAACAAGGTGGTGCTCTTTGCGGACGATGTTATCCTTACTTTAACGCGCCCCCAAGTGTCCCTCCCAGCTCTACATTCTCTACTGAACCTTTTTAGCGGGCCTCTGGCCTTAAGATTAACCATGACAAATCCTGGACCCTTAATCTCACCATTCCGAATGAGGAGATTCCCCTCCTGGAGAAGCTTGCGCCATATCAATGGGCCTCCAATCACATTCGCTACCTCGGCCTCCAGTTGACTCCCTCTCTAGAAACATGGACACAAGTAAACTGGCGGGAGTGTCGGAAGGCAGTCCTAGAGGAGCTACGGAGGTGGAAGCCCTTGACAATGTCATGGTGGGCAGAATCAATGCCAATAAGATGTCGATCCTCCCTAAAATGTTATACTTTTTTCAATGCCTCCCCACACCTATTCCGTTGCATCATATACAAGGCCTCCAACGCGAACTTACGGCCTTCATATGGGGTGGGAATCGGCCACGCTTTTCTCAAAAGCTTCTTATGTCACCGCGCAGTAGGGGGAGGCTGGCCTGTCCCAACCTCGTGCATTACTATTGGGCCTTGCACCTTCATTTCGTGGTGGAATGGACCACGACGGGGAGTGAGAAGAGGTGGTTGCATATAGACCGGGTGGTGACTGGGCGAACCATCTGGGATCTTACATGGCTTCATCGGGCGGCAAGCTCTAGGAGTGCATATATAGCGGTGCCCACTAGAACGGTTCTGGATATATGGGATAGGGTGGCCGAGCGCTCTCACAACGTTTCCCTCGCCGCATACCCCTCTGGAGGGGAATCCGCTATTCCCGCCGGCCCATCGCACGCGCACCTTTGCTAACTGGGCGCAAGGGGGTTGCAAGGTGATCTGTGACCTGTATGAGGGGGGTGCGCTCAAGTCTTTTGCCCAATGTAGAGAGGAGTCTCGCGTCCCACGGGAGGCAGGATTACAATACGCCCAGCTGTGGCACTGGGTATCGGGGAGGGAGATGCAGCAGGCGGCTACTCGCGCCTTCACCCCTTCGAGCGGCTGGTCCGTTCTTTCGATGAATCCAAGTGGCTAATATCTCGGATCTGTCAGATCCTGCAGCACCCACCTGCAACTCCCTCCCACCTGTATAAACGGCAATGGCGGAAATTATGCCCGCGCAGTGGTGCCGGCTATGGCAGGATATCCCCAAAACCTATCGCAGTATCCCGCAGCAGGAGAATGCATATAGAATTATGACTCCATGGTATTATACACCCCTGCATTTGCATAAGATGTTTCCTGCGTCTTCTCCCCTGTGTTGGAGGTGTCTGACTGCTTCTGGTGACTTCATTCATGTTTGGTAGGTGTGTTCATCGTTAACCCTGTTCTGGAAAGAGGGGGTATTGGGGTTCCCTCTGCCTGAGGCCACGAGCACGATTCTATTGGGCATCAAACCTGCTAGTCTGAAGGCACTCACCCAGAGAGACTGGATTCTGGCACTTCACATGCTAGGGGCGTCTAAACAGCTTATAGCCCTATACTGGAAAAAAACTGAGCCCCCCCCCCAGCCGCTGCCTGGTTTGTGCGTTTATGGCATGTCATCGCTATGGAACTCTTCACAGCGCGGCTGCAAGCACGCAATACTCGTTTTAAGTCTGTCTGGCAACCTCTGATTAAATATCTCTGTGCAGTTGCGCGTGCGCGCCACATGCCTACCAAACTTAGGACTCTGCGCCTCTTTGAGGATGCTGTTGTTCCACCTGAACCTGGTAGATTGCTTCCGTAGTCACATTGCTTGCTTGCTAAAGTCACCCCCTTGAAACAGATCCTTGCCTGCATATGTGGCGACATACGTTCTCCTCCCGCCCGCACACACCACTCTTATCTTTGCTGTTCTGTCTTATCTTTTTCCTTATCCTTTCCACTCTTAAGGTTCTAATGTCTGGCTAGGTCTGCCTGTTGTCTTTGGGCCTGTTGCCTGTCCGATACAGTTGTGGACTTTCAGAGGTCTTGGTTCATCCCACGCCCAGATGGTATTATCCTATGCACCATGTTACGCGGCTGGCTCCTCTGGGGTTGTAGGCGAAACGTTGTGTTCAAACTTGCTCCTTGTGGTGGATCTTTGTGTCCCCAGTGAAACACCCACCTACGCGTCCGGCCCTATATAGGGTTGTGGGCTTAACGCTGTGTATAACCGGACCTGTTTTCTGTGTTTACATCTGAAAAATAAAATAGATCTGAAACAAAAAAATGTGTGCTAAGGACAATTGGGCATCTTTCCTAGTATTGTGAACCATATGCATTATACTTTTTACAATCTGGGCCATGTAATATCATATTCAGGGGAGGAACCTAGCAAGGGTTGTCTGCTCGATTATATAGACTAACTAATGAGGGACTCGTGATGCCTCTGCGACTTATGTAGTGCTGTAATAACATCTACAATAATGGTGTTGCCACCTGGGGATTTGGAACAAAAACCAATAACATATAGTTCCCCTTAAAGGTCAAATAAGGGACCATCAGTCTATTCTATCCATCCTTTCATCCTTATCCAATTCCAATTTCATCAGTTTACAGACAGGATGGGTAGTAACATGGCGTATTTATTTATTCATTTTGTTAATTCTAACAATTTGTTCAAACAGTATTACTTAATAGCCAATTAGACGTGCACTGGTGAGGTGCCTTGCCTATTTAAGAATTCACAGCATCCTGTGAAATGAATGACTAAAGCGAGCCCAACCAATTGTCTCATGGCCATTCCTACACCGCTTAGACAGGCTCAAAAAAGACAGAGAGCACACAACAACAAACAAAAAACATTCAGTGTTACTTAATTTTGCTTACCCTTAATTTGCCCAGGAGCTACCCTCTTCGACAGGTAACCCAAGCAGATGACCTCCTGTCGACAAAATGTACCCCTTTTTGGCAGTTCGGTACAGACAGACTTGTAGGAGGTAAATAGCTAAGGGAATCCATACCAAGGAGGCCTTGTCCAATACTATTGGACTGTACCACTTTGTAAATGTTGGTGTACAAGCACATTGAGCTAACTAGAAAACATTAATCCAATGATCAACTACCAATTCCTTTAGTTATTGTACTGTTTTAACATGATGGCGCCTGAATGCACGCTTAATTTTATTGCCTCCTTATCTTAGCCCTGGCACAGCAACCTTAAGTTGAAACCATTATTTCAGTATGCATGACAGAGCTTCTCTCTGCACAGACGCTGCTGCCCCTCCTCTCTTGTGGCTTCATAGAACCTCCCTGGTCTTTTGCCAAAAATAATAAGCAAAGCATCTCTCTCTCTCTCTCTCTCTATCTATCTCTCTCTCTCTATCTCTCTCTCTCTCTCTCTTTCTTTTTCTTTCTTTCTTTCTTTCTTTCTTTCTTTCTTTCTTCCCCCCCCCCCCCTCTCCTCTTTCGGAATGTCTTCCAAGGTCGAAGTGCCAGAGCAAGCCTGCCAGAAATAAACCCTCTTGTGTGGGTATTTTGCTTTCAGCCGTGCTAGTTTGCTAAATACAGAACTTGGGCTTTGACCCTTTAACCTGTTGTCCCTCGTCTAAGCAAAGTTATCCCCATGTGGCCATTACAATTCAAAGTAACTCTTCCAGAAGCATGACTAAAGGCATCCCTGCTCCGTGCCTGTGTGCTGATATTTTGAAGGTAGGATGTAACTTTTACTCTTTATTTTTTTTTCTTATGCAGTGTGCGGTCAAGGACCTAAAGAACTGACTCAAAAGTTTAGTTTTTAGAACGCCATAATGCGCCCAGAACTATTGTGCATTAAGGTGTGCGATGTAATTCACATGTCTCTAGAGCTACTCTTTTTATATAACGTTTAATTGTATTTGAGACTGCAGCCATTAGGCCATACTAGACATCATATTTTAAGTTTGTCACTAAGATACAGTAATATCGTCATTGTTAGAGAAACTAATACTCACCTTTTTAATTTTGATGCACAATATATTTAACCATTTAAACATTGAAATCTTAATGCACACTTTGCACAGGGTACTTTTCAACAATGCTAAATATTATTGAAAGTTCACAATAGTGTTATTAGACATTATAAAGATCATAATAATGCAAAAACTATTTTAGTGCAATGGCTTTTAATAATTTTTTACATGTAGTCGTTTTTTAAATTAATTATTACTAACCCTTTTGTTTCTTCTACATATGAAAAGCAAGACTCATTCCTTTCCTTTTGTCTTTAAATGCATTTATTTATAACACTTACAAAACTTCTTTTGAAACTAAGCACAGTAGCTTTACTGAAACATAGAAAGTTTGTTTCACTTATTAGAAAGCAGTAATTATTTACTATCAAATCCACAGATGTGCTTCTTAGGAAAGCAATAAGAAAGAAAGTCCTTACTTTTATCCTTTCTCTTTTATCCACAATAATGAAGCTGTATTTCTAACTTTCAAAATTTGTAGTCTTTAATGCAAATGCTTTTATGCCATTTTTATCTAACTTAAAACCTAGTTGCCACAGTGTTTATTTGTAGCTTGTGCCTGGGTAAAGCCTATCTTATTTACTTAGCTGTGTTTTATGATCGGCAGGTGTTAGCTTCTACACTTTTCAGGAGAGAAGGCCTTGTGCTCTAGGACTGATAAATCCTGTCTGACATTTAATGGCACAGGGCCCCTTTTAATGCCATCTGTTTCCAATATGACAGCAATGTGCTGTATTCTAATGTCCTCACAGAAACCCCAAAAAGTTGATAAACCACTCATTTACCTCGCTCTGTTCTGACAGACCGCTTCCTTCGGACAGACAGCTTGAGCAGCAGTTAAAAGCTCTCTTTCTAGTGCTGGGAATGAGGCTCAGTTCATTCTATTAAAAAACAGGCATTCCAATCCAGTCAAAATCTATAGTTTGCAGTGTGGTAAAATGAAGACACTTTTATTTTTGCAGCAACAAATTACTCATATAATTTGAATGCCTTTTAATATTTAATATGCTGTATCTAAGAATAATGCTGTAACATTTTGCACAGCTGATAGGCAGTACTAACAATGTTGGGCATCTATATTTAATTTTGTTAAGGCCTAGTTATATAAAACACACATTTGTTTTTGCTGTGAGGCCTACTTTTTCCTATTAAGTGCCTTTTTTTTAGGTAAAGTTAGTTTTAACATTATATAGCTCTTGCTATACCCAAAGGTTTCAAAACGCTGTATTTGTTGTGAGATAACATTTTCTCTTTCTATATGGAATGCTAGGCAATTCCACTTCGAGTTTTAATTCAAATTTTTTACCATTGTGGCAATATAATAATTGAATGTTCACACATCTATACTTTGTAACTGCTTTTACTTTCTAGAGTAGCGTGCTGCTACTTAACATATTTTATATAATTCCTTCTTTAAAATTTAAAGTGTAATTCTTCCAATGGCATCTGCTGAACACAATGACGACAACAAACCAAATTGAGCTCATTCCAGACATTTTCATGAAGGGGCCACACACTCATAACACACAACACAGCTTGCAAAGGAAAGCCATCCGTACACAAAGAGCACAGTCGCTACTCACTCAAACAAATACTTCACAAAAATTACCACCGGTGTCAGTCCACAACCCTCGTAGACACTCAAACCTACAATCAACCCACAAATCAACACTAGGACAAAAACAAGAGGCAGCCCACAGACTGTACTCAAACTAAACCAATTGTAAATCATATTTACAAACACAAAAGAGCTCTCAAAAGTAGCCCAGAGACTGCACCAAAACAAGTAAACAGCCCAAAGACTGTTCCATGTTACAAATATCATAAGGAGAAAAATACCCACATTTGTACACAAACATATACTCTTTTTAAAATCAAATGACCCATTTACTGGCCATCGTAGATCAGGATCCTTTTTTGTATATTTGTTCCACAGTGTACTATACATTATGGAAGAAATACCATATTTAATATACATAAACCCATTATGTGTCCTCTCCAGGGGAGCCGGCTGACTACTTTCTAGATCCATGTTGGTACCTCCAAGAAAGCAACACATTCTACGAAGTGTACTAGGAGCAGGCAAGCCAGAAATATTATAATAAACCCTGTGACAGATCTGTGACTGGGGGTGAATGTTTTGCCATTGTGCAACATTCCATCCATCATCTTGTGTGTTTTGCTGTTCACCCTATGTGGGAAGGGTAGGCCCAGATGTGGGTCCCATGCTCACTAGGCAACTGGAGTCAAGCTATCCTGGCTGAAGCCGGCTGATAGCCACAAACCGGTCCTAGGATGCTTTATTCCGGTCCAGGGAAGACATGGTTTGGAAGTTCGGGCTGGACTGTTCCCATGAGGCACAGGGTCAAAACTGATTTGCATATGGCCATGTCTGAACTGGGGTGGCTTGGTGAGCAAAATAACGATGGATTAAACCCAAATCTGTGACTGGGGGTGAATGTTTTGCCATTGTGCAACATTCCGTCCATCATCTTGTGTGTTTTGCTGTTTACCCAGACGTGGGTCCCGTGCTCACTAAACCACTGGAGTCAAGCTATCCTGGCTGAAGACGGCTGATAGCCAGAAACCGGTCCTAGGATGCTTTATTCCGGTCCAGGGAAGACATGGCTTGGCAGTTCGGGCTGGACTGTTCCCATGAGGCACAGGGTCAAGACTGATTTGCATATGGCCATGTCTAAAGTGGGGTGGCTTGGTGACTAAAATAACGATGGATGAAACCCAGATCTGTGACTGGGGGTGAATGTTTTGCCATTGTGCAACATTCCGTCCAAGTGTTTTTTGCTGTAACATTTTGCACAGCTGATAGGCAGTACTAACAATGTTATGCATCTATATTTCATTTTGTTAAGGCCTAGTTATATAAAACACACATTTGTTTTCGCTGTGAGGCCTATTTTTTCCTATTAAGTGCCTTTTTTTAGGTAAAGTTAGTTTTAACATTATATAGCTCTTGCTATACCCAAAGGTTTCAAAACGCTTTATTTGTTGTGCGATAACATTTTCTCTTTCTATATGGAATGCTAGGCAATTCTGCTTCGAGTTTTAATTCACATTTTTTACCATTGTGGCAATATAATAATTGAATGTTGACACATTTATACTTTGTTACTGCTTTTACTTTCCAGAGTAGAGTGCAGCTACTTAACATATTTTATATAATTCCTTCTTTAAAATGTAAAGTGTAATTCTCCCAATGGTATCTGCTGAACACAATGACTACAACAAACCAAATTGTGCTCATTCCAGACATTTTCAAGAAGGGGCCACACACTCATAACACACAACACAGCTTGCAAAGGCAAGCCATTCATACACAAAGAGCACAGTCGCTACTCACTCAAACAAATACTTCACAAAAATTATCACCGGTGTCAGTCCACAACCCTCATAGACACTCAAACCCACAATCAACCCACAAATCAACACTAGGACAAAAACAAGAGGCAGCCCACAGACTGTACTCAAACCAAACCAATTGTAAATCATATTTACAAACAAAAGAGCTCTCAAAAGTAGCCCAGAGACTGCACCAAGACCACTATCCAGCGCCTCTAAGCGCTATGCGTTGTAACGGTATTCGTTGTAAATACCGCGTTGTAATGGTATGCGTGGTAAAAGTATGCGTTGTAACGTCATACATCCGTGGATTGTATGAATTTTTAAGGGCGTATAACAGCTCGGGCAGGGTAATCATTTTAAAAATGTCTGCCCGTCTGAGCAGGGTGAGGGGGAGGTCCCTCCATCTCTCTACATCTGACTTAAAATTATTCAGAACAGTCTCTAGTTTTTCATTCCTACATACCCCCTGTATGCGGAGTCCCAAAAATTCCCAGGTATTTGAAGCCCTCTTACGCTACTCGCAGTTCTCCGGGCATGTGCCAGTCTGTTTGGGTGCTAGTCGGGCAGTAGAGCGTGGACTTTATTCCAATTAATTGCCCGGTACAGATTCCTATAATACTCTGCGAATAATTCTGCCATCCCCTCATGGTGGATTGGTTGATGCCCTTGAGGTCTATCACCTCCCTCACTCATCTGTCTTGGACCTCCCATCTGATTATCCAGACAAGGAGCTTTCCAGCCTTGTCCCCCACCTAGTAAAGGCGGTGTAATGTCGCTAAGTGCTGTTTTTTGGTGTTGTGCATGGCTAGTTCCTTGTATTCTAGTCGCTGGGTGGTCATCCTACAAGTCATTTTGGGGCCCCTTCTCTGGGCGACCTGTGCATCAAGCTCGCTTATTTTCTGTTCCAATGCGACCAGGCATTTGTTTTTCTCTTTTTTCTCCCAGGCTATAAGGATTTGGGCTCTATCCCGCAACACGGTCTAATATGCTTCCCAGACCATCACCCCAGAGGGGACAGAGTCTTGTTTTCTGGGAAGAAAACCTCTGTATCTGCCCTAATCCCCTTTGCTATTTTGGCGTTGCTCAGACCCCATAAACACAAATCATCGGGACCTCAGTCCCCCATAGCCCCGACACTCCCACATATCTACCAAGGGGATGCTGCCTGAGGCGGGAGGTTTGAAAGGGGATGTTCTTCTTGATCAGGATAGCCACCCCCCTCGCTCCGGATGTACATCCTGAATGTACCAGGACCTTTATGGCCCACAACATATAAAACCACACTGTGTACCCTTAAGGTGTGTTTCTTGCAACATTGCAATGTCTGGGTGAAGCCTCTTAATGTGTTGTGATACTAATATTAATCTGGTCTCCCAACCCATTAACGTTCCAGGTCATAACCATTAAATTGGGTCATGTTACGTCTGGCGGCAAAGTGCTTGTAGCACCAGGGTCTGGGGGTAGGGGAGAGGGAAATTCCCTGGTGTCCCTCAGTCTGTAGGAGTGTCTCGTTGTGGCTGCCCTTGTGTTAAATAAACCAATGTGCAAACAATTAAACCTCAACTGTGCGATCCCTCACCCCACCTCTCTTCACCCCCCTCAGATTTCTGCCCCCCATCTCAGGAAATTGCCCTTGGCAGGAGAAAGTAGGTCGGTCTGTCATCTCCCTCTCCGATTATATACCCCAACTCTTACAGTTGGCTCAATGGTTAGAGCGGCAGACCCTGATGCAGAGGTCTGGCCCGGGACCAGCGTTCAATTACCCGCCTCGGTGGGTCTTGGGCTCAAAATTCCACGGACCGGATAATTCTCGCCTTGGTGCCTATTCCAATCATGGAGTCCCACTCTGCAACACTGGGCAATAGCTTGCTTAATCTCCACAACGGCCCCCACAACGCTAAGGATGCCTGTCCTCAGCCTTGGGGGTGCCCAGGAGTGGACGCCTCACAGGGAAAGCCAGGATGGGTTCCACAGCGGTATTCGTGCAAGCGCCTTGAGACCCTTGCGGGTGAGTAGTGCGCTATACAAGTATCAATTTACATTTACATTTATTTACAGTTTACTGTACAGCTGTCCAAAGTATCCCGAGTTCGAAGCTCCGAGAGATACAGAAGGGGGTCGATACTGGTTCACGATACCTTCCCGCCGGCGTTCAAGTTGCAGTTCCCAGTTCATTCCGGTCGATCTCCGCAGGTGAAGTTCCATCTGTGGGCCTTTTGTTCTCCTCACTTTTCTCAAGTGCCTGGATTGCCACCTCCAGTGGATGTCCTGGTTCTGGTCCGGAGGACATGTCGTTATCTTCAGAATCCGTCAGTTGGTTGGAGGATTTGGTCCTTTGAGACGTGTCAGTTTCAGATTAGGAGCGCTCGCCTTTTTGCTGAGCAGCACATCCCTTATTGTGCTTAAGTTTTCGCACGGCATATGGAGTTCCTTTGCCTAGAGTCCGCAGCCGGCCGACAGTTGTACGACATCTCTGTCGGGGAAACTTCTCTCCGCTAATTCTGCTCCGTGTCATACGGTTGTCCGTTTGTGATCCTCCTGGGGGTTGAAACACTGGTCTTTCCTCTACCCATGCCCAGACCTCCTCTGGGGTCTGGAAGAAGGCTTTCCCCTGGAAAATGACCTTCAACTTCACCAGGAACAAGAGCATATATTGAAGTTGGAGGGCCGTAGCTTGGCCTTGATAGAGTCAAAAGTCCGACGTTGTTTCTGAACTTCCTGGCTATAGTTCGGGAACGTCATGATCTTCAAGTTTTCATAGCAGACTTCCCCCTTGCGAAGCATTTTGTGGAGTATCATTTCTCTGTACATAAAGTTCAGTATTTTTGCAATGATGGGCCTAGGTGGAGCCCCGGGTGGGGGTTTGGAGATCAGTGCGCGTTCTATGATGAAGCATTGGGAGAACAGCACTACCAGTATGAGTTCTGTCAGCTAGGTTGTCAGGAACGCCCCTACATTGGCACCCTCCGCTCCTTCCAGAAATCCCATGAAGCGGAGGTTGTACCTTCGGGCTCGATTTTCCGCATCGTCAATTCTCCGTAGCATGTCTGCTGCTGCACTATGCAGGTCTCTCATCCCCTTTTGGAGGTACTTGACGACGTCTTCCACCTCCGATACTCTGGTCTCGGCATTCGTTACTTTCTCGAACACCTTACGGAGGGCCTGTTGTGTGGAAATCACAGAAATTGCTGTTAGCATAAGCTGAAGCCATTTTTGAAGTGGCATCCATTTTGTTAAGCCATGTGATTCAGCCGTCTTCACTGCTGCCTGCCTTTCTATTCTGCTCGAGTCATCAAGTGTAGTTAACTCCTTCAGTACTGAGCCAGAGCAATGTATGAGCTCAGAAAGGCCTGTAGCTGCTAGAATGCAACTGTTTTATAATGTAACTGCCAGGCTATTCCAACTGATGTAAGCAGTTCTGTCTCCCCTCCCACTATGCTGACCAAGTGATATCTGTCTGCCCATGTTTGTCGATAGCTACACCTGTGTTAATGCCTGTACCTTCTATTTGAGTGTCCATGCTTACTGTGCAATGAACTGGGTATAAAAGACCCTTGGATTCTGTATTCCTTGTACTACCTCATACATTGCCCGAGGGAATTATATTGATATAGACCCACTCATGAGTGAGTTATAAACTTGTTATTTGATATTCCAGCTTCAGTGCCAATCTCTATTTTGTTGGTTTAAGGACCAGTGGACAGATAAGGGTGAATCCCTGCACCGGTGGGCCCTTAAAAAGCCTAATTTCCACAAATTGGTGCCCGACTCGTGGGGCTCATCGGAGACGGATGTATGACGTTACAACGCATACTTTTACCACGCATACCATTACAACGCGGTATTTACAACAAATACCGTCACAACGCATAGCGCTTAGAGGTGCTGGATAGTGGTAAGTATAATTTTATATTCCAACTCCAGTCCCCGTGGACACTGGGGAAGGTGTTGGATATAAAATTATACTTATTCCCTATCCTAGAGCGCCCCCCAGCGCAATGCGTTGTAATGGTATGCGTGGTAATGCCTGCGTTGTAGTGGTAGTGCGTGGTAAAAACTTCGTTGTAACAGTTGTATACCACAATCCACGACCCAAAGTCACTTTTACAAAATAGCTAGCATTATTTGAACACTGTTGTGGCAGGGGACACACCCTAGAATGGTGCTCAAGACACTGCAACGTAATCCATACAATGGGGGGATAGCACTTCCCGAAATAGAGGCTAATTACTGGGCATCCTACCTGGTACGGACCCGCACTGCGAGTGTCTCTACTGCCTGTGGCACAACCACGACCCCGCGTCGTGCCCTGACTGCCGGGCCATGGCTCCGAAAACTTTGCGGGAGCAGTCCCAAAAGTTGCTTTAGACCCGGGAGTTGGTTCGGCGCCCTTCGTGGTCCCAGTCCTGTGGGAGGTCGAGGGACCGGTCTCGGAGCCGCTACCATTGTTCGGCAAAGTCTTCGCACTCGGGATCAGGTAAGACAAAGCACAAGAAGTCGAAGAAGCAACGTCACTCTTCGCCTAGCCTGTCACGCGACATGAATCGAGGTGCAGGTGGTGCCTCCCCGGCAGCTCCGGCGGAGCCTACGCAGTCACCGTCGGCTTACCCACCCTTCCCTGGTCCGCCGGCGACTCAGGCCCAGTTGCAGGAATTTCTGTCAGCCATTGCCAGCATTTTTGGCCCGTTGGGCCCCGCTGGCACGCCTTCGGGCCTCGCGGGTCCAACTGGGGGTGCTCGCTGTTCGGCGGCGGCTCTGGCCCGACGTCGTCATCAGCTCGGCGCTGCGAGACCCCCATGTATCCATGCATGAATCCCAGTCGATGTCGGTTGACCTTGTACGACCTCCACCGACATCGCCGCCTACGGCCCCGCCACCGGCATCGGCCGGTTCCCTGGCCGAAGTCGTCCCCGGCTTCCACCCCAACATGGAGACGGTGCCGGACCGGTGTTGATCGACACCAGTACCGATGCCATTAGGGAATTTTTATCTCTTTCTCCATCCTCCTCCATCTTTCCCACCTACCCAGAAGGTTATGGAGGACTGGGAGGGGTCTGAAGAACCTCTTGCAGCCCAATGTCAGTTAGACCCAGACTGGGCAGAGGATTTGGGGGACGCCGGTGATCTGGATTTCTCACCAGAACCTGGCGCGCTGTCTCCTTATACAGTGGCTATGGAGGAGGGTGGGAGTTATTCAGTGGTGTTGCATAGGGCTGCAGAGGCTCTCCACCTTGAGCTCCCTACAGTGGCCGTCAGGACTAACCTCCTGACAGAAGTGCTTTGGCCGGCAGCTTCCTCTGCAGAGCCGCTGTTGTCCTTTAATGATGCACTTTCAGACGTCCTTTTGGGCTCCAGGCCCAACACAGGGGCTCCTGTGGATAGGAATGTGGCCCAATGCCATCGCCTGGCCCCGGGTGACCCCATTTTCCTCTAACACCCTACCCCTGAGAGCTAGGTTGTCCAAGCTTCTGCGTCCCCAAGCACATTCCCTTCCACACCTCTGGACAGGGAATCTAAGAAACTGGAGCAGTTTGTGAAAAAGATTTTCTCTTCTGCCACTTCAGGGCTACGGTCTGTGAACACTCCATGCCTCTTGGGCCGTTATTCCCACTCTGTGTGGGATACGGTGGCGCAAGTGCTGCCTCAGTGTCCGTATGAGGCCCCGACGGTGCTCTCCTAAGCTATTGCTGAGGGGAGAAATGCAGCCAAGTTCACGATTCGTTGTTGCCTTGACACCACCGATTCGCTGAGCAGAGCGATTTCCACAACATTGGTGCTACGCCATCACTCCTGGCTGAGGACCACTGGCTTTTCTGGGGATGTCCAGAACACTCAAATGGATATGCCTTTTGATGGCACTCGCCTTTTTGGCGACAAGGCAGACAGTGCGTTGGAACGTTTTAAGGACACACGGGCTACAGCCAAGTCCTTGGGCCATTCGGCCACGCGCACTACTTCCGCTTCTGCTTTTCACTCCTTTCATGGCGAAGGAAGGGGTGCCCAAACACATTTGTTTCAAAGCCACAGGCCTGTGCAGCAAGGGTCTCAGCGCAGCCGCGGACTTGGGACCTGCCGAGGTGGGTCATAGGGCCAGCAGAAAGGTCAGTCCACCACCTCCCCTGCCACCACTGCCTCCAAACCTTCCTAGTCCAGTGTTTCAGGCCCAACAAATGCCAGTGGGTGGCAGAATTTGCCATCACTTCCCCCACTGGCGCATTATCACTAAGGACGGGTAGGTTTTACAGATTGTCCGAAGGGGCTACTCCCTCCCCTTCGAGACCACCTCTCCAGCCATGCACCTCAGTACCATCACATGTCGGGGATCACTTGGCACTTCTCCAGCAGGAAGTTGTGTCTCTCTTGGCCAAGGGGGCCATCGAGCACGTTCCAACGCCAGAAGTAGGTCATGGTTGTTACTCCCACTACTTCTTGGTTCCAAAGAAGGACAAGGGCCTGCGTCCTATCTTAGACCTTCGGAATGTCAATTGCTTCCTCCGGAAGGAGAAGTTCAAGATGCTCACATTTGCTCAGGTCTTGTCTGCCCTAGACCCCCAAGACTGGATGATAGCCTTGGACTTGCAGTACACTTACTTTCATATCCCCGTTCTGCCGGCCCACCGGCGTTACCTGCAGTTCACGGTAGGCCACGAGCTCTTTCAGTTCACCGTGCTCCCTTTTGGCCTTACCAGCGCCCCTCAGGTGTTCACAAAAGTGTTGGCGGTGATTGTAGCTCATCTGAGCAGATCAGGGGTTCCAGTCTTCCCCTATCTCGACGACTGGTTGTTGCGGGTTCGCCCCAGGCAGTCATCTCCCACCTCCTTAATGCGGCCGACCTCCTGCATTTGCTAGGGTTCTCCATCATAGTACTGAAGTCGCACTTGATTCCCTCTCAGAAGCTCCTCTTTATTGGAGCGGTTCTAGACACAGCGCAGTTTTGGGTTTATCCTCCCGAACAGCGAGTCCGGGACATTCGGGCTATGATTCCGATCTTTTGGCCTCATGGCCTCCTGCATGTTGCTGACCAATCATGCCAGATGGCATATGCGGCTCTGCAGTGGGACCTGAAGTTCCAGTGGGCGCAGCATCGTAGGTCCACATCTCGGAGGGCACTGCACAACAGTTGCAGTGGTGGCTCACAACTAGCATTGGGTCAGCGGCAGATCACTCTCCCTTCCCCAACCGGAGTGCACAGTGGTGACGGATGCGTCCCTCCTGGGATGGGGCGGCCACAAGGGAGAGGCTGAGATCAGAGGCCTCTGTTCTCCAGCAGAGTCCAGGCTCCATATCAACCTTCTGGAGCTCCGGGCAATACTACTAGCACTGAAGGCATTCCTTCCCTCTGTCAAGGGGAGAGTAGTGCAGGTGTTCACGGACACCACCGCCATGTGGTACTGCAACAAGCAAGGCGGGGTGGGGTCCTGGACCCTCTGTCAGGAGGCTCTGCATCTCTGGACATGGCTGGAAGGTCAAGGCATTTCATTGGTTGTTCAACACTTGGCAGGTTCTGTGAATGCCAGGGCGGACAAACTCAACTGCAGGTGCATGATGGATCACAAATAGCGTCTACACTCAGAGGTGGCGCAAGGTCTCTTTCAACAGTGGGGAGAGCCTTGGTTAGATCTATTTACCACTGAAAAGAACGAGCAATGTCAACAGTTTGGAATGTCCAAGGCGGCACTCGCTCGGTACGCTTTTCGTCACGAGTCGAGTTGTGGTCTATTGTACTCCTTTCCGCTTCTACCACTTCTACCCAGAGTGCTGAAGAAGATCCGGCGCGACCAGGCCCAAGTCATTCTTGTGGCCCCAGACTGGGCTCGAAGAGTTTGGTATCCCGAGCTACTCAGTATGAGCGTGGATCCTCCGATCCAACTGCCTTTTTTGGAGAATCTTCTGTCGCAGCAGCAGAGGACGGTCCTCCATCCGAACCTGTCCAGCCTCCACCTCCTTGCGTGGAGATTGAGCAGCGACAGTTGATTCCATTTGACTTGCCTCCTGAAGTCTGTAATATCATTCTGGCAGCCAGGCGTCCCTCCACTAAATAGGTATACACCTGCTGGTGGAACAAATTTGTGGAATGGTGCACAGCAAAGGTTGTAGATCCCCTTTCTGCCCCTCTTTCAGAAGTCCTTTTGTTCCTTCTTTCTTTGGCCCGGCAATGTTATGCTCTGGGCACTGTCAAGGGCTACCTTTCAGCAATTTCGGCCTTTCTCAGGCTCCCTGATCAGCCCTTTCTTTTCAAGTCCCCTGTCGTAAGTAGATTTCTCAAAGCGTGTAAGTGAACTCCAGGCTCTTTCTTGTGTACCTCCTTTCTATCTGTTCATCCAGACAAGGTTGTGCTCCACACTCGTCCTTCCTTCCTGCCAAATGTTGTTACTGCCTTCCACATCGGGCAACCTATCACCCTGCCCACTTTCTTTCCGCCTCCGCACCCTTCCAGACAGGAAGAGAGGCTCCACCGTCTGGACCCAAAACATGCGCTCTCATTTTACCTGAATCGTACACAACAGTTCGGAGTGGATGACCAGCTCTTTGTTGGCTACGAGGGCGCAAAGAAAGGCCGGGCTGAATACGAGAGGACTATCTCCCGCTGGGTCATCTTGTGTATAAAAGCCGGTTATTCTCTGGCTAAAAAGGAACCTCTGGTGGGGCTACGCGCCCATTCTACCAGGGCAACAGCAGCTACTACTGCATTGAGATGTGTGTGTGTCCCTGCAAGACATTGTCAGGCAGCCACATGGGCATCGCTGCACACTTTTAGTAAGCATTATTGCCTTGACAGCCAGGTCCGGAGAGACGGCTTCTTTGACCGTTCTGTTCTCCGTGACTATCTGGTGTGATCTTGGTTCGCAGACCCACCACCGGGGTTGGTATTACTGGGGTATCTATTCTAAGGTAAGGAATCTATCACTAAAGTGTCTCTTTCAGATGCACAAGTTACCTTCGGTTACGATATAACTTTAAGAGACATTACTTAGTGATAGATTCCTTACCGGCCCACCCATCCTCCCCCCTACTGCGAACTGATTTCTAGGGTTACCGTCAACCCTTTCAGGGCCCTAGTTTCAATGCACCACCGGTCAGTATCTTGCATGGCTCTGCATTCCTGGTGCGAAAAGTTGTGTACAGATGGACGTCAACATGTGAGGGCGTCCTCTAAGTATATATATATATAATCATCCTTATTCGATTTGATAAACAAACCATAAAAGCATATAAATAAGTCATTACAAAATGATTCACAGAAATACAGTTTTGCTAAAATGGGCGAAAATATAATATCATCCGTGGAAAGTCCTTAACCTACTATGCATATCCTCATTGATGTACTCAGTCCCCCCTTTTTAAACTTTTTAAAGGCCGCTTTAAAACTACGAATGTCACACAATAAAGGGTAAAAACATCAGTTGACCTTTTTAAAAACAGCAAAGCTACCGAGCCTGCCTGAATCTAGCTAGTCTTAACAGCTCTTTCAGAAACAGTTTCCTGGGGTAGGCATAGTACACGCATAATAAAATTAGGTGAAGTGTGTCCTGCGGAGACTTCATGTCGCAGCCGCAGGGCCCTCTCTCTTCTGAGTTTATAATAAAACCTGCTGGTACTGCCAATAAGTGGTGGATATAATTTAGTCTAAAACGGGTTACCAAAAAACGATCATGGGCATTAGTCATAAATGTTAGATAAGGTTCTATGCCCTGTGACGTTTTAACTAAAATATAATCTCTCACCGAGTGTTTCCCCAGTTCAACAATTTTGTGCTGCGCCATTGCAAACATTGGGAACATTGTTTTAATATTGCTTATATCTTTTAACTTTATTGTCTCAGGTTTGTCAAATAAGTCTACGCGCCCTAGGTTGACAAAGGTGTCCCTGACGTATTTCAGCCTTGGGATTTTCAACGCATGCTCCAGGGCGAGACAATCCCATTCTACCAACCTTGTCAGCCCCACCTCTTTGTTGGTCCAGATCTTCAACCAACCTACTAAAGGCTTCACTCCTATACTATTTGTGATGTAACTAACACCCAGCTCCTCATGTATACAATATGCTGGCGTGCTCTGTGGGACTTTCAGCATCCGCCTTAGATATTTGTTCTCAACCCTTTGCAGGGTAGTAGGTTTAACAAATCCCCAAACCCAACTGCCGTACAGGACTTTGGCACAGCAAACTGCTTTATACAATTTTAAAATCACATTCGGAGTCCAGTACCCCAGCCTCTGGGCATAATTTGCAATTGAGCCCGTGGATCTATTCAAAGACATGCACTTCTGTAGTAGGGGAATCTCTGTTATAGTCATAATCTAGTGAATAGTCCCGCCCATGTGCGTGGACCCCGGCAATCAAAAATAATCTCTTAAGTTGTCAAAAATAATGCAGAAACTGCAAAGACACTTAAGAGAGAATTTAAAGACAAATAATGCAGCCTATATCCACAGGCTACACTGTCCAGTACTTCAACTAGAAATTCCACCAAAAAACACCACACACAACACAGCCTGCCAGTTTCTACCATAGAGAAACTTGCCTCCCCCAGTCAAAGACTCTGGAATGATAGAGAGGAAGGTAGGGACAGACAAGCCCCATAGGCTGCCATTATGTGGCTTAAATAGGATACTGTGCCTTTAAGAGAACTTTCCAGAACTTCTCCCAGTATCCCAGAATGCATAGCAGGTCCCTCTACTTTCAGTTCTTTTTTCCGGCTCCTGCTTACAGGACCCTGGCATTGAGCTCTCCCTTTTTCAAGAGTTTATTCGAATTTTTTTGGCACTTTTGAATTCTAAAAGTGTTGCAGTTTACTTCTTGGTGTTCTCTTCTCCTTTTTTTGTGCTGTTTTAGGCGTTTTAGGGCTCTAGAATGCCTGGCCTTTTTGTTAAGTGCCCAGCATGTGAGAGGAAGAAGGCCAAGAGTGACCCCCATGATGTCTGCATCGTGTGCCTCCCAGAAGATCATGTCCCTGAGGATTGTGTCATCTGCCAGCAGCTTTCTGCTCGGACTCTGAGGGACAGATTGAAGATCAGGCTGTCTGGCCTGGAGGAGAGGCGTCTGCGGGCTGCAGGTGGGTCTGGGCAGGCTGGGAAGGCTCCCTCTGCCTCTGCTGAGGCCCCTGGGGGGCTCCCCGGGGGCAGGAAGTCCAGCAAACAGTCCCGGTCTCCGTCGACGTCGATTGCATCGACGACGACGTCGAGAGGGATGACGGCGGTGTGCTCCCCTTCTCCCCGGGGCTCCGGGTCGAGACGGCGTGACGGCTCGACGTCGAAGGAGAAGCCGCCGTCGAAGCCACCGTCGACGTCATCGTCTTCGTCGACGTCGAGGTCTTCCTACCGACGCCGAAGGCAAAGTGACAAGCATCGGCGCTCGCCGTCGAAGCGGCACCGACGCTCGCCGTCGAGGCGACACCGTCGATCGCCGTCGAGGCGACTCCGTCGATGCGACACCGTCGATCGACGTCAAGGCACCGGTCGACGTCGAGGGCATCAAGACGACGACGGCGACGTTCGACGTCGAAGACGGAACACTCGACGTCGAGAAGCGACGTACGACGTCGCGGAAGAGGAGGTCGACGTCGAGGAGTCGACGGTCGACGCCGAGGAAAAGAGGGTCGACGCCGAGGAGACGGCGATCGACGCCGGAGTCGAGGAAGCGTCGTTCGACGCCGGAGAAGCGTCGTTCTGCGTCCAGCAGACAACGGTCAGCGTCTAGGAGTCGGTCAGCCTCTCCAAAACGGCGCAAGAGGGATTCTAGTCCCAGAAGTCACGCTGCTTCCAGTGGAGGACGCAAGAGGAAGCGGTCGCCTGCTGATGGGGCTGGCTCTCCGCGCCCTTCGCCTAAAGGGTCACCGGGCTCGGTGTACTCAGAGGTGTACACACCATCTCGGCCCAGGACTCCGACTCCTCCTCCTGTTCCTAAGGAGGATCCTCCACCCAAACCGCCACTGCCTTCAGGGGACCCTCCTCCGCCTCCGGTCCCTCCGCATGGGCCCACCCCGCAACCGAAGGTTCCTCCTCCGAGGTCCACTTCCCTGCCGTCCCTGCCTGTTCCTCCTAAGGGGACCCCAAAACCGAAACCCCGTGAGGAACCGACGAAACCCCGTGAGGAACCGAGGAAGACCCCTCCACATAAACCGAAGGAGCGGCCACGTACAGGCAGGTCTCGCTCTCGCTCTGGGAGGAAGGAGAGATCGCGACGCAGATCATCCACGAGGTCGAGACACCGCCGTAGGAGGCGCGAGTCTCGCTCACAAACGAGATCCTCTGGGACCAGGGACTATTCTCCAACCCTATCGGGGTCACCGGACACGAGAGTGTCCCCGATAGATGACCTGGTGGCGTTCCATGACGTCCTTTTACGGGGCGCGGCGAAGTTGGGCATATCCCTGACGGTGCCCACTTCGAAAACGTCAGTAATTTTTGAGACTTTACATCAGAAACACCTGTCTCGTCCTCTCCTGCCTCTGGTGCCGGGCCTGGAAGAACCGGCTATGGCCCTGTTTCTCACCCCGGCGGTGACGAAGGCGGCTCCATCGCGATTACTGAAGAAGTACAGGGCCCCCGATTCGGATCCGGCCTTTTTAAGAATGGAGCCTCCTCCTGACTCTGTCATTGTGACGGCGGCCCGCAAGCAGCATGCCACCACTCCGTCCTCCACGGTTCCCCCGGATAAGGAGTCCAGGAGGATGGATTCGGCGGGGAGGAAAGTCTGTGGCACTTCCGCTACCTCCATGAAACGGCTCTGTTGGGCCGATACGACCACGCCCTCTGGGACTCCCTCGAGCGCTTTGCGGAGCATTTACCTCGGGAGCAGCGGGAAGACTTCGTGGAAGTACTGAGTGAGGGGATGCTGGTGGCCAACCAGATTATCAGCGCGGCAGCGGACTCTTCCCTGTTGGCTGCTCACAGATTTTGCCACGGAGTCAACCGACGGCGCCACGCATGGCTACGGCTTACGTCCCTGAAGCCGGACGCTCAGCAGAGGGTAGCCAATCTACCGTTCTCCGGTGAGACCCTCTTCGGGAAGCATGCAGACGATGAGATGGCCCGCATGAAGGCGGAGGCCGAGACGCTGACGGCTGTGGGCCTTGAGAAGCCTAAAGAGACCAAGAAGCAGTACCGCCCTTTCCAACGGCGGTTCGGTGGGCAAGGCCGAAGACGGGGACAGGCTTCGGGGCAATCGCAACAGCAACACCAGTTCCGTAAGCCGTTCCAGAAGCGCCAGAAGGGCAGGGGAGGCCAGCAGTCGGCCCCGGCGCCCAAGGGCCAGGCTGGGTCTAGGCCCTAGGAACCTACTTCCCCCGGATCTGTTACCCACTCCGGTAGGGGGAAGCATTCAATTTTTTCTGGCAGAGTGGAGAAAAATTACTCAGGACAAGTGGGTGCTGAATATTGTTTGCAATGGATACAGTCTTCGGTTCACCAGCCCTCCTCCAGCTATTCCCCCGGTCAGCTCGCAGTTTCAGCTGCGCGAGCTTCAGGCGGAAGCGGATATCCTGTTGAGGAAAAGGGCGATAGAAGACGTACCTCTGTCTCAGAGAGGAAGAGGTCTGTACTCCCGGTTCTTTCTGGTTCGCAAGAAGGACAAGAACGAGTTCAGGCCCATTCTGGATTTGCGGCAGGCAAATAAATGGATTCGCAGAGAAAAGTTTTGCATGCTGTCGTTGCATCAGATTTACCCTCAGTTGCAACAGGGAGACTGGCTATGCGCTATAGACCTACAGGATGCTTACTTCCATGTGCCCATTGCACACAAACACAGGAAGTTCCTGCGGTTCCAAGTCGGCACCAATCACTATCAATACACAGTACTCCCATTCGGACTGAAGTCTGCGCCGAGAACGTTCTCGAAGTGCATGGCGGGGGTAGCAGCGCACCTGAGGAAGAACAAGGTGTTCGTCTACCCGTACCTGGACGATTGGTTGATCAAGGCATCCTCCTTCTCGGAAGCGCGAGCACACTTCCAGAAGACGTGCGTTCTCTTGAACAAGCTGGGGCTGCACATCAACATGGCCAAGTCTGTCCCGACTCCGGTCCAATGCATACAGTACTTGGGAGCCTCCATCAATACGCTGTCAGCAAGCGTGTCTCCTTCGGAAGAGCGACGATTATCACTCCTTCGGAAGGCTCAGGCTCTTATGACGACTCCATCTACAACAGTGAGGACGGTGTCTTCTCTACTGGGATCGATGGCCTCTTGTATCTTCCTGACGCCACACGCACGGCTGCACATGAGACCGCTGCAGGAGTGCTTGGAGGACCAGTGGGATCAGAGGAAAGGATCTTGGGACGACAAGATTCGCCTGTCGCTGCATGCTCTTCAGTCTCTGAAGTGGTGGTGTTCGGCGGAGAATCTCCTCAGAGGGGTTCCCTTTCACAAGGACATTCCCACGCAGACTGTCGTGACGGATGCGTCTCTTCTGGGATGGGGAGCGCACTCCGGGACTCTACAAATTCAAGGCACGTGGTCACCAATGGAGGCCACGTATCACATCAATTTCCTGGAACTCAGGGCTGTTCACTATGCGCTGAAGGCCTTTCTTCCGTCCTTCCAGACCAACTCTCTGCTTGTACAGACGGACAATACCACCACGATGTATTACCTCAACAAGCAGGGGGGCTCGAGATCGCGCACTCTGTCACAGGAGGCGCAGACGATCTGGCACTGGCTCCTGGCCAGAGGACTGACGATAACGGCCACCCATCTACCAGGTGTGCAGAATGTTCAGGCAGACGCACTGAGCAGACTGCTTCAGGAAAACCACGAATGGGTCATAAACGACGAAGTACTAGGAGAAGTCTTCGCAAGGTGGGGAACTCCAGACGTAGATTTGTTCGGCACCGCCGAAAACAGCAAGTGCAGAGACTTCGCCTCCAGGTACTTCCAACAAGGGACTCTGGGGAATGCGTTATGGATCAACTGGACGAACAGCTTTCTGTACGCCTTTCCTCCCATTCCTCTGATTCCGGCGGTGCTCATCAAGCTGGCCCGGTCCAGAGCTCGGATGATACTCATCGCCCCGAAGTGGCCCATGCAGTGGTGGTTCACGGACCTACTTCACCGGTCTCTCCTTCCTCACATTCGGTTGCCGTGCAGGCCGGACCTTCTCACGAAGTTCGGGGGACGGATGTTACACCCCAACCTCTCGTCTTTGAGTTTGGCGGCATGGCTCCTGAGATAGTGCAATATGGCCATCTGAATCTGCCCGATGATTGCATGGACATACTGAAGGAGTCTAAGAGACCTTCCACTCGGACTTCATATGCGTACAAGTGGAAGAGGTTTTGTATCTGGTGCCAGTCTAAGAACCATGATCCTACGACCTGCAAGGAAGATGTCATCCTTCCTTACCTTTTACATTTGGCGCAGTCTGGCCTTAATGTCCATTCCATTAAGGTACATCTTGCTGCATTGACTGCCTACAGGAAATGCCCTTCACAGACTTCCTTTTTCCAGATCCCTGTGATCAAAGATTTTCTGGAAGGTTTGAAGAAAGTATTCCCTCCTGTCAGGCTTCCCTCGCCTTCATGGGAATTGAATGTGGTGCTGTCCAGATTGATGAAGGAGCCTTTTGAACCTATTCATAAGGCTTCGTTGCAGCACCTGTCCTGGAAGGCGGCGTTCCTCGTGGCCATTACATCGGCCCGCAGGGTGAGTGAAATTCAGGCGTTGTGTTGTAATGAACCTTATACTGTATTTCATGCTGCTAAGGTTGTTATGCGTACTCACCCTAAATTTCTTCCCAAGGTTATTTCTGATTTTCATGTCAACCAGACTATAACTTTGCCTACGTTTTTTCAGAACCCTTCATCCCCAGCGGAGAGGTCTCTCCATTCCCTGGATGTTAGGAGGGTGTTGAAATTTTATCTGGATAAAACCAAGGATATTCGTAGGTCTGACCAGTTGTTCATCAATTATGGGTCGGTCAGGACGGGTCTTGCGACCTCGAAGCAGTCCATCTCTAGGTGGATTGTGTCCTGCATACAATTGTGTTACCAAAAGGCTAATAAGACCTTAGGAGGTAAGCCTAAGGCTCATTCCACCAGGGGCAAAGCTGCCACGACGGCTCTGCTCCGTAACGTGCCGATTGCTGAAATCTGCAAGGCAGCCACTTGGAAGTCGGTTCATACCTTTGCTAAGCATTACTGCCTGGACACTGACGCCAGGGCAGACGCTCAGGTTGGGCAGGCTTCGCTGCGGAATTTGTTCGCACAGTAGTGGCGTTATGTATTTATTCTCCACCGCCGCTTTAGTGTGGGGATGGGCTTGCCATTCTATTCACTAGATTATGACTATACACAGAGATCCCCTACTACAGAAGGAGTAGTTTCTGTCCTGTAACTCCAGTTCTGTAGTAGGGGTATCTCTGTTATAGTCATAAGCGCCCGCCCTCCTCCCCGGTGGAGATCTTTCATCAGTAAAGAATGCGACAGGTCTGGCGTGCTTCGCCTTCAAAAAGAACTGAAAGTAGAGGGACCTGCTATGCATTCTGGGATACTGGGAGAAGTTCTGGAAAGTTCTCTTAAAGGCACAGTATCCTATTTAAGCCACATAATGGCAGCCTATGGGGCTTGTCTGTCCCTACCTTCCTCTCTATCATTCCAGAGTCTTTGACTGGGGGAGGCAAGTTTCTCTATGGTAGAAACTGGCAGGCTGTGTTGTGTGTGGTGTTTATTTGGTGGAATTTCTAGTTGAAGTACTGGACAGTGTAGCCTGTGGATATAGGCTGCATTATTTGTCTTTAAATTCTCTCTTAAGTGTCTTTGCAGTTTCTGCATTATTTTTGACAACTTAAGAGATTATTTTTGATTGCCGGGGTCCATGCACATGGGCGGGACTATTCACTAGATTATGACTATAACAGAGATACCCCTACTACAGAACTGGAGTTACAGGAAAGAAACTACTCCTTATCCTCTATGAGATGTTTAAAATTCAGGTGGTTGTCAAAAAACACACCCAAATAGGCGGAGTCTAAGTAGCTGCTGCAACGTTATCCCAGCGATCACAACGCCTACAACGTATGCGGAGCCCCACAACGCCACCTTCCGACGCGCAGGGGTACTGCTGACGAAAACTTTCCAGATCTAGTCTGACACCTGGGGGTAATTATAAGGTAAGGAATCTATCAGTAACTAATGTCTCTTACAGATATATCATTACCGAAGGTAAGTAACTTGTGCACTAGGTCAGGTCCTGAGGATGATGTTGCCGATGGATCCACGATTTGTGATATTGGGGATACCGAGTGAGGTAGATATCACCAGAACACAGTTAATTTTTGCCTCTTGTAGTCACCAAGAGAGATACAGCCAGGAGATGGTGAAGTGGCTGACAAGCCTACCATTCAGGAGTGAACGAGGGGAATGGACATATATATGACAGCCGAGCAAACCACGTACCGTAGCAGGGGATGTCCCAAAAAATTCCACGAGATATGGGACCCGTGGAGAAGACACTGTGGGCTGTACATGGGAGAGGACACAATAGTAAAACACACAGAAACCTGGAGGTCTAAAGCAGGAGTCAACCAAGTACTCTAAGCTAATGAGACTGAGAGCCACAAAAGTGTGCAAGCAACAACCATACAGTCTTGTACCGAGTAGGTAACCCAACGCATCAGACCACTTGCAACAGTAGGTGAAACCCAAGGTCCAGAGATGGATTCCCATCAAAGTCTTGTAAGTGATCAAATGTTATCATCTGGTCATACAGTGGTTGGGCTAGTGTGTCTCTTGCGCTGTTCTGTGTTTTTAAATCAGAAAAAGGCTTACAGCTATTAAAGTTCTTTCGCTGTTTGTTCTTTATTCTACTTTTAATTCTTACATTACACTCACTTCTTTTTGCTTTGCACTGCACTTTGTCCCATTTGGTGATCATACGCATGGTCTACAGGCAATCGTGGGCTTTGATCCCAGTCCTACACGGTGGGTCTAGAAGCAGTCTCAGTGATCAAGAGACACACTAGCCCAACCATTGGATTTTCTATAATGGGCTGGAAATAAACTACTTACAGTACGATAGTACTTTTTGTGTGAGAAACAACCGGCCTCATGTCTCTCCGAACCTTTCTTTAAATAATGAGTTTTATGGAATCCACATAAACAAAGTTAACTCTCCAGTTTAATTGTCTTGATACAGTGCAATATTTATAAGTAAAAAATACAGCCAGTATTTTAAGATGGCAAAATGTAAAGTCCAGAAGAATGTTCTATGCTCTGAACATTTTTGCTGAATATTTTTCTGCACTTTAAATTTCTCTCATTTGTGTTATACATGGCAAAAGGTATGTCCTGTGCCACAAGTACATACAACAGTTTCTCAGTCACCTGTACACATATATCCCGTTCATATTCACACCTTTTTAAACATCGCCAAAGACCATGCTCTCGCTGACACACATTGCAGCCCTTTCATAGTGCCCCAAGCCAAAGTATTTTGTTCAAACCATAGCATCTGGCTGTATGAACATTAGGCTTAAAGCCAATTAAGCTGGGTGTGGGAGCATCTGGTAACAATACGCGAGTCGCTTAGCCTTCAGTAGCTCACAATGATTTGCGACGATCCGAAGCAGCTCTCACTAGAGAAAAGGTTGGAGACCCCCTAATCTAGACACACTTTGTTTGCTGAAGTGAGGCATTATTGCCAGGACACAGCCAGACTGAGTAGTCAGGATTGATTCCATGGCTTCTTCTGTTGCCTGTCTTAGGCACGCCTGGATGGCACTCCATGTGTTTCTCAGGTGATGTCCAGGCAACTCTGATGGATATGTCTTTTAACAGACTTGACTCTTTGGTGAACGGAGTGATTATGCTGAGGAGAAGTTTAAACAAGATCATGCCATTGCGCTGTCTTTGAGCCTGGGTTCACCCCTTTCAGAAGCATTAAAGTTAGTTAGGGACTTTTCGAGGGGCAGTCCTTGCTGCCAACACCGGCCCTCTCTACACCTGTGCATCAGCTGCATATTTTTGCATTGCTTCAGAGCACTTGTTGTCTCCAAAGACAGGTAAGACATTCATCTTCCTCGTCCTTCTTTCCTACTCCAACTTCAAAACCACTTTAGTTCACCCCTAAGCAGGTAGCGTGCCCTGTGGGTGTGGTGGTGAGCCCCCATTTTGCACCACCCTGGTGGACCATTACTTTAGATTGTGGAGTTTTACAGATATTTTTACAGATAAAGGTAAATGGTTACACCCGGAGCTAGTGTTGGGCCACCTGCAGAACAGTCTCCTTGATCTTCGACCTAGGGTCCCCTGGTGCCCCCTGAAGCCCTCACAGTAGCTGCTTTTCATCAGAAATGGTCTCCCTCAGAGCTTTTCCACCCACTCAGAAAGTCTGAGGCATTCAGGTAACAATACTAATCTTTCAGGTGAGGTTTATCTTCTGTTTCTAGCAGTCCTGCAGCTGTTGGCACTTTGTGCTTCTTACATTCTACTTGTCCCACATTTGCACATGGGAGATCTTCAATGGTGTCTCTGCTTTCAGTGGGCTTAGCATCCTGACAGACATGACTTGGTTTTGGTTTAGTATCTTCAGAGGTGGCTGGTGCTGGGACACCTGACTTGCAGGAGGCCATCTGCCCCCTCATTGACAGTGGATACAGTCATGATTGATGCCATTATCTCTGAGCTGGAAGAGCCATCTCAATGTTGTGAAGATTTGAGGCTCCAGCCACGCTGTGGGCAGCTCCTCTGGCCCTCAAGGCATGCCTGCCCCTCTGTCTGTGGTCGGGCGGTTTAGATCATTACAATTATAGCGTGATGTGGTAAATCAACAAACGGTGTGGGGTGGATGCGCGCCTTCAGTGCCTGGAAGCCCTAAAGTTGTGGAATTGAGCAGAGGCTCACAATGTCACACACCAGGTCTCCAGATGACCTGAGCAGGCCTCACTTTGATGACCACAACTGGTGTCTCTATCCAGAGGTGGCTTTTGAAGATATCCACCTTCTGGAGTACCCCTCAGAGGATCTGTTCGCCACTCATAAGCATATTCAGTGTCCGCGATTCCATGCGATGCAGTTTCTGCTGCAAGGGGCTTTGGAAGATGCATTTCACATCAAGTGGGACTTTGAGCTGCAATACTGTTTCTCCTATTCCCTGGATCCTTATGTTCTCAGGAGGTTGAGGCATGGCTGTGAGCAGGTGCTCATGACTACGCCAGAATGGGCACAGTGGGTGGTTCTCAGTACTGCTCCACCTCTCTGTCCTCTTCTTCCACTTCTGCTCCTCTGACACTAAAAGGGGAAATAGCTTAATTCAAATTTGTAAAGGCTCTACTTTTGACTTGCTATTTGGAAGCATGAAGGTACTCTGATTGCCCTGTTCTGTCCTAACGTTAGTTGACATTGTCCCTACTGCTTGCCACTCTTCCATGAAGACTGTTTATGTTGACTGCTGGTCATATTTTGATACTGGGTTTGCTAAAGAGAGAATTGAACTTCTCATGACACGTTTCTTAGCCCTTGAAAGACATGTTTGTTGGCCAAGTAGACTTTGCTTTGGATACTGCAAAGTTTATATGTCTGCACTATCAGTTTTTCTTTTTCAAGATCAGCCTTCCTTGTTCAACTAACCTGTAGTAATTGATAAATAGCCAATCGAATGCCATTTAATACATACTAAAATGTTAATAAAGACTTTTTTTTTTAACTATTCCGTGGTTTTCTCAAGGATCTTACTCCTAAATTTCCCCTTTTTAGGTCTCGCCTGTCGATGCGCATGCGCATCGAGCAAGGCGAGAGTATTGGGACTTATCCACTCTTTATCCACACTGCAAGGAATCGTGGCGATTCCTTGCAGTGCCCGTGACTTTTAAGCTCAATGCGCATGCGCATTGAGCTTAAAAGCGCGTGCACGTCCGTCTTTGTTTACCCGCTCCGCCCCCTCCTCTTCCCGCCGTGTCGCATTTCTCCTCCCCCCTCCCCTCTCGTCCGTCCGTCCGTCTTGTTGCTATTTACAATGTTTTGAATGTTAAAAGACAGGGAGAGACAACTAATCAACGTTATGACCGGCATCACCTGCCTTACACTGCAGAAGCACTTTAGCTCTCGGAATTTTAAGAACGTTTATCTTTTCACTGAAAGTAGGGAAAATATTTTCCTTACATTAAAAAAGTATGGGACCGCCCACTTCAACTACTGTTAATATGGGTCTGGAAAGATAATTACATCCTCTAAAGAAAGCACCGCCCAGCCTCCTAAAGTCCATTGGAAAGTTCTCCTCACCTAACATGTCCGCCGAATTCAAGATTACGGTCTAGTGTTTCTGTCTGAGTCCTTGCTGCTGTTCGCCTGTTCGCATTGCGCGTCTCCGATTTTGGGTGGTAGCACGCTCTTCACCTCTTCCGCAGACCGGCCTTGAGTTTGCGTGTTTAATGATTGATTTTGATCATAGAGGTAACCACTACGACCAGAATGCTAATAGAAACATTTGGTCGAGTTTCAAGGGAGTGCGGAACCGCATTTCTGTTTTCTGATGTTTATAGACAGTGTGGTGCCTTTTTACCGGTTGTTTCATCCGTATTCCTGGTAAAACAGAGCACCCTTTGTACGATTTCGATTTTGTTCAATAAGCTGTCTGAAAACATGTACCATATGAATTCATTGTTTTTTCTAAAACATGGCCTTGTGCAGTGAAGTAACTGCACTGTCATTATGCAGACATTATTGACTTTTTATGACTTTTTCTCTTTGAGGAAGTTTATTCTTTGAAACAGAAAGATCAACCCACTTGAAAATACTGTCTGTACATTGAGCTTTTGTGAATAGAAGAGGATATCTTTTTTTTTATGCTTGTATTTGTGTACCTGAATGGGTGTATTCTAGTCTAGTCCTACAAACTGTACCTTGGCCATGATCCTAAGCTAACTGCTTTCTGGTTTAATTGGATTCGAATAACGTACAGCCCACTTAATGTTTTTTTCTCATTCTTGAAAGCTTGTGATCTTAACCAGAGCTGGTGATGCTGTTTGAACGAAGTCACTGTTGTTGGTGAGATGTCCACGTACTGCTGCTTGGGTTTTATGTATCCTGTTGAAAGGGAAAGCAGAAATATTTGAGTGAAATCTCTCTCCTTTGTTTGTGCTTTATGAGTCTATATGTCCACTATTTTTAGATTCAGACGTAAATCACTGCAGTGCAGCGTCTTGGCTTTTGAGCATGGGGACTGTAGTAGGTGGTTGGGCCCCGTGCGATACAATATCTTCCATATTTTGGGAAGCTCAGTACTTGTTAAAGTCCAGTCAACTTGCCGTCAATCACCTGCTGTCTTTTCGTTAGCACGGAGAGAGATTTGTTTTTAATCAGAAAATCACTGTTGGTATTTGTTTTCTGAAAGGTGTAATGTTACTTATTGGCTGTATCAGTTGCCAGTTACATGTTTTAATCTCTTTCCATTTAAGGTGCAGCCTGAACCTATCAATGTCCTTGAATGTTGCACTTTATTTGGCCCTTGAGACTGAGAGTAGGGAAGTAGTTCCCCAGCCCCCTTTTTCACTCCCACTGTACTAGAGCTTAACACAGAACTGCTGAATTGTGACTGGTAATGGGACGTTCTGCCAATGCTGCTGACACTTGCTTTTAACATATCTTGGAGTTGCCACAGGGTTCCATGTTGCAGGACACCTCACTCACCCTCAACCCCTCACCCTCACCCTCAACCCCTCACTCACCCTCACTCTCACTCATCCTCACTCACCCTCAACCCCTCACCCTCACTCACCCTCACTCACCCTCAACCCCTCACCCTCACTCACTCACCCTCAACCCCTCACCCTCAACCCCTCACTCACCCTCACTCTCACTCATCCTCACTCAACCACCCTCAACCTCACTCACCCTCAACCCCTCACCCTCAACCCCTCACCCTCACTCACTCACCCGCAACCCCTCACCCTCAAACCCTCACCGTCACTCACCCACCCTCAACCCCTCACCCTCACTCACTCACCCTCAACCCCTCACTCTCACTCACTCACCCTCACTCACCCTTAACCCCTCCCCCTCGACCCCTCCCCCTCAACCCCTCCCCCTCAACCCCTCACTCACCCTCAACCCCTCACTCACCCTCAACCCCTCACTCACCCTCAACCCCTCACCCTCAACCCCTCACTCACCCTCACTCTCACTCATCCTCACTCACCCTCAACCCCTCACCCTCACCCTCACCCTCACCCACCCTCACCCTCACTCACCCTCAACCCCTCACCCTCACTCACCCTCACTCACCCTCAACCCCTCACCTTCAACCCCTCACTCACCCTCACTCTGACTCACCCTCACTCAGCCTCAACTACTCCCCCCTCACCCTCACTCACCCAAAACCCCTCACTCACCCTCACCCTCACTCACCCTCAACACCTCACTCACCCTCACCCACCCTCACCCTCACTCACCCTCGCTCACCCTCACCCTCACTCACCCTCACCCTCACTCACCCTCAACACCTCACCCTCAACCCCTCACCCTCACTCACCCTCACTCACCCTCACTCACCCTCACTCACCCTCACCCTCAACCCCTCACCCTCACTCACCCTCACTCACCGTCACTCACCCTCACCCACCCTCACTCACCCTCACCCTCACCCTCACTCACCCTCACTCACCCTCAACCCCTCACCCTCATTTGAGTTAGAGCTTTTAGAATTGTTTATGGCTTTTTTTATTTGTAATTCTTTAGCATTGGCTACAGGAAACAAAAATGCTAAAGATTTACAAAAAAAACCCATAAACAATTCTAAAAGCACTAACTCTAATGCTGCGAGACCTATTGCATTTCCAATGCTTGTTCTCTTTGCGATCCCACAGTAACACCTTAACTTAGTGCCTATGTTCGAAAGTGAAACCATTGAGAAAGGTTGCACCGTTTGTCATTGAGACTTGTCACACAAGATTGCAGCCATTTCTGCTTGCCATGTTAGTAGTCTGAAATATTTTTTCTCTGTCATCCCTTTACTTCATTCTTCCTTGACAAGTTGGTGCTTTGTATAAGGACTTCTTTTCCACCAAACATAGGGCAGTACATCACATTGGAATTCTTTCCTCCACCGCATCCTTTCACAGAAGAGGACAGGCTGCATCGCTCAGACTACCAGAGGGCTGTAAGCTTGTACATTGACTAAACTCTGGATCATCACATTGATGAAGTGCTGCTGTTTCTTGGTCGTGTTTGTTCCAAGCAGGACAAAGTGATCCAGAAGAGGATAATTTCATTCTGGATTGGGCTAAGTATTACATTTTGCCAAGGTGGACCCCCCCAGGCATTAGAGAGCATTCCACCAGAGTGAAGGCTACTTCTTCTTTGACATTCTTTAGGTGTGTTCCCCTTCCTAACATTTGTCGGGCTCCTATGTGGTCTTCGGTTAACCCCTTTACCAGTACTGTTGCCTTCACTCTGAAGTCTGCAGAGATGGTAAATTTGCTCCATGTTGCAAATGCCTTTGGTGTGTTTTACTCCTCCAACCCATCTCCTTTCAGTACTGCTTTGGTATTGATTCACAAGGTGAGAAATATGTGGGAAAAGTATCCATCAGCAAAAAAAGTCCTTATCTTCAATAAGTGTATTTCCTGAGGATACTGGTGGTCCATACCAACCTACCTACTTTTCCTTTCTGACGAGACTTCTTGCAACATGTCAAAGTTAGTTCTGCTCTGAACACTGTCTTCGCTCTCACTCGTGTGAGTCTCGTCTATGCTAGCAAGTGGGTGGAAAAAAGGAAGAGTACTTGACGTCATGTCTTGAAAAGATCCCAAAAGTCAAGACCGGAACCAAATGTCACCAACATTTGGCATTACAGAGTTACTGTAAAGGTTTTCTGTATATGGTCTGGTACGTAAATAGTTTGGTACGTAGATTGATTTGTAGGATGATTAAATAGTGTATCCACCAGAAAGATCATTACCAAAGGTGAGTTACCTGTTCTTCAAGTTGTTCATCTCCTATCTTCACCACTCAAGTGTAAGTCCCATTTGTCTCCTTTGAGGCCAAGTGGCTTTCCGTTACCTAAGACCACTGGATGCCAGACATATTTTCAGAATGTCTGTCCCTAAACCTCACAGTTGTCTGATGCAATATGGACAGCAAAAATATAAAAGACCATAATATTGTCAAAACAATGGGAAGTATTTAGAATTTAAGTATTATACACTATATTCATTTTAAAACATATAGGAACTTAATGATTTTTTAAAGTATACTTCTAATGTAAATAATATATTTAAAAAGTACAACTTACAAACACAGTATATCCGTTAAAATATGCTTATTTTTCTGCACTTTCTTTAAACAATATGTAAAAATAAATAATAAAAATTGTATTAAAACATTAATGACAATATCAAACACTAGATATTAAAATGTATACAATACCAACATGAAAAAAATAACAAACACATAAATAAAAACTAATTTACACAAAACTAGCTTTTAAAATTAAAACCAAAAAAAATGCATTAAAACCAAAACCAAAAAAAATACATTAAAACAATGTTAAAAAAAACTAATTAAAAAATGTATATTTGAAGAGGGAAGATTCACTACTCCCACGTCCTACTGTTGGTCAAGTTGGAAAGTGTTGGACTTTGGAGGTTTTAGAGTTACTATTCCCACTCCAACAAAAGCAAAATTAGGGAAAGTATTGGACTTTGTAGCAGGAATAGTAGCTCTGCCCCTTTTAATGTAAGCAAAAGAAGGGAAAGTAAGTTGGGAAAGTGTTGGTCTTTGGAGCGGTCAAATTTACTATTCCCAATCCAATGTAATCAAAAGTAGGAAAAGGGTTTGAAGAGGTTAGATTTATTATTGCCACTCCCAAGTCTTTTTTCATTTCGTAATGAAACATTTATCAATAGATCAAAAAAACTGAAAAGCATTTAAAAGAATACCTTCAAACAACTTTATTTGGCAAATGTGTGCCATCAAAGGACAAAGAAAAATACAATCATGTAAAATGTTTACAAGGAAAGAAAAAACAGATGAATACAATTTTTGGCTAATACCCATGGACAGTTTCCAAGACCCAAGGATCCCCAGTAACTAATTGCCAGGTTTGGAAAAAGAGCCTGTGGCGCGCCCCCTGCTTTTTCCTGGGAAGAGCAGGAAGGTTGATAGTTGGTACTCACTGTTAAAGCCGCTTGCGTTCTATCCGCATCCCTGGAGGCCTCTTGAACAGGAGCCGATGTCACATTGTGGGTAGAAGGATGGTGGTGCTCCTGGTTTGACGCCCCTACCAGAGCCTCTCGGCCTGAAGTTGGGCCTGTAAGACACACTGCTGGCAGAAAGACCCCCTTCTTCCGGCCTGTCCAAAACTACTCTGGGTAAAGACCCTCCTCATGTTAGATTGGGTTTTATTTAGTGCAGTAAAGGTAGTCACGCATTTACCCAGGGATTTAATCATGCCGTACCCAAATAGGAGGCCTTTGGGGTTTTCAGATTGTTCTTGAACAGCTAGGTTGCTCAACTTGAGTTTATCTTGGTCAAAATAACCCTACGCCGTTTGGTGTTGATGCTGGCATTAGCTTTACCCAGCAGGATCAGGGCCCTCTGGCTACAACGCCTGAGAACAGGGACATCCACTTGAGTTTGGATGAGGTGGCATTTCTCAGCCATGTCGCTAATCCTGGCTACGGAATTCAGTACGACAAGGAAGCGGTCTTGCATGCCTTAAGAGACCTCCTGATGTCCTTTCTAGGGTATTAGCCCATTTCAAACAAGACTTATTACTTCAGTACCAAGGTTAGGGGTTATACAGACTTTATCCTGTATGACAGGCATTGAGCATTCAGCTCGAAGAACATTATGTGCTTCCCTTTCAAGTCTGTTCCTTCACCACTTCTTAATAAACTTCCCCACATGCTCCTGGGATAGCATTTGGCACTCTTGGGGTGTTTAAGTTATATGGGGATAACATCACCTGACCCAGAGGGTCCAGTATTAGGCCCTTAGATGTAGAAGGAACATCCTCTTCTGTAAGGAGTTCGTCAACATCCAGGTCGGTTTGGTCCAAATCGAATATGTATTCATCCTGTAACTCTTCATTTTGAGATTTGCTTTCCTCCAAGGCATTTTCTAGTGCCTTCCTCTGTCCAGTGCAGATAAGTCAAGTCAAGTCAAAAGATTTATATAGCGCGCTACATACCCAGAGGGTCTCAATGCGCTTGAAGAAGGGTGGGGAATTACTTGTCGAATATCCAAGTTTTAAGTTGCTTTCTGAATGCTAGGTGGTTCTGACTGAGACGAAGGTGAGTGGGGAGTGAGTTCCAGGTTTTAGCTGCCAGGTAGGAGAAGGATCTACCTCCCATGGTGGTTTTGTTGATGCGAGGTACGGTAGCAAGGGCTTGGTTGGAGGATCGCAGCTGGCGGGAGGGGGTGTAGAAGGAAAGTCGTGTGTTGAGGCATTCGGGTCCAAGTTCGTAAAGTGCTTTGTGTGCGTGGGTTAGGAGGCGGAAAGTAATCCTCTTATTGACGGGGAGCCAGTGGAGGTTTTTCAGGTGACTAGAGATGTGGTCTTTACGCGGGATGTCTAGTATGAGTCTGGCTGATGCGTTCTGGATGCGTTGGAGTTTTTTCTGGAGTTTTGCGGTGGTACCGGCGTATAGGGTGTTTCCGTAGTCCAGGCGGCTTGTAACCAGTGCATGGGTGACCGTTTTTCTGGTTTCGGTGGGGATCCAGCGAAATGTTTTTTTGAGCATGCGAAGAATGTTGAAGCAAGATGATGAAACAGCGTTGACTTGTCTGTTCATAGAGAGTGAGGAGTCCAGGATGACACCCAGGTTCCGTGCGTGGTCCGTCGGGATGGGTGCTTTTCCAAGGGCCTCTGGCCACCAAGAGTCATCCCAGGCGGAGGGGGAGGTACCTAAGATAAGGACTTCTGTTTTGTCTGAGTTCAGTTTCAGACGGCTGTGCTTCATCCACTCGGCTACTTCTTTCATTCCTTCATGTAGGTTGGTTTTGGCGGTGTTAGGGTCTTTGGTGAGTGAGAGGATCAGTTGAGTGTCGTCAGCGTAGGAGATGATGTTGAGGTTGTATTGGCGTGCGATGGCCGCGAGGGGGCTCATTTATACGTTGAAGAGGGTGGGGCTGAGTGAGGATCCTTGTGGTACGCCGCAGATGACTTCAGTGGCCTCTGACTTGAATGGTGGGAGGCGGACTCTCTGGGTTCTTCCGGTGAGGAACGAGGTGATCCATTCCAGTGCTTTTCCTTGGATTCCGATGTTTCTGAGGCGCTGTAGAAGGGTGCTATGGCAGACTGTGTCGAAGGCTGCGGAGAGGTCGAGGAGGATGAGGGCGACTGTGTCTCCATTGTCCAGTAGAGTTCGAATGTCGTCTGCTGTGCCGCATAGGGTCCCCAAAATAATTGAGGTGCTAAGACCTCCAGTGTTTTTTTATGGTGCTTAGACCTCCCTTTAAATTTGAGGTGCTTAGACCGCTAGAACGTTTAGAGGTACTTGGACCTCCCGTAATGCCATCGGAAGAAAGACTCAATATGTTTACTCTTTTTTTCCCCTTGCTCACCATCATCTGAATCCGCGCAGTTACTGAGTCTGGATCAACTTCCTCATCAGAAAGAAGGGGTCTTTTATTGCCCATTACCTGATGTAGGGTCTCACGCACACAGGTGCGCCTTTCCTAATGGATTCATCTTTTTTATCGGGGTGGTTCTGGGCTCTGTGTGTCCTGAGCAGACATTTTGGTAGTGGAAAACCAGAGGTATTCTGGCTAGGGATAGTGCAATTTTAGCAAACTAATGCTGTTTTAGAAAATAATGGGTATTTCCTTTGTAAATAAATGCTGTTCTAATAAATGAGGGGTTATGTCCTTCTAAATAAATGCTGTTTTAGTAAATACAGGGTATTACGGCGTATTTTCTTTATTCCCTGTAAAAATGTATATATAAATGTATGAAATGCAGACCAAAAAAAACCACTTTATTAAAATTACAGCGTTCAGCTGTTCGCCCGAGAGGCAGCAACTGTCGCAATTGCTCAAGCTAACAACTGCGTCTGTGGCATAGGCAAGCGGGCCATTGCCCTCACACCATCTCCAGCTCCAAAAGCCTTTGTATTAAAATTGACGAGAAACTCACTCTGTCTAACCCAGTGTCCTCTGTGGTTGGGACCTGCATAGGCCTGTTGAGGCAGCTGAGGAAACTATCACCTCCTCTCTTTTTCCACCATGCGGTCAGTGGTTATCGCACTTATTATGTCCCGCCTAGATTATGGCAATGCGCTATATATTGGATCACCTGGCAAGCTGCAAGTAGTGATGAATGATGCTACCAGGCTGATCTTTAAGCTCCCCAGAAGGGCCCGGCCCACACCTTTGCTACAACAGCTACATTGGCTTCCAGTCAAACAGCGAGCCAGTTTCAAGGGCCCCTGCATTTCCCACAAGGCCCTTCATGGGCAGGCCCAAGGATACATCAAGGAGCACCTAGGGAGATACGTCCCCGGTCGCACCCTTCGGTCCTCCGAGGGAGGCCAGTTGGCCTGCCCACGTTTCAACATGACTAAAGGGGGGGGGGGGGGCTTTTAGGTCTTGAGCCCTCAGCTGTAGAACAAGCTACCTGGAGAACTCTGGTCAGAACAAGCACTCCTTCCCTTTAGAAGAAAATTGAAGACCTTCCTCTTCACAGAGGCCTGTTCATAACGTAGACACTTACCGGGGGCTAACCCTCACTCATCAGGGTGGGCTATGGCTATTCTCACAGCACTTAGAGACCTGTCGGTATTAGACGCTTTACAAATCACAATTAACATTAACATTCCTCTAATTTCTCCCGACACGCTCTGATGACGTTGTGCGTCGGGAGAGATGTGGCTTCTGAAACGAGACAGAGATGACCGTCTAGTCGGTTAAAGTCGGGGGTAAAACAACCCCGAATGGTGTTGGTGAGGATGCGTTGCGTCTAGAGTAGGTACGCAACAGGTTCAACACTGCGTCTAACAATAGCGGTTTCCAAGGTCGTCAACCTAGGCACCCACTGTGTGCATTTGGTCACAGCGTGCATTGCTCACATAAAGGAGCACTCAAGGGCTAGAATAGTTAGTAAATATTGCTGTGGGGAGGCGGGGTGTCGCTGGGGTAAGGTAACCTTAAATTGGAAGCCTGATCCAAGGTAATGCGACAAAAAACGTTTTATAACAAGCATACAATATTATACAGATATGAGCGGAGTCATACAAAGTTGTAAATATGAACAAAGTCAAAGACGGTTATTGATATGAAAAAAGTCCTAGACACTTGAATAAATAGCAAACAAGCGAAAGATAAGGAAGATACTTATCTGTGTGGAGCCGCAATAAAAGAGGCAGATTGTGCTGTGTGCATGCCTATTATAGCCAAGCTGTATTATGTTCTAGAACAAACTTTATTGTGATGTAATATTTGAAAGTGGCTGTCTAGAGTTGCCATTAAAAGATTAATGCATAATGGTACTCTCCAGTCTTGCAATTAAATACAATCATGTAAAATAAGATAAATACATTGTTAACATTACATAGAAATAGAACAGTTTATAAAACCCCAGTTATATGTAAGTTTAGCTACCAAAAATATACACATAGTGAGATTTTTAAAATGCTCGTCTGATACTCCACATGACCAGTAATCCTTTTTCTGCTAGGCACCTCCCCCACTAAACCTTTTTTGGACTATTTGGGGTAGTTTATGCTTAAGCTTCTGCAACTTTTTGTCCACCTAAGGTATCCACTGCAAGTTTGCATCCCTTGCTTCCAACATCATGGGGATTTTAAAAGTTCCCAGGGTTTGTGGATTCACCCTGAGTAAACCGAGAAATAAGCCAAAATACAGCAAACTGATTCTTGTTTTTTTTAAATTGGGGGAAAAGTGCTGCAGAAGAAAGCGTCTGTTTTTCCACTGCAAATGGTATCAACAAACGGTTTGTGGTGCTGAAATCACCAATCATCATCTTCCCAGCTTTCAGAGACCGACAAACTGTTGGCAGAAAACCAAACATTTTTACACAGTTTTGGCATTTTACTGGGACCCAGCCTATTTTTGCCACTTTTTGGGCTTTGAACCTCTTTCCAGTTAGTGGTAGAAATGGGTGTGAAAGCAATAATGGATCCTGGACAGCTATACATTTCTGAAAAGTAGACAAAATTCTGAATTCAGCATGGGGTCATTTGTGTCAATCCTTCAAGGTTTTTTTAAATAGAAATTAACAGTTGAAAATTAGACAAATTGAAAATGAGTTATAAAAAAAACTGCCAATTGAGCCAATGTTTTCACCTGTAACTTCTTCGAAGTATGACAGATTTTTGAAAGCACTATACCGCTACATCCGCTGGACCCTTCTGGTTGTGGGGATATATAGGACTTGTAGGTTCACCAAGAACCTGAGGAACCCAGAGCCAATTACTGAGCTGAGTCTTACAATGGTTTTTAATTGTGTACTGGGTATATAGCAATTCTTTGGTAAAATATAAGGGTTTAGAAGCAGTAGCTATTTGCGCAATCTTTGAAATTGTGGGTACCCATACTAAGCACAAATGTCCTAGCACCCAGCTTTCCCCTTGTTCTCCCAAGTAAAATGATGCCTCTTTTGTGTGGGTGGGCCAAGGGCGTTTGACTGGGAAGGTCCAAAAACATAGTGATTAAAGGTATAGCAAAGCAAATTCTAAGTGCTACCTTTTTCAAAAATGTGTTTTTAGCCGATTCTGCTTTGGACAGCCACACAAGTGAGGTCACATTTTCCTCGGCAGATGAAGGGGAACGCTGGGTGGTAGGACATTTGTGTCGCCACAGTGATCCCACACCAAACTGTGTGAAAAGGTGATTTTATTTTCAGCTAAATTTGAGGTTTGCAGGGCACTATTGGTAAGAAAACGTTGGGAGATCCTCGCAAGCCATCCCTCACTGGACTCCCCAGGGTATCTAGTTTTCAGAAATGTGTGGGTTTTGTAGGTTTCCCTAGATGGCCACTGAGCCCATGGCCAAATACACAGGTGCCCCCCCCATGCAAAACCAGGTCGTATTGTGATGGGTCATTTTGATGTCTCCACAATATGTTTTGGGCCCTTGCCTATTGCGGATTCTTGGCCCACCTACACAAGTGAGGTGCCATTTTTATCGGCAGACTTTGGAGAATGCGGGGTGGGTGGAAGTTTATGGACCCACGCAGATCCCAGAACTTTTCATCACAGAAATGTGGGGAAAATATGTTTCATTTTTACAAAGTTTGAGGTTTGCAAGGTACTCTGGGTAACAGAACGTGGTTAGAGCCACACAAGTCACCCCATCCTGGATTACCATGGGAGTCTAGTTTCCAAAAATATATAGGTTTGCTATATTTCCCTAGTTGCCGACAGAGCTAGGGTTCAAAATCCACTTTTCAGTTTTTCCTGTACAAATGTGTGTCCACATTGTGTTTTGGCCCGTTTCCTGTTGCGGGCACTAGGCCTGCCCACACAAGTGAGGTACCATTTTTATTGGGATACTTTGGGGGATGCAGTGGGTGGAATTTTGTGGATCCACACAGACTTTTTTGACAAAGTTTGAGGTTTGCAAGGGATTCTGGGTAACAGTACCTGGTGAGAAGCACCCAAGTCACCCCTCCTGGATTTCCCTTGGTATCTAGTTTTCAAAAATGTACAGGTTTGCTGTGTTTCCCTAGGTGCCGGCTGCCCCAGGGTCCAAACTCCACAGCTGGTCACATAGGGTAAAAAAGATCAGTGGTCGGGGGGGGGGGGGCAGTTCGGGGGTTATTGCCTGATAAGCCCCATAGGGGCCAGAAAGATTGTGGCTATTTTTTGGCGGGGCAGGGGCATTGGTAAGCCCATTCTGGGTAGCGCCCACCCCTAATCCCTGGCACCTAGTGGGTGCTCTGCCCATTCGGGAGCAGATCAGGGGCTATTGCCCCATTGGCTTTCTTGGGAGGGCAGAAAGGATGTGGTAATTTGGGGGGGGGGGGTTAGGGTTATTGGCCTGCTCATGCTGGGCAACCCCCACCCCTGAACTTTAGAAAAAAAAGAATCCCTGGTGCCTAGTGGGCTTTCTGCCCCTGGGGGCTGATAAGGGGCTATTGTCCCCATCTGCCTCCCGGGGGAATAGAAAAACTGTGGCAATTTGCTTTGGGGTGTGGGCATTGGCAGGCCCAATCTGGGCAACCCCCACCCCTAGGTATAAATGTAAAAAATAATCCCTGGTGCCTAGTGGGCCTTCTGCCGCCCTCCTCCCAGGGGGCAGATCAGGGGCTATTGCCCCCACCTGCCTCCTGGGGGGGGGGGGGGAGACTTTTGTCTTAATTGGGGGAAGGGTGGGGGCATTGGCATGCTCATTCTGGGCAGCCCCCAACCCTGACCTAAAAAAAGAATCCCTGGCGTCTAGGGTGCTTTCTGCCGCCCCGGGGAACAGATTGGGGGCTTCTTTCCCCATCAGCTCCCCAGGGGGGTAGAAAGACTGTTCATGCCAGTTTTTGTGGGGAGAGCAAAGGACCTTGCCCAAGGGGCCGCTCTCCCATCCCTGGTGCCAAGGAGGGTGATCCCCAAGTAGGGATCCACGCAGCGAGGGTATCATTGGAAATTTGTTCCCCCCCACCTCCAGAGGCAACATTTAAAAAAAAAAAATCCCTCTGCTGTCTGTCAGGGTTGCCGGAGCACTGTGTGGAATGACCGGGGCCGCGTGGGTGTGCTTTTGTCAGAATTGGTGGAGTAACATGGCCCATTCCATTGATATGGGGTGCTTCCTCTGCCCTCTTGCCTCCTCTTCTCTCAGAGTTTCCTCCTCGGCTTTCGCCCATTTCTGCACCGCTCCCACCCATGCTACTAGTGGGGGCCCCGACGCTGCTCGCCAGTGCATGGCATTGTTCCTTTTGGCCAAGAGTAGTGATAGAGCTGCGAAGCGGACCTGCACTTTGAGTGTTTTTGGTCTGCGGAAGACTCCAAGTGCCACCGTTTCCCACGAGTGTAGCTCTGTAAGACCTGTGAGTGTTTGGACTGCACCCAGGATGGTGGTCCAGTAGTGTCGCAAGGCAGAGCAGCCCCAGAACATGTGTTGGAAATGCGCATCGAGGGAGTGGCACCTGGGGCATAAGAACAGTGAATCTGGGTAGAACCGTTGGAGGCGCGCTGGAGTCTGGTATGCCCTATGCAAAATGTAGAATTGTATGTTTTTGAAGCGTGCATTCCTGGACACTTTCTTCGGGAATTCTAACGCCCTGAGCCATTCTCTGTCCTCCCAGGTGGCCCGGAGGTCATGCAATCGTAAGTGTACTAGTAGATCAATCTAAATATATAGATCAATGGTTGACACAGGGAGCATTTTATGACTTATCCAGATTTTGAATGTTATTATTACTTAACTACTTTGATTTATTAGCTCAGTATAGTATGACTACTCATACCCAATATGATTCTGTACTGTAAGAAGGTGATTATGTCGACCTACAAGTGTATATTGTTTGTTTTATTTAATATAACTGAAAATATATATTTTTTTAAAAAGAATATCACCTTCTTGTGCTTGTGTAAGACATACAGAAGAAACGCTGCTTGCACAACTGAAATAGAGTATTCGAAAACAGTGCTCCCCGGGTAGGTTTCTTCACCACTGTGAGATTGGCCAGCATGACCCGGCAGTAACTCCAGTAACTGTTATTTAATGGAGGTGAAACACTTCGCTTGTAGGTTCTTTTTTGTATGATTTGGAGTTGGGGGAGACACCCTACATGGCACCAGACAGCTGTTCGACGAGGCAAGTTCGGTGACTAGCAGGTTCTCAATCTTGATAAGTGTGACTACAGGAGAGACCCACCCGGAACAGACCATTAAGCACCTAGCTAAGTCCCCAACTTCGAGTTGTATTACCTGGCGGCACAACTACAGTGGGTGGCGAGATGGCTGGAGGGTCTCGGCTTAGATGACACAGCCACCACACAACCGCCGTAGTCCAAGTCCCAAATATACCAACTGTTTCACCCTTCCGCTCGGCCCCTGCGCCCATCGCAGACTTGCCTTGCCCTGGCACATCGTTGTTACAGAAGGAGCCTATCCCTCACTAGGAACATGATCCCTTATGCCCTGTCGTTGCCACTTCTAGGAATGCCCAGGGGCAAAACGAGCATCGGCAATGTGGCGCTGGTGTGCTGGCATGCGGCGTACGCACATTCGTTGGGCGACCTTTACACCGAGGGCACCCTGCTACCTTTAGAAAAACTAGCAGAGGAATATAATTTACCCACAGGACAATTCCTACTATATAATTCCATCTTACGATCGCTCACTGCAGCATGGGGGCGACTTAAACACTGAACCAGAGACACCTCCTATTGCAATATTTACATGTTATGGATAACTGGTCCAACATCGTCCACTGGCTGGCGGAAGTACAACTTATACACACCACACAACTTCTGATGTCCCTCCACTCTAAATGGGAGGAAGAATGAGGTAACCCATGGACAGATCGCAAATGGGCCATGATATTGGCCCCTCCACGTATATACCACGGAATTCCAGATTCAGGCTTATACAGACATATATTGTAAATAGAGCATATCTTTGTCCAGATAAAATAAACACATACTTTCATATGACTACATCAGCATGCCCCCGCTGTCTACAGGAGAATGCAGACTTTCTTCACATGTTATGGTCCTGTACTTCCTTACATGCATACTGGAGGGAGGTTAACGTGGCACTCACAGCATGCACTGAAAGGGAATTGCCAATAACATGGGAGGTTTGCGTATTGGGTTCTTACCCCAGACCAAAGAAACAAAGGGTTATGTCTAGGTTCATTGACCTGGGCCTTATTGTAGCTAAAAGGTTCATCACTAAAAGATGGAAACATGCGACCCTCCTGCAGTAGCCAGTTGGAGAAACTCAGTTCGAGTATGGGCACGTGCGGAAAGTACATCATTACATAGGGAGGAAATAGCAGGACTACGTAAATACCCTATCGCTCAGTTATGGGATGCTATACTTGTAGACTTGACATGTACAGATGGAGAGGAGAGGAATAGCCCTTCACAAGAGGCTAGACGATGAGACACAGATGCTGGATCCCAGACTCATGGCTCCCCTAGAATGAGCTAAACTGAGATTTGACATGAAAGGGGTGGTCACGCCTGGGACCAGCGGCGTCACTAGGGAGGTGCGGGGGTGCGGACCGCACCGGGTGACACCATCACATGGGGTGACACCGTGACAGGCCTGCCAAGTGTCACCACTGACCAGGCACTCTGCCTGCATTGAAGTCTCATAATACGAGGGTCACTTTGTGCGAGTCCGACAACCCATGTTCTG